>NC_136060.1:438932126-439645226 GCF_964261635.1 Lissotriton helveticus | reverse complement strand
CTTGTGAATCCTGGCTAAGAGGCCAAAAGGGTTATTTCTTGCTTATGATGTTTATGTGGTATTCATTTAGTTTGACCTTCAAATCTTTGGTAAAGGAGTTATTTGCTGAAGTGTGGTGCTATTTCCCTTATTAAGAATCTGTCGCAATTCACAAGAGTTTGAAGTCGCTATTCACAAGTGATTGAAAATAGCATAATTAATAAAGAGTTTATTCTAGAATACTACTGTGTAGGAAGCTTATCGGAAGTTTAGAGAGTTTGTCCGTAGGCTTGTGTTTTAGAATTTTCTCAGTCTTGGTACAAAGGTTATTGCCAATTTAGAATTACAGAATATTTTGTTACTAACTTTTCCTTTTCAGATCTCCTTCCCCGCAGTCCCCTTCCTAATTCCCTTTTTCCCCTCGCTTGATCACTCCAAGATTCTGTGTAGTAATTACATTCAGAATTGGAGGTATCGAGAGGTGGGCCCTTATGACTTCACGACAGACCCTGAGGAAGACGTCGCCTTGACAGAATAGTGAGCCCACGAATTATTTTCCTCCTGGTCTGTACGTGGAGTCATAATGACCACCATCAATGATTTAATGTCTGCAATCATGCGAATACAAGCAGACTTAAAAGAAACCATGGATGTAACTGCTTTGTTAGCAGCTAAGGTGGAAAATATTCAATTACAGAGTACTCCTCTTCCGGATGAGGTTCACGAAACTGGTGCTAGCAAGGGACATACAAACATAGCTGTTACTGTGCCCCCCCAGATTCCTTTGGCAGCTCCTGAACGTTTTTCTGGGGACCCCTCTAAGGTGCAAATCTTTTTGACCCAGATAGAGTTGCATTTTGCTTGTAGACCAACTGCATTTCCAACCCCACAGTCTAAGATTGCGTTTTTAATTTCCTATTTGACCGGAGATGCCGCAAACTGGGCAGTTCCTTTGGTCAGACAAGATGACATTTGCTTTACAACTGGAAACGTTTTGTGGAAGAATTTGAAAAGGTTTTTGATCGTAGAACAGTTACTTTATCCGCAGATCGAGAACTACTTCAGTTGAAACAAGGTAATAGGGACCTTGTTTCTTATTTGTCTCACTTCAACAGATTAATCGCTGAAACTTCTTGGCCAGAGGAAAAAAGGGCCGCCCTTTTTTATCAAGGTCTAAAAGACGAGCTAAAAGATGTTCTGGCTCAAATTGATCCTCAACCAGTAATTTGCTCTGAATTGATTAATCTAACGTTGCGTTTAGACCACAGACTCTCTGAACGAAGATCAGATAAAAAAAGAACAGACAAACCAAACTGGAGATCAGAAGCTAAATCTAGGCCTCAATTTTCAAATTCTGAAACCGGTTCGGAGCCTATGGAAATAGGAACTTTAAGACAACCATTGTCTAAAGATGAGAAAGACAATCGTCGAAAGAATGGACAATGCCTTTATTGTGGTCGAAAAGGTCACTTCGTGAAGGACTGTTTAACTAAGCCAAAGGGAAAATTTCCTAACTCTAGTAAGTCAGCAGTTCTGGAAAAAACAGATCCGAAATCGGAAAACTAACTGGCCCAAGATGTTTGAAGGGAGATCTCTTGGGTACTATTGCCTTCCCTTCTGTGAACTCATGTGTCTCTAACTACAAAGCTCATTTTAGATTAGTCGTACAAATCAGGTTAATTCAAGAAACATGCCAAATGGAAGTTTTAGTTGATTCTGGAGCTACAGGAAATTTTGTAGACTTAGAAACCGCTCAACGCTTAGGAATCATCTGTGAACAAAAAGAGACTCCAGAAATAGTGCAAGCGGTGGATGGAAAAATTCTAGCTGGAGGGCCAGTGACCATGCAAACATCCAAGGTTATTATGATCTGTGAAGATGCTAAGCAACAAATACATAAGGAGGAGCTTCAATTTGATGTTATCCAAGCACCTCAGTATGGTTTTATTCTGGGAATGCCTTGGCTTTGCTTGCACAATCCAACCATAGATTGGCGAAAAAGAGAACTGGTTTTTCTGTCTGATTTTTGTCATTCGACTTGTCTTAATGCCTCAAAACCAACTCTTAGTCGATTGGCCACAGCTGAGGAAAAAGAAACATTGTTACCTAAAGTTTACAAGGACTTCGCAGAAGTTTTTAGTGAAACTAAGGCAGCCCTCCTTCCTCCTCATCGAAGCTATGATTGTCAAATCGATCTTGTACCTGGATCTAGTGTCCCAAATTGTCGCATTTATGCTTTGTCTGAAAAAGAGAACCAACACTTAAGACAATATCTCGACCAATATCTAGAGAATGGATTCATCCGCCCCTCCAAGTCTCCGGCAGCGTCTCCTTTATTTTTCATTCCGAAAGCAAATGGGGAATTGAGGACCTGCATCGATTATAGGGCGTTGAACAAAATCACTGTCAAAAATAAATACCCATTGCCTCTCATCCCTGTTCTTTTGGACCAAGTTAAAAGGGCAGAAATCTACACTAAATTGGACCTCAGAGGAGCCTACCATTTGGTTCGTATCAGGCAAGGTGATGAATGGAAGACTGCTTTCAAAACCCGATATGGTTTGTTTGAGTACTTGGTGATGCCATTTGGGCTGTGCAATGCACCAGCAGCTTTTCAGTTTTTTTTGAATGATGCCTTGAAAGAATTTTTGGATCTTTTTGTTATTGTCTATATAGACGATATTTTGATTTATTCTGATTCCGAAGCCGAACATGAAGGTCATGTCAGAAAGGTTCTGAAAACTCTGCAATCACATAATTTGTACTGCAAATTATCCAAATGTGATTTCCATGTTCGGGAAGTTGAATTTTTGGGAGTTCTTCTCACTCCAACTGGAATGAAAATGACTGACAGAAAGATCAAAGCTGTTGCCGATTGGCCCACTCCGACCTCTGTTCGAGACATACAGTGCTTTTGGGATTTGCACATTTTTACCGCCGCTTCATTGATCATTTTTCTGCTGTGGTAGCTCCCATCACACGTTTGTTAAGAAAGAAGGTGAACTTCGAATGGTCCATAGAAGCTGAACATGCATTTCAGAAGTTAAAAAGAGCCTTTACTGAAGCTCCCGTTCTCATGCATCCCAATGTAGAGAAACCCTTTATCATTGAAGCTGACGCCTCTGATGTAGCTATAGCAGCCATTCTCTCTCAAAGACATCATACTACTGGTCAAATGCATCCGGTTGCCTACATGTCTCGAAAACTAAATCCCGCAGAGCAAAATTATGTAATAGCTGAAAAGGAGCTACTAGCGATTCTAGAAGCCTTCAAAGAATGGAGACATTACATAATGGGAGCAAAATTTACTGTAACCGTGTACACTGATCATAGAAATTTACAGTTTATGAGCTCAGCCAGACTATTGACCCCGAGACAACTCAGGTGGATGATGTTCTTTGCCGAATATGACTTCATAATTACCTTCCGTCCAGGCCAAGACAATAAGAAAGCTGATGCCCTGTCCAGAAAAGACTCTTCTTTGCATCGCTTTGAAGGAACTCCTCAACCAATAATAGATCCAGGCAAAGTAATTAATGTACTCTCGGCAGATCAATTTTTGGAGAATATTCATGAAAATTTTCCTTCTTCCCAGTGGAAATCATGGTTGAACTCCAACGTTAACCAAACCATCAAAGAAGGGATACCTTTCCATGGAAAGCAAGTTTATCTGCCCTCTTGGCAATTACAAGAAACCGTATTCAATTGGTTACATTCACATCCTATGGCCGGGCACCCAGGCCCTCGAAAGACTGTGGAGAAAATACAAAAGATGTTTTGGTGGCCAACGCTGCAAAAAGATGTGTTAAAAATGGCTAATGATTGTGAGGTCTGTGCAAGATTTAAATCCGATCACACTAAACCTAAAGGTTTCCTACAGGTCCTACCTACACCAACTGAACCATGGAAACATATTTCGTTGGATTTCATTACTGATCTACCACCTACCCAACACCATACTGTGATTCTAGTAGTTGTAGACAGTTTAACCAAATATGCACATTTCATTCCTTGTAAGCAGCTACCTACTGCAGGACAGTTAGCGCAAATATTTCTACAACATGTGGTGCGCTTACATGGACTGCCTTCAGTATTGCTTTCAGATCGAGGGTCTCAGTTCTCTTCCAAGTTCTGGCAACAATGGTGTAAAGATCTGCACATCACTTCCAATATGTCCACTAGTTATCACCCTCAAACTGATGGGCAAACTGAAAGACTGAACCAAACTTTGAAACAATACTTGAGGTGTTATGTTACGGACTCTAAGAAATCTTGGTTAGATTTACTTTGGATTGCGGAATTTGCGTATAACACTTCGCCTCATTCATCAACCGGTTTCTCACCGTTCAAGGCACTCTATGGCTATGAACCTAACACCATACCGTTAGCTATGATCAATGATGGTAGTGTTGTGCCAGCAGTTAAAGACTCTGTACAACTTATGCAAACTATCCACCGTCAAGTTCAGGATCGCTTGTTGCAAAGCAAGAAGAAATACAAAGAGCAGTATGACAAAAAACATCGTTCAGGTCCTACGTATGCCCCTGGAGACAAGGTTTGGTTGTCCACAAAGAACTTGAACTTCAAACACAAAAGTATGTTTCAACCTAAGTACATTGATCCTTACCCAGTTCTTCGACAAGTGAACCCTGTGACATTCAAGTTGTTGTTACCTAAGTCTCTACGAATTCATCCAGTGTTTCATACTTCCCTTCTTAAACCTGCTAAACAGAATCTGGCTCCCCGTCCCGCTCCAATTTTAGTTCATGGTAATTGGGAATATGAAGTGCAAGACATTTTGGATTCTAGGCGTCGGGGTTCTAGGTTGTGGTATCTTGTCTCCTGGAAGGGATACGGTGCTGAAAATGATTCCTGGGAGCCGGCTGACAATGTTCATGCTCCACGCTTGGTATGCCGTTTCCACCTCCTCCACCCTCTAAAGCCGGGCCCTAGACCACTCTTGGGAGGGGGGAGTACTGTCAGGGCTAGGGTGGCTTGTGGTCTAGGGCCCGCCCCACTCTGCGTTCGGGGGTACCCCTGTGGCAAATTGCATCAGTCCTCTTTGGGAGGGCGTTGGTGGTTGAGATGCTGTAAACCAGCTTGTGCTTTTAATTTGCATCCCTGTTAATAGATCTGCACAGGTTCCCTGCCCTTTAGCTACTGTCTGCTGCTGTTTCCGCCTAATGCGTGAGGTTTGGCATGCTCACGCCTAATGCGTGAGCTTTGGCATGCTCACGCCTAATGCGTGAGCTTTGGTGGTCGGGTCGCGTTCGTAAGCGCCGGAGACACGCTAACTTACGTGACCGCGCCCTGTCTCCTGCGCTCACTATTCTGGACTGTTCCTGGGGTGTGGCTGTGGTTTCTTCCTGCTCCCTTTCCTGTTTCCCTCAGATCAGCGTTTTGGATTGGAATTTCACTGGAGGCTTTCGGTGTTCGTTGCAGGGGGCGTGGCAGTTTCCAGCTTGCTCCGTTTTCTCTGAAGAACCTTTGTTGGAGCATTCAAGAAGATGTTTAGTCCATCCTAGTAGTAGAGTAGGTCGTACTCTACAGGTAGGGAATAGGAATTCCTTGATCATAGCAAAAATGTTTAAAATCACTTGCTTGTTTTAAAAGGTGATATTTAAAGCTGCAAAATGCATAATAGTTGATTTCTTTAACATAAACAGTTTGAAGCCTTACAGTTTTAATCCTCAAGTAGAGAACTGCAATCCATTGCTGGCAAGGGTTGTTGAAAGTATTTCTGGGGAACGCAAAGCTTATTCTGAATGCGCGCACATTCTGTTTAATTGCACAATTATTTAGGCTCAATCCTTTCTTGTGAATCCTGGCTAAGAGGCCAAAAGGGTTATTTCTTGCTTATGATGTTTATGTGGTATTCATTTAGTTTGACCTTCAAATCTTTGGTAAAGGAGTTATTTGCTGAAGTGTGGTGCTATTTCCCTTATTAAGAATCTGTCGCAATTCACAAGAGTTTGAAGTCGCTATTCACAAGTGATTGAAAATAGCATAATTAATAAAGAGTTTATTCTAGAATACTACTGTGTAGGAAGCTTATCGGATGTTTAGAGAGTTTGTCCGTAGGCTTGTGTTTTAGAATTTTCTCAGTCTTGGTACAAAGGTTATTGCCAATTTAGAATTACAGAATATTTTGTTACTAACTTTTCCTTTTCAGATCTCCTTCCCCGCAGTCCCCTTCCTAATTCCCTTTTTCCCCTCGCTTGATCACTCCAAGATTCTGTGTAGTAATTACATTCAGAATTGGAGGTATCGAGAGGTGGGCCCTTATGACTTCACGACAGACCCTGAGGAAGACGTCGCCTTGACATAAACATATGGAATAATGGTAGGAGACAGTCTGTGCTATTGGTGGGAATTGTTTAGAATGACTGATATATGCTTTTAATGCACGCTCACTTATTTACTACTATGCATTCAGTGTCCTCTAAACCCCAAGATGATGCATACCAATAAAATAGATTATGTTCATTTGACGTTAATAGCAAAACTACATTAGTCCCGAAGCTGAGTTTCCCCTTAAATGGATGCACAATAATATTATTAGCAACTTTCTTCAATGATGCCCTGGAGTAGGTTTACACCTGTTTGGACACCATTAGGGCTGTAGTAAATATGGATTTGCATTTTATAAATTGCTATGATCTTACTCTTTTTGTGGAGGTATGTTTCGTATTAGGATGTCCCTCCTAATCCCTTCCTTAAACTTTCCTTAACACCACCCATACTTGAATATTCTGAATATATTACACCACTTTTTCTGGTCCCACCCACAATTACAACAAAGTAAGATACGTACGTGTGAGGGGATCCCCGGTACTGCGGTGGAGAGCTCTGCGCAGGAAAGGAGAGGTGCAGGACTCCAGAACTGTATTTTGTAAGATGTGAGCAGTACTACTTTACATACTACAAAAATGTGTGCACCAGGAACTTTGAGAAATGCACAACACTGAATACAATTGTGGTGCTATCTCTATTTTGATCCTAGTGTACAAGTTTTGTTATACACCCCTGTACAATACCTTTATCTCCTGTATTTGTACATATGTATTTATTTGTTGTTTCTAGAAATGCAATACAGTATATGAAACTACAGGTTTTTCTCAATATCAGTATCATTTGCCTTTAAAACTAACTTATTAAACTGTTGTACACCAATTTGGCATTAGAAAAAGAACATTTTCCAGTTGGATTTAAATCCCTAAAGGGGTGTAGACATTTTTCAGAAGAGTGCCTTTTAATTGCTACCATCTGAGACATTAATGCCAATGTTGCACTTCACTGCAATATTTATATGTAATAAACTGGCTTTTAAAATAGCTGTGAGCGAATAAATGTAAAGCAGCAAGTCGAAAGAAAGCAGTCTGGAAGGAAATTCTCCTCTGCAAAAGATCCTATACTGTAAAAAGTCAATAAAAATTGAACTTTAGGACTTTTTGACAGGAACGGTACTCTATGATTCAAAACAAAATTGCAGACATTTTCTCAGCAGGAAAGTAAGTATACCTCCTTGTTGATTCCTCTGAATCACAGTGAAAATTGAAGGGCATCTCTTGATGCATCTTTTTTGGATAGTGGAGTTGTGAAGGCAAATTCAACTTAAAAAACTGAGTATTGCCCCTTGTAAAATATTTTTTTCAGCATAACAGTTAATCTGGCTGATGACTTTGTGAATTTCATATGATTGAGTAATAAATTAACGAAATATTGAATACATAAATGAATGCATGGATAAAGATAGAATGAATGAATTGAATACTTAAATAGTAAGACACTAATAATCTCATAAGGAGAAGCAGTTGCAAATATGCTTATGAAAAAGAGATTTATGTTTTTATGAGGAAGATATGTTTGGCTGTGTTGCAAATGGCCATAAGGTATGTGTCACTGGCAATGTGCCCTTTTTAAAGGTCTATCTTGATGGCTAAGGCCCGCCAAACATATGCCTTGTTGTGCTTATACTGCCCACATAATAAATTCCATAGAGAAGTCTTACCAGAGGAATATGAATGAATTGTGTGTAACAAGATCTTGCATGTCTCACTAATTAGTGTCACGGTGATATGCATATATGGATATGTTTCTAGTTCTGGTTCTTGTACATAATTAGAATACATTGCTATAGAAATTGCAGATCCGCCATTGAGCTGATGAAAACCTCCAAATAACACATGTAATGCCAATAATAGTGTAATTTCAGATTTGCACAACATTTTCCTATAGCCTGATATTTCGTAAATCATCCCATTTTAGCTGGAGAGTGACATGCACAGACAGTATTAGCAGAGAAACATCCACATAAGGATTGGCAACTGCAAAGAAACAATGAACTGAAATATAATAATGCACACACATTGAAGACTGAAATATTATTAATCTGCCTAGAAACCTACCAGCAATTTTCTCTCAATTTGAACCTGTGGTCAGAACGTTAGCTCCCATGGATCCTTAGAAATACACTGCAGGTATGTTGCCATCAATGTTGCTGAAATTCATCTACTTGGACCATTCTGTTCTCCTCCATGGTCAGTCTATTTTCCTCTAGAGCCTGCTCCTTCTCCAATTTTGCAAACTCTAGCTTCAACTTTTTCTACTCCCTCTAGTCCTCCAGCTTCTCTGGTGACAGGTCCCTAGAGGACACACTGCTTCCTGCATGTTGATGAACTTCCTGTTCTCGGAGGTAGAATGTCAAAACCCTCAGATTCTGACCCTTCCTCCTCATTGTCTGTGTGAGTCTGGTGGTACTTTGCACATGCTCAGAAAGCCTTTTGAGGGTCTGCTTGCTACATAGTGCTCTGTTTGGCAAGCCACCTCTCTCTTGGCAGAATCCAGTGAGTTGAGCTACACAGCCATGAAAGCCTATCTTGTAAACAAATTTGGGCTGACTTCTCAGTGGTATAGGCTAGAGATTTGGGTGCAGCCACAAAGATTCTCAAGGGCATGGGGCAACCGGCAGAAGCTCAGGAAGCAGGTGATGCCTCTGGCTGGCACTGCATTTATTGGGAAGGCAACCTCCTGTACAGTAAGCCTAAGCCACCTGTGCATGGGGCAACACGGGTCCTTGTGGTCCCCCAATGCTACAGAGACTTCCTTCTGGAGTTTGCTTATATGTAAGTAAGTAAGTAAATATGTTATTGTATGTGGTTAATTAAAACCTTTAAAAAAAATTGCAAAGAGAATTTTACATAAAACCATTAAAATAAAGAAAAATAAAAACTATTTGACATTTGCTGAAATCAAAGTCTTTTGTTATCCTCAATCCTTTAGTTTGGTGCCATTATTCGCCATATTTTCAGTTTTCATTAGTGGGAGGCTCGCCTTCTGAAGGAATCTGGTGGCCCCACAGGCTGTCTGCAGCTGCTTGCTGTTCAATGCCAGCATAACTGCCGGCCGACATGTTCTGACTTGGAATGAGTGAAATATGTGCAAGAGATAGTAACGTCTCAGGTTTGTGAGGGATGAGCAAATGCACAGGAGATGAATCAAAGTTTCTTCTGCATGACCGCAGAGTCTGCAGAGTGATGTTGGCCACGTTTGCTTCCATGCAGGGCTCTGGTCTTTTGAGATGTAAGTTCCCAGCCGTACTCGTAGGAGCATCTGTTGTGTAGATGGTGTTATGTGGTTAATTAAGTATGGCTGCGGGACACACCTCTCGTATGTTGCAAGTACCATCCAGCCGTGTTTTTTCTTTGCTAATGCGGCTTTGTCAGCAATCCAAGATTCTAGTTTTGCCGCACCATTGGCGGCTTTTTTGAAGGTCGCAAAGGTGTGACCGGTGTTCCAGGCCTCTTGCATATTGAGATTTGACAGACCTTCTTCAAGATTTGCTTTCCATGCGTCTTTTCCTTTTGTTTGTTTGTTTATTTCAATCCAGCAGAGACCCATCAGCGTGTCCTCTTGAACTGCTCTTAATTTCCAGCACATTTTTAGTATTGCCGCTTGTCTGGCTTGGTGCTGATTTAATAGCCCAAATTCGAGGCGTACTTGCGCTTGTGAAGCGAACTTCGGAATTTGAAAGATGTATTTGAACAGCACTGACTGTTGGAGATTCAGAAAGTTTGCGTCTTTGCCTCTGAATAGTTCTGAGCCGTACGTGATCGATGGCAAAAACTTTGCTGCGATCACCTTCAACAGATGTAAATTGGAAGGACATTTCAGTTTTGTTTTTAGTAGATTTAAAGCAAAGCGTAATTTAATGGCCTGAGCTTTTCTGTGCAGTATTTGGTCTTTTAATGTCCATCTTGCGTCGACCAGTACTCCCAGGTGCTTGTAAGAGGGGCTTTGTTCTATCATGTTTCCCTCAATGTGCCATTTGAATTTTTGCCACCCTGGCCGTGGTGCGAAGCAGACAATTTTTGTTTTTTTTATAATTAAATTGCAACCCGTGCGTACGGGTGAATTCGTGCAGCCTTGTGATGGAGCGTTGTAATCCCAAGGGGGTCTGGCTCCAAAGAACGATATCATCGGCGTACTGCATACTCCTTATTTTGTACTGGGCTAACTTGGGGGGGTCGCTTTCGATCTCCGCAATGCTCTTGTCCAGATCCGCGGTGAAAATATTGAAGAGGGTAGGGGCCAAGACACATCCCTGCTTGAGGCCGATTCGTGTGGGGATTTTTTCTGTTGTTCTGTCACCATTACCTATTTTGATCTTGACCCAGGTCGATGTGTATAAATTAATGATGGCCTGTAACCACTTCGATGGTATGCCCCAGCTGTCCATCTTTTTCCACAAGGTCTCCCTTGGGACTGTGTCAAACGCCGCTTTTAGGTCGACAAAGCAGGTGTAGAGTTTTATTGATTTGGCCTTTGCGCTGTCGACAAGGAGGTTTAGCGCTAACAGGTTGCATGACGTGTTGGTTCCTGGCCTGAACCCCGTCTGGGTAATTGGAAGAATGTTGTTGGAGCTGACCCAGTCCTCCAGTTCTTTCAAGAGGTTGGATGCATATGCTTTGGCCTCTACGTCAATGAGCGCTATCAGCCTATAGTTCGCTGGGTCTGTTCGCGCGCCTGCTTTGTAAATTGGATGTAGGATACTCCTTCTCCATGAGGGGGGAATGCTTCCTGTTTGAAAAGCGTTGTTATACAATGGGGTAAGGTATTCAGCCCAAAACGCTTGGCCGTGTTTAAAGAGTCCATTTGGCAAGCCATTTGGGCCTGGTGCACCTTGTGACCTCAATTTTTTTAGGATCAATTGCACTTGTCGTGACGTGATCCAATTTTCACCAAGGTTTTGATCCGCAACTTGTTTCTCATTTTTCTTATATGTTGGATGGTCTACTTGGGAATTGGTCATTTGTGTTTGCTCTAAATGGTGGATCCAGTCTTCCTGTAGTATGGTTGCATTAAAGACGCGGGCTGCTCCATTTGCTATTTTATTGATTTCTGCCCAGAATTTCCGATTGTTGTTGGTTTTGCTGGGTTCTAGTAGTTGTAGCCAAATTTCAGTTTGATGGTTTGTCTTTGCTGACCAAATGTCTTTTTTGTATTTTTGCCTTAGATTGTGGATTTGTCTTTTGGTGTCTACACCCTTTGTTGGATTTTTTACTTGTAGTTTTCTGATTTCTTGATTTAAGATCCTTTTTTTGAGCCCGATTGAGCCCAGGAACCCCTGGTGTACTTCGTTAATTTTCCTTTTGTGAATCTGGGGTTGCTGGCCAAATCTGTTAGTTAGATTTGCAATCATGTTTTCCCAATTATCCTGATATGACAATGAGTTTTGCACGACCTCTTCTGCCTGCGCGTTTTTCACAAATATCATAATTTCTTCGACGTTCTTCCCATTCCAAACTAGTCGCTTGAGGTTGTAGGAACTCGGGATTTGGAGCAAGTCTTTGCATGCTGGAGCCCTAGTGTGTTGAAAGCTCAGCTCGATTGATTGTAGACTGTGGTCACTCTCCAATTTGTGGATTATTCTATAGTTGACAATTGTTTGGAGTACCTCGAGGTCCACTATGGTGTAGTCTAAAACAGCTTGAGCCTGTTTGGCAATTCTGGTCGGGGATGCGGGCTGATCTTGTGAAAAGTGGCCGTTCAAATTAAGCATTCCCAGTTCCGCGAACATTAGGGCACATTGTTGACGGTATTTATCCTTTTTTAGATGGTTAGTTATTGTTGGGGGAATTGGTTTCCCATTCCGTTTGTTTCGTTGGAAATTATGTGCGTGATCCCTTTGTAGAAGGAACATGTTCAAATCCCCAGAAACTATCAGCCCCGACTGTGGGAAGGTGGATTGCAAGGATTTGACGAGTGCCTTCAAGGTCAGGATTTTTTCTAATTTCCTCCTAGATTCCGGGTGTATGTAGATGTTGCAGATAACCAGTGACCGAAGGTCTTGTTAGACCTGTGATCCTGGACTGGGAACAGGCTGAGGTTCGATTTTGATGCACTGGATCCATGTTTGTCCCGTGTCGATTGTTTCATAAGACCATGGGATGCTGGTATTCAGATACATCGATAGGCCTCCAGATGCTCTGCCTGCTAAGCCTTTTTTGATGGCATGTTGTTGAATTTCTTTAAAGCCATTGATATGTTTGGATGTAATTAGCCAGGTCTCTTGGAGTAATATATTATCAAATTGTTGTAAAAATGCTAGTAGATCTGCGTCATTTGTTTTGGCCCCCAGCCCGTTGATGTTCCATGAGCATACCTTCAGGTTCGATTTTCATGCCTCATCAGTCATGGTGTCCGCGGGGCTTGATGTTGGGGGGAGAACTTTCTGGACCCAGCTTGTGTCTCCTGACCAGCCTTGGCGGATGACACGTAAGTTGGACCAGCCTCCCTTGATGCTTTCCGAGCTACCAAAAGCCCCCCGCAATGTTCCTCTGTCGGACGGTGGTCTTGGCACAACCAGCGTTGATAGCGGGCCCGGGTATCTTTCAATTTCAACTGGTCTAATTTCGATTCCCCATTTTGCGAACTCTTCTCTGTGGAGCCAAAAATCTTTGGCTTTCAGGGGGTCCTTCCATGTTGCCACTGTCATCTCTCTTCCATTTGAGTTTGGAATTGGTTAAAATTCAATACTTTCGATGTGGTTCGTGTTCAAGTGGCATAATGTTTCAATTGAGTTGATAAGTTTTAGAATGGCGCTCCGATTGAGAATATCATGGTTCCCCCTGGAGCTATAATGGGGAATGATTTCATGTACTTACCTTCAGGGTAAGGGGAGTCTGTCTCTTCTCTCGATGCCAAATGCCTAGTTTGGATGTTATTTATTTCGGTAGTTGCTTGGTTGCCTTGATATAAGATGTTAACCTGGGCTACTGGCGCAGTGCCAAAACCCAGCTGTGGGGGTCTAGGACGCTCTGGGTCTTCTGGACAGGCTCTTTGCTGCTGCGCCTTGGGCAAAGAGTTTTCTTTTAGTCCCGTGCCCAATTTTGTGAAGTAGTGCAAGATGCTTTTTTGTTCGACTTGTGACTTCAGCGCAGGTAAGTAGTCCGCCTGTTGAGTTTTTTTGTTTACTTGTGGTGACTTGAGATCGCTTTGGCTGCTAAGATGCATGTGTGATGTAACAGGCTGGTGCGGAGTTGGGGGTAGGGGGTCCTGCAAAATTTCCCCTTTGTCTTCCCGGTCCTTTTTGTTTGGCTCTTTGCCATTCAGTCCGTTTGGGGTTGTTCCTGGAGTCAGCGTTTGTTTTATATTGCCGGCTATTGGTGGCTCTTGGTCCTGGTCTTGATGCCTATTGGGCTCTTGGGCCTGGTACCTATTTGGCAATGCTGTTGCTTTTTTTCCTTGATGCTTATTTTGTCTAGCTTTCCTCAAACGTTTGCGTTCTCGTTTTGTTAAGGCGTTGGTTTGTTTTATTTGCCCATTTGGGGGTGACCCGGGCTCTTTTCTCCCTTTTTTTACTGGGTCATTGGTATCCGTAAGTTGGAGTTGCATGTTTGTGGAAGTTGTTAGCTGAGCATTTACTGTGGTTTCTATTGGTTTGCTGGCTTATATGATACCCCTGGCAAGACATCTGGGCCAGGACAAGACCTTTGCCAGGCTTGTGACCCACCTTTACTGGTCCCAGGCTTCCTCAGATACCTTCTGTACGCCTTGTACGGACTGCAAGGCCAATAGGAAAACAGCAGAAAATCTGAAAGCTCCCCTGAATCACTTGCCTGTCATTCGCATCCTCTTTGAAAAGGTGGGAATCAACGTTGTAGGGCCTATGGATCCGCAGAGAGCCTTTGGCAACAGGTTTATCATGGTACTGGTGTACCATGCCACAAGATACCCACAGGTCATCCCTTTAAGGACTGCAACCACACTTACAGTGCCTAAGCCCAAATTAGGAGGTTTGCCCTTGTATGGTGGACTATGTCACAAGATACCAAGAGGCCATCCCTCTAAGGACTGCAACTGCACCTGCATTGTCTAAGGCCTAATGGGGATTTTCCCCAAGTGGGTTTCCCCAAGGAATTGGTGTCTGACAGTGTCACCAACTTTATGTCTACTTACATGCAGTCAATGTGGAAAGTGTGTGGAGTTACTTAGAAGTTCTCCACCCCCACCATCCACAAACCAAAAGGCTTGTTGAGAGATTCAATAAGCACCTCAAAGACATGATCAAGGTCCTGAATGAGGGCCTGAGGCATTGGTTGGAAATCATCTTGCCATGCCTACTCTTTTCTTACAGAGAGGTACCACAGAAGGAGGTTGGATTTAGCCCTTTGAGCTTTTGTATTTTCATCCTGCCAGGGGACCTCTCAGTCTGGTGCAAGAGGGGTGGGAGCAAACTCCCAGGAAACCTTCCCAGGATGTAGTTAGCTACATGCTGGCCTTCCAGAGCCTGATGGCATACTGGGGAAGCACACTTCTGACATCTTCTAGCCCACCAGGAGGTAATGAAACAGTGCTATTACCAAATGGCTACCCCTGTGGAATTGCAGCCTGGGCAGAAAGTATGGGCCATGGAACCTGTGGATCAAAGGGCCCTCCAAGATCATTGTACAGGACCCTATGAGATTGGTGAGTGGAAGGAGGAAGTCACCTACCTGGTGGACCATAAAATCCCCCCAGGCACTCCCAGAGGATGCCTCATGTCCATCTCCATGAAGCCGAGTCTGGTGGCTCAATGGACTAATGGGCCCACTGCATGGCCCTGTTTTCAACCTCATGATCTCTGGTACAAATACTGGCGGGTCCATTCATACTTTCATTCATCTGAGGTTAATAAACTGAGTACCATTGTGTTGGGTAACAATAAACATATGTTATTCAGTACCAAGATGCCATGGGGTGAATGTGGCTTCATAAATACACATGGTATGTTATGTCAACTGGTTCAAATGATACTCTGAGGTCACCATGTTGCTGGTTACATATGGATGGGAGGAAGAGTAGATTGAACCTCTCCATGACCTCTTAAGCTCCAAATAGAAGGATGGGTCAGTGGAAGGTGTGAACCTTTTCCAGAGACTAGTGAACCATGTTTGACCTAGAATAGATGCCTTCAGTGCTGCTTACTTGGATGACATAGCTGTCTTCAGTAGCAGCTGTAAGGATCACCTTTCATGCCAGCAGAAAGTTCTTCAGGCCGTGCAAAAGACTGGTCTGACTGTCAAGGTCAGTAAGTTCCAGATAGGACAGGGGTTTGTGGTGTTCTTAGGGCACCTGGTGGCCAGGGGTAAGGTGCAGCCTATCCAGGAGATGATCGAGACTAACATGGCTTGGCTTGAGAGCCCTCAGAATCCTAAACTGAAGTGAGAGTTTTCTTACGCCTCACCGGGTACTACATAAGGATTGTCAAGGGATAAGGCATCATTGTGGCCCCTAGACAGCGCTCACTTCAAAGAAGCAGCCCAGAAATATGATTTGGACATAGGCATGCCAGGAAGCACTTGACTCACTAAAGCAGGCCATGTGAACAGCCGATGCTCAATACCCCTGACCTTTCCAATGAATTAATTGTGCAAATTGATGCCCCAGAGCATGGCATAGGGGCAATTCTTTCACATCTGCAGCTATCATCTCCGCGATGTTGCAGAGGTGGAGTGCTATTAAAAGGGAAGCTTTTGCTGTGGTCTGGACACTGAAGAAGTTGAGACCATACTTGTTTGGGACTCACTTACGGAACCAGATAGATCACAGGCCCCTCAATGAATGAAGGGTAAGAATCCAAAATTGTTGAGGGCGTCCATCTCCTTACAGAGAATTGACTTTTATGGTGGAACACTGGCCTTGGGTAGCTCATGCCTCTGCTGATCATCTGGTGGCTTAGTGGACTAATACTTCCTCTGAAGAACCTGTGTTTGATATCATGGTCACAGGTTCAAATCCCGCCTGGTCCACGTAGCCTTTCATCCTTCTAAGGTCAATAAAATGAGTACCACTGAGTTGGGTATAAATAAACATCTGTCATTCATCGTCATGATATCCACGGGTAAACTTGCGCTTTACAAATATATGTTATTTCTCTCCATCTTCTTCCGTATTAGTGGTGAGAACTCCCAAGAGGTTGGGTTACTCCCCCACTTTTAGCTGGGGTGGTCACATGTTGGACCTGTCAGCTTTAGGGCGATCTTCCCCAAACTCTTTGCCTGGTTGACTCATATTATTTGCTGATTTACTTTTGTTGGCCTTTGGACGCTGAACACTTTATTTCTGCCAACCAGTGCTAAAGTGCATGTGCTCTCTCCCCTAAACAGGGTCTGATTGACTTATTCAGAATTGGCGTATTTAGTTTATCTAGAAGACATTCGTAGAATACATTACATGTGCCCAGGGCCCGTATATTAAATGCTATTAGGAGGACTGACACACTGATTGTGCCACCCACAGGAGTAGCACCTCAGGAATGTCTCATGCCTGCCACTGCAGAGCCTGTGTGTGCAGTTTAAACTGCCATGTTGACTTGCCATTTAAAACACATTGCAGAGCCATAAACTCCCATTTTATTATGTATAAGTCACCTCTACTATGGTAGGCAATAGGCAGCCTATAGGGAAGGGTGCTGTGTAGTTGAAAGGTAGGACATGTACTTTTACATTTTACATGTTCTGATACTAAAAAACTTTCAAATCCGTTTTTCACTACTGTGAGGTTCTCCCCTCGCTTAGGTTACCATTGGGAATTCCTTATTACACTTTTAAGCTGCAAATCTTGATTGCCAAAATGAGTGGATCTGTCTCTTTTCATATCATTGGAATGGTAATGATAAAGCCTCTTTACTGGTAACATTGAATTTATCAGTAACTTTTAAAAATCCCTCCTTTAGGAAGATGGCTTTAATACAAGTCTGATTTGTGTGACAGCTAGACTTTGTGTATTCCCTCTACACAGCCACACACAAAGGAGCTTAGGTGTGACTTATGGGTCATCCACATCCTGATGGGTCATCCTGGGCAGGATGGGAGGGAGGAGCTAACACTTACAACTATATATGCTGTGTCTTGTCTCCAATCAAAGGGATGCATACATTCCTGCAGTGAGTCTGGAGCTGGCAGGAAGAAAGGACCTCTGTGCACTTCAAAGATCATTCTTTGAAGTCACCCCCACTGCTATGCACAAGTGGATATAAGTACTGGACCTCTGACTCTGCCAACTCAGTACACTGCTGAGCCTGTGAAGAACTTATCCAGGAGGAAGGACTGATGTGCTGCTACAAGGACTGTCACTCTGCTGTACTGCTGCTCTGGAAGAATGGGTTTTCTGCTTTGCTGCTCTGCTACCTGCTTCCCTCTGCCCTGCTGAGGAAGGACTGGATGCATATCACTGGAACCCAGAGTGACTCCAAGGGCTTGGTGGTTTGCCCCCTGTTCTAAGTCTCAGGGCCATCAAAGACTTTTCGTCAACCTGCAACTGCACCTGAACTTTGCTTCCTGCAAGTCTTGCCCTGCTAAGTGGTGCCAGTTCAATTCTGGGCCCTTGGAAGTGGGTATAAAGTGCAGCGACTGCCAGAATCCATGTCTCTCATTCTCTTGTCTGCCCTTTGCCCATTTCTCCTTTAAATCTATTTCACCCCTCCTTTTACCCCTGTCTTTCTCTCGCACCACCAATCCCTTCTGAATAGTGGATATAACATTATTTAACTTGTATTGACCAGTGTGTCACTAGTTTGGACCAAGACAAAAATTCATTTGGATAAACATTAGCCCTCATTTGTACCATTTATTTTCCCAATATGGATTAAAAATAATGCTGTTAATATTTTTTTTATATTTGAACCAAAATACTGTATGTTTGGTGCCCTTTCTTCGTAAGAGCCAAGGTTAAAATAAAAATGATGTGGCAGGGTTTTCTACATTGACCCATATGCATATGATTTGCAAAAATAAATTATGATTGACATAGTTTTGCCATGTAAAAGTCTCTTAGATAAGCAGTGTTGCTGTTAGCCCATAGATAAAAAATAAATCTTTTTAGCATACAGGAATTTTAGGTTTGAAGCATATGGGACAGCCTTCTCACATGAATAAATCACCCCACCAGACGTACATAAATAGAGGAGAGAAAAAAAGGAAGTTACCACATTTGTTTCCAGTTACATACAGCTTCTTTCAAAATAGCACGACACCGGCCAATGCAAGTTGGAACTGTGATTTAGTGCATTGGACTGCATCTCGCTATATCTCTTGGGAGATTAAATAGCCTTTGGATGCCCTGGCAGTTGTAGGTTTCAATAGGCATGCCTCCTTTACGCCTATTGACTACAACCCCTATACAGCTCAGTAACTGCAACAAGCCAACTGAAGTGAAGCTGACTGTCATACTGACCTGTGCCCCAAGGGGCCAACTTAAGCTGCTAAAGCTGGGGGCTGACATGGCCACTGATGGATTTTGTGTTGTTTACAGCGTATTGACAGAGACACATGCACAGCAAATCACCCCCAGAAGCAGCCCCTGAAGGTGAAACAAAAGTGTCATGCATTGAAAGGAGGGTTTCTCGGGTGGACACTATTGGGCGGGGTTCGAAAAATCCTAAGGACACAGAGCACACTTATGTAGGAAATATGAGAACAAACAGTTGTATATAGATATTGATGAACAGAATTTAATACCAGGAGAAATAGGGAATATAATGGATCTATAAGGTTACCAAAGAAATGGGAACACTGATTGAAACGTTTACATGGCATGTAAACGGCCTAAACCCCAGGAAGAGGCAAAATATAGTCACTGAATATCTAAAAAAGATTATGGCTGAGATTATAGCACTCCAAGAGACTCACATAGAAAGACCAGAGAGTAGAGCCCTGGTTAGAAAATGTTGCTGGGTACAAGAGATTATCTGCTGAGACCGTCAAGGTAGCATGAAACGAGTAGCTATAATCATAATAAAGGACTTTGAAATTAGATTAATAAATTATAAAACAGATACAACTGACAGCACTTATTCTCGTGGAAGGAGATTTCAGTATCCTACTCGATTAACTTATCATTAGGACTTACCAGTAATAGATAAGCACTCCAAAAATAGGGCTGCAAATTTAAGGATATGAGGCAAGATTTAGGATTATGCAACATATGACACAATAAATTAGGAGACTCGCTCCAAAATTGGGGGCCTCTACCACAAGTGAAGAGGCCCTTTGTAAATTAGGCTCTAGGTGCAAAAAGAGAATGTACTTTTTCCAGAAAAAAGTATGGGTCTTGTTGACAAATTGGATACATATTCCTAGATAAGTCACTGATTAAAATGGTGAAGTCTGTAACCATTGTTCGAGCACTCATTGTGCCCATTTCGTAGTCACTCTTTGTTTAGACCTCCCAATGGCCAGATCAAGAACTAAGTATGCACTGAATAGACCCCCTGCTCCTTAAGGAGAGTTTTATGCAAGAGATATTAAAAAAAGTGAGATTTTATTTTAACATAATTTGGGTACAGTTAGTCACTTCATGGCACGTGATAGGGGATCTTATGCAAGATTCCATACACACAAAATATGAACAAACAAGAGCAGGATAGGAAATTGATGGATGAGATTGCTGAAAAAAAGAGAGAAACAGAGACAATCCATAGCAGCACCGGATAAAGTCGCCGATCTGCGATTGGAATTAGTACCAATATAGAGGGAGTTGAAGGTGAGCTTAGATAGAAAGATACAAGACCTGTGGAGAGCTAGCAATATGTAGCTTTTTGAGTATGAAGAGAATAGTGTAGCAATATTAGCCTGGAAAGCTAAAACTGATGTAACCAGAAACTTTATAGATTCACCAATAGAATCGTGAACAGAGAGAGAATTAAATACCATGGAAGAAATAGAACCAGAGATGCTTAAAAATCTTAGCTCCATTTACAAGGAAAGTATAAATCTAGACTTAAACAATATTAGGGAATGGCTGATAGATAAAGAATTGCCAATACAAACTAAATCTAATACCACGGCTATAGTAAAGGAAATCACAGAGGAGGAAAAGTAAGACAGATAAAGAAAAAAAGAACAGGAAAGCAGCAGGCCCAAATGGTATCCCAGGTGAGCTTTATTATAAGTTAATGACTTAGCTCTATCACATAGGGAAAATAATGTTCAAAGAAGAGATTCCTCCTTCTGGGTTTGAAGCTACTATAACTGTGATCTTGAAACTAAATATAAAAAAAAATGTAATACCTAATTCTTACAAAGCCATCTTGCTATTTCATTTGAGATTTCAAAATGCTCTCAGGTATTATAGCTAAAAGACTAGCTGGTGTTAATTCTTCTATAATTCAACAAGATCAAAAATGTTTTATATCAGGTAGGCAATCCAATTAACTGACACACTTCCTAATAGGAGCAATACATTTTAGAGAGACTTTGGTATTCACGTAACTGTAGGCAACCCAATGAACTGACACAACTTCTTAATAGGAGCAATACATTTTAGAGAGACTTTGGTATTCACGTAACTGTAGCATCTTCGGATGCCACCGAGGCTTTTGATTGGGTGAACTTGGTATATCTGTTGGAAGTTCTGAAAGCATTTGGAATCAATCAGAACATGACTAACACCATTCTAATCCAATAAAAAACACCCTTGGCTAGTGTATTAATCCATGGTTCACTAAGGAACAATTCAAGAAGGACTAGACTATGATGCCCCTCATCATCATTAATTTTTTACTTATACATTAAACCCTTTGCAACACTATTCCAGTGCCTCTCGAGGCCCTAGGTCTGCTAATTCAGATACCGTTATTTGCAGGTGACATTATTCTCTATACTGCTCATCTAATTCATTCAATAGCCAGGTTGGGAAATCATGCCGAACAATTTGAAAATATCTTGGGCTCTCAAATGAATAAAGAAAAAAGAGAGCTGATGTTGTGAATATCTAGAGAGATATGCAGATACCTGGGAAATGTAATCACGGATAGCTTAGAAGACCTCCTTGTAAAAACCCAAAATGGTCTGTAATGAATTAGAGTACCTGTTGGACAGCTGGAAAAACATACCAATAACGATTTATGGTCCTTCCTAAATTGACTTTTATATTTACCATTACACCCTTTCCATTCCAAAAGGATTATAACACCGTTGTTTAGATATTAGTTTACCTTAAATTAATGAAAAGACAATAGGCATTTGACAAAACAGGAACAAGTTGGTTTAATTAAATGCTGCGGCTGGGAGAGCCTCAACAGAGTGCGTCTACTCAAGTCTGTCGGTATACAAAGTTTGGCTGCTGTTATTTACAACTCATACATATAAAGCAATTTTCCACATTTCAAAAAAGCATCACAGTCATAAATCAACAAATGCATGGCTCTGATAAGGACACAGATGGCTCTCAACCTAGGGGGGAGCTAGTGTGGTCCAGTGTGGATGTGTCCAGATGTCTGGTATGAGGAGCGTGTGGTTGCCTCGTGTGGTGTGAATGTCATCTCCTGATTGCCAAAGTGTTTCTCTCTACATGGAATATTTGTGGTATTGTGGCCAAGTCAGTTTTATATGGAGTCAATTTCAGCTGACCTGTTTGTGGTACAACAATAATTCTGTGGGATTGATGAGGGTTTACGTAGGTATGCATTTGTCTTTAGGTTAAGAAAGACCCAACCTGTAACCTTGTTTTTGATAGGTGTGGGTGTGGGTCATAGATCTTTTCAAACCATATATCTCCGACTTGGGGTTGATGGGGTGGTCACCTCGAGTGAATCCAACAGCAATGATACAAGTTCATTTGAACTCCTGTAAATAATATGGCAGTCACACGTATCACTTTTATCGACATCCTTACCATTATAAATGTGGTTGTCATAGCATTCATTGACATTGTTCTTACTGGTATTGACAGAGTTAATTTTGCCTATGTCTTAACGTACATCAGCATTGTTATTAGTAGTAACAGTATCATCATTTGAGCATGGATTATGACATACGTTGATCTTGTCATTGCTGGTGTCGGCGCTACTGTGCAGGTACAGGTTATGACATAGATTAACATTGCATTGACGGGTACTGGCATGCTCGTGCGGGCACAGATTATGGCATACTTTGATTTTGCTTTGCATTTATTTGGATTGCCATTGTTGGGCCTGCACACGTCATGGTGATCATTGATATGCATTTGCCCATTCCAACAATACCAAGATACCTGGTTAGGTTAACAGATTTGTTTGGTCATTTAAAGGTATAAGGAGGAAGAGATGCTAGATAATGAAGGCCCGATTTTACCTGATTTGCAATATACTGCTATATATTTCAGTTTAAAATGTGTTGAATGCTAGCACCACTGCCTGATAACACATTCTTAGGAATGGTAAATGCTGCAATGTTAAGGGATCTAAGATAGGAAAAAGAAAGGTTTTGGAGACCCAATATTTTTCAAGAGGGTACATTTTAAGAAATTGCTAGCAGCCTTAAAATTATGGTCTCATCTGAGGTACGTCTTTAGTATTCATTATTAGCCACGGACACCAGAATGCTTAGATGATAAACTCAGTTGTCCCCTGAAGGAAGGGGTTTTAACCCATGTGGAGAGTTAAAAAATTGAGCCAACTGTATGGATACAAAAACACCATTGTCTGAAACAAAAGGAGAACTCTCAAGATTTAAATCTCTTCTGCTATAGTCATGGTGGCCCTCTCAAAAGAGGACAGGTAATGACAGCTGGGAGTATGAAGACATGATGCAGTATAATGTTAAACCAAGAAAAGCAACAGCTTTGTGGCACTAGGACCTTATTAAAGAACAATCAAAAACTTACAGAACCATATGGAGTATGTGAAAGAGACTTGCCGGAGACTGAGACAAAAGATTATGGCAAGCATCTTTAAGTTTTCTGGGTGAAGAAATTAGGTTGTTCACTGTGTGCATTAAATCCAAAGTTTTTTTTGAATTCACAAGAAATGTACAAAATCGTTTGTAGTTACATGGTTAACGTAGTATTTACTTTTGTTTTGGTACTCCTCAATTGTATGTTGTAATTCACTTTACATCATGTGATTTGTAGGATAAAGGCATAATCCTCATAGGGTGTTAGAGTGAGCCAGGTAGTCATACACAATCAACAAACACTTGAATCAACAAACATGAGCCAAGTTGTCATGTAATGATGATCAGAAATTATGTTTCACTCAGTAAATTGTGCTCAGATGAACAGTCTCTATTGTGTGGGTTTCTCAAGGCTGAAAATCAAAATTGTTTTTTTTTAACAGTATTGAAGAATAGAAATGTTATACACCAAACGTGATTGTCAAGTACCACTATGTGCCTTGCATGTGATCATAAAATAATTGCCATATGTGTATTTGGCACATGATGTAAGGGTAATTACAACTTTAATCAATTAACTATGACAGACTATGAAAATTTCTTCTCTTGAACTCTGTAAAAAACATTGGATTTAATACAGTAAAGAACCTAATTACCTCACTCATCATGTATTAAACGTATAGCAAAACATCTTGAAAATTGATACTCCACACACAATTTCTTCATATGACTAACTATGAGGCCGAGTTGGCCCAACTCCTCAGGAGTGTCATGTATTTTCACCCTAAAAAGCAGTTGCTACATAAAAGGTATTATAAAGCAGGAAGTAGAAGGTCTGGTCTAAATTTGAAAATATATTCTTAAATTTGATTTATACTACAGTAAATCCTACTGTTTTTCAAGGAAAACCATTTCTTGACTCTCCATAGGATTTATTGGACACTGCAAATGCAGAAGTGTCATACAGCTCATACTTTCTCAAGTCAAGCTGTGCTTTTGTTGGACAACATAAAGTTGGACTGGTACAAAACTGATTCTGAGCACCACTCAGGATATGTTTGCCTATAGCCGTACTTGCTCACAGTGCTTAATCTGTACTCCTGTCCCTACAGGGTAACAAATGGATGTGCAACCTCAAAACCTGATAACTCTAACTACCAAGGAAATCATGGTAACAGATCTAGAACCGTTTCGCTTACTTACTTGTGCACACCCAAAGTGATACACAAGCATTTCAATATTTATTGAAGCATCATGATTCTTGAGTAAAACACTTGTTATGTTATGTTATGTTACACTCATTTATTTGGCGCACAGATGCTCCAGCAAAGGAGCGTCCTGGCGCCCGACAAGGTAGCAATACAACACGACTGAACAGGAAAAAACAGGAACAATGTAAGGGAACAGAAAAGTTTTTACTGCTCGACGGAAAGAAAGCAGGTCCCTGTGGGCACGCATTGCCGGGGGGAGGGAGTTCCACAGCACTGCGGTACGAACTTGAAAAGAGCGGCCACCTGCCCTGCTACGCTTGAAGCGAGGGACGACTGCAAGTTCTAGGTCAGAGGATCTTAAAGCCCGGACCGGAACATAGCAGGACAAAAGATTGGAAAGGATGGTGGCAGAAGATCCCTTAAGAATTTTATAGGCTACGCAAAGGGTCTTAAACCGGATCCTTTGCGAAATCGGAAGCCAATGCAGCGTACGCAGGGTGTTAGCAGTGGGACAGAATCTAGGCAATCCCACAACAGCTCTCGCTGCGGCATTCTGAATGCGCTGCAGGCGAGTGATTTCCGATTGGTTTAATCCCACTAACAAGGAACTGGCGTAATCAAGCCTCGAAATCACAGTTGCTTGAATCACGAGTTGCCTAGTGGCAGCATCGAAAAATTTAAGCACAGGCCGTAGCCCGCGCAAAATGCCAAAGCAGCACGCTGCCGTGCGCTTAGTATGGCAGACAAAGGTGAGAGCCATACCCCAAGGTTTTTTAACTCAGTGACCGGAGTTGGCGTAGAACCCAGATCCGACGGCCACCACCTGTCTCCCCAGAGTTCCGTTTGTTTGCCAAAGATCATGACCTCCGTCTTACTTGCGTTCAGCTGGAGACAGTTGGAAGTCATCCAGCTGGCGACCGCCCGAAGTCCATTCTGAAATCTGGGGGCATCCACATCCGCATCCCCGCTGATCGTGACCGCTAGCTGGGTGTCATGGGCGTATGACACCATGGTCAAACCCCAATGCCTAACCACCTCAGCCAGCGGTCTCACGTAAAGATTGAATAACGTGGGACTCAGCGAGGAGCCCTGGGGAACCCCCAGATCCAGAAGATGAGATTTGGACTGATGCGGCGGGACGGCCACGCACAAAGAACGGTTGGCAAGAAAGGAACGGAACCACTGGAGAGCAAGGCCAGTAACACCAGCCTCCTCCAGACGAAGCAGAAGGATCAGGTGGGACACGGTGTCAAAGGCGGCGCTTAGGTCTAATAATATCAGCGCCGCCGTTTGCCCCGCATCTAGCACGGAGCGGAGATGCTCCACCATATACAGTAGAGCAGTCTCCGTGCTATGCCCGGCCCGAAATCCATTCTGCGTGCTGTCTAGGATATTTGCCTGAAGAAGATGGTCCGAGAGGACAGAGTTGACATACGCCTCTGCTACTTTGGCAGGCCACTGGAGAAGTGAGATTGGACGATAATTCTCGGGCTTGCCGATGTCCAAGGATGGTTTCTTAAGAATAGGCATGACCACTGCCTGTTTCCACTTCAGTGGGACTACACCAGATGTTAGAGACAAATTGATCAAGGAGCAAACCGGTGAGAGACCGGAGGATACTAGGTCTTTGAACAAAGCTGGCCGTAGAGGATCAGCCGGTGACCCTGACTTCACCTGCTGGGCCAGTGTACTAAACCTTTCTGGTGTTAAACTCGGGAAGGAATGTAAAACATCCAGAGCTATGGGCTTAAGAGGACTACCGACCAAGGGCACGGTCGAGGGAAAGGCTCTGTAGATGGCATGAACCTTTTCCAGAAAGAAATCCGCCAAGATTTCACAATGTGCGGTAGAACTCTGATGGATCACAGCCGCCTTTTTAGCAGTAAGGTCTTTCAGGGCCTTAAAAATAGTTTTGGAGGGGTTGGTACTGGTGCTGAATTGCAAGGCGTAAAAGGCCGCGCGGGTTCTGCACACTGCACCATGGTAAAGTTTTACAGTGGCCATATACAAAGCTTTTTTATCGCTGTTATAAGTTTTGCGCCATGCCTGCTCGGCACGCCTACAGGTGCTTTTAAGCACCCGCAGCGACTCATCGTACCACGGGCTTGGATACCTTGCCCCACATTTACAGGAAACTACTGGAACAAGGGAATCAAGAGCCTTAGTGACCCACTCGCAAAAACGATCATAGCCTACATCCACAGTCTCAGATAGGCCTAGCGGGTCGGTAGACAGAAGATGAAAAAAAGTCATCAAGTTTCAATTTATTCCACCGCCGTCTAGGAATAGAGCGCACCGAGGGTTTAAATTGCGGCTCATAAAGGGGGCACTGGATGCAAACCAGATAGTGATCAGTCCAGGTGAGCTGAGATGGAGTAGAAATGCTAACTTTCCCTAAGTTGGTGAAAAAAGGATCTAAAATGTGACCACCTATATGAGTAGGTTGCGACACCAGCTGGACAAGCTGAAGAGCCTCAAGGTCAGCAACGGAGCTATATACCGCTGGACTAGATGTGTTGTCATAGTGGAGATTTAGGTCGCCAAGAATGGAAAAATTGGAGCAACCTACTGCCAAAGTGCTAATGGCATCTGGGAGGGCCTTCCTAAAGGCCACTTCGCTACCAGGAGGGTGATAAATCAGAAGGCCCGAGAAAGCAAAGTTGGACTGTGGAGAGGCCATCGTCCCTACCCCGTCGGGGCGGCAACCCTCACCCCGACCATCGGACCGGAAGTGCCCGCAACCGGAAGACAGGCATCGGTCGATGACCCGGAAACCACCAATACTGACCCCGGAAGCACTGCCAGCGAAAACAGACCGGAACAGAGAAAAGCCGACTGGAAAGGAGGAGAGAGGTTCCCACCGGCGGACTCGTGGCAGGAGACAGCGGTAGGCGTGGAACCCCTGACGGAGAGCGGAGCGGAGACGGAGCGAGGAGAGGAGGAAGAGGAAGACGACGTGTGGTCGGAGGACTGTGGCGACCTCCGGAGGTGGCTGGAGAGCGGCCGTAACTCGGATGAGAGTTACGGCGGGGCACGTGAGTAACCACTATCCTTTTTCTCCATGTACCTTTGTAGATTACTGTATATAGTGTGTAAAGACCATGAGCACCCCCCTCACTAGCAATAGAGTATAGAAGTCACTGGCACTGTATATACACCCGCGCACTGACCCTGCCACAACCAGCACCCTTTTCCCTTTCCTGATCCTGCTAAGTCCTTTCCCCTCTTACCCCTACCGCCTTCCCCACGCTCGTTTTCCGACTCCCTCACTCCCCGGTGCTGGTGGAAGCACTCAACAGTCCGGAGCTGAACTGGACTAACCCCTGTCTTCTCTCTCCCTTGTATACCTCCGAGGAGTACCAGTGTCCGGCTCTCACCGTGACGACCTCAGCCCAGCAGAGGACTACAACCCCGGAGCCTTCCCTACCTATGAACCCCCTCAGCCCTGCACATCCCGCCTGGACTCCCTCATTCCCCGCTGTTGATACGGACCTTGTACTGTACCTACCAATAAACTTCACGAACATAGCTCACTATATTCGTCCTCCACGCCTGTTATTCCGGTCCGCCCTGCCCACAAGCCCACATGGACGTAATAGCAATCTTAAACATCGCGCTTTCACAGCCGGTGATTTTTTGCCCTTGCCAAACGCACGAGTAGCAGGACTTAACCGCAAGCGCTATACCCCCTCCTCGAGAGGTTCGGTTAAGAGTGTACACCGAGTACTCGGGCGGGAAGGCCAAGTTGATAATGGCAGTATCGGCGTCTTGCAGCCAGGTCTCTGTCAGACAAAAAACGTCCGGCGACTCCTTACTTATCAGGTCGAAAATGCCTTGATGATGTTTGACCATCGACCTGACGTTCAGGTTCCAGATGCTGAAAGATGGACCAGCACTGTCTACCACAGCGGCAGAGTCGCTACTCCCCCATATTAGAGGGGCAGGAAGATCAAACATCACGCAAACACACGAGTGAGGGCCAGACAGAGGATCGACCGGCAGTGCCTCACAGGTCCCGCATCGTTGGCCAATGGCCAACAACGTGTCCCTGGTGTAACACAACATTATGCACCACGGATTGTCCGGCGTTAAGGGCCAGGGTCCTGCCGCGTCCTAAGCGTCCTGGCGCGGACGGGCGCAGACGGGCAGGACTCTGGCACGACTCCGGCCACGCGAGGGCACGCCCGCTGCACGATCCCGCTGCGCTAGGGGAGGAGCGTTAAGTAGGTGTTCCCTCGCTGGCTCCTGCGCACTAAGGCGCAGGCAGATAGTGGCGCCTACACCACACTCACCCCACTCCAAGATGGCGGCAGAAAAAGGAAACCCACCCCAAGCACCGGACCCGCCGAAGCAGCGGTGAAATAACAATTATAGTGCAGGTGAGGGGGAATTAAAACCAGGGGAAAAGGAACTAATAATAAAGCAAATAGAAAAAACGGCTTTTTAATCTTGTGCTGCAAGATTAATAGAAGGAAACAGAACAATGTGATTAACATTACTAGAGTGGTGCAAAAGATGATCAATTCAACCATTTTGCTGAATACAAAGAATATATGAATATTTGCATGTAAGTACTGTGATGTATAGTACTCCCACCTAGTGCATTCTAACCTATCATGCCTAGGGTGAGTGGATCTGCCAAATCCCTATTGGGTGGTCTAACTCCCCATTACCTGGGGGATAGGGTCAGCAAGCTGCCTGTCCTGGTGTAGCGGTGGATAGTATCCCCCGAGATTATCTGCGGCATACCCCAGGGGCTCACCCCTCAGCCCAACGCTGTCTTACATCTACATGGCACAGCTCGCCAATGTCGCCCGACTGCACAACCTCAACATCATCTCCTATGCCAATGACACCCAGCTGATCCTCTCCCTCACCAAGGACCCCCACACCGCCAAAACCAACCTCCATGAAGGAATGAAGGTCGTCGCTGAATGGATGAGGAACAGCCGACTGAAGCTGAACTCAGACAAGATGGAGGTCCTCATCCTCAGATCCACCCCTTCGGCCTGGGATGACTCCTGGTGGCCGACCGCACTGGGAACAGCCCCAACACTCACTGACCATGCACGCAACCTAGGGGTTATCCTCGGCTCTACCCTCTCCATGACTAAGCAGGTCAACGCCGTCTCTTCCTCGTGCTTCAACACCCTCTGCATGCTCCGCAGGATCTACAAATGGATCCCCTATGAATTGAGAAGAACGGTCACCCAGGCCCTCGTCAGCAGCAGCCTGGACTACGGAAACACCCTCTATGCAGGAGCCTCGGCCAAAATCCTAAAACGAATTCAACGTCTCCAGAACGTGTCTGCTCACCTGATCCTCGACATCCCGCACCGCAGCCACATCACACCCCACCTGAGAGACCTGCACTGGCTCCCCATCAACAAGAGGATAATCTTCAAGATCCTCACCCACACACACAAGGCACTCCACAACCATAGTAACTCTTTCATATCTATGATGACGTTTCTTTGTGTGTATTCAAAATGTCGTCCCACCTACACCTGGGTAACTTGACAAAGGCTTTTACGACTGAAACACGTTGTTTGCAAGCAAATATAGCTCTCGTTTCATTTGGATGGTGTGCCGCTTCATTTCTTCGTGGATTGAACTTTTTTCCTATATATATATCTTTCACTTTATTTATAAGTGGCTGCATGGGTTGGTGAGTAGCTACATGAGTGTCTATATAGGTTATTATTTGTTTTTTTGAATATCAGTATGAGTGTCTGTATGGTTTGGTAGGGGGTATTACGTAGTGCATAGATGCATGAATGAGTGACTCACTGTTTGTATGTGTTGAAGACAGCATGTGTGCAAGACTGCATGGTGGATGAGTGTGTGTATGGATGTGTTATTGATGAATGATTGTCTCAATGGTGTATTTATGAGTAACTACATATCTTTTAAACTAGTATATGTGAGTATTGGTGTATATAAATGAGTATATGTGAGAGTTAGAGATTGGAAGAGTTCCTGTATAAATTAGTATCTGTTTCTATAAGTGATTGCTTAAGAGAGTAAGTATGTGTAAGTTTCTGTAGAAGTAGGTGTGGTGGTGTGTGTATAACTCTATATGCAAGTAAATGGATGTTTGATACTTTGCATGTGTGACTATGTGTGTAACTCTATGGATGGATGTCAGTGTGTAACAGGATGTATAGGTGTATGCGTACATATGATGAGTGAGTACATGTATGAGTGACTGTATAGGACTGTTGGTGAATGAGTGGATGTGTGTGTAGATCTTGGAATTACTGAATAGGTGTGTTGTAAGTATGTATGTCCATTGCTTTGAAAATGTGAATTTCTATTTTTGAGTGTGTGTGCGTCAAAGGTTATATAGGGTGAGAGGAGGTCTGCCACTCTATCACAAGGATGATGTCATCAGTGATGTCATTTGAGATGTCATCAGTGATGTCATGAGTGATGTCACTGACCATGTCATGAGTAATGTAGTATGTGACGTCATCAGCAGTGCATTGCGGGCGCGCGAGTTATAGTTAGCTGAACTAACTATAACAGGGGAATTTCACTGGTTTTGTACGAGTGAAATGTCCAACTAACTATAACGCCCCTGAAACCTATGTTTTTTCAGTGAATTTCCAAGGTTTTTCAAATGCTAATTTCTAACTATAACGTATCTGAAACCTATGGTTTTTTCAGTGAATTTCTAAGTTTTTGTAAATGCTAATTTCTAACTTTTTTCAGTGAATTTTAAAGGTTTTTTAAATGCTAGTACTAATTATGCCTACAGAGGTAGGACATGTGATGAAAGAAGAAACAACGCACTGATAGAAAAAAAGAAATGCAGAAAGAAGCAACAGAAGTCCACAAAGACGAAGAAAAGTGCATGAAGAAGAAGAGATGTACATAAAGAACCAACAGAGGAGCAGAAAGTCCTCCTGTGCCCACAACATTTTTAGACGGGTACTGCTGGTAACTGAATCTGACTAACCAGGCTTAGAGCCAGTGCTATGCTAAAAGACACTTAGAGTACAGTGAAAACACCTACATACACTAGGGAACACTATGCGTTGGAGTACCCCTATGATTACCATGACCTCCTCTGTAAGACCCTAGTACATAATAGGACAGGTGGATTAAAACTACCTCTTAAAACATGCCACAGGGCGCGTTTGCACACGTCACCTCAGGCCCCGTCCCCTCCCATCATCACTGTGTAAACAACCCCTTGAATCCTGAGGGTCTCTAGGGTCCAATTAACCCACTAGGTACCTCCAGTAAGTGCCACAGAGCTGCGTTGCAGAGAGGTGGAAAAAGGTCAACTGCCTGGACCACCTCTCTACAACACAGTGCAGTGGTGCTTACTGGAAGCACCTGGTGGGCTAGTTGGCTCCCAGGGGCCCTAAGGATTGAAGGGGAATTATTTCCCCAACTTAAAACGCACCACAGGGAATGTTTGCACACATCACCTCAGGTCCCGTCCCCTCCCTTCACCACTGTGTAAACATGCCCTGTGACTGTTTTAAGTTGGGAGATTAAGTCCCCTTGAATCCTGAGGGTCCCTAGGGTCCAACTATTTATTTATTTATTAGTTGGGTTTATAGAGCGCGACAGCTACCCCTAAAGGGTTTCCCGGCGCTAAGAGAACACTAAACCACAAAAGCAGGAGCGAAAGACTCAGGGGAGAGGCAGGAGCAAATTACTGGTTGAAAAGCCAGGTCTTGATGGCTTTGCGGAAGTGGGTATAGCGGGTTTCCAGGCGTAGGTGTTGAGGAAGGGAATTCCAGAGCTTGGGGACCAGAAGGGAGAAAGATCTACCCCCCATCCTCACTAGGCGTATTCTGGGAACTGAAAAAAGGCCTTGAGATGAGGATCGCAGGCACCGAGCCGGCGTGTAAGCTTGAACGAGGGCTTGCAGGTATCTGGGTGCATTGCCCCATTTGATTCTATGCATTAGGCTAAGGGTTTTGAATTTAACCCTATTTTCAATTTGTAGCCAGTGGAGCGTTTTAAGGTGACCGGACATGTGTTCCCTCCTGTGGCACTTGCAAAGCAGTTTAGCTGCGGCGTTCTGCACCAGTTGAAGGCGTCGCATGACTGCTTTAGAAGCCCCCAGGTAGAGGACGTTACCGTAGTCCAAGCGGGAGGTGATTAATGCGTTGACCACTGATTTTTGAGTGTCGTCTGGTAACATCCAAATAATTTTCCTGAGCCACCTCAGGATGGTAAAGCAGGTGAATGTCAGATTGGTGACTTGGGGTTCCATAGTAAGGCCGTTGTCGATGATGATGCCTACGTTTCGTACTTTTTGTGACGGGATGGGTAGGGAGCCCATTTCAGTAGGCCAATGTCTTGGGTTCCAGAGGTTTTGATTAGGGCCCAGTATTACAACCTCCGTTTTGCTGCCGTTAAGTTTGAGCATGTTTTCTCTCATCCAGGTGGCAATGCTCCTAAGGCCAGACTGCAGGAGGGAGGAGGAGTCGTGGTCTCCGTTGGAGAGTGAAAATACGATTTGAGAATCGTCGGCGTAGGTGAACATGTTGAGGCCTGCTGCTTCGGCAATCTGAGCTAGCGGGGTAACATATAAGTTAAAAAGCAGGGGGCTCAGTACAGATCCCTGAGGGACACCATAGGGGGATTGGTGGACATTTGAGGGCGCGGTACTAGAGGTGACTTGAAACGTCCTGAGCGTCAGAAAAGATGATATCCAGTCCAATGCTTTGCCCCTAATTCCCACGGCGGAGAGCGATTTTAACAAGATGTGGTGAGAGATGGTGTCGAACGCTGCGCTGAGGTCGAGTAAAATCAACGCAGCGGAGTCACCTCTGTCGACTAGAAGGCGGAGATTTTTCATGACCCCAAGCAGTGTCTTCTCAGTGGAAAAGCCGGGGCGAAAACCCGATCGGGAGGGGTGAAGTATGTTGTTTAACTCCGTGAAACTGTTAAGGTGTCCGTGGACGTGTTTCTCCAAAATTTTGGAGAATACAGGTAGAAGGGATATAGGATGAAAATTGGCCAGCACTTTCGGATCCGCCGATGGTTTCTTGAGAAGAGGTGACACCTTGGCATGTTTCCACATGGCTGGGACCTTTGCTGTGGGGAGGGACAAATTCAAAGTTTGACAGATGAGAGTTGTGGGGTGTCCAAGAGTCTCAGTACAGAGATTGGGAGGGGGTCGGTAGGAGAGCCAGATTTTACTTTCCCTAAGATGACTCGAAGACCCTGAACATTTATCTCGGGCCAGAATGTTAATGGCACGTAGGGCGGGTTTTGCGCAGGGGAAATAGCCTCCCCCTCTGGATCGAGGTCCAGGACAGTTTCTGCTTTTATCTGGTGCTGTTTTACAATGTCCTGGTAAATGGTCTCAATCTTTGTAGTAAAGAACTGCGCCAATTCTTCACATTGGACATTAGTCAATGGAGGGGGTTTGGCTGAAGTATTTGAGCCCGCTAATTCTTTTACGAGATTAAAAAGGGTTTTGGATTTGTTTGTGGCTTCTGAGATTGCTTTCGCCACGTAGTTGGTTCTTGCCGAGGAGCAAGCTTTATGATAGAGCTTGAGTTCATTTCGGTAGGACAGGCAGGCTGTAGGAGAGTAGTCTGTCCTCCAGAGTCGTTCCAGGTGTTTACACTTGCATTTTGCTGCCTTCAGTTCCACGTTATACCATAATGCAGGAGGGTTATGGTTTGTGATTTTTTTACGAGTCAAGGGAAGGCAGGTGTCTAAGGATCCTTTTAGCCATTTGTTAATTTTAGTAGCTACAATGTCTATGTCCTCGGGGTCAAATTAATCATCTAGGGGTGCCGAGTCTAGGACGGACATAAGGTGGTTTATGTCCAGTTTCTTCCAGTTTCTGCTGCCGGACTGTCCTGTCCTGCCGGAGGGACAGGAGTTTATGTGGTCAGACACGCTGAAATTTATAAGTAAATTATCAGACCAGTGTAGGGGCAAGGCTGGGTGGCAGAGTGACAATGGAAGACTGGAAAAAATAGGGTCGAGAAGGTGTCCTCTTTTGTGTGTGGCCCCCCAGTTCCACAAAGTGAGATTCATGGCAGCAAGATCGTGGATTAGGTTTGAGCCTGGTTTATTTAGCTGGTCGTCAAAATGTATATTTAGGTCGCCTAAGATGGACATATTGCTGTGGTTTATCCGGACCGAGGCGACCCAGTCCACTAGTTGGGTTGCCCAGGGTTGAGGGGGGCTGGGTGGTCGGTAAATCAGGAGACCCGTGAAGATAAAGTTCGGGTGGAGTTGAAGTTTAAATAGGGCCATCTCGCAGGCGTTCAGGGCGACTGGTTCCAGGGTACATTACACCGATTTTTTAAAGATAACAGCTATGCCACCCCCAACACCAGTGGTTCGGTCTATTCTGGCTATGGCATAGGTAGACGGGAGCGCTTCCGCTATGTCTGGGTGCTGGCCACGTCTCCGTGAGAAATAGGGTGTCCAGAGAGTTGTGGGACAAGAGGTCAAATATGTTTCTTTTATTTTTGCTTAGGGATCTACGGTTCAGGCTACCTAGAAGCCACGAATGTGCCGGCTTACGGTATGCGACAGTGGGCCGACAGAGCTGAGGAACATCAAGTTGGAATTTGCAGGACGTACACGAGATGGAATTGTGCCTGTCATTTGGTAAGATCTGACATTTTTGTTTGATAGGGTGTCGCATGGAAAGTAGTAGTTCAGGCGTATAGACCCTAGGTATTGTGGTGTAGCCTCCAGGGGTTTCGGGCCCTGGGCCCAGCCTGGCGCGGATGGGCGCAGACGGGCTTTCCTTTGGTGCGCCTTCGGCGTGCTGACGGCGCACGTCCGCTGCGCGTCTGGTAAATGCACATTGATATAGAGAGGAGAGAGGCGTGGCCTCAGGAAGTGGGCGTGGCCCAGGGGTTGAGCGCGCGAAGGCGGCGATGTTGTTCCCTACCTACAACAGCGCTAAAATCCGCTGTGCGAGGGACTTTGTAGCAGCTTACTGTGGGAAAGTGCTCAAGGGTGAGTGAAACGTGGTTTAAAAAGCACAGAAAATGCAAATACAATTTTAAAAACAAACAGCGAGCAGACTCTCCCGGCTTCCACCCACGAGGTACCTCCAGTATGCGCCACAGAGCTGCGTTGCAGAGAGGTGTAAAATGGGGCAAGGCCTGGACCACCTTTCTACAACGCAGCACAGTGGCGCTTACTGGAAGCACCTGGTGGGTTAGTTGGCCCCCAGGGGACCTCAGGATTGAAGGGGAATCATTTACCCAACTTAAACGTGCCACAGGGCGTGTTTGCACACGTCACCACAGACCCTGTCCCCTCCAATCACCACTGTGTAAACACTCCCTGTAGGCATTTTAAGTTGGGAGATTAAGTCCCTTTGAATCCTGAGGGTCCCTAGGGTCCAACTAGCCCACTAGGTCACACCAGTAAGCACCACAGAGCTGCGTTGCCGAGAGGTATGAAAAGGGGAATGGCCTCTGAACACCTCTCTGCAACTCAGCTCCCTGGCGCATACTGGAGGTACCTGGTAGGCTAGTTGGCCCCTAGGGACCCTCAGTATTGAAGGGGAATTAATTCCCCAACTTCTAACACACCCTGTGGCGCATTTTAAGCTGGGGAATTAATTCCTCTTCAATCCTGAGGGTCCCTGGGGCCCAACTAGCCCACCAGGTACCTCCAATATACGCCAGGGTGCTGTACTGCAGAGAGGTGTTCAGAGGCCACGCCCCTTTTACAACACTCTGCAACGCAGCTCTGTGGCGCTTATTGGGGGTACCTTGTGGGCTAAAAACATTTATAATGGGGAAGGGGGACTGTGGCCCTATCCGATGTGGACCGTGGGGGGCCCCCAATCCCCTCAAGGTCCCACCGGCTCCCTGCATCCTGCGGGAGCCGGCATTGCTTTTCCACATGGGGAGCTGCTAACATGCAGCACCCCATGTGGAAAAGCATTCTGCTCTGCTTCATTGAAGTGAGAGCAGGTTTCCCTGCTCTCACTACCATGAAGCAAAGCAGTTTGCAATGATAGGGCAGGAGCCGCCCCGCTACCGCCCTGTCATTGCATACACCAGTGTCCCGGAGGTGGGCACCCCGGGACCCTGCAGTAGCCGGCCCTGGGGGTGGCGGTCCCCAGGTCCTTTACTGGCTCAATGAGGGGGCCCTCACAACTAATACACAGCTCCAGGAGGTGGTTTCCCCAGGGCTCGGGGTCCGTAATAGACCCCCAAATTACAATATCAGTGCACTGGGGAGGTGGCGGTCCCAGGGGCGTGTGGGTGTCTCAAGCCCCCCTACGCAGGAGTCTTCATTTTTTTTAAAGCCCGGGGGTGGAGGTCCTTGGGGCTTGGGGGACCTTAGATCCCCCCCTTAGATCCTCCCCACAGAAAAAAAAAGAAGCCTCGGGCGTGGCAGTCCCCGGAGCTTGGGGGGTCCTTAGAGGCCTACTAAAGATTAAAAAAGAATCCCCGGCGGGTGGCCGTCCCCTGGGCTGCAGGGGGGTGTGTGCCCCCCCGCAAATATTTTTTAACTGCCCTGGGGGTGGCGGTCCCAGTGGCAGTGTGGGGGGATTGAGGCCCCAGCAACAACTTGTTTTTCTGCCCCAGGGAACTGGCCTACCCGGGGGCTTTATTTAAACAAAGCGCATTTTTTTGTTTATTTTTGCAGCCGGATCCAGCGTGCATCCTACAAATTTTTTTTTTAAATGCTTTTTTGGGCCCTGAGAGTCCTTGTGAGACCCCTTGAGCAGGCCTAGGGGGTCAGGGTGTTTCTACCCTGGCACCTTTCCGTGTTTTGCGTGTTTGATTTTTTCTCTTTTCTTGTGGCTCGGTTCTACCGAGGCACAAGATGGCTGCCAACAGTTCTTGGTTTGAAGTATTGACAGCCAATTAGCATGTAGCTCGTGATCGGCAGGGTGCGTGGATCCTCCGTGCCACTATATATCAATATTTTTATTTTTGACTTTCTCAGCAACTACTGAATGGATTTCTACCATTTAACAAAAAGAGTTCTTTCTGAACCAAGGGCTACCTTTTTGCCACATTTGGTGTAATTCCGTTCAGCAGTTCGGGCAGTAGCCGTGTCTAAAGTTTCCATTGGGAAATAACATGGAGAAAAAATGTTTTGGGGCAGCCCTTTTTTCTCTGCCGCCACTTGCCGAATCACCCCGAAACTTTCAAGATAGAAGCGGTCCACCCCACGAGTTTTGAAAATTTTGCGCGGATTCATCAAGCGGCGCCAAAGTTATTGGGAATAGAATGTTGCAATTTACCTATGGTAACGAGGTCCTAACTATAACTACCAACTGACGACCGCCAGCATGAAAGTGAGTAAAATTAGGTAGGATGTTGGAAGGCTCAGAAAGCAGTTGATATCTTTTTGAATCTGTGGAGTAAACCACACCTGCTGTATCTCTTTTGGAATTAGCATGTTCCCTCCAGAATGTGCTGTGAACCTGTGACCAACTGGTTCCACTGGGTTGCTAGGTACACTGAGCTAAGACTGTATCGGGGAGGAAGGGTGTTAAAGAGACATTTGTTTGAAAAGGTTAGGAGTGATAACACAATGTAAGTAATGGCAAGTTTTAGTTTCCAACTCAGGACTCTGTAATAAACTGTTGTTTAGCATTTTAATTCCAGAAAAATGAAGCTAGATATAGGTAATAACTCACAATTATCGCAAAACATCGTAAAAAAAATGCAGAGAGGAACCTTATTTTGAAAGGAAGGAAAAGGGTTAACAGATTCTAACCATTCACAAGTGGAGATGAAGTGGTCTAAAATGAAATACATGATTTCATTTGCTGCCTTTCTCATGATGATAGAGTGAACCTTTAAAAAGGTTGATATTTTAAACTTGCTTTGTTTGCAAGTGGTGTACCATTCTTGAGCTTATTTTTTACAAATCTTAACAGTGTAAAAACTATGCAGAAAGTGCTAAAACAGCAATATCATCTACAAACTGAATACAGTGGTATGTACATAACTTTCTTATTTTTGACATTGCACACTAACTTTAGACGAAAGGTGTATTTTGTTTGATATTTTGAATGAAGACTGTGTTTTCTAGTTTCGGTTAGCCTGTAGTATTATGAGTGCTTAAATAATATGATCCTATTCAACTCTCCTTTAAATTAAATATTCTATTTTATTCTCAAATTGTTATGTTTTTTAATTAATTAAACAATAAAATTACCACTTTGTCTTTGGCATCTGGACGGACAAAAAACTTTGTATTTAATTTAAAAATGTACATTAGAAATGCAGATGTTTGGGAGACGCGCGAGCACGTCAATCAAGATGGCCGCCGCAGTGTGAGCTCCGGTTTTCGTCGGCCCTTTCTCTTCAAAAACAACGATTTTCCTGTCAAAAATTAGCGTTTAAAGGGGGCGCTTGCTTAATCATCTGGTATCCTACCTGTATGCTGATTTTGGGGCGATTTGGAGCGTTAGAAGCCTGTTTCTCAGCCTCCTGGTTCCTGCTCCGAGCTGCATCTTGAGGTACTGCCTGTATTGTGAGGCCAGGGGGCGGAGTGCTTCTTAGGAAAGGGCCTGGCTTGGGCCTAGCCACGCCCACAGTCCAATTTAGCTGCTGCACCAGTGCTTTTTCAGTGTTTTCAACTGTTTTTTTGCTCTCTTTTGCTTACTGAAGTATATTTGAGTGCTATATTGCACTTTTCAGCCTCATTTTTGTCAATTTATGGATTTTTTTACCTCACACTGGAAAATAAAATTTCAGTTAATAATAAAAGGAGACAGCAAGTCTCCCCTCCTCCAGTTAAATCTAAGGTGGTGGAGTCATCTGAAACCTCTCTTGCTTTAATTCTAGAGGAAATTAAGGCTTTACACATTAACACTGACGTTATTGCCTCTGATATTAAATCTGTGCGCAAAGATATGGCTTCTATGTCCATGAAAATTTCAGATAATTCTATCAAGATACAGGATAATAAGAGTAAAGTGGATTCTCTTACTCCTCTTGTGGCTCAAATTCATCCAATGCATGTTCATCTTCTGGAAATGTATAATCGCAATAGGCAATATAAACTTCGTATTTTTAATTTGCCTGAAGATGTTGAGCGATCTGATTGTCGATTGCACTTGGAATCTTTGCTTCCTGGTCTTTTGAACCTCAAGTTTCCGGAAAAATTTGAAGTGGATAAAGCCTATAGAATCCCTTCTCATCGTAACCCTCGTCACACTAAACCCAGGCAAATGATATTTAAGGTTTTGCGTCATCACCATCTTATTTTGATTTGTAAAGCTGCAAGAGACATTCCCTCACTTTTGGTAAATGGTCACAAAATTTTTATCCATCAAGACTTTCCTAAAAAGACAGTTGCTATACGTAAAGAATTTTCTGCATGCCGTCCGCAACTCAGGAGCCTTGGTTTCAAATATGGTCTTTTTGATCCTTCTACTATGCGCATTTGGAAGGATACCTTTTCCAAATCTTTACAACGTCCTGAAGATCTGAGGCAATTCCTTGACCAACAATCTCCACCTTCAATGGATGCTCATGACCCTCATGACCCTAACACTTGACTCTGGCTAGTTAGAACTTTATTGCCACTTTTTAGATTTTTCTTTATATTTTTCTGGGCTCCAACGGTTTTGGCCATGCTTGTGGAACGTGTGTGCGTTTCTATGTTTCTGTTTATGTTCCTTGTTTGTTCTTTTCTCCATAATTTATTTTCCTCCTCTTTTGTTCCTACTTATGGAGTTGCTGTTTTAATCCATCTTTTCTGTCTGTTTTTGCTCATCTCTTCTTGTTCTAATGCATTTTTCCTTTTTCTTGTTTCTTTTACCTTCCATAATGGCTGCTGTTCATAATGTTAAAATTGTTTATCTTAATGTAAAAGGTTTAAGACGGGTGTCTTGTGGGTAAAATACGCACAAACTTTTTAGATTATCTATGTAGTTGTAAAGCTGATATTTGCTTTGTACAAGAAACTCATATTGATGATAAAATACTTCAGTATATGAATAAAAAATGGGTTGACACTATTGTTTCTTCTCCGGCTCAAGGAAAGAAAAATGGTGTGGCGATCTTCTTTGCAAAACGGCTTCATTGTCAGGTTCTGAATACATTTTCGGATTCTGAGGGTAGATATATAATAGCTAAAGTTAAACTTCATGACTCTACTTTCTTTTTGTTTAATATTTATGGTCCTACAGCAGATGATCCTACTTTTTGGTCTACTATTACTACAGAGGTTTTGAAGTTGGGTAATGTTCCCATTATTGTTGGGGGTGATTTTAATGTTATAGTTGACCCATTGTTGGATAGATTGTCTGCCACTAAATTTCGTCCTCCCAAAGTATTTCATGCCTTTAAATTGTTTAAGCAAACCACCAAATTAGCGGATATTTGGCGACTTCATTTCCCTACTGAAAAATGTTTTACCTTTTTTTCCAACCCTCATAATTATCATTCACGAATTGATTACTTTCTCATTTCCCCATCTCTTCTCCAGACAACGTCTACTCCAGTTATTGGTAATATTGATATATCAGATCATGCTTTAATTTCTTTTGTTTTAAATATCTCCTCCAACTTTACTAAACAAACCAGATGGCGAATGAACACTAGTATTGCTCTCCATGAGCGTAATAAACCTAAATTATTGCAAGCTATCCAAGATTATTTTTTGTTTAATCCAGAAAACTCAACTTCTGTAGTCAATAGATGGGATGCATTTAAGGCTTACATTAGAGGTGCTACAATTTCCATTGTGGCTCATGAGAATAAATTGTTTAACACGAATGTTAAGCATTTGGAAAAACAAATTGCAAAATTTGAAAGATTATTTATTACCTCCAATAATCCCCAATACAAATTAGAATTACAAAAACTTCGTTATGAGTTTAACTCTATTCTTAGCAAAAGAGCTGGAGTTCAAATTGCCAAATCCAATGCTAGATTTTGTTTTAACTCCAATAGGTCTGGGAAACTCCTTGCTAATTACCTACGTATTAAAAGAGATAGAACACAAATTAATTCTATTCGTAATCCCCACGGTAAAATTGCATTGTCACATAATGATATTGTACAAGAGTTTCTTGACTTTTATTCTAACTTATATAGTAAACCTGACCTATTTGATAGTTCCTTAATTGATGCCTTTTTACATTATTCTGATTTGCCACAAATTTCTTCCTCAGATAGAATTGGATTGGATTTACCTATTTCTAATGAGGAAATTCTGACAGCCATTAAATCGCTTAAGCAAAATAAATCCCCAGGCCCTGATGGTATACCTGCCGAATTTTATAAGGAATTTCAACCCCACCTTTTACCTTATTTATTTCAGCTGTTTTCGCATTTTAGTTCCTCTGGGACCATTTCAGGCTCTTTTACTGATGCCTTAATCATTGTTCTTCCCAAGCCCGATAAAGATCCCACCCTAGTTTCCAACTATCGCCCTATATCCCTAATAAATCAGGACTGGATGGACTGTAAGTTATATGCTAAAATTCTTGCCAATAGATTAGCTCCAATACTCCATTCTATTATTCATCCCGCTGAATCCGGATTTATGAAAAACAGATATTCAACCAATAACACCAGAACCCTACTACATGTTATTGAACAAAGTCCTAGCATTCTTGTCCCTGCTGGAGTTATGGCTTTGGATGCAGAAAAAGCCTTCGACAAGATTCATTGGCAATTTTTATTTTCAACTTTATTGGCATTTAATTTTGGTCCCTCCTTTATTCATATGATTTCTGCGTTATATTGTGCTCCCACTGCTCGTTTATTTATTAATGGTCAAATTTCTACTCAGTTTTCCCTTTTTAGAGGAACACGTCAGGGCTGCCCCCTTTCCCCTCTTTTGTTTATACTAGGAATTGAACCTTTTCTTAATTATATACGTGAGTGTGATAATATTCAGGGTATTACAATTAAAGATGTTACCATTAAGACTTTGGCTTATGCAGATGATGTGTTATTGTTTATTAGTAATCCAATCTCATCTCTTCCCTCCTTATTTTCCATTATTGATAAATACTCGGCAATTTCAGGTTACAAACTTAACGTTAATAAAACAGAATTTTTCCCCTTAAATATGCTATGTACCCCTGATATGTTACCTTTATCTGATATTGTTTGGCAGAAACATAAACTGAAATATCTAGGAATTTTGTTTGCATCCTCCTTGCTATCAACGTTAAAATTAAATAGTACTTTTATTCTTGATTTTGTTACAACTAAAACTGCTAGGTGGTCTTCTCTTCATCTCACTTGGTGGGGAAGAATGGAATCCATAACAATTAATGTTGCTCCTAAAATATTTTATTCCCTTGCTATGATACCCACTCAATTTCCATTAAAATTTTATAAAGATATTGATAAGCTGTTGTCTAAGTTTTTATGGTCTAACAAGCGTCCTCGAATTACTTATAAAAAATTGAAAATACCCAAATGTAATGCTGGATTTGGCATTCCTGTCTTTTTTCTTTACCATAAGGCATTCATATTGAAACAAAGTTCCTTGTGGTTTACTATTTCACCTGTGGTTAAACCTTCTATTTGTTTTGATATTGAAAAATCACTTATTGCTCCTTTTCCATTACCCTCCTTACTCACATTGTCTCATAAATCTACTGTTGTATACCATTCATCTATACTTAAGTCCTCCAGATCAATTTTCAATGATTTTGATGTTAATTTTGCTTCTCCTTTAATTTCTACAATGCATATATCATTGTGGCATAGTGCTATTATCAACATAAATAGAAATGTGAATTTTTGGCACTCATGGATTAAGGCGGGCATATTTTATCTTAAAGATGTATTTTATGATAATGCTTTTATTCCTTTTCATGAGTTACAGTCACAATTCCAATTGCCTAAGAATGATTTAGTTAAGTATCAATCTTTATGTAATTCTATTTTAGATTCTTTCCCGAATGGTGTTCCCTCTGTTGTTTCACATGATTTTTTAATTTATCTTGCAGCTGTTTCTTCATCTTCTCATGTTGTTTCTATTTTGTATAAACAATTTTCTATTTCATTAGGTACCAATATTGATGTCATTTCTACATTTTGGAATATTGAACTCTCTATCCACTTATCTACTGACTCTTGCAAATCTATTTGGCTTAATAGTATTTCTGGGTGGTTACCAGTGTCGCTATATCAGACAAACGCATATATTTTGTTTAATTCACTCTGGTCGCCAGTTCGTCTTCATCGTGCTAAATTAATTCCTTTGGATGTTTGTTGGCATTGTAATTCACAGCCTTGGTCCTTACGTCATATGTTATTTGAATGCCAAATTATTTCTAAATTTTGGTCGGACGTTTGGGAGGTTTTGTTAAAAATATTACCTATTCACGATGTTTTATCATATCACTTATTAATTTGTAAATCAGTTATGCTTAGTCATCAACTTTCAGACTGTAATGCAAAATTGTACAATTTCTAAATTTCAGCTGCGTAAAAAACAATTACTTTTTGTTGGAAAGATGCTTCCTCTCTCTCTGTTCATGCTTTGTGGTCATGGATTATCTTCACAAGAAGAGGTGCCCAATTATCTTTACATGGAGTTAATCATAACCATGACTCTTTTCAATCCTTTTGGTCTCCTATTGATTCATATATGTTGTTACAACAATAGTGAGAATTGATGTATTTAGATTTACGATATTGAGTTGTTAGCAGCAACTCAGCATTACCTGTGTGTTGATATCTTGTAATCCCTTTTCCCTTTTCCGCCTTCCCCATACCATCATTTTATTTTTCCTTTGATTGATTTCTTACTTAGAGTAATTTCATGACCTATTCTGTTCTTTTCATTGTTTGCTGTAGTCACTCAATTGGGTCTTATTGATATGTATTGATTTTCGGTATTGTCTTTTATGTCTTCATTTTGAAATCTCAATAAAATTATTCTGAACTAAGAAATGCAGATGTTTAATGGAATTTGATTAAAAAAAGAGTTTTACAGTGCTATGAAAAAATATATGAGATGAACTGTATCCATTAGAGGGTATGTGTGTTTAGGAGGTTAGTGGTGAATGTTTGGGGAAGTAAGAGAAAAATTAATTAGTGCTTGTTTATTTCATTGTGTATTTTATTAAAAAACAGTGTAGTTTTGTGGAAAGTTGCAATGAGGAACTAAGAATGATTTAAATGTCTAAACATCATGTGCAGAATATATACATCTGATATTTGCATTCTGGGAGTTATAGTTCTTTTAGTAACATTATTAAACAGGAATATTGTAGTGAGAAAAGATGAGAACTTGTTATCCGCCTGTACATGAATTAGAAAGAAGTACTATTTGTTAGGTATGTATTGGAAGTGTTTGTCAATGTGTTTTTTAACTTATATGACCACTTTGCATATGCTTAGATGGTGAAATATGGTTTTTGTGATTGTACATAGCTAAACATATCCGGTGGGCCTTTTGAGTTTACTTAAAAAGGCAGTGAGGTATATATTTTGGGAAAAGTGGCTTGAAGGTGTACATCTATTAAAAAATCACATATATGTTTATATGGTGATGTATGCTCTGTAAGGTGGGAAACATCCTTTACAACGCAACTTTTACCACGCAGTGCCTTTACGACGCAACTTTTATAACGCAAACCATTACAACGCAATGCGCTGGGGGGCGCTCTAGGATAGAGAATACATTTAATTTACTATCCAACACCTTCCCTAGTGTCCATGGGGACTGGAGTTGGAATAGTAAATTAAACTATTCACTATCCAGCACCCCAAAGTGCTATGCGTTGTAAAGGTTTGCGTTGTAAAAACCGCGTTGTAAAGGCATGCGTGGTAAAAGCATACGTTGTAATGTCATACATCCCTGTATGGGTGATGTAAATGTCATGTATGTGGTAGGGCTAGTGTTTTTCTTTAAACATGGTTTGTTTAAAATTGAGAAGGATTAATAGCGTAGAATGCAGTTAGAGGTCCTGAGCTAGCTTCATTTCAGGAGTCACTTTTGTTTGAGATATGCTGAATATATGTTTTAGAAGCAGAAGAAGTATTTGAAAAATTATGTAGGTACGCAATTAGCGAAAGGTTTTGTGCTTTGAAAAATGTCAATATGTTGCTTTCCATTTTACAAACTTACTGATGCATGTTCACACTCAATAACAAAGCAATGTATGCTTCTAGAGGGCCATGTATATATCAAGTGTGATAACTAGATTACACTCACACATAGCTCAGACAACAAGCATGAATAAAGTAAAACAGGTAGTTTGATTATGACAGAAGTAGATAACCAATGATTCAGATATATAGTGACAACTGTTATGTATCTAATAGCAATAAAGATACTTTCTCAGTCAGTCAGACAGTATTCAGGCTCTCATGGACTAACCCATCCACTACCCAGGCAGTGATCAAATCAGTGATTCAGTACCCATGGAGTTATTCAATTATCCAGAAATTATACATGTACTCTTGCCATCAGGCAGGCAGAAAATATGAAGTCATTAAAGTATGCAGGCACTACATATACATTTGAAATCTAATCTAATCACCCAGGTACTATCTATAGAGTTATGCAATTAACAAGGCTGTAACTATTCAATCATTAGAACATTTGCGAAGAACCTATGCTACCATCTAGCCACTTAAAACCCATGCAGCCATTGAAATACTGAGGCACACTTGTGCACTGATGAAACTCTCAGGTACTACTCATGCACTCATGTAATTACGTAGAGACTACCATTTCAGTAAACCTGTCACCCATCCAATACCTATGCAGTCATTTAAATACTGAGCCAATTAATTAATTAATTAATTGTGGGTTTCTAAAGCGCTAGAATCGACTCCCGAAGGAGTATCTCTGCGCTATAGACCGCTGGGGAACCCATCCTGGCTTTCTCTGTGAGATGGTCCCTACTGGGTATCTCCAAGGTGAAACCAGGCATCCCCGGCGTTTGTGGGGGGCCGTTGTGGAGATGAGGCAAGCTAATGCCCAGAGTTGCCGAGTGTGATCCCTGGTTAGAGTAGGCACCGAGGCGAGAATTATCGAGTCCGCTGACCCTGGTCCACGACCCTGCCGCGTCGGGAATTGAACCCTGGTCTCGGCCCGTCCTCTGCTTCCGGGTCTGCCGCCTCTAACCAGTGAGCCACACCACTCCACTCCACAATGGTCTTGCACTGATATAATCACCCCAGCAGTATACTTACTTTCATTAAATAATCTCAGGCTTAAACAATGGATTCATGCAGTCACTCAGACACTAGTAATGCACTCATCTAATTAGGTAGGTATTACTGATGCACTTATTTAATTCTCCGGGCACTACCCATGTAGTTATGTAAGCTCCCAAGTACTACCTGTTCAGTCAACTAAAAAAACATGGGCAGTATCCAATTGCTGAAACACCATTCTTCCAATCATTTATTAGGCTAGGTGCCATGCATCGGCTTAAGAAATCATGTATGCACCATCCATGCATTGCAGTAATCACCTACATACTATATATGCACTCTTGCAATCATCCAGATACTAGAGTTGCGCTCATTTAATCATCCAGAAGTATCTATGCATGTATTGATTTATAGAAGCATTAGTCACGCATTTGTCAAATCATGTAGGCTCTACTCATGCACTCATTCAACACCCTGATACTAGTGGTATGCTCATGCAAACATGTAAGTAAGTATGCCGATATGGAAGTACCAATGGAGTTATGACAAAATCAAGGAATCATCTAGGCAGTACTTCTATCCTCACGGAATCACCTAGGCACTACCCATGCACTCATTCAATTATCCTGAAAGTACTGATATATTCAACTAAAAACCAATGTATTTACAAGTTGTAATGAGCAATATGTAGTCTTTAGACAAAATGGGTGATAGGTTTAATACAATGGTACTCGCTACATGAGTACATTAGTAGTGCTGAGTATTTCATTAGTTCATGCATTTACCTCAGTATTTCAAAGACTGCATGGGTTGTAAGTAAGTGTTTAGATGGCTGCATAGGTTCTGCGCAAATGTTTTGATGATTGCAGAGTTACAGCCTTGTAAATTTGGGGCTGGATGTGCAGCAGTAATTTGCAGTCTCAAACGGGAAATCGGCCCATTTACAACCGCAAAAAAGGTTCCTGGCATGTACAAACGCTATTTTGCCAGCATTTGTGACTCTCGCTATTAGGAGGGGACGTCCCTTTCTAATATTGAGTCTCAATACAATGTAACATTGTTTTGCAACCGCATTTGCGTCCGCGAAACACTTGCAGTTTACCACCTCCTTCAAGTAGTTGGTAAACCACTGTAATTGTGAAGGGGTCCCTAGGGGACCCCTTCCCCTTTGTGAAGGCAAAAATGTTCTTTTAGTGCAGGCAGTGGTCCTGCGGACCACTGCCTGCTCTTAAAATATGAAACAGACAATGTTTAATTATATTTTTTTTCAATGCATCCCATTTTCCTTTAAGGAAAATCGGTTCCATTTAAAAAAAAAAAAGCTTTATCAAAAAAACAGTCACAGACATGGTGGTCTGCTGACCCCAGCAGGCCACTTTCCCTGTGAGTGCTCCCCATTCCTAATGGGGTCACAAATAGCACCTGCCTAATGAATATTAATGAGGCAGACATTTTGCGAGTCGCAAATTGCCAGCCGCAAAGCAACGCAGTTGGCGAGTAGCAAAATGTAAGGATTGTACATCTGACTCTTAGTGTTACATTTAAAAATTGTAGAAGAACGAGTGATGCACTAAAACAAAAAGAACACGTTGTGAGAGCAGTTGATAAGGCTTTTACTTTCGAAGAGGTAGTTTTTCATTTTGATTCTAAATAGAATGACGACTCTTGACAAAATAATGATTTACACGAGGAGACAAAACCAGAAGAAAAGGTTAGTGAATAGAAATAACTGTTGTACAGTTTTTAGTGGACAATGGATACATACTTCTTGTATAGAGGCTTTCTTTAGTGAAGAAAGCTATATCCAGTATAACAAATTAGTTCATGCAATTGATTAAAGAGGACAATGTTATCAAATGAAGATTAGTAGCCCTATAGCAAAAGGGGTGATGGTACCTAGAAATTGCAAAAGAGATATAAGGTAGGCATAGTCAAGGTATTGTATTCAAATAGAATTGTAGTAGTGTTTCTAGTATTAATGCAGATTTATATAGCGCAATCCCGACCTTGAGGTATTCGAGAGCTTTACATAAGCACCAGTTAAGTTACACATGGACACATTCAGGCACAGGGAGATTGCGTGATATACCCAGAATCACAGGATGTGGACGCGAGCCCTAGGCTCGAACCTTGCTTTCCAACACCAAAGTCCGCAATCTAGTCATCAGACCACATCCTCTCCCCTGTATTAGGCAGAAATCCATTGATATATTAACAAAATTCCTATGTATCTTTCCAAGTCGAAGTTAACGATCCAAAATAAGTTATACCACTCAACACTGTAAACTTTAGGTAGGAGGCTGTTTTATGTGAAAACTTCTGCTTTATGTTTAGGAGAAATAAGTAGAGCACTTTTGCATTGTAGTGTGGCAGACGTAGAAAAGGTTTGTTGTGATGTGCAGTTTTGTTTCTTTGGGCAAGAGCAGGATTTTAGGGAAAATGAAGAGTTGGTAAGAGTATGAGTTGCAGAACAAAACACATATGTTACAGTTGATAGTTTTAAAAAAGAAATTACAAAATGTAAAAAACCGAGTATGTTTGTATATGTTGTTTATGTACTTACTAGAAGATTCAAACAGAGACTGTTGACATATTTAAAAGTGAAAAAGAAAATTATGATAACTGGCTAAAGTTAGTTGGGTATCTATTTGTAGAGGGATGATTTGACTTGTCTAGTTCCAATAGTTTGTCATAACAATTGCTATCACAAACATTTGATAAGCTAATGACTCCCAATTTGGGGTGGTAAGTAGGGGTGGGCAGAATTTGCTTAATGGCGTTACGCAAATCTCCGCGAAACGGTAAAAAACTATGCGAACGCGCAGAAATTCCGCAAACACGTGGAATTGCTTGTTCGCAATGCTTTTTTACTGTTCGCAATCGCTGTTTGCGTGCTCGGGGGGAAATATCTTGCAAATACGCATTTGAGAATGCGAACAAGCAAAAGATTTCGCGAAGCCGCGGAATGCACAATTTTGGGAAATTTGGCGTTCTCTGCGGAACGCTAATTTGCCGCCCAGGTCTAGTGGTAAGTCATTTGCAAAGGGAGAGGGGTCCACTTAGGATAGATTGTTGACTGACTCTGGAGGGCAGGCACGTTTCCAAATCTGTGCTTGGCAAGTTGAGTATGTAGCAAAACAAAATCTCTATTTACCCGACTGACAGGTAAATAGCTGCAACCAAAAATAAAATATGGCACTGGGGTCTCAATAGCCCATTTGCGCTTGTTGAGGGGTGCCACATGCCCCACTCACCTAAAATAAAAGTAAATTGCCCACGGAAATGGGGTCACTGGAGCCCCTTCTGGTTCAGGGAGCGGGGGCCAGGTACCCCTACTGCCATATATTTAAGAATATCACTAGAGGATAGAATCCCAAGGTCACATTATAAGAGGAGTGCCACATGCACTAAATGTTAATGTATTTGGCCCTGTGGGGTGGGTTCCTGTAGCCTCTTAAGTCTTGAGGAGGGGGTCCATGTGCCTACTTCCCCTAATAACATAATTTTTACCCAACAGGGTTGGATCCCCAGGGCAAATACCCCATCTCCTAATGTAATGTGTTTGGACTGGGGTGATAATTTCCCTTGGGCCTCCTCAGACTCAGGGATGGAGACCCCATGCCCCCCTCTACTAATAATATATTTTGTGACCCTGGTGGATGGGGTACCTGGGACTAATGGTGGCCTGGGGAGGGGGGCTGCATGCACACCCTCCCCTTTTTAAAAACAAAGGGTCTGGGAGTCCCAAGGGCCCCAGGCCAATAGTGGCTTGGGGAGTGGGCTGCACAACCCCCTCCTCTGGCAGGGTATTGCGAGCTTGCCCGGGGTTGGACACTGGGCCTCACCATAGGCCAGGCAATGCAGCCAATCCCACACTGCTCATGGCCAAAGGCCGTGCATGTTGTGAAGCTGTTTGACTATGATTGGTTGGCCACAGGGACTCACAGCATGCCATGCCGTGCAACTGACCCCGTCGCACATGGCCAAAGGCTATTTGCATACTAGATGGCCAAACAGTGTTGCATCTCTAATAGAAAGCAAGCAGGTGTGTGATTATGCTATTTGCATTGCCGCTGGCCAAACAGTGCAGTAGCTCTACTATTTATCCAGCAGGAAGTAAAACTTTTAAGTTTTTCTGCTATTTCATGGCCATTGGCCAAACTGTGCAAAATCACTGTTACTTAGCCAGTGGCCAGGCAAATAGTGAAGTTTCTCTGATAAACCACTGGCCAAATAGTAAATACATTCTACTATTTAGCCATTGGCTGAGTAAATAGCAGACAACACTCTGCCCCAGTTGGCACTGACAAATTCACTTAACTTTCTGCTGACTGGTACTGGTGGTAACTGACTCTGAATAAACAGACACAGAACCAGTGATATGCTGAAAGATATACAGTGAAAACACCTACATACACTATGGGTTGGGATACCCCTGTGATTGCCATGACCTCCCCTATAAGGCCCTTGTAAATAATAAGGCAGGGGGAATAACAATATCTCTAAGTCAGAGGTGCATAAAGATGCAAGAGAAGTACAGAAAAAAGCAACAGGGGTGCCGAAAGAGGCAAGAGAGGTGCAGGAAGAAGCAAGTGAAGTGTGGAAAGATGCAACAGAGGTACAGAAAGATGCAAGAGAGATGCTAAAAAAAACATGAGAAGTGCGGAAAGAGGTACAAGAGTTGCTGAAAGAAGCAACAGAGGTGTAGAACGAAGCAAGAGATGTGAGGAAAGAACCAACAGAGGTGCAAAACGAAGCAAGAGGGGTTCAGAAAAAGGTAGGAGAGGTACACAAAGATGCAAGAGAGTTACACAAAGAGTCATGAGGGGTGCAGAAAGAAGGCAGAGAAGTGTAGAAAAAGCAAGAGAATTGCTGAAAGAAGCAACAGAGGTGTAGAGAGAAGCAATAGAGGTACAGAAAGAGGCAAGTGAGGTGCAGAACGTAGCAAGAGCATGGCAGAAAGAACCAATAGAGGTACAAAAAGAGGCAAGAGGGGTACAGAAAGAGGGAGGAGAGGAGCACAAAGAGGCAAGAAAGATACAGATAGAGGCAGGATTGGTGTAGAAAGAAGGAAGAGCAGTGCTGTAAGAGGCAAGAGAATTGCTGAAAGAAGCAACAGAAGTGTAGAAAGAATAAAGAAGTAGGCAGGAGAGGTGCAGAAAGAGGCAAGAGACGTACAGAAAGAGGCAGGAAGGTGCAGAAAGAAGGAATAGAAGAACAGAAAAAAGCAACAGAGCTGTGGAAAGAAGCAAGAGAAGTGTCGAAAGGGGCAAGTGAGGTGGCAAGAGAACAGCAGAAAGAGGCAAGAGGGATGCAACATTTTGCAAGAGAGGTGCAGAAAGAGGCAGGAGAAGTACTGGAAGAAGCAAGAGAGGTGACAAAAAGAGGAAGACCATTGCAGAAAGAGACAACAGAGGTGCAGAAATAGATAACAGGTGTGTAGAAAGAAGCAAGAGAGGTACAGAAAGAGGCCACAGAAGTGCAGAAAGAAACAACAGAGGTACCGAATGAGGCCAGAGGGGGACAGAAAGAGGGGAGAGAAGTGCAGCAAGAAGTAAAATAGGTGCTCAAAGAGGCAAGAGGGGTACAGAAAGAGGCAAGAGCAGTGCTGAAAGAACCAATATATGAGCAGAATGAGGCAAGAGAGGTGCAGAAACAGGGAAAAGGGGTACAGAAAGAGGGAACAGGTGTGTAGCCAGAGGCAAAAAAAATACAGAAAGAGGGAAAAGGGGTACAGAAAGAGGCAAGAGGGATGCAGAAATGTGCAACAGAGGTGAAAAAAGAAGCAAGAGCACTACAGAAAGAACCAACAGAGGTGCAGAAAGAAGCAAAAGAGGTACAGAACGAAGCAAGAGAAGAGAGGTGCAGAAAGTGTCAACAGAGTTACACAAAGAGGCAAAAGGGTGTAGAAAGAGGCAAGAGGGGTGTAGAGACACGCAAGAGAAGTGCATAAAGAAGCAACAGAGGTGCTTACAGAGGCAGGAGGGGTACAGAAAGAGGTTAGAGAAGTAGAGAAAGAAGCAACGGAGGTGCTGAAAGAGGTAAAAGAGGTGTACAAACAGGCAAGTAAGGCACAGAAAGAGGGAACTAGGGTGCAGAAAGAGGTAAGATGGATACAGAAATGTGCACGCGAGGTACAGAAAGAAGCAAGAGCAGTGCAGGAAGAAGCAAGAGAACTGCAGAAAGAAGCAAGAGAGGTGGAGAAATAGGGAAGAGCATTGTAGAAAGTGGCATTAGGGATGCAGAAATTAGCAAAAGAGGTGCAGATTGAAGCAAGAGGAGGGGATAGATGTACAAAGAGGCAAGAGGGGTACAGAAAGAGGTGGGAGAGTTGCAGAAAGAAGCAACAGAGGTGCTGAAAGAGGCAAGCCAGGTGCAGAAAGAGGGAAGAGGGGTGCAGAAAGAGGCAAGAAGGGTGCAGAAACAAGCAAGTGAGGTGCAGAAGAGAAAAGAGGGATACATACATTTGCAAAAGAAGTGCAGAAAGAAGCAAGAGCAGTGCAGAAAGAACCAATAGAGGGACATAAAGAGGCAAGAGGGTTACAGAAAGAGGCGGAAGAAGTGCAGAAAAAAAGCAAAAGAGGTGCAGAAAGAGTCAAGAGAACTGCAAAAAAAGGCAAGAGAGGTGTAGAAAGAGAAAAAAGGGGTGAAGAAATAAGCAAGAGGGGTACAGAAACAAGCAAGCAAGGTGTAAAAAGAGGCAACAGAGGTGCAGATAGAAGCAAGAGAGGTGCAGAAACAAGCAAGAGAAGTGCAGAAAAAGGCAAGAGAATTGCTGAAAGAAGCAACAGAGGGCGTAGAACGAGGCAAGAGAGGTGCAGAAACAGGCCGTAAAGGTGTAGAAAGAGGGAATAGGTATGCAGAAAGAGGCAAGAGGGATACAGAAATTTGCAAGAGCAGTACAGAAACATCCAAAAGAGATGCAGAAAGAGGCAAGAGGGGTAGAGAAAAAGGCAAGAGAAGTGCAGAAAGAAGCAAAAGAGGTGCAGAAAGAAGCAAGAGAACTGCAGTAAAAGGCAAGAGAGGTGCAGATAAAGGACCTGCCATTTCAATGGCTAAAATCCTTTCTATCAGGGAGGACCCAGAGGATTCAGTTAGCGGATTGTATATCTGAGGTGGGTTTTCTTGAATGTGGAGTCCCGCAGGGCTCTGCATTGTCACCACTCCTGTTTAATCTTTATCTACAACCACTGATAGAGTCCCTGGCAAGAATGGGCTGCAGAATTTTTAACTATGCAGATGATACTCAGCTGTTGCTGAGTATTGACAACACTGCATCCGCCCAGACTCAGGCCCAGAATATACTCAGGTTTACGGTGAGCTGGATGGCGGCAAATTTGTTGAAAATAAATCCCGAAAAAACGGAGGTCCTAGTAGTCTCAACTGCTGCCTTGCCTTGGGGTGATTCGTTCTGGCCTCAAGAGCTTGGCCCCACTCCGAAACCATGTCCTAACATTAAAAGCCTTGGTATTAAGATCGACCATGAGCTGACTATGGTTAGCCAAGTATCTTCTGTTGTCGGAACTTGCACCAATTTAATTAGGCAGTTGCGCAAGCTAGCTCCCCTACTCTCCCTAAATATGCTTCGAACTATTGTTTCGGCTACCATAATTTCAAGGATTGATTATGGGAATGTACTTTACTTAGGTTTGCCGAAAAATTTGATTAATCGCCTGCAGGTTCTTTTGAACGACGCAGCGCGACTGATTTTTAGATTACCCAGACAGACCCATGCCTCCCCACTACTGCACAGGCTACATTGGCTTCCCATAAAGCAAAGGGTGGAATTCAAAAGCTTATGCATTGCCCATAAGGCAATCTATGGGCATGCGCCGGCCTACATAAAGGAACGACTTGAGGTTTACAAACCTAACCGAGCGTTGAGGTCCTCTGACTCCCAATTGCTGGTTTGTCCGCATTTTAAAATGGCCACCAAGGGTGGGAGGTCCTTTTCTGTCCAAGTCCCACAGATGTGGAACACATTACCTGAGCCCCTCCATAAAGAAACTAATCTTCTTCACTTTAGGAAGTCATTGAAAACGCTCTTATTTAGGGAAGCTTTCTGTTTAATTTGATCAAGGTTTGTTATATCTGTACTTCCTGCTCACTGATTCAATCGTTGTTACTGTATCTGTCAGAAGCGCCTAGAGACCTGACGGTGATTTGGCGCTATACAAACATCAGTTAACAATAACAATAACAATAACAAAGAGAAAGGAAAGGTGCGCAAAGAGGCAATAGGGGTAATGAAAGAGGCAAGATGGGTGCAGAAGGAAGCAAGAGAAGTGCAGAAAGAAGCAACAGAGGTGCTGAAAGAGTTAAAAAATGTGCAGAAAGATACAAGAGAAGTGCAGAAAGATGCAACAGAGGTACAGAAAGAGGCAATAGGGTATAGAAACAGGCAGGAAAGGTGCTGAATGAGGGAACAGGGATGCAGAAAGAGGCAAGAGTGATACAGAAATTTGTAAAAGAGGTGCAGAAAGAAGCCAGACCAGTGTAGAAAGAACCAACAGAGGTGCAGAAAGAGGCAATAGTGGTGTAGAAAGAGGCACGAGCGGTGCATAAATAAGGAAGAGAAGTGCAGAAAGAAGCAACAGAGGTACTGAAAGAGACAAGAAGGGTGCAGAAAGAAGCAAGATAAGTGCAGAAAGAAGCAACAGAGCAGAAAGAGGCAATACATGTGCAGAAAGAGGGAAGAGAGCTGTAGAAAGAAGCACGTGAGGTACAGAAAGAGGCAAGAGAGATGCAGAAAGAAGAGAGTGAGGTTGAGAAAGAGGAACAAGAAGAGCAGAAAGTGGCAAGTGGGGTACAGAAATATGCAAGAGAGGTATAGAAAGAGGTAGGATCAGTGTAGAAAGAGGCAAGAGACGTGCAGAAAGAAGCAAGAGCTCTGTAGAAAGAACCAACAGAGGTACAGAAAGAGGAAAGAGAAGTACCGAAAGAGAGAGGACACGTGCAGAATGAAGCATAAGAGTTGCAGATAGAGGCAAGAGAACTGCAGAAAAAGGCAAGAGGGGTGCAGAAGGAGGCAATAGGGGTGCAGAAAGAAGCAAGAAACGTGCAGAAAGAAGCAACAGAAGTGCTAAAGGAGGCAAGAGGGGTACAGAAAGAGGCAGGAGAAGTGCAGAAAGATGCAACAGATGTGCATACATGGGCAAGAGAGGTAGAGAAACAGGCAGAAAAGGTACAGAAAGAGGGAACTGGGGTGCAGAAAAGGCAAGAGGGAAACAGAAATTTGCAAAAGAGTTGCTGAAAGAAGCAAATGCAGTGCAGAAAGAACCATCAGAGGTACAGAAAGAGGCAAGAGAGGTACAGAAAGAGGTAGGATAAGTGCACATAGAGGCAAGAGGGGTACAGAAAGATGCAAGAGGGATGCAGAAAAGAGAAAGAAAAGTGCAGAAAGAAGAAACAGAAATGCAGAAAGAGGCAAAAGAGGCACAGAAGGAAGCAAGAGTGGCTTGCACACCATTAGTACCAATTTATCACCCACATTTATCAATAGGTTCTAGGTTTGCAAAGGGCCTTCCACCATGCTGTAACACTTGTTGCTGCATTTTTTGTAACATTTGAGCTAGAAACAACGCTTTTTTTTGTTCAAATCTGCAAATTAGGGAGTAGATGATGGTTTATGTGGCTAATGCGGAAAATGCATAATTGTGCAAAAGTCAGTGAAGCTAAGCAGGCGCATTATTCCAGTGACCCTGTTCATACCTCTGACTAGGTCCACAAGTGCTCTTCAGTGATTCCTTCTTTTTTTGTCTCACTGAGTTCATAGTTGAACTTCGATGGAAACGAGGAAGACTACTACAACAAAGACTACTATACCACAAAAGTACTCTCCATAACACATAATCCCGCTCTACATAATTCCTACACTAGATACCACATACTTTCTATCCACATAATTTCTCTGCACAACTTACCACATAATTCCACTACACACAACACACATACACTCAACTCCCAAAAACATTAGCAAAAAACGTTTACGTTTACAATGCCAATAGCTCTAACTCTCGGAAATGCGAAACCTATTGCATTGCAAACACTTCTTTAACTAGTAGACGCGTTTGCAGGGTGGTGGAGAAAGGGTGCTGGGCCTCTGACTAGTGCTCAAGAATTCCGCTGCATAGATCTTACAGGAGGTACCAGGAGGGCTTCTTGCCCCCAAAGTCCCTCAGGAGTAAAGTGGACTTAATCCCCCATCAAGTCATCTGCTAGGAGACGCATTTGCAGATTGGTGGAGAAAGGGGGCATGGCCTCAAAGACGTTTTAGCAATCCCACTTTGTCACCCCTCCTATTACCTCCTGTAAGTCCCACACAGCAGGATTGCTAAGTTTTCATAGCAGGCCACCACCCCTTTGCCCACCACTCTGCAAACGCACTCCTTAGTGCGCTCTTGGATGGGGATTGAAGTCCCCTTTGCTGCTGGAGGTCCTTAGGGGCCTACTAGCCTACCTCCTACCTCCAGTAAGCCCCACACAATGGGATTGCAGAGAGGGGGACACAGGCCATGCCCCCTTTTTCCACCACCCTGCAAACATGGCTCCGGGCACGTTCTAAGTTGGGGTATTAAGCCCTCTTTATTCCTGAGGGCCCTTTAGGGCCAACTAGCCCACCAGGTACCTCCAGCAAGTGCAACACACCTGGATTGCTGAGAGTGATCCGAGGCCACGCTCCCTTTTTACACCACTCTGCAAATGTAGCTCCTGGCGCACTGGTGCTCGGGGGATGAAGTCCACTTGTGTCCTGGGGGCCTCAGGATACAAGAGTACCTCATCGCCCCACCAGCAGTGCACCAAGAGGTGTGTTTGCAGAGTGATGTAAAAAGGGGCATGGCCTCAGATCACATCTCTGCAAACCAGCTGTGTGGCACTTACTGCAGGTACCTGGTGGGCTAGTTGGCCACCAGGGACCTTCAGTATTCAAGGGGACTTAATCCCCCAACTTAGAAAGCACCTGGGGGAGCATTTGCAGAGTGCTGCAAGAAAGGGCAGGGCCTCCGGCAAGATGGCAGCTATTTTTTAATATATATTTTTAGAAGGTGGGCTATGTTGCCCCCCTCCTTTTAGTATTTTTGGGACCCTAGGGACCCAATTCCCCAGGGTCTGACCTTTCTGAATTTTTATTTTTAAAAGCGGGAAGGGGGCTGAGCGGCCCCCCTCCTGAGGCTGAATTCGGGCCCGGGGACCCCATCCGCGGGGGCATGGCCTCATTTTTTAAAATATATTTATTGGGAAGGGGGTCCATGTGGCCCCCCTTCCCTGGGCCACTTATGGCCCAAGGACCCCATCCCCCAGGGCATGGCTTCTTCTTTTTTAAATATTTAAAGGGAAGGGGCCCACTATTGGCCCCGGGGACCCCATCCCTTGGGCCTTGGCCTTTATTTGAAATATTTTTATTTGAGGAGGGGGCAGTGCGGCCCTCCTCCCCAGGCTAATTTCGGCCCCGGGGTCCCCATTTCCCTGGGCGCAGCCGTTCTATTTTTTATAAGTAAAGGGAGGTTGGCTGCGTGTCCCCTCTCCCGTCCCACTTTGGCCCCGGGGACCACATTCCCTGGGGCTGGCCCTTAACATTGGGGACCATGGGGGGAGCCTTAATGCTCCCACGGTCCCAGCATGCTCCCCGTCTCCTGCGAAAGCAGGCATTTTTTTTGAGCAAGGGGAGCTGCTAACATGCAGCTCACCTTGCACAAAACCAATCCTGCTTTGCTTTGTTCAAGCAAGAGCAGGTTTCCTGCTCTCGCTTCAACGAAGCAAAGCAGAGCTAGCAATGACATGGCAGGAGCCGTGCTCCCACCCTGCCATAGCAAACAGTAATGTCCGGGGGTGGGTACCCAGGGACATTACAGGAGCTGGCCTTGGGGGGTGCAGTCCCCAGGGCCATCAAGGACTCCAGGAGGTGTCAGCGCAGCCCCCTTCCCTTCTTTTGCATAGCCCCAGGGAGGTGATGGTCCCCGGGGCCGGGGTTCCATAACGGATCCCCACATTAACATAATTTGTGCACCGGGGAGGTGGGGGTCCCTGTGGCAGTATGGGGAGGGGCAGGAGCCCCCTACAAATTTTAAATATGGAAGCCCCATGGACGTGGTGGTCCCTGGTATTAAGCTTGGGGGGCGGTGAGGCTCCCCTGCCTTAAATAAAATGTGTGCCCTCGGGAGGTGGTGGTCCCTGGGGCAGTGTGGGGAGGGCCAGGAGCTCCCCCACACTTTAATTTATTTCAAACCCTGGCATGGTAGCAGTCCCCAGGGCAGCAGGGGGCTGTGTGCCCCTGCAAATAATTAAATAAAGCTCCAGGGAGGTGGCAGTCCCTGTGGTTTGGGGGACCTGGGAGGCCCCCCACACCTTAAACAAGCCCCTGGGAGGTGGAGGTCCCCGGGGCTGCAGGGGGGCCACATGCCCCCAGCATATAATTACCATAGCCCCAGGGAACTGGTGTCCCCCGGGGCTGCCAAGGCCCCCGCGGGCCTCGTCAGCCCCGGGGGCCACCAGTTCCCTGGGGCTATGGTAACAAGCCCAGTGACGAGGCCCCCGCGGGCCCTGCTAATTAACTTGATATTTCCCCTGGGACCTGGCCCACCCGGGGGCTTACAGATAACGGAGCACGGGAGACCGCGCTGCTTTTAAAAAAAAAATCTCTGCAGGATTCACACACCCAGTACACATTCTCCTGATTTCTTTTTTTCAATTCTTTTTTTGGACCTGGGGGAGCAGGCCTAGTGGGTCAGGGTGCTTCTACCACACCCCCTGTTCTTGCTTTTTATCCGTTGTGTACCTAGAACCTAGTCACTAGATTGCTGCCAACACTTCCTGGTTTGGAGTGTTGACAGCAATTCAGAGTGCAGCTCGTGCCCGGGAGGGTTCGCGACTCCTCCTCGGTGCTCAGATATCAATATTTTTTTTTTTCATTTCTCAGCAACTACTGAACGGATTTACACCATTTAAAAAAAGCACACTTTCTGAAACAAGACCTACCTTTTTGTGAAATTTGGTGTCATTCCGTTCAGCAGTTTGAGCTGTAGCCTGTTTCAAAATTCCTTTGGAAATTAACATGGAAAAAACACATTTTGGGACCCCTCTTTTTCCTCGGCCCCCCGATTGATAAATCACCCCCAAACTTGCAAGACAGAAGCAGGCCTGGGTGAACCATTAGTTTTGAAAATTTTACGAACATTCGTTAAATGGCGCCACAGATATTGCCAAATCAAAAAACACGTTCCCTGTGGAAACTAGTCCCTAACTATAACTACCTACTGGCGACCTCAAGTAGGTAATATATAGATTTATGTTTATATATATATATATATATATATATATATATATATATATATATATATATATATATATATATATATATATATATATATATATATATATATATATATTCACTGAAAAAACCATAGGTTTCAGACCTTATATAGTTAGGAATTAGCATTTAAAAAAACCTTTTAAATTCACTGAAAAAACCATAGGTTTCAGGCCTTATATAGTTAGGAATTAGCATTTAAAAAAACCTTTGAAATTCACTGAAAAAAACATAGGTTTCAGGAGTTATATAGTTAGGAATTAGCTTTTACAAAACCTTTGAAATTCACTCAAAAAACTATAAGTTTTAGTGGTGTTATAGTTAGCTGGACATTTTACTCATACAAAACCATTGAAATTGCTCCTATATAGTTAGTTGTACTAAGTATATATCGCGCACCCGCAATCCACTGCTGATGATGTCACATATTAGATCATTCATGACATGGTCAGTGACATCACTGATGACATCTCAAATGACATCACTGATGACATCACTGATGACATCATCCACGTGACAATCACATACACCTTTTCATACACTATTACAATTTTTCATCACTCTTTGTATAATACAGAGTATCATATTTAAATCCATTGTCACAGCAATACAAGTTTCTAAAAATCCACTTAGTGATTCATACATGTATACACACATCTAATCCCTTACCTATGGATTCACTCATACATGCTGTCAATGAACAATAGAACACTATCAAAAATACTTATACATCTATATCGAAATTAAACAACAACACGCATCCTATTCACATATGAAGTCATCCTACTCACTTATGCAAACAATGTATCATACTTACATATTTACTTAGCAAAACACTTATACAAACACCACTTCTTCTATTCATTTAGATAGTAAGTCATACTTAGTGAATTATAAAATCATTATTACAAGTATACAGTTATCCATACAGTCACTCACACAATCATTGTGTCTTATGTATACTTATTTATATACAACAACTGACACATACACTGCCTTTTATTTTTCTAGTTTGTTGGACCTGTACCTTTGAGAAATATATTTGCTCATCACCACACCCATAAAGAGATTCCCTCACCCAAACTGTTAGAACATGTAGTTTTAACTTCATATATCTACTGAATAAACTATTCACACATCTTTGGACAGTCACACACCCTCCACCGAACCACACACACTTTCACACTCCCATACAAATACTCAGTTAACTAATCAATAACTAATATAGACTTTCACATAGCTAGTAACCAACTGTAGAATCAGTTTACACAACAACTGACAAAGTGATACAGATATTCACACAGTTTAGTCACTATCCACTATATTTAGTGAGACATTATAAATTGGTCAAGTAAACAGTCAATTACACTGCTACTAAATCCTCCATCCAAATATTTATTTATATATCCACTCATTCTTCAATGCAAATTGCTATATATATATAATGCATATTTAAATAACGAAGCAAAGCACATTCACTGGATGATGTCATCAGTGATGTCATCAGTGATGTCATTTGAGATGTCATCAGTGATGTCACTGACCATGTCATGAATGATCTAATATGTGACATCATCAGCAGTGGATTGTGGGTGCACAATATATACTTAGTACAACTAACTATATAAGAGCAATTTCAATGGTTTTGTATGAGTAAAATGTCCAGCTAACTATAACACCACTAAAACTTATTGTTTTTGAGTGAATTTCAAAGGTTTTGTAAAAGCTAATTCCTAACTATATAACTCCTGAAACCTATGTTTTTTTTCAGTGAATTTCAAAGTTTTTTTTAAATGCTAATTCCTAACTATATAAGGCCTGAAACCTATGGTTTTTTCAGTGAATTTCAAAGGTTTTTTTAAATGCTAATTCCTAACTATATACGGTCTGAAACCTATGTTTTTTTCAGTGAATTTCAAAGGTTTTTTAAATGCTAATTCCTAACTATATAAGGCCTGAAACCTATGGTTTTTTCAGTGAATTTCAAAGGTTTTTTAAATGCTAATTCTATTAGCGGATAACGTTTAAATATATTAATATCCTAGTGGGACCACCTGAGCAGCCCTAGGGGGTCAGGGTGTTCCTACCCTGCCCCCTTTTTGTGTTCTACACGTTTGTTTTTCTGCTTTCTTGTGCCTAATTCCTAACTATATAAGGCCTGAAACCTATGTTTTTTTCAGTGAGTTTGCAAGGTTTTTTAAATGCTAATTCCTAACTATATAAGACCTGAAACCTATGGTTTTTTCATTGAATTTGCAAGGTTTTTTAAATGCTAATTCCTAACTATATAAGGCCTGAAAGCTATGGTTTTTTCAGTGAATTTGCAAGGTTTTTTTAAATGCTAATTCCTAACTATATAAGGCCTGAAACCTATGGTTTTTTCAGTGAATTGCAAAGGTTTTTAAATGCTAATTCCTAACTATATAAGGCCTGAAACCTATGTTTTTTTCAGTGAATTTGAAAGTATTTTTTAATGCTAATTCCTAACTATATAAGACCTGAAAGCCCACCAGGAATCTCCAGTATGCACCAGGGGACTGCATTGCAGAGAGGTGTAATTAAGCCACGGCCCTTTTTACACCTCTCTGCAACGCAGCCCCCATGCATGTTTGAAGAGGGGGAACTCATTCCCCCTGCATACTGGGGGCCCCTGGGGGCCAACTAGCCCACCTGGAACCTCCAGTATGCGCCAGGAGGCTGCATTGCAGAGGTGTAATGAGGCTATGCCCCTTGTTACACCTCTTTGCAACGCAGCCGCCTGGCGCGTTTGCAGAGGGGGAACTAATTCCCCTTGCATAATGGGGGTCCCTGGGGGCCAACTAGCCCACCAGGAGCCTCCATTATGCGCCAGATGGCTGCATTGCATAGAGGTGTAATGAGGCCACACCCTTTTTTACACCTCTCTGCAACGCAGCCCCCGTGCATGTTTGAAGAGGGGGAACTAATTCCCCTTGCATACTGGGTGTCCCTGGCAGCCATCTTGTGCCTTGTTCGAACCAAGGCACAAGAAAGCAGTGAAACAAAGGTGTGAAACTCGCAAAGGGGCCAGAGTAGAAACACCCTCACCCCCTAGGCCTGCTCAGGGGGTCTCACAAGGACCCCCAAAGCATACAAAATAATATATATATATTTTTTAAAGTCGTGGGGTACAAAAAAAACAAAATATAAAACAACAATAACAATAAAAAAACAGTTCTTTTCAGAACTACCTCCAATTTATATAAAAATGCTACATTTTAAAAAAACTCTGTCTTTCTTTTTTTCTCCAGGGTACGCGTACCGGTACGTGTACCGATACGTGTACCGGGGCGCGCACCCCCTCAAAAAAATAAAAATACAATAATGAGTGTGTGTGTGAGTGGTGTGTGTGTGGGTGTGGGGTGTGTGTGTGGGGGGGTATGTGTGTGGGGTGTGTGTGTGTAGGATGTGTGGGTGTGTGTGTGGGGTGTGTGTGTGGGGTGTGTGTGTGTGTGTGTGTGGGGGGGGTGTGTAGGGGTGTGTGTGTGGGTGTGTGTGGGGGTGAGAAATGTGTGTGTGGGTGTGGGTGTGTGTGTGTGTGAGAGAGGTGTGTGTGTGGGGTGTGTGTGTGTGTGTGTGTGGGGTGTGTGTCAGAGGTGTGTGTGTGTGGGGGGTGAGGTATGTGTGGGGTGTGTCTGTGAGGTGTGTGTGTGTGTGTGGGGGGGGAGTGAGGTGTGTGTGGGTGGGGGTGTGTGGGGTATGTGGGTGTAGGTGGGGGTGTGTGGGTGTATGGTGTGTGTGTGGGTGTGGGTGTGTGGGGTGTTTGGGTGTGGGTGGAGGTGTGGGTGTATGAGGTATGGTGGGGGGTGTGTGTGGGGGGTGGGTGTGGGGTGTGTGTGTGTCGGGGTATGTGTGTGGGGCACCCCCTCAAAAAAAGAAAAACAATAATGAGTGTGTGTGTGTGTGTGTGGTGTGGGGATGTGGGGTGTGTGTGTGGGGGGGTATGTGTGTGGGGTGTGTGTGTGTAGGATGTGTGGGTGTGTGTGGGTGTGTGTGTGAGAGGAGTGTGTGTGTGGGTGTGTGTGTGTGTGAGGTGTGTGTGGTGTGTGTGTGTGTGTGTGTGTGAGAGGTGTGTGTCAGCGGTGTGTGTGTGTGGGGAAGGGGTGAGGTGTGTGTGGGGGATGTGTGGGGTGTGTCTGTGAGGTGTGTGTGCGTGTGTGTCTGAGGGGGGATGAGGTATATAGGTGTGTGTAGGTGTGTGGGTGTGGGTGGGGATGTGGGTGTGTAAGGTGTGTGTGTGGGTGTGTGGGGTGTTTGGGTGTAGGTGTGGGTGTGGGTGTGTGAGGTGTGTGTGTGGTGTGTTTGGGTGTGGGGGGTATGTGTGTAGGATGTGTGTGCATGTGTGGGATGTGTGGGTGTGTCTGTGAGGTGTGCGTGTGTGTGTGTGGGGGGGAGGTGTGTGTGTGGGATGTGTGAGGTGTGTCTATGAGGTATCTGTGTGTGCGTGTGTTGGGGGGGTGAGGTGTGTGTGTGAGTGTGTGTCTGTGGGATGTGTGGGTGTGAGTGTGGATGTGTAAGGTGTCGGTGTGGGGGTGTGGGGTGTTTGGGTGTGGGTGGAGGTGTGCGTGTGTGAGGTGTGTGTGGGGAGTGTGTGGGTGTGGAGGTGTGGGGTTGTGTGCGTGTGGGACGTACTTGTAGGTACCTAAAACAGCCACAGAACCAAAAGCTCATTTCAGAGCTACCCTACCTGTAATCACTCAAATGATTATTTCATTATTTATTATTATGATTATATAATTTTTTTCACTATTTTTCCCCATGGTACGCTCCCGGTACGCTCCCCGGTGCGCGTACCGGGCGCTCCCCCCGCAAAAAACGAAAAAAAAAACCAATTTGTTTTGCCCCGCGGGACCCTTTAATGGCCCCCACATCAAACCTAGGTGGTCAGGGGGGTTTACCCTGCCCCCTTTTGGTTATTTCCCCCTTTGATTTTTGCCACCTCTTGTGTCTCAATCCTACCGAGACACAAGATGGTGGCCGCTGCGGACTGTTTCGAATGTTTACAGACACCCGAGAACCAATCAGCTTCCCGTGCGCAAGTCGCGTGGCGTGCCCGGAGCGCTCCCCGGTGCGCGTACCGGGACGCGGCCATAGATATATACATTTTTTTGAACCTAAATTACTCAAAATCCTCTGGAGCACATATCTTGAGACATAGCAAAGGCACACCGGGCTACCAGTCCCTACAATTTTGCCAAGTTTGGTGAAAATCCATGCAGCCGCTCGAGCTAAAAGTGCGACAGACCGCCCTATGGAAATTAACATGGGGAAAACACGTTTTGGGACCCCCCTTTTATCTCGGCCCCCGCTTGACGAATCCCCCCACACCTTCAGGGAAGGACCAGAGCGCCGCGAGGCAAAGTTGCTGAAAAATTCAGGCAGATTCCTCAACCGGCGCCAAAGTTATTCCCAATAGAATGTTGCGATTTCCCTATGGAAATCAATCCTAACTATATATACCTACTGGCAACCGCCAGTAGGTAATATATATATATCTATCTATATATTTATCTATATATATATCTATCTATCTATCTATATATATATAGATAGATAGATAGATATATATATTCACTAAAAAATACAAAGGCTAAAGTGACCTTATAGTTGGTTGAATTTCTCAGAGAAAACATTAACGTTTTGAATTCTTGTAACCTGCCTGGAGTTATTAGATGTCATAGAACGTCATGAGTGATGTCATATGTGATGTCATAAGAAATGCATGGCAAGGGCACAGGTAATAGTTAGTGCTGCTTACTGTAACTGCTTAAATTCTGTGGGGTTTTTTTGTTTAAAAAAATAACATTGTGCCTGAAAAATTCACCTAACCATTACGTTACCTTAACCTTTGGCTTTTTCAGTTAATTCCTAGTTGCTTCAAAGCAAATAATTTTTTTTTAAGTATATGTATGCTAAAATATCTGAATAATGTATCCTGAGTGCGGGAATTATACTGAAAAAAATGTTGCCAAATTTCTATATTTTGTTATAACCATATGTTTAAACTTTGATCCACAGATCTCTAAAGAAATAGATAACATATTCTCTTGTTTCATTTGGGGGTATAATAGGCCACGAAGAGCCTACAGATACATTACTCTCCCGAAGGAAAGAGGAGGTCTCGCCATACCCAATTTTAAAGCTTACTGGTGGGCTACAATAATTAAATATAGCAGGGTACTTCTGAGCCCAAATAGGGATCCAGATCAAGAGAGGGGAGTTCCAACTCCACAGGAACTTATCCTCTGTAACAAAGCGGGAGATCATCTGTGTGACCGACATACGATGGTCATTTCAAGAAAGTTTGTTTTAAAACCTTAAAAGGCATCTGTACCGCATGGAATCATGTACGTAAACTCCTCGGGATCGGAAGGTTCTCTTACTATACGACTCTCCTTAGAAATAATAACCTCCCAGAGATTTTCACTGATGCATGTATGAAGAGATGGGTCAGGTTGGGCATCACTCGATGTGGCTCCTTTTATACCCCAACAGACTTCAGTTCATTTGAAGAGTTAAAAAAGCGAATTTGGTCTATAACATCGAGATTTCTTTAAATATCTACAAATAAGAGATTTTATAATGAAAAAGGGGGGCGGTAGAGCCGCATTACAGAGAATCCGGACAATCAAACTGGCTGTCCAAAACACTAGAGTTAAAATTGGGGATATATAATAACCTAATTGCCGAATTTCCTGATGATCTGGACAAACATACTCAAAAATGGCAGAACAAATTAGATACACCGGAGAGCTCAATCCAGAGGGCATTCGAACTCTCCCAAATATTATTAATGTCAACCAAATTGCAAGCCCCGTTTTATAAAACATACTTTCAATTGTATTATACACCCAATAGAATGGAGTACGGGCGAAGGCACGCAGTGCCCACGATGCTCGCTACCTGAAGCAGATTCAATACACATGTTCGCTACATGCGGTACACTAAGCCACATCAGAAGGAAAATCTCTATCTTTTTATCAGGAATCTTTGAATCAAGAATAGAGATCTCAACAGTGGAAATAATGCTAGGTGCAGATGGGGACACTCGACCGAACAGAATGAAAGGACTTTTGTTTGTCTCAATCGCAGTGCTTAGAATATGGCTGGCATCGGCCTGGCTAGACCCAAACCCACCAACATTCCAACAATGGTGGGCACGACTGCTAGCAACACATAGCCTAGAGATAGCTATTTACAGTAGATGGGGAAGGAAATAGAAAAGGAAGGGATTAGAAATATGGGACCCCCTTACACGATGGATAGAACGTCCTGATTAAAATGTTTACCTAGGATACTGTGTAACGAACCCAGCCAATTACAGACCTATATCCCAACTTCCCTATCTTTCGAAAGTGCTGGTGAAACTGATAAATAGACAATTGTCTAATTATTTAGAGGACAACAATTTACTGGACCCAACTCAAACAGGGTTCAGAGCTATTAACAGCACAGAAGCTACTCTTCCGGCTGTTACTGACAGCATTGGAAATTCTCTGGACCAGGGCGAAGCTGTGGCCCTGATCCTGTTAGACCTGTCGGCGGCATTCGACACGGTCTCCCATCATCTTTTATTAGAGAATCTGCTAGGAAAAGGGATAAATGGAAAAGCACTTGCATGGATTGGTTCATTTTTGCAGAATAGAACGCAAGCGGTACAATTAGGAGCCTTCCTATCCAAACCCAAGCATCTTAAATGCGGCGTTCCGCAGGGAGCATCCCTCAGCCCCACATTGTCCAATGCCTATGTTTCATCTTTGGCACAAATTGGAGCACGGTGGGGTTTGCGGGTTTGCTCCTATGCGGACGATACGCAACTTATAATTAGGCTGGGGAAGGGGCAAGTAGACAGCAAATTGAGGCTCAACAACTGCCTAATGGAAATGGCCACATGGATGGCAGAGCATTGCCTAAAATTAAATGCGGACAAAACCGAAATCTTATTGTTCGGTGAGGCAAAACACATATGGGACAACTCTTGGTGGCCTGCCTCGCTGGGAAATTCTCCGTTACCTAAGCATTCAGCCAAAAATCTTGGCATCACCATTGAAGACACTATCCATGCAGGCCCATATTCGAGCCTTGTGTGGGAAAAGTTTTGCCACACTAAAACTCTTGAGAAGACTCTTTGCATGGATCCCCTTGGAAAGTAAGAAATCAGTCACACAGGCCCTATTAGTTAGCAGGATGGACTATGGGAATGCACTCTTTGTAGGCATGCCTGACTACTTATTTCAACGACTGCAACTAGTGCAGAATGCTGCAGCTAAATTAGTATGCAGGAAGGGCAAATACAGTTCTGCCAAGGAATGCCTGAAACAACTCCATTGGCTGCCTATGCACCAAAGAGCCTGCTTTAAGCTCTTGGGCCATGCCCACAAGACACTTAATAATAAAGGACCCACTATCCTTCAGAATAGGATACACTTTTACCTTCCTGCTAGACCTTTAAGATCACAACATCTTGCCCTTGCCATAACAAAGAAAATGAAAAAGAACAAAGCAGGAGGACGCACCTTCTCTTATTTGGCTGCTCGTCACTGGAATGAACTTCCAGTGGAACTTAGATTAACCACTAACTATAATCTCTTCAGGAAGAAACTTAAAACACACCTTTTTCCTAAAGACTGACCCACTACAATTGTCTAAACCAGCTTTTATCTGTTACCAGAGTCCTTAGCGCCGTGACATCCTTTAGGATAAATGATGCGCTTTATAAATAAAATAAAAAAAATGTGATAAATTTGATCGAAATTTTTGGGAATGTGTTTAACATTTTGTTTGCACCTGACTATGTATATATAAAGTGAGTTGCCTGTCTGGGGGTGGGGGGGCAGGGGGTGTTGGTTGGTTAAAATGTGAAAATATCTTAATAAAGACTCGTTTAAAAAAAAATGAAAGGTTGTTGCTGTCCAATTGTGAATTATGAGGAAAGGGTGCACAATTTGCAATATATTTCTAACAAATTATGTCTGAGTATAAAACAGAGTAGTACAACAATACTTTGACTCTCATACTGAGGCATTTTCCCTGCAAGTTCATTAATATTGTAACAGCATACTTTCCTAAGCCTTTGTATGTGTTTTTACATTAAAGTCATCATTAAAACTTAGAAAGAGAGTATTCGGTTTTTGGAATATGGTATAGGTCTACGTTTTATGATATAAATCAACAGTTTAAATGTGATTACTCACTAGAGTTCTATATTTTGTTTTAATCTACTGTATACAGTTCTTTTTTTATGTGCTCAATTATTAATTATTATTGATCTGTCAAAAGAGAGTCATTAAATATGGCTGTAGTGTTCATGTATTTGTTTAAGAAAGGTGGTGATTTACGCTGGATGCTTGCAGGAGTTGAACACACCATCTCCTGTCTGGACTCCAGGGATGTATTTCCAGTTTGGCTCTCGTGATTCACCCACAAGATTTTGCATTTGGAATTAGGTTAAAAACTGTGTTTTTTTGTAATTATGAACAAATTAAGACATTAGAAATGTTGATTAGCTTGGATACATTTTTTATGAATTGCTCCACGAAATAATTAAAGCAAAAATGATTTTGCGATCTCGCAAGATGCTTGTGGAAGTCTTGCGAGGAGTGCAGTAGAGTAATCATACCCTAAGGAAGCATTGTGATTGATTCATATGTATGTCTTTTGTTTAGAAGAAGAAGATTACATCCTTTTTGCTTTATAGTTGGCTTGCTTTCTCTTCTTGTTTGCCTCTCTTCACAAGCATGTGTTCCTCAGATGAACAGCCAGGGGCAGCATCACAAGCTCAGCCACCTCAGCCTCCCAAGGAATTATTTTTGTGGCAGTTCTTTGAGATGTGGCCAGGTGACAAGAAGGTTTGTGTTAAGTACCTTACCTGAACACTTTGCAGCAAGGAGTTCAGCTGGGGGAGCAGAATAAAAAATATAGCACAAGTGCCACAGAGATGTAGAGACACCTGAGGTCAATGCATCTGCAAAGGCTTGCACAGGCACAGTTGGCTCCTGCTGCAGAGCTAGGCAACTTTACAGGGGTTTTAATATCATTTGCTCCAGGAGATACTGTGCCTGTGCAGGTTCTAAGTGCACCAGCAGACAATAACTCTGCTTTTAAAAAAAAAATAAAGCCCTATTTTGCTGCTTGTGTAAGCAGATACTTTTTTCATCAGAGACAAGCAGGTCTGCCAAGAGATGCTTTTCCAAGAACACAAATGCCCCACTAGGCAGTTGTTTTTAGTTGTTTGAGGAGATGCAATTAGTGTTTATATAACACTTCAAGTTCCCTGTTTTTTTCGTACCCTTTAAAAAAAAAATATAGAATGCCAAACGTTGTTTTTAAATATTCGAAAACACATTTTTGTGTGGCTTTTTAAAAAATCTTCAAAGCTCTCTGTTTTGTGAGAACCAGGGAGGCAATTCTTCATGTGAAGCACAAGGGCAGTACTTCCTGGTTTGCTCTTGCATGCATCTTGCAAGATCGGATGTTTTATAATGGACATTGCATTTACACAGAATATATCCTGATATAGAATGTATAATTTATAAACAAAAGGAAAAGTAACAGTGTTTTTAGTTTAATGAAATGCAATCCAATATATACCTGTGGGGGAAACAAATCACTTAGATTTATGAAAGCATCCAACATGTTTTGTCTGCATAAGACCAACATTGGTACATAGCACATGTTGATACTCATTTATTTACTTTGAGTCCATTTATTATTATTAGAAATATTTAATCACGAGTTTTATTGATGACTCTGCAAGAATTCACAATTTCCTTTATTACAGTACTTGTGCCTTATAGTCCCCATTAGTAGGTGTGGGGGAAAATGTGAATCTCAAATTAATACTTTCCGAGTATAACAGCAGTGCATAGTAGGGTGTAAGTAGATACTGGGATCTCACTATCACCTCTCCACAGCCTACCAACTGGGAACAGTAGACTATGAGGAGAGACTGGCCTGATAAGTGAGACTTTGCATGAAGGTAATCAATGCGTAGAGTAGAGTGTACTCACACCTTTGCCCAGGCTTAGCAGAATGCATAGGTGGGTGGGGAGGTACGTATCTCACAATTAAGACCTTACTATTCTTACTATTCTTACTATTCTTACTATTCTGTAATAAATATACCAAGTACTAACCATTTCACTAAGACCTTTCCCCAGAGACAAAAATATATTTATGAGGGTGTGGGAATTATTTTGACTGTTCAGTCACAGCTCACTCCATGACAGACATTTACAGTAGTGCGTAGGGAAACATTCTCCTCTCCCCTACCACAACATGGATGAGCTGCATCGTGTGGGCAAGCAGTGGCCTCTCTATTGACTCGTCACCCTAGAGCAACAAGGATATACAGTAGTGTCTGAGAAGGGAGTGGCCTGTCTAACACATTTTACCAGGGTGAGAGGTGTCTGTACTAGACTTTAAGAAAATTGTATCTCTCTGCTTGTGCCTTCCCAATGCTGACAGGTATACATAGTAGGCTGTAGGGAGGCACTGCCCTGTTTGTTGGCACATCTCCCTTGCATGATAAGTCAGAATAGCAGTGTGGTGAGAGCCTTGCCTATCCCCTGTGTCTTGGATGATGGATGCGCAAATTAGGGTATAAAAGGAGGTATTTCTCTCTGGTGACAGCTCTCCCTAATATGGCAGATGTAAAAGTAAAGGGGTGGGGATGAAATTACCTCTATGCTGGGAAGGGTATCTTGAATACTATTATACAGACTCTGATATGAAAACACATTTCTCATTCAGCTGAGACATCTCTCCGGAGTATTACTTGCAAAATAGATTGTGGTAGAGAGTGCTCTGGCTATACACTCCTTTCTTTCAAGTGATGAATATCCATAGTCGAGTATAAAATTAAGTATCTTCTCCGTTGAGAACTGCAAGTTTTAGTCAAAATTGCAATACTATAATACATTGAAATGTATGATAAGTGTTCAGCAAAGAAATCAAAAGTAACTTTAAACATTTTTATTACAACAAAACAATTAAATAACAATGCAAAACTACAACACATGATAAACTCGAACAACAACTATTAAACAAACAAAACAAATGAGTATATAATATATTTAAAACAATCTGATGCCCATCAGCAGGTGCTAATGTGTCCCCCTTTTGGCTTTGTTTGCCTACTGGATTTTGATTTTCGTTTAAGTACTTTTCTTTCACAGATGACGGATGGGTGTGAAGGGTGTGGAGAATGGAAGGCATGTCCTTTCAGACCTCTCTCTCAGATGAAGGGTGTATAGTAGGCATTGTTGAGAGAGACTGGCCTCTGTTGATTCCTCTGTCTCAAATGATTGTTGTGTGCACTAGTGAGTTGAGAGGGACTGTCCTCCCAGCTACCTCTCTCTGATAATAGGTGTGCATAGTAGGGAGTGGGAAAAGACTGTACTCTCCTCACAACTCTTACCAAGCCAATGGGCATCAATAATAAACTCTGATAAACAACATCTTCAGTAATGCTCCCTCCTACAGTAGCAAGTGTGCATACTACAGTGGAAGGACGGGGCTCCAGCGGGTTACCAGGAAGAGTTTTTAATGATGATCCGTCCTTTTGGGCCCCCCATATGCATTGTCTATTTAACTAATGCTACAAAACTTCAGGTGTACCAGAATCGTGGGACGGCTCCATTCTGCAACTGATCTATAGGAAAGGCAATGCCTCACAGCCAGAGATTTACAGATTAATTGCTCTACTAGACGTTGACGGGAAGTCATATGCAAAAGTGCTTCTGAAAGAGCTAGAGGCATGGATAACAGGCAATCAAATAATACCACAATATCAGACAGGTTTTTAGCCAAACTCATCAACAATGGACAATGCCATTACATTATCATACCTGGTAACTAAGGCCATAGAGGTTGTAACCCCACCAATATATGCCTGCTTCATCGACTATAGTGTTGCTTTTGATGGCATCAACCGCAACATATTGTGGGAAAAACTTGCGAAGTGAGGTATACCGAGGAAACTTCTGGCGGCTATTATGTCCCTCCATAGCGGTACATGGGTCCACACTAAGCTCACACAGACACACGCAACTGCCAAGATCTACACAAACAAGGGATTAAAACAGGGATGTGGTGTTGCACCAACACTGTTTAACCTATAAACTGCGGACCTGGGTGTTTCACTCTCAAAAACCAATATATTCCCAGCCAAATTGGGTCACCTTAGAATACCTATCATGCAATAAGCAGACGTCTTTGTCATCCTGGTCCAAACTCGAATAGGCATTAAAAAGGGTTCTTGAGACTCTTCATTTTTACAACACAGAAAACAAACTCCAAACCAATGCAAATAAAACCAAATTATTGGTTTTTGGACATAAACCAAAAAAATCCTTGCTGGGCTGGAACATCGGACCACTAAGAATTGTAACTGCAAATAAGTATACCTACCTGGTAGTACAATTCTCAGATACTGGTAGAACAATTCTCCAGTCCAAAACACTGGAGACAAAAGATCACACACACCCTATGCAAAATACACCAGAAGCTTGTCAGCCATTCAAAGGAGGGTATGCGAAGAGTAATCCAAGCCAAGCTACTTTCAACAATTAGCTATGGCCATCTGACCTTGCCGGTCTTATTGTCCGATAAATTGGAGCACTTGTACATCATGGCTTTCAGAAAGGTCTTTAGACTGCCATTCTAGAGGAGGCGTACACTGATCCAACTTGAGTTTAACTTAACATCAATGGACATAGAATTCAAAAAAGATATAGTGAAGCTGTATCACCATGTGAACAAGGCTAGCCCGGGTACCTTGAGGGAAGCATTTCAAACACTCTTCATGGACAAAACTAGTCGATGGGCCAGGTACCTTGTTTCAGCTAACAACACACTATGCCTGACTGCTGATCATACAATGGTATTACAACTGTCGACGGCTAGCCTAAAAAACCTGTTAAAAAACAGGGAAAGATCATCTCAAGGAACCAGGACACAGAAACAATCAGAGCTAACTGTGGCACAGAGGGTCTTGACAAATCACATGAAGCCACTCTATGCCAACCATACCTGAAAGCCGGTGTGTGAGCTGACCACAGTGGTTGCTGAGGGTAATAGGCAGTCAAACTCGAGCCTACAGGAGTTTACCCGGGCGCTGCTTGCGGGACAAAGCATTAACCAGAGAAGGCATCGCCAGAGCATGATCTGCATGTCAACCAATATAAGGGCCACCAACAAGCTCTGCAACACCACTGCGCTGCTGGCACGGCACTCCGTGGCAACGCAAATAGATCTTGGACATTTCTGTGGTGATGTTGCCAGGGCCCTGGGACAAGTGGTCAATGCTGTGTAACATATCCAGGCTGGGACTGTGGGTGGCATCAACTTGACAGGGGAGGAGGGGAGTGAGGAGGTATCGAGACTTAGTAGCCTGTCGGTGCCAGTGACCACTGCCAGGAGGCGCAGTTCGCGCAGCCTCACTTATTCAGTCACACATCAGGGTGATGTAGCAGAGGCAGGCGAAAGGAGGCTAGGGGTGAGCGGCAAGAGGCGCTAGTCAGGCATGTCCTCCTTTTTTGGCCATGATGGTGTAACCATGGTCAATTACAACCTAGCGACTTCTATCCGGTGCGTGGAACTGTTTATTTGACTTTATACCTCAATGCAATCACAGTCATATTTTGCACTTATATCTTTTTGGCTAGACATGGGCTCATGTTAATAAATAATTTTGCGTTCACCATTTAATCGTTATGACTCATCCTTACCTACCTCAGAAATAATGTTGGCTGATGTGTGCACGTCTCCTTTGCCTTTCTGCCGAGTTTGCCACATGCGCTTGTTGGTGTTGTGCGGGTGGATGGTTGTCCACATCAGACTCACTGTCGGACATCACGATGTGTATGCCTCTACTGGTGGCATTGTTGTGCAACATGGCACATGCAGCAACAATCCTGAAGCAGGTCTCTGGGCTGTACTGCAACGCTCCACCAGTTTTGTGAAGAATGCAAAAATGACTTTTAATTATTCCAAAGGTGTGTTCTATCACATTCCTTGTGCTGATGTGTGCAGCATTGTACCTATGCGCATGTGGTGTGGCTGGGCTGAGGTATTGTGTCAGGATGTAGTCCCGCATGGCGTATGTGCTGTCACCTACAGGGTGGAAAGCAAAGGGTTAGCCACAGTTATGCAATTACATTTGTTTGATTGATGTAGCAAATAGGTATATGTGTGTACCAAGTAAATGTCCTTCACCAAATTCACCCCTGAGCAGACGCCTGTGGATGCCAGTGTGCCAGAATACATAGGAGTCGTGGGTGCTTCCTGGAAATTATGCCACAATGTCCATTATAATATGCTTTGCATTACACACAACTTGCACATTCATTGAGTGATAGCTGCTGGGGGACATGCGTACAGTCTATATATCAGATCACATGAGGGGAATTGTGCTACCTGGTAGAAGTCAAGTTTTGTCTTATTCAACTCCTATGGGGTTGTGGGAAAGGAGATGTGGGTGTGGTCCCAGGATGCTTGTTTCGTGTCCAGGGAAGACATGGCTTGGCAGTTCGGGCTGGACTGTTCCCATGAGGCACAGGGTCAGACTGATTTGCATATGGCCATGTCTGAACTGGGGTGGCGGAGTGAGCTAAAGAATGATGATGGATTAAACCCAGATCAGTTGACTGGGGTGAGTGCTTGCAATGTTCAACACTCCGTCCATCATCCCCTTTGATTTTGCTCTGTTTGCCCTAAGTTGGTAGGGTATGCCCAGATGTGGGTCCCTTGCTCACTTTGCCACTGAATTCAAGCTAGCATGGCTGATGACGGCTGATTAGCTAGAAACCGGTCCCAGGATGCTTGTTTCCGGTCCAGGGAAGACATGGCTTGGCAGTTCCGGCTGGGCTGTTCCCATGAGGCACAGGGTCAGACTGATTTGCATATGGCCATGTCTGAACTGGGGTGGCGGGGTGATGAATTAGACCCAGATCAGTTGACTGGGTGTGAGTGCTTGCAATGTTCAACACTCCGTCCATTATCCCCTTTGGTTTTGCTTTGTGGATCCTTGTCGTCATGGCGTCAAAGAAGTTTTTGAAAAAGCATGAGAGAGAGCATTGTGATACCCCTCCGGCTACGGCTACTACCCCATGGAAACTGCCTGACGCTAGTAGGTGCAGGCAACATAGGTACTGTACATGTGCGTGGAAAGCATGGGTCCTACGGGTCTGGTGCTGCAATAGGGGTTCCAAATTTGCAATTAGGTGCATGATCATTGCACGGTTCAGCCTGTACTTATGGCCAAAATATACAATTATTTTTGCTCCTTAATATCTCAAAAACTACTGAATAGATTTACACTAAATCACAATCTATCAACCAAGATCTAGGTTCCTGGCGAATGTGGTGCAATTCCGTTTAGTAGTTTTTGGGGTAGCCTAGTCAAAAGAAGTCACTTGACGGATCACCTCAAAACTTTCCAGGAAGGAGCTGAGGTGGATGAACTTTTGGTTTGGAAGGTTTTGTGAAGATTTTTCAAATGGTCTCAAAGTTATTACCAACCCAAAACAACACTCCCTCTATTAAAGAGCAGACTTAACTATAACTACCTACTACCTATATATGTATATGTATTTTAACTACTGACGGTCACCAATATATATAATATATATATATATATATATTTTCCCTACTGGCGGTCCCCAGTCGGTAGTTATAATAATTACATCTGTTCTCCCTCCCAGTTTCCCTCACTTGTTATAATTTTAGCCCCTGGGGAGCAGGGTCCGGTGGCATGCAAAGTTTAGTTTTTGATAATAGAGGGGGCACATGAGACCCCCCCTCCAATGGCTTAATAATGCTGGTGACCACCTTCTTCCTTATGGGCATTAAAATGTGGGCCGCGTGGACCCCAGGGGACCACCAACCTCCCCGGGCTGTATAAAAAAGCTAATATGGGAGAGGGGAGGCGTGGATTCCCCCGGAGACTACCACATCCCCGGGATTTTCTTTTTTTTCAGACAGAGGGTGGTTGCGAGGCCCCATTCCTGGGACGTTCTCTACCTCAGGGACCACAAACTACGAGGGTCACGCCCTTGAATATCAAAGAAGGGAAGCACATTCCCCCTCCTGGAGCTATAGATGGCCCTGGGGACCCACTACTAACCACTTAGCCACTAATACGCCCACACACACACCCATACAGCCATTCGTACACCCACTCACACACTGATACAGACAGTCACACAGCCACTCAGATCGCATATGTTAGAAATAGTATCACTTATTAGAAGTACACTTAATACACTAATCTAAATTTTGTAGTATGTTAGTATATACTTGCAATTTGATAAGCTTTATTCAACACATAGTCACAAAAGCACATTAAATAAAAATGAATAAATATTGAAGATAAAAAGACATACATAAAAGATTGCAGTCAGTAAGTAACAAAGCCTGAAGTATGAGAGACAAAGCATCAAAGCATACAAAAGATTTTGCATGAAAACGGATGCAAAGGTCCCAAGTCAAAGCAAAATATATCAACAAGGCAAATAAGCCAGACACACAGACATTCATTAAAAGAACAACATATAATCAGTACAGTACAGTTTTGATCTTTATCCTGAAGGGTGAATATGAAGGCAGGTAAAAGGTTCGGCTAGGATGCACCTTTCATCCTAGCTCTAATAACCCAGGCCCATCCCAAAATTTTTTGTAATAGAACATGGATAAGTAGGGTTTGGATCAGTTCTGTGCAATCACAATAAAGACAAGCTGCGGTAAGTTCCCAGAGGATCCTACTAATCCATAGGAGCTACACGTTTTTTTTTTGGACAACATAAACTTTGGTTGAGGTGGCCAGACTGAATCCAGACATCCCCACAGGATAGGTTGGCCCGTAGATCAGCCAGCTCACAGTGCCACCATAAGCCCCCCCAAACTTATCAGGGGCTAATGGTTTCAGGCAACCACTGAACATAACAACCCTGACCCCTCAGGGATTGTGGAAACAGTACAGAACCTTTTGCTTAGTCACTCTTGAGAGGTATACAAAAAATACACAGTGGGATGTTTTCAATCTATTTATTTAACCAACAGTGTTCTTCTATAAAATATGTGTGCTGCAATGATTAATAGACAGATGCAGATAAAAGTGATAACAAGCACCAAAAGCATAATAATAGATATAGTTTTACCATGGCACTAAAACAGTGCATACAAAACAAGGCAGTAATCGAGCATACTCCTACTCTGCAAAACCTACTCTAAGTGTACCTAGATTGTATGTAGGTGTGGAGCCAAAAATTCCCCAATGGACGTCCAACACCATTACCTGATGGCAGAAAATGAAGAACCCTTCTTGGCCACAAACTGCACATCCCTCACGAGATGTAAGACTGATGGTTGGTGAAGTCTCAGCCTGCAGGGAACCTCAGATTCAGCTGAAGTGCCTCCTCTGCCAAATTATAATAGATGTGCTTAAAGATTAGTGATGTTATGGATATGTTGATAGCCTTGTCGCCTCATGGATGAAGATAGAGATGACATTTGTACATTGTGCGAAAAGAGACCTTGTACATGATGTTCAGTGCATTGTGATAATGTTGTATAAAGCTAGATTTGTAAACAAGTTTAGTTTCAAGGAAACTAATCTAACATTGTCGTGCACCAAATATGTGCAACAGTTCACAGCTGCAATGTTATTGTGAGGACAATGCACGAAATAAGCTGCTTCGCTACATGGGCCTAACCTGGTGTATCGAGTGATCCCTGGGGGGTGGGGGGGGTTATTCCCTGACCTTGCCCTTTTAAAAGAATGTGGCGCGACTAGTAGTTAATAATGCTTTTATATTTTCTTGTGCCCAAAAAAATAAAATAATCTTCAATAGGATGAGCAGTTTTGAGTTCTTTCCTTGGTGTTCTCTTCTCTTGGAGTATGTCCAAATGAGGTGCTTCGGGTTTCTTTTTTACTCCTGTTGATAAGCGAAGCATGCAAGAAAAGAGAATCACGCATGAGTGGGGAACTTCTTCTATGGTTGTATTAGGGACGGGGTTGTGAGGGACATACCGAGCTTCACCACCGTGTGAAAGACAGCAAGAAAACAAACGGTGATCACCCTCAAGACTTTAGACGCTCCCTCCCTATGACAACACAAACCCCGTATACGCCGATGTACCTTTTCCAGCCACGCTCCTGCTGGAGAGTGGCGGGGCATCGCGCAATGTATCTGGCATCCTGACCTCTCGGCATTGGTCGGTACCTTCGTGGGCTCTTCGGGTCCTCCCACAGGCTGGCGACTTTCTCTCAAGTTTTCCGGCGTCTTCCTCTAGTTCTCTGATTTCCGCGCTTGAATCTCCAGATGCGGCGTCTTTCAACTTGAGGTCCGTGTTTTCCCGTGATAGGACGGCTCTCGATGACGTCGTCTTAGGACACTCCTCGTCTTGTCCTATGCTGTTCTGCTGAAAGGGGCTGCTCACACCCTGCACATGAAGCGGCAATATGTCATTATCCTCGATAATGCATGAGTCCCGATCCCCGAAGATCTCTTGACACCTGCGAATATAAAAAAGCTTGCCCACAGGTTTGGTCCATTTCAGTTGTGAAAGAGCACAACCAGGGCAGGCAAATACAACATGGCCAATTGATTCCAAGGAATGTCTGCAGATGGGGCACAGGGAGCCAACATCTGTGTCCCATTTGGAGGTAAATGACTTTAGTGGTAAACTGCCACCCTAAATTGGAAATATAATTTTCTATCCAGGGGGCAGTAATGACATCCCAAATAGGGCTCCAAAAAACATGAAGCCTTAAACTCCAGAAATGTCCCCATTAGAGAAGAACTAACAGCCATGATAACGTCTGATTGCCTGACCCAGTGGCAATATTTTTTTAGCTCCTTTACCAATATGGAAGAGAGAGATGAAGACTTATCCCAAATGATTTAAAGCCTATAGTTAGTAGCAATGCTTTACATTTCCAGGTGATTTTGTTAAATCTATCGGCCTTCATCGCATCTTCCAGGGCTAGTCTGTAGTGAAACAGCTATGACTGGGACCAGAGCCTACGACAGAAAAACAAAAGACAAAGTCTGGCTTTGTTGGCCAAGGAATTCCTGACCATATCCAAGATTAGTGGTACCAATTGAGTAATGGTGGTTAGACTGGTCAAAGATGACATAACTCTATTCTCAGAACTAGTGAGGTAGGATATACTTGAAAAACACAACAAGATCTGAGCCATGCAGAACTGATCCCACAGCCCTAGCATCATAGATTTGGAGCAACAGGCAATTAGCTTTGAGTAGGATGAGTTGTGACCTCGTATGAGGGGGCCGGCAATCTGCTTGGAATGATCCACTAGTGGTTTCTATACGGTTGTCGAAGATAGTGTCGCAACCCAATAAGTGAAAGAGTGTGCCCCAGTTCCATTCTAACCCTAAACCACCTATGTTTGTTAAAAATCATTAACTTGTTTTTTTGCAGAATTGTTCTCAAGTCCAAGATCATCACAACATTTTTTAAAGTGAAATAAAGCACTCTTCAACCCACTAGAAGTCTTAGAGAGCAGAAGAGCATCAGATGCAAAAGGCAAGGTAGGTACTTTCCTGCCAGCAAGATGGGGAGTGTCCGTAAGGGGAGCTTGAGAGAAAGTGAACAATGTAATTAAAAATAGGGAGAACAAGGTGGGGGCCAGGACACAACCTTGTTGGACCCCACTAAGGATGAGAAACCTCTGAGTCAGTTCTCCCTGTTCCCACATGGACCTGGGCAGAATTGCCCTCATGTAGACGAATTAGGAATGAAAGAATGCCTAATGGCATACCCATATCAGAGAGGACCAAGCATAATTTCCTACAGGGAGCCAGGTCAAAGGCTGAATTGACAAAGGCAACATACTTGCTGACTGCCAAGCTCCCCAGATCTCCAATATATCAGCATAAATCAAAATACCTCATCCATAGTGCATATCTTCCTACGGAAGTTGGCCTGGTAGGAAGAAGTGATATCCTTGGCATCGATCCACTCCTGTATCCTAAATAATAAAAGGCAAGCAAACATTTTCTGTATTCAATCAATCAGACTAACAGGTCTATAGTTTGATCAAAATGATTTATTTCCTTTCCTATATATAGGAACGAATTTTGGCTACCATCCATGATTCTGGTATGGATTAGTATTTATGTTAAACACTCTTAGAAAACACTTACACTCACTTGATGTTGTCATCAGTCATATATACATATATAAAAAATATTTATTTTTCAGAAAGACACACATTCACTGGATGATGTCATCAGTGATGTCAATCGTGATGTCATTTGAGATGTCATAAGTGATGTCATGAGTGATGTCACTGACCATGTCATGAGTGATGTAATATGTGACATCATCAGCAGTGCATTGCGGGCGCGCGAGTTATTGTTAGCTGAACTAACTACAACGGGGGAATTTCAATGGTTTTGTATGAGTGAAATGTCCAGCTAACTATAACATGTGTGAAACCAATGTTTTTTTCAGTGAATTTCTAAGGTTTTTTAAATGCTAATTCCTAACTATAACATGGCTGAAACCTATGTTTTTTTTAGTGAATTTCTAAGGTTTTTTTAAGTGCTAAATCCTAACTATAACGTGGCTGAAACCTATGTTTTTTTCAGTGCATTTCAAAGGTTTTGTAAATGATCATTTTTAAATCTATTAATTGTTATATTTTTTATACTGATTTACTACATTGTTTTAAAGTATTTATTTTTTTGATAATTTATTTTTTAAATTACATTACATATTTTTAATATAAATTGAAAACTTTTTTTTAATTATTCAAATTATATATTTTTTATTTATATATATTTTATATAGCAGGCAATGATATCCTATGGAGGGAAATTCAAGTTACTGTAAGAATGGTTAGAATTACTTTCCAGGATCAGTTGTGGGCTGAAACATGCAGAACTGAGGTATCTTCTGATAACAGGTGAGTAAATCAGAATTCGTAGTTCAGCTGATTTTAGAGGAATATTTTGCTCAATAGTGAATGAAGGGGTAGGGGCCTGAGGTGATATGTGTGCAAACATGCCCTGTGGAGCGTTTTAGGTTGGGGGAATTAATTTCTCTTCAATCCTGAGGTCCCCTGTGAGTCAACTAGCCCACCAGGTACCTCCAGTATGCGCCATGGAGCTGTGTTGCGGAGAGGTGTTCAGAGGGCACGCCCCCTTTTTGCAACACTCTGCAAAGCAGCTCCGTGGTGCTTACTGGAGGTACCAGTTGGACTAGTTTGACCCTAGGGGACCTCTGGATTGAAGAGAAATTAATTCCCCAACTTAAAACGTGCCACAGGGCATGTTTGCACTCATATCCCCTCAAGCCCCGCTCCTACCTTTACCACTGTGCAAATGCGCCCCATAACGTGTTCTAAGTTGGAGGATTAAGTCCACTTGCACACTGGGGGTCCCTGGGGGCCAACTAGCCCACCAGGAACCTCCAGTATGTGCCAGGGGGCTGTGTTGCAGAGAGGTGTAAAAAGGGACGTGGCCTCATTACATCTCTCTGCAACGCAGTCCCCTGGTGCTTTTGCAGAGGAGTATTAATTCCCCTTGCATATTGGGGGTCCCTGGGGGCCAACTAGCCCACCAGGGACCTCCACTATGCGCCAGGGGGCTGCGTTGCAGAGAGGTGTAATGAGGCCACGCCCGTTTTTACATCTCTCTGCAACACAGCCCCCTGGCGTGTTTGCAGAGGGGGAACTAATTCCCTGTTGCATACTGGGGGTCCCTGGGCGCCAACTAGTCCACCAGGAACCTCCAGTATGCGCCAGGGGGCTGCATTGCAGAGAGGTGTAATGAGGCCACGCCCCTTTTTACACATCTCTGCAACGCAGCCCCCTGGCTCATTTGCACGGAGGAACTAATTCCCCTTGCATACTGGGGATCCCTGGGGGCCAACTAGCCCACCAGGAACCTCCAGTATGCACCGGGGGGCTTTGTTGCAGAGAGGTGTAATGAGGCCATGCCCCTTTTTACACCTCTTTGCAATGCAGCCCCCTGGCGCATTTGCAGAGGAGGAACTAATTCCCTGTTGCATACTGGGGGTCCCTGAGGCCCAACTAGCCCACCAGGAACCTCCAGTATGCACCAGGGGGCGGAGTTACAGAGAGGTGTTCTTGAGGTCACGCCCCTTTTTACACCTCTCTGCAACTCAACCCCTGACGCATACTGGAGGTTCTTGTTGGGCAAGTTGGCCCCCAGGGACCCCCAGTTTGCAAGGGGAATTAGTCCCCCCTCTGCGAACGTGCCAGGGGGCGCGTTTGCAAAGAGGTGCGGGGAGGGGGCATGGCCTCCTCCCAATCCCATTTTTTGGGGGGGGTTTTAGAAGGGTGTAGCTCCCCTTATTTTTCTTTTTTTTGGCTCTGGGGACCCCATGCCCAGGGCCTCACCCCCAAAAAGTATTTTTATGTTTTTTTAAGGGGAAGGGGCCCGCGTGGCCCCCCTCCCATGGCTAATAAAGGCCCCGGGAACCTCATCCCCCGGGGCATGCCACTTTTTTATTTAATTTTATTTAGTTCCTTTCCTTCACAATATTATTGCCACCAATATTTTGGTAGTAAAAGTTTTCTGTAGTAGACATTTCTACATACATCCCACTTATGAACACAACCCTGCATGATTTTGTGAACAGACTGTATTTCAAACTTCAATAGAAGTTTCACTTTTAATTGTAAAATAGGAGAACCTTTGCAACAAAAATTGATTTTGCAAGGAATACAAATATGTGCCTGAAATATATGATTTAAAATATAAGAATCCCTATTAGATTATTACATTTGTGTGGAAATCAACATTTGTGCCTGAAATAATATATTTTACATTTTCGACGCGATGAATACATGTCTTCTTTAAGCCAGTTTGAACAAAATGTATTTTAGGTTTACACATAAATGCGAATGGGACTAGGGCCTCCATTGAATTAATGTGTTACATTTTATTCAGACGATGCATTCTCATTAAAATTCATTATTAAAACAGAGCATCACGCATCATTACATTTCATGCTTAAGTTGTTAACAATTATAAACTGCAATGGCAATATAATTTAGGTAGACAACAATATGCTGCTATTTATAGCATAGCATATAACTTGTGTTTGATCACTTGAGAGCTTAATATTTAGAGACTGCAATTGTGTGTTGTCACTGTGGATAAACAAAGAGCGCATAATGATTACATAAAGCGAGAGCACTGCTGTAGTATAGATTTGTTTTATTTTATCCTACTGCAGCCAAATACTCCTTTGTTATCAAGAAGATTTCTAATTTAGCAACAACTTGTTTCTCTTAAAACCTTGGTGAATATTGACAGAAAGGCCAGTTAAAATATCACTGAGGGTAAATGGCAAAAAACAGCAACTGTAAAATCGCCCATTACAGAAGGGAAAACCACTGTCCTACTGTAATAATAATTGTAATATTAATACATGTTTTGTAGAGCGCATAGCTACAGCAGTACAACAAGTGTCCTAGTACTGAGCAGTTGGAAAGAAGCGGAGGAGACTAAATGGAAGTTGGGGCCTAGAAAAGCGGGGGCATATTATCAAGACAGGAGAAAACTGCAGATAAAGCGGTGATAATGGGCTTGATAATATGCTCTATGGAAATCCAATCGAAGCCCATGTTAGATGTGAAGCCCATTATCGCCGCTTTATCAGCAGTTTTCTGCAGATAAAGCGGCGATAATTTTATCAACTGTCTTGATAATATGCCCCCCAGTCTTTAGGTTTTTGCAAAACTGAGTTCTAGATAAAGATTGCCTTAGCTGCAGCCGAGGGCAATTCCAGAGTTTAAAAGCAAGAATGCAAAAAGATCTACCACCAATGTGAGCTTTTTTGATTTTAGGCACTTCCAAAACTAGTACCTCTAAGGACCTGAGGCACCTTCGAGGAGAATCTGGAGCAAGATGAGAGTGGAGGTCTGTCCGCCTAGCCTTCCTATGCATCCAATAGCAGTAACAAAGGAAACTTCCCCTGGTGGAAAGAGGTGCTTTTCCACCAGGGGAAATGCAGTTTCTTAAGTGCCCTACTTATAGATGCACACTTGGGGAGTTTGTGCAGCAGGCGGGTCGCCAAATTCTATACTCGCTGGAGTCTCTTGATCCTTGCCTGAGAGGCTCCTAGGTATAAGATGTTACAGCTGTCCATCCGAGAGACCACTGGATCACAGTTTTCTGGGCCGAGAATGGTAGGAGGTGGATACAACGTTTGAGATATCTAATAATGCCAAAACACTGGCCCACTGAGGCTGTAATTTAACTCTCAAAAGTGAGTTTATCGGCAAACCAAGCACCCAAGTTTTAACATAGGGGTTAGGCTGTAGAAAGGGATCCAGGGATTCTGGCCAGCAGGCTGAGGCCCCACTCTGTACACTCTGAACTGTGTTGCTAAAATTACTGCCAGCAATAATTACGTACTGGATGTAATTGATGTATCTGATTATACAATACAGCCCAAAATTGTGCAAATTATTGACCTATGTTGACCTATGCAAGATGATCTCTGAGCAGGTTTAAAAAAAAAAAAAAATACCTAAGCTAATGTCACTATTTTAATTGCAGAATAAACCCACAATGATATTGGCATGAGTTGTGTTGCAGGGACACCTACCTTCCCTTTATGGCCGGTGAGCTTTCTTAGCTTGACACTGACGAGAAATTCCCGCCCCTCACTCCCCCTCCTCCGATGGCACTTGTTTGTGTACTGTGAAACAAGAAAAGAAAGTACGCATCACCCTTTGTTCCACTGGAGGCAATATTTCCCAAGAACAATATTTACAAACCTTTCGTACACAATTTAACACAACAAATCATCATTGGAAGGCAGGTTTTTTAACCCAAATGGCTTCATTGCACTTGGCTGAACATTCAAGTGCTTTATAAACTTACAACCTAACTTACCACTCGAAGTTCAAATGTTAGATTTGCAATTTAAAATCAATCTCAGTGTTACAGTGCAATAAAAATGTTTTTGTGTAGGACAGCAAATATATAAAGGTAAATGACAGCAGTTCAACATAGTGAATGTGAAATAGATTCAAAATGCGACTGGTCCTCCCAAAAAGGGCACTTTCTAAAGGTGAACAAAAACATCGGCTCTGGACCTCTCTGGAAAATAAAAGAGAATGAAGGCGAGCGAATGGAAGATACACTAAGGGGTCAATTCCGATTGGGAGGGCTCTGAATTGGATTCAGTGTAACCTAAACCGATCTGGAGCCCTTGTTTCTGACTGACTCCTTCCCAATTCCGAATGACCAAGTAAGATGCCTGGAAACTGTTAGCGCTGACTGAATTGGTTCCGAAAAGCATTTGGAGAGATAGATCCTTTCCGGAGCCGATTTGTACAGCTCTATGGACTCAGTTTCCGAGCAAGCAAGTACGACAATCGAATTAGACAGACTTTCCCATTAAGGTTCGTCTGGAAAAAAAATCGGTCTTTAGGGCCTATAGCAGGCCCCCTTCACCTGGAGCCCTCCGAATAGGGCCCGTGGGGTACCCTTGGGTCCCCTCTTCCCAACTATGCACTGTGTGGCAGGCGCCAAGGGGTGTCCACCATAGGGTGCACGATTTACTCCAACCACCCCTGTTATCAATGCGAACCTGTGTATGCATTCGGTACACAGGCTCCCATTGAAGACAATGGGAGTCCGACCGAATCATATCTGAATACATTAAAATGCATCGTACTTGTTTGGTCGGACTCCCCCGACCCGAGTTGTCCGGAAAGCATTCCGGACCTGCTTCGAACAAGATTACAATAATCATAAAAAATGATCATTAAATCAAAATAGTAATAAATATCCGTAATGGCGCAATCAAAACAAGCACAAATGCCATCTCAATCGCACAAATACAACTATGGTAGTGGGGATTTCTAAAAAATGTGTCAAGAGTTTAGGATACCGTCTCATAACTACAAAATTGGAAGCAGCATTAAAGAAAAAACAAAAATTACAACTTGATAAGACTGTAGCAAGATAGACACAATAAGGTGGAAAGATTTTGCTGAATTGATTTATTGAGCGTACGCAGTCATTTTCAGCTCATCACTGCAAAGGGGAAATCTCACTGCTTCTAATAGTGATGCACAGGTACATACAACATGTACATCAAATCTAGTGTGAGGAACATTGTGAGAAATTGGGTTGTAGGTCGAGGAGGTTTTGACCTTCTGAAGCAACAGCCAAACTCCCCATCAGGGCGAAACTCTAAAGTCACTAAATGAGCATTTGCTTAACGCTCGGGTAGCTTGGCACACAAGCTGTCAGTCTTAACTTAGAGGAAATGTGTAATGTATTTGTTAGGCACACAAACAGTAATAAAGTGAAAACACAACAATCCCATTCAAACTTACAAATATAGAGGAAACTTGAATAAACTATTTGTCACGAAAACGTAAAAAATCTAATCACAAGAACCAGTGTTAAAATGTGCAATGTCTAGGGTAAAAATCAGTGCCTTATAGATCAAAACGCCAACCGTGGACATCTAGTTGTGCATGACTGAGGCAAAGTTGAAAGTTCTGGCCAACTGCGATGGAGTGCAGTTCAGATACAAAGAGTAGATTGGGCCCAGTCTTAGCTTACCCTTGGACTTAAAAGAAATTCTGCAGAAGTTCAGCTGGACAAGTATGCAGGAGGTGTCTGAGGAGGATACATCGCTGTCAGGTTTCACTGGACGAAGCCACAATGAAGATTTCTACTTTCAGGCTTAGGGCATCATTATGATACTGGATGGTCAGAGAGCCCAATTTGGATGCGGCCACCAGGTTGGCAATCGGAAAGTGCTCCTTCAGAGGCCTGGGGCGGGGGGAAATTCCGTTCCGCTTTCAGAAGTTGCAAAGTTTGGGAATTTTTTCGTTCCACAGAGAACGCGGAGATGTCGAAACTTCTGCTATCCGCTGCGTAGCTGACATTTTTTCTTGTTTGCATATTAAAAATGCGATCTCGCGCACACGGTAGCGACTTACCCCATCCCTGCATTCGGAGATTAGTTTTTCTATCCGTTTGCATGCACCTAGAAATGTTAGATCATTGGTAGCCGGTTGCGCTATCCCGCGAGCGTTTGCAATTGCGAACATGTCATTCGACCCGGAACAGGAAATAAGCAAGATGGCCGCGCCCATTAGCAACCACATGGCAAGTTAGAGATATATTTCCCTGCGAGCACCCACATGCTTGCGGAGATTTAGAGCAATTTTGCGATAATTTGCGTAGGGCAACTACGCAAATTCCGCCCACCTCTACTCCTTTACACAGAAGCTTGTGCTGTGGCCCAGGAAAAGGGCCGCAGCACACGCCCCTGTAAAGGAGCACTTAATGCACATCCATGCACCATGTGCCATTTACAATGTGGTGCATGGCACACAATGCATGGATGTGTGTGAGTCACCCTGGACCACTTTGCACTGGCCCACCAGGGCTGGGGGCCCAGTTTGGAGCCCCCAAAGGCAGTCTATGACAGCCTTTTCATGGCAGTTGAACCACTTGAAAAAAGCTGTTGGAAAGGGGAATTGTAATCCCTGTCATTGGGATTGCGATTCCTACTTCCCCCCTTCGGGGTCAGTAGATCCTGTCTGAGGCAGTGGTCTTTCCCCCGAAAGCTGACAGTCTGACTGCATGCATCCAAATAAGGTGGTCAGACCAAAGGGCTGTCTGTCGTGTGGACTGCCATATATCCTAATCAGGCCATTAGACTCTTTTTTGGAAGTAAAAAAACTCCAGTGGGATGAAGCTGCAAGCTTTATTCAACAAGTGCTTCACACGGTTGGATACTCCTTCTGCGAATAGCCACTGAACAGGATTTGCTGCTGCAGAGAAGAATGCTGTGGGAGCTGCTGCGAAGTCAGGTTAACCTACGATGCACTTTTGGCGGATGGACGAGCAGGTATATCTCCTCTTAGTGCTAAGAACACTTTTAACCAAACACATTTTAAGTCCCAAGTTTTGGATTCTGGCTATCTGGGCACCGGTGCCACCACCATCAAGAGTCCAGGATAGAGGGGTAACACTTGGAGGATCAGGACTCCCTCAGGCTGTGTGAAGGGGGCACATTTAAGATGGTTCGAGTCATTTCTGTCCCTTATGCTTTGATTAGGAGACAAGCCAACTAGCCCTTGGAGTCTCTATGCTAGTCATTGGTTCAAAGTAGATACAGGGCTCAAGCAGCAGACCTCAGAGGGTTCAAGCCAGGTTCCAGGCACCACAGCAGTCCTTCTTGTGCAGCAAAACAACATTTCAAAGTACACAGCAGGCAACAGCAGCATACAGTCCTCTGAGAGTCCTTCCCCAGGTCCATAAAGTGAATTGAAGAGTGGATCTATGGGTCCTATTGGTATCCTGGTGCCTTTTTTGAAGTAGGAGAAGTTTATTAAGATTCCCTTTGAAGTGCTTTGAATTTGCAGGCACAATGGAAGAATGTTAAGTTCTTTGTGTGAAAGAAGGGCACAGCCTATTGATTTGCAAGTGGGGCTGTGCCCAGCAAACCGTCAATCTTACCATGTATGGTCCATCCTGGCATACCGAATCCCTCTATTGTAAGGCTGTCTGGGAGTAATATGCAAAGTCCCAACTTCTAACCACACCCAGTCATGTGACCCAGAAACAAAACTGCAGGCACTAAATAGTTAGGGGAGGCAAAATGACAACGTTACAATTGTAACCTAAAATCCGACTTTAGCATTAAAGAGGGTTTAACATTACAATTTCTGACAAACCAAATATGACTTTCCTACATGTTCCCCACCCAGTGTTATTCTATGGGAGAGTTAGACCTCACAATAATGAAAAACAAATTTGTAGAGTTTTTCCTAACTAGGACACGTGAAACTTGTAATACATGTCCAACTTTTTAATACAATACACCCACCACTTTAGGCTTTATTGGGTGTTCCTTATGGGTGACTTTCATGTTATAAAAAGTGCCCTCTCATTCTGGAGGGGGGCATCACTTTGCGTTACGTCACTGGCTGGATGGGTGGCAAGGGGTGGGTATTTAGGGCCAGTGAAGGCTTCCATGCCTGAGGAGGAGGTTTGCAGATCCCCCAGTTGTATAGGAATATGGTTAGAGGCAGCCAAGCTCTGCAGATGATTGAGGCCCTGCAGCTCCAATTGCTGGTCCCAGTCTGGTGTTTCTGGCCCAGATTTACCTGTCCATCTACTTCGCTCGCCATTTGTGCACCTGGTACAGGAGTCATTGTGCTACTCATGATAGCCAGATACAGCATTCTACTGGAAATGCCAAAAGGGCTTGAGGGCTTTAAGGGAGATTTCATATTCCAGGAAATTGAGTGATTTTTTAGAATCCTAACATAATCCATATCAATATTTTCAATAGGTTGCTCATGAAGGGATTAATGAGCACCTAGGTACCCTCACAGGTAAATAGTTGTGCTATATAAATCCACAAAACATAACTTAACAATTAACAATTATTGACAAAACATAATGGTAAATATCTCTATACTAATGTGGTTGGTTAATGGTGATGATTGGGGATTTAGTTGAAGGGCATGTTTATCTAATGTAGTGAAAGGTTGTCCTGTAGTGAAACAGTTAACAGTATATTGGGCATCTGAGGCTAGCACAAATGGAAGTATGTCGGATCCGCTATGCATGTTACCATCTACAGAACACCCAACATGTACATAATTCAGATATGGAGGGCTTGATTTCATGTTTGGCAGATGTTGGATACAAAGTGAGGGATTGTGCATCCTCCCTGTTTGGAGTATAAAGATATCTATTTGCTCACAATAGAATGAATGGGCCATATACTGCCTTTTGATGTATGTCTTGCCTCTTAATCTGCTAATTAGGCTAAGAATAATTAAACTTTTGTGGGGACAAAAGTGGACAAGCTATCCGATGGGCTGGAAAATAGCCTGAATTAAATGGGTGAAATTAATTCACGCATTTCATCTGTCATTTTTGTTCTTCACACAGGTGTGGTTGGTATGGTCAATTCACTGCAATTTATTTTATTATGAGTTTGGAGCCCCAAGGGGTTCCACATACAACCATATACAAACAACTCCAATTTACCAAATCATTCACCACTTAAAAACAACCTAAAAAGACATAAAACACCGGGGATTACTGTTTTCATAAAACAATACAAGAATCATAGTTGCATTTAAATTACACAGAAGCCTCTAAGGGCTGGGGGATAGGTTTAGGGGGAGAGGGTGGAGGGGGGGGGGAGGGGAGAAAGGGGGAAAACTGACAACACCAGCACCGATGAGTTTAGTTACATAGAGATCAAATTATTTTTTTTCAGCTGAAGTTGAATAACCAGAAGCAATGTATCAAATAAATTGTTTAGCCTGGAATGTCTCAGGTCTTAATAATAGAAGTAAAAGACAACTAGTCTTTGAAGAACTTAAAATGTACAATCCTCATTTTGCACTTTTAAATGAGACTCATATTCGTTTTCAGGACCGTAAAAAAATGGAACAAGGGGTATATGAATTGATATCTTGTACAGCTTTGAATGCATCAATAAGGGGGGTGGCTATACTTAAGAAGAAAGCATTTAAGGTTGAAGTACTTAGAGTTGCTACCGATAATGCTGGCCAGTGGGCAATTGTTCAACTTAATTTAACAAATTCCAAATATGTATTATGTGCCCTGTACGGATCAAATATTGACAACTCGGAGGGTTTTGACCGGCTTAATATAGAATTATTAGACTGGGAAGGGGAGCTAATACTCATGGGCGATTTTAATTGCGTTATGAACTATACGAAAGACACTACGAAGCTCCACCCATCTCAACGGATGCGAAAAACAAGAGCCGCTATCCTCGAATTATCTCGTATTCATAATTTAAAAGATGTATGGAGGAATGTTTATCCCATGTTAGCAGGATACACATACTTTTCAGCCCCTCACAAAATGTGCTCTCGCATTGACATGGCCTGGGCCACTGATAATATTTTGGACGGGTGTAAAATGGAGATCTGCCCTAGAGTAACATCGGACCATAATCCCATCCTTCTACGGTTTAATATTTCATTTAAAAAACAAGAAGTCAGGTTATTTTCACTCCCAAGATATTTGTTAACAGATACATCATTTGTTACTCAATTGAAAAATCACATAAAATAATTTCGGGAGTTTAATGTAGACTCTGCTCAACTCATTCATGTATGGGATGCTTGTAAAGCAAGTATTAGAGGGTTTGCCCAACAATATATTATCAAACAAAACATAGAACGAAAAAACGAGATATGGGAAGTGACTTCCAATATTCGCTCACTGGAAAAACATCTAGCAGAAGTTATCCGACAAGAGAGTATAGGGGTACGCATTACTCAAAACAAATCTCTACTAGAACTCAAACTGATTACTTTACGATCTGAAACGAAAAAAATTTTAGGAGAAAGAGTGCGTTTGAAACTACATAAATATAAGATATCGCAATATGAAGGTGGGGATAGAATTGGTAAGATTCTTGCTTATAAGGTAGCGGAGGACAGAGTTAATTCTCTAATAAAAAATGTAAAAGGGGTTGAAGGAGTTATCTATAATCAACCAGGAGAGATTCTACAACAATTTGTTACATATTATAGTAAACTCTATACTCCTGAGTATACACCTACGGAAGATATTTTGCAGAGATATATAAGAATGAATTGGGCATTAGAAAAGGAAACAGAAATGATGGAAGACATGGAAAGAAAATTTTTTTCTCACAGAATTACAATTGGCTATTTCTTCCCTTCCTCCGGGGAAAGCTGCGGGAGATGACATGCTCCCCATTGAAATTTATAAAAGCTGCAGCGAAGAACTGTTACCTATTTTGTGCGCTGTGATTAATCAAATAGGAGAATCAGGCAAAGCACCTAATTCTTGGAAAACTGCTAAAATAATATTTTTTTTTTAAAAAGGATAACACGCCGTTGGAGTGTGGGTCCTATAGGCCCATCTCCTTGATAAACGCTGATGTTAAAGCATACGCTAAATTAATAGCCCTGAGACTAGCTCCTCTAATGCCCAAATTAGTAAGTCAACAGCAACATGGCTTTGTGATGGGTAGAGATACGACTGCACATGTTAACATGGCCATCACAGCATTCGATGTTGCTTCTACTAACTCCTCCCCACTCGGCATGGTGCTATTAGATGCTGAAAAAGCATTCGACCGAGTGGGGTGGGACTATCTTTGGGCAACCCTCGGGAGATTGGCTTTGGGACACAATCTCTAACAAGAATCCAAGCACTTTATGATTGTCCAAATGCAAAAATAGGATATGCTAATTTAATATCCCAGAGTTTTCAGTTTTAAGAGGCACTCGCCAAGGGTGCCCCTTGTCTCCACTCTTATTTGCTCTCTCTATGGAGCCATTCATCAATGCAATACAGGCTCAAGAACGCATTAAACCTTTAACCCATTTTCTTAAAATTACAGCTTATGCCGACGACCTTGCAATTTACACTACTGATGTGGCAGAAGCCGATGATTTTGGTATGGTTTCAGGATACAAATTAAATTTAAACAAAACGCAAATTATTGTAAACCATAAAATACAGGTCCCAGTCACTGGTATCTGCCACACAGCTACTTATTTAGGCATTAAAATAACATCTAATATTAGGGATATTAAGGCACTAAACTATGATATTTTACTAAGGGATACAACAGTGCCTCTGAAAAAATGGCATAAGGTTCCCCCAAATTGGCTTGGACGAATAAACCTTATTAAAATGAATATTTTACCTACATTTCTTTATTTATTTAGGTCTATTCCGCTGCTTATTAACAACTTATTTTTTAGAAAATTGGATGGTATTTTTGGTAGCTTCATCTGGGGCTATAAAAAAAATCGTACAGCGCTTTCCCTTTTGAAACTAACACCTAATAAAGGCGGTCTAAATTTCCCGGATTTCAAAACTCACTTTTATGCTTCTTTTCTGGGCCGAATTCGCAGCCTCTTTAATTCTAATATGTTAGGTCTTAAATCCATACAATTGTTAGCCAGATCCAACGATCCAAATTATTTTAAGAGAGTCAGGTTTAAGACTGCTAAAGACGCGGTTCGCATTTGGAATATGATAATGGCTTTTGATAAAACCTCGTTTTTTCACCCTAAGTTAACATTGTGGAAAAATCCAGGTTTACCCGACATTTTTAGGGATTCCGTAGGGAGAATATGGGCTAATCACGGTATAACCCAGTTGATGGACTAATATGGTTCAACTGGTTTTCTAGAATTTGATACCCTTAGATTACTTTATGAACATGCGATTTAAATATATGCAGATTCGCAATTTTTTTATTGGTAAAATGAAGCTTAAAGAAATTTGAGATTCAGAAATATGGACAAGTATTTATGGAGAAAAAAATAAAGCTATAATTAGTCTAGGCTATAAGGGCCAGATGTAGGTGTCCAAATACCGGTCGGAAACGGCTGAAAATACCGATGTTTGGCCGTTTCTGACCGGTATTTGGACATTGGTATGTAGGGACATGTAAAATTACAGAATCGGTAATTTTACAGATTCGGTAAAATCCCGAATTGGTAAAATTACCGACTCTGTAATTTCAGATGTAGGTAGCACTGTTTTCAGTGCTACAAGGGTTTAAGAATTCTTAATTTACCACCAACTAGTAGTTGGTGGTAAATTAAGAAAACCATTTAAAAAGCATTTTTCTTTCCTTTTTAAACAGTGCCATGTTGCAGACATACATGCCCTAAGGGCATGTATGTCAGCAACATGTGCACCCATGCACAATTAAGGGGTGCAACAGGGTGTCAAAGTGACACCCTGCCACCCTTCAATATTTCCCCCAATTACCGAATAGGTATTTACCGATTCGGTAATTGACATTGATTCCTATGGGCCTCAAGACCCATAGGAAACAATGGCAGTTACAGACTCGATAAATACCGATTCATTAATTACCGAATCATACCGATTCGGTAATTAATTCGGTAAATATACCTACATCACGATTGCCAGTTCTTAAATACCGAATCGGTATGATTCGGTATTTAAGAATTGGTAATTGGGGATTACCTACATCTGGCCCTAAATGCTTTATTCAATTTAAAACGGACGACTGCCCTAAATTGGCGCAGAAATGGGTTTCTAGATTAGGGATGTGTATATCTCCAAACAACATCTCTACTTTTTTTCATAATAGTAATAATTTGGTTCATTCATCCAGTTTAAAGCTTCAAGCCTATAAGACTGTATGTCAATTGTATTACACTCCGCTTCAAATTTGTTAGTGGTCAGGAAATAACACTCCCTACGACTGTACAAAATGTCCAAAATGCGACCTGCTCACGGCTGACCTGGAGCATATGATTGTTTCATGCCCGATTTTACATACATTTTGGGATAATGTGGAAAACATTCTGAAACAGAAACAATTGACATATGCTTCATTATCCGCTGAGATGATACTTCTAGGAATGCAACCAATTACTGCTCCATTTAAGGATTTGTTGTTTATTTTAATATCTTGTGCTAGATTGGTCATAGCAAGGGCATGGATCTCGGATAAACCACCTCATATAACTGAATGGTGGCGGTTGGTGAAAGAAATTTACGATATGGAACTCTCCCTAGCTAGAATACGAGGCGAACGCTTACTTAAGAAAGTTGACAACATTTGGGGAATATTGTTTCCATGTATGAGTTGATATTTATTTATTTTTCAATAAGTGATACGCACTTACTTGGGTATTGAATGATTTCTTCTGCTAACCGGTATATGACTTAGTACTTTATGAATTCTGGAACTTTTTGTTAATGTTCTGTATTTAGTAATGAATTACTCTTGTAATGATTGATTGCTTGTGTTGTCAATAAAAAATGTATTAATTTTTTTTTTTTTTAAATTACACAGAAGTGGGTGGTGATCGCACAATCAATTTAAGAGTCCTTTCAATTACAATCCTAACAAGGGCAGGGCAAAGAAAATTATACCATCAAATTCTTGGACGACTTTGGCTGTATATAACAAGGATTCTAAAAAGAGAAAAATGCATTTGATTCAACAATGACTAAAATACAAAGAGTTTTAAAAGTTCTATATTGCGATATCCAGTACACCACAAGTATCAAAATACAGGATAATAAAAAGAGCAAGTGCCCGAGCATGATAACAAGTTCAAGAATTCCTGAAAAGTACTGATATATTTTCAGTTTACATGCAAAAAGTCTAACAGATAAAAAATTTCTGGCTAAATGGTATCCAATTGTACATGGCAGAATACACAGCAGCATACGAGAAGATGGAATTGCAAAAGCGCAACTACAGTACCAAGTTCATAAACCCTTTAGTGTATAACCATAAAGTAATCAGTTAGAGACATAGCATATCATTGAATACTCTAACAATTTCAACCGTCTGATAAAAATGACCCGATAATACTACTACTACTTAAAGGATTCATTAGATATTGCCCAGAGAGAAACCTAAGCACCGAACTTCAACTAAGTGGAGAAAAATAGTCCTTCTCTAGAATATATTCAAAATGTTTTTAAAAAACTGAAGATTTTGTAGCAAGCTGGTTCAGAGGGGGCACCAATAGACAGTTTCGGGCCTCCTCAGCTGTAGCAATGTCATACTTTAGGAACAAAGGGTTTAAAAATTGATGTTGTGAAGGTTGTAGTAGGGCACAGACAAGGCAGGGTTTAAGTCCTGCACCCAGTTACCAAATAAATGACAAAGTCTATCCTGTCCAAGAATGCCCTCGCATTCTCCAGTTACTATTTGCAAGGGAAGCAGATTCAGCCATAGCAGCAGGATGGTTCTATGCCCTCCATGGGGGAGATTCCAGATAACATAAGGTTGGGGCTGTTTATAAATACTACTCCCCACTATGATGTCATTATTGAAGTGCATTGCGCACAATCCTATATCTCTTTTCAGAGTGACTTCATAAATAAATGTTTTTAATCTGAGTTTTCAAAACCTGTTTGGAAAGACAGTCCTTGCCACTATTCTCAGCTTTCTCATAATTACTAAAACTGATACTTTTTCCCTTCAGGGTGGAAAAGATTTCATCACTCACTGCTACCCGTAAAGGGTTCTCAACACTGTTCGTTAGTGCATTGCTCCATCTTAGGCATGCAGCCATAGCAAACACATATGTGGGAAGTAGCCCAAATTCAAGCCGAATTGCATCTATAGGGGCTGCGCAGCTCAGATTACACATTTGGTGCTAAATACGCCCCTCTACTTTCTCAAACTGATCCCACTGCGGTTGATCTACTGATTTATAGACATAACTCAACGTGGGAGGAATTTAATGTTTATAAACTCATAGAACATGAGCAAAATATCTTTTCCCACAACGTTTATAGAGTCTACCAATTGCAGGAGCCTTACTTCTGCATTGGTCCATGTGATCACTGCTGGAGCAATCGCTTGTAAAAATTCTCCCTAAGTAAGGGTATAACTTTAACACAGCACTTTCACAAATAACTAGTGCATATTTTTTTTAACTTGGTAACCCCGATATCTAAAAAATATAATTTTACTTTTTGAGATATGTATTTAAAAAAAATACTCATCTGAGTAAAGTCCTAACTCAGTAAGTCGTCTTTGTAATCTAATTGGAGTTAGATCTAACAGAATGCCATCGACTGCGTATGCAGGCAGCTCAATTTCATTGTTCCTAGTTTTGAGGAGTACCCTTTACAACACACTACTCTACTAGGCAAATCAAAAGAGGAGAGTAGCCAATAGGCACCCTTGCTTCAGCCCATTAGGTGTCTCTACTTAACTTGACAGGCCCTGGGTACCTCCCATCAGGACCTGAGTCCAGGTGGAGGAATGCAATGCGATGATTATTCTAAGCAGGTGCATGGGGATCCCCCTTGAGGCCACTATTCTCCACAGTGTCCTCCGGTCAGCCCGGTCGAAAGCTTTGGAGAAATCTAAAAAGGCTGCCTTACTTATTGTGTATTTTTATATTATAGCTTGGGGAGCCGTAGTGTTGTCTAAGGCAGCACTATGTTTGCTGAACCCGACATGCACTGCAGGGATAAACCATTTCCGAAAGCCCAATCCTGGAGGTGGCGAAGTATGCCCTTGGCAAACAATTTTCTGTACGCATCCAATAATGCATTCTGCCTAAAGCTAGCAGGGAACTTTTTGGGACCCTTTTTATATGATGGGACCACAATACTTCCCTTCCAGGACGTCGGAATATTCCCATGTTTATAGCAGTAAGAAAATACTGGACAATGCAACTGTGCGCATTCTGAGCTATCTTGTTTGACTATAGCTATTGGCAAGTCAACTAGGCCCATTGTGCCTGAGTACCTTGCCCCTTTATTATAGCACTTTATTTCCTTGAATGAGAGGAGGCCGTAGTCTCGCACTTTGGGGGAATCAAACGTTAATTCTGGATTCAACCCCACCAAGGGATTTAATGCATACAACTGAGAAATGTAAGAGGTCCATTCTGCATCGGATATTAAAGTGGGGTTTGCCTTAATTCTACCATCGCATAACTTGGCTATTAAAGCCCAATTTTTACATGAGTCACTAGACTGCGCAATCTCTCTTAATTTTATCCTATTAGTATCTTCCACCCCTCCGTGCTCGGATGCCAACTTTTAGTTTCCTTGCCTGTTTCAATCTTTTAATTTCCTTTTGTCTGGTCATCAAAAACTGCTTAAATTGTTTTCTTTTTAGGGCAATGATCTCCAACCCCGGTGGGTAACTCTGCTCCACCTTCGGAGTTTGGGGATTTTTGCCTACTCCGCGATTCGTTCCTAATGTGTTCAGGCAAAAACTCCCCTCCATGGCTGAGCGGAGTTAGCCATCCCCTCCACCCGCCCAAATTAATAATTTTTTTTAAAAGAAGACACTTACCTGCGTGGCTGCCTCCTCGTCTGCCTGGCCGTTCTCCTTCCTGCTCCTCACCGTACTTCTCTGTTGTGCGACTTGCGTATTAATTCAGGAGGGGGGAGGGAGCGTATTTCTACTGAGTTTTTTCAAACTCTGTGGAAATACGCGTAGAGGCACAATGCCTGCTACAACCAGGCTTATTGAGCTCACAATTTTATTATTTTACCTCCCATGATTTAGCCACTACAGGCTTAGTGCCGCTAAGTTATTTTTTGCTTCCGCATGATCTAATTAGGGCCAGAATCTTCTCAAACCAGGAGATGGGACTCTTCTGACAAGGCACTGGGCTCACATTTACAATAATCCTCCCAAGACATAGGAGGTTTTTGTTAGATCAAAAAGTGCACCCATTTGTTCTGTTATACAAAATTCTATCCTCCCTTTGATTCCACAATTCCAGCAGCCCAGGCCTCAGGCTGACATCCACTGACAGGACACTGTATATGGTGGAGAAGTGTGGCTCACTGGTTAGAGGAGGTAGACCCTGAAGCAGAGGTCAGACCCGGGACCAGGGTTCAATTCCCGACGCGGCAGGGTCTTGAGCCCAAATTATCCACGGACTCGATTATTCTCGTTTTGGTGCCTACTCGAATCACAGGTTCACACTCTGCAGCTCTGGGCATCGGCCTGCTTAATCTCCACTACGGCCCCCCGCGGCGGGATGCCTGGCTTTCACCTTGGGGATGCCCAGTACGGGTATCTCACAGGGAAAAGCCAGGACGGGCTCCCAAGGCAAGCGCCGAGATGCCTACGGGTAATCGAGTGCTATAAAAGAACGCATAATAATATTATTAATAATAATATTGTGAGCATGAACCAAAGAGCTGATAGGCTACCACCATAAAATTATTCAGTGACTGCCCACGTGGCGCGCGAAAGGTGAGAGAGGCTGGAAAATTGTCTGGAAATCTACCATTCAATATAACAAAATAATTCCTTCTTAAATTGTGCAAGAAAGAAAAGCCCCGCCTGTCAGATGTAATTTGACCAGGCAATGATGATTCAGGAGTGGACCATACATCCTCCAATTTTAGATTAAAAAAATCCATGGAAGAGCAGTTTGAAATGTTAGCATTAAAATCACCCACCATCAATATCACAGTGCATTCCTCGGAAATACTTGTCTTATGCACAAAGGAAAAATAGAGTCAAACAGAGAGTCGGTTGCTCTCCCAGGTGGAATATATACATTTACCAAACGGAGGGATGCATGCTCTCCTAATGTCCCATTACACAACCTTAGTTTCAAACCTATGCAAAGCTTAGAAGGATGAAGGAAAACCACAGGATTCCAGTTTATAGTACAGCTGAGTAAAACAGCTAGACTTCCCATTGCGTTTCCTTTTAGTGATGGCTGCACAACAGAAAACAAAAAATTTCTCAAAGTCAAAATCCACTCAGATCCAAGTTTCCTGAAGACAATTTATTTTAGGATCATGCACTAGTAAGGAATTGAACTTAGTTATGATTTTCAACACCTGCTAAGTTCCAGGACAATATGTTTCCGAGGGGGTTACTTTCGCAACATGGGGAGTTTTGCATTTTCTTTTAAGCCCTTCAGTGAGCCATACACACAGCTCCACTGGGCCATCTCTTCATGCCCTCAATCTTTGAAAGCCCTTTGGACCTCAGGACCTATAATGTTAGTCTCTCTTTTCCCAGGGGAGCTAGCCACCAAAACTGTAATATCTTTCGGGTTTATGACACCCCTTATGATGAATAACATACTGCCTAGCTCCTGGCAGTATTTCCTATGGAATTCATGCAGAGCCCAAAAAGGCTCCTCGTATGGGGACACATTGATCTTTTTTTTTCTGAAATGATCAATGTTTGCCTTAACTAACATTGTGATTATCCCTGAACAGAATGTGACTCTAAAGTTTGGAGAATCACTACTAAGGTCCTAGTAAACCCATTCAATCTCTTTACTAATTACTAATCGCAGGTCCTCTATTTTTGATAGTAACTGCAACAGGGAGCGTCTACTGAGTGGAGCTGATTCTATTTAAAAAAGGGAATATTAGATACTTGCCCTGGTCTATATCCTACACTTGTATGATCGCCTAACCTTAAGTCTATCCCTGACTCTGGTGTTTGCCCTGTGCGAGCATCATGGACAGGACCCCCTTCCAAAATCCTCCCTTGGCTAGGATCAATCCGTACTGGAAGAGTACCACCCCACCCCCCCCCCCCGGACCCCCCCCCCCCGGAAGGACAGGAAGGACATTATCCATGGCCTGTCCTACATCTAGCACAGCATCATGTGTTTTTACTGCTAAGCTCACCAAATCATAATATGTTCTGGTTCCACGGGGCACTAAGGCCGGTCCAATATTTACTTTAAAATTATCCTATGTATTTCCCCCCTCTTTAAGTCTGCGTATCCCTATATCTTCCTGCCCTTCCATCCCCCTAATCCCCTCCATAATAGGTCATCTAACAAAGTAAGGGGGCAGATTTATCTCCGAAAGCCCCTAGTCCTGGCCGTCATCTAAGAAGATGGGCCTGGGTTCATTCCTTATTTGGAGCAAAATCAGAATGCCTGGCTCCTCGGATACTATAGGGAACTTCAGTTATTTGGCCAACGCCTTGAAATGCGTCAAATCCTGTTATTCTTCTCCCTATAACCTTTTAATCCATCACTATCTTTGAGTGAGGCATCCTCCCCAGGGGGAGCAGCATCTAAATCATTCATGGGCCATTAGACGAGGAGTGGGTCTTAATTCATTCATTGATTCATTATTGATAAACCTACAACAGATTTGTGGATGCAGTTACATTTATGCTCTCCTAGGACTGACATGTGAATGGACCCCTAATGCTGTTTTTTGGGGGGCAGTACATAACATAGGACTATCTTTGGACAGTGGTTTGGGAGAAACCCGCTTGTCTTCCCAAGCCTCCACCTCTGATACCCCTATGTGTGTCTGGCATGCCTGAGATTTTACTTCAATTCCCTTTTCTACCTTACATAAACAGGGACTAGCAGAATTAGGCTTCTGGACCCCCATTAAAATCGGTGAAAGAACATCCAAAATGTTATCAGAATTGAGAGTGGTTTTCTCCAGTCGGGATAAAATGGACAAAATAATCCTCTCCAATGCATAAAATGAGTCAAAATTGCCTCCCTTCACCAATCTGTTATCTTCTACGTTTAATAGTTGCCAAAAATCATGTACCCCTTTATTCTGAGACGCCACCAGCACCTCAGATTTTGAAAGACCTAATGATTGGACACAGGACTCACTAGAAGGGTGCTACTAGACAAAGTTGGCATACGGGGGCAACTCGAGTGATTGTCTCAATTCTAACTCCTTGGCAACTGCCATTTTCAAATTGACATCCATTACTTAGTTTTTTTCTATTGGTATGGCGATGTCCACATTGGTATAATCCTCCAAGTCCACCAAGTCCACAGGTTTGAGGCCGCAGTCTACAATCTGTTGTATTTGGGAGGGGATTTTAAGGGAATGATCGACCGAGAACCCCGGCCCCACAGAACAGACAATGATGTATCAGCAAAATGTATTTCAGTTTGGCCCTTGACTTCTTCAATAACCATGTCCATTTCCATCTCCCTGTCTTCGACTACCATCATTAATCCCTTCCGTGCTCATGACGAGCTCAGCTGATGCAGACCCTGATGCAGACCCTGCAGAAGATCTGAGAGAGCAGTTTAGAGCTGAGTACACCCTGAATGACCTGAACACAGGCACCTGGAGGGCATCGCCAGTGAATGTTGTTAGTTTGTGGGCTCGGTATCTACAGTAACGCTGGAATCACTAGTGCCAACAATTTCTGAAAAAGAATACAACAGGGGGTGCCCCAGGAAAAGGAAAAGGTGTCACTGATAGCACGTAATAGCATGTAATAGCACATAAAGATGCCACATTTAACAGGGGAATTTATATAAGCCCCATGTATAGTCTGTAATGTCCATCCAGAGAATGCAGGACAATGCGACTGAGATGAAGGCACTAATAAATGTAGGCTAGTTGGTGATGGATAGGTAAGCAGGTAAACAGGTAAGCAGGTAAGCAGAAAAGCAGTTCAGCAAGTATACAGGTGTACAAATGTGCCAACAAGCAAGCGAGCAAATTGTGAACCAAGACTGAGCGGAGCTCACCTGGCCATCCCCCAAACCGCACCCAGACCTAGCTGGGCCATCTCTGCCTACTCACCTTACCCTTCCTTAAAAGAGGTCCCTTGTTCCAATGATCCTTTGGCCAGGCCTGCTTGAAAGTGCAGGGGTCACAACTTTGTTTAAAGCTCTGCCTCATGCTCTGAAGAGAAACCTGGATACTAAAACTAGCAAAATCCAGCTGATCTGACCTGGGAGACCAGGGGGGCCAAGAAACTCCCCTCCCTGCACACAATGTCAGTGTCAGCAAAAACGTCATCCTAGCTCATTCACCTGGCTGGCTGACCAGATGCTCACTGGTCATCACTCACTGCTTGGCTCATCCCCTCATGTCGACAGAGCCTCTTTCGGTATCAATAATCCATACTAATTGGTAACAACTCCTAAAAACCTCCACCGGTTCCCCTCCGGAGTATCTCAATCAGTACTCTAAAGTACTCTTATGCACTCTTGTGTTGGCCCTCAGGTATTTTTCTGCCCCCCTCCACTCAGCCTCCTGTCCTCCCGGCACAGCTGAGGGCCTTCAGTATACAGGCAAGGCTGGGCGGCAATGAGGGCAGTCTTAAACTGCTGGAAAATGGTACACCACAGCGAGAGCAGCCGCAGGCAACCAGGGGCAGGCCAAGGAAAAAGCCAGGCCAGAATCCAGGCCCGCATTCTGCAGCTCCGCCCCAGCACCACGGACAACAATGCTGCACAGTAGCCACAGCCTCTCCACTCACTGGGCTCCTCCTCCTTGCGCAGCATCAATGAGTCAACGAGCGATCACAGAATGCAGACTTTACTCCCTTTGTACTCCTTTGGTAAGTCCAAACATAGGTCCCTTAAATTGCTGCAGTATAGACTCAAGCTGCACATCACTGAGGATGACCTATGAGGCCAAATATGTCTGGTCCTCCTTTTGTGTAAGACTTCCAGGAAGTACCTGCTTAACTGTCCCTTTTTTCGGCACCTTGTTGGTTCAAGCCCATTGTGGCGCAGTGAGCACAAGAATTCTGTATTAGAGCTTGGACAAAAATGCTTAACGTGCCCTGAGATGCATTCAATAATTTCATCTGTTATGTTTTGTTCTTAGTAAGGCTAGGAAGTAAATGCATACATGTTCTTGTAAAAAGTGTTCAAGCCTTTCCTGAAAGGATACAGCTAGCAGACTCAACAGCCTCTAAGTCCAATAATTTTGCTCCAAATTTTAGGCACATGGTTCTGCTTTGCCAGGTGTGTGCCAAATGTTTATGCTCACCCTTAGATGTGATTAACTGCTGCCCCTCATATTAGGTTTTGCCAATAATGATTGATGGAGCATTTGATTTCTGTTCAGCTTTCAGGCTTTTAATCTGAACTTGTCATTGCCATGTAGCATATCACCATAAAACTATCAGCTTTTCATAACTGGAGTTCTTGCCACCTCACCCCACTATACTTTCATGTGTGTTTGTGTGTAAGAGAAATTGGGTAATTGGTTGAGGAGGGTGAAACTCTTCTCCACCAACAACCATAATCCTTGACAGGGTGAATTACAAAACGTCACTCAATTAACCTGTGCTTAAACCACTGGTTGCTTGGCACAATGGAAATCAGGTTTAACTTGAAGGTAAAGTGTAAAGTATTCATGCAGCACTCAAACAAGTGAAAATATAACACAAGAAAAATCCCACGCCAATCTAGACTTATGGAATACGTTTTAATCAATAACATGATACCAGATTCAACAGAAGATATACAATTTCAAAATCTTAAGTAAAAGTAGCGCCAAACAGTGCAAAGCACCAAATAGGGTTATCTGGTCATACCGAAGTCAAACCGACCATGACGGAGTGCAGGCCAGGTACATCAATAGGTATTGCCCTCTGGTTGATGAACATAATTGTACTTGGACTGAGATGTGAGATTCTGCATGGCGCTGTGTCATTTGAGATGGAGCCGCAGATAAGGAGCTGTACGGCTCTGCAATGCGAGGTCTTGCATTGAGATGCATCACTCTGAGTTGGTTCCGATGATGCCACCAATCGAGAGCTACGAGATGCTGCAATGTGAGGGTTGGGGTTAAGATGCATCGAGCTGAGTAAGTTCCAAAAAGGCCACTGATCAAAAGCTGAGAGATGCAAGCAATGCAAGGTCATGTGTTGAGTGGCGTCATGCTGCGTTTTTTCTGAGGAAACCTAGACTTTGGCCAGTTAGAGTACACTCTGATACCAGTCAAGTGTCTTGTACCTGGAGGACTCATCTTGAGGATCACAACTCATGCCAGCAGGGCTCATCAGAAAGGCACAGGCAAGTTAAGTCTGGGCATCAGGCCAGAATTCAGGAGAGGTCTTTGGGGGTTGTTATGTCCTTGTAGCTAAGAACAGGAGGCCAGTGAGCTAGCCCTTCATGTCACTCTGGTGGATATGGGTTCAAGGAGCAGGTCCGGTCTCTCTTTCTTAGACAATCCTTCTTGCAGCGATGAAGTTCTTTCAGTAGCAGGACAGCAGATCAGTCCTTCTTCTGAGTTTTCCACAGGCTCAGGAGAGATCTGATGAGTGGTTCAAGAAGTCCAATATTTATACCTGGTGTCCCCATTGAAGTGGGATATACTTCTAGATAGCCACTTCCCACATCTGTCTGTGGAATTTCCTTCCATCCTCTCACTTTTCTCAAGATGTCTGAGTTTACAAAAGGCTAGTGTGGAGTCATTTGTGAGTGCAGGAGGCTGCCCCCCATTGAGGTGCATGTGTGGTAGGTGGCAATTCCGCCCCTTTCATCTTGACAAGATGGCCCATCTGGACAAAACTTAATCCCCTTTGCATCACTGTCTGAGAAGAATATATAAAGGCCAACTGCCAACTACACCTAGTCAAGTGACCCAGGATACAAGCTGTAGGAACGAAACAGTTAAGACAAGTAAATGGCATTTTCAGAATAGTGATTAAAATCTGACCTAACCTTAAAAAGGTTTTTAAATTACAACTTATTTGAGCCAAAACATGACATTTCTACCTGTGCACAAACAAAGGTTATCATTTATTAAATATAATAAAGTATCCCAATGTTATTCTATGGAGAAATAAGATCTTACAGTAGTGAACAAGCAAATGTAAGAGTTTTCTACTATCAGGACATGTAAAACTGCATGCCCCACTTTATAACTATATCCTACCATATGGACTGATTAAAGCTTGCTCCCAGGATGACATACAGGTATTAAGAAGGAAGATTTAGGCTTGGCCAGAGGTTTATCTTCCCAGGTCGAAATGGCCATTTAAAACTGAACCCAGGATGCAGTGGCAGGCCAGACACATGTTTTAAAGTCTACTGTAGTGGGGGACAAAATGAGTGCTGGTAGCATTTGTTTTGCAGGCCCAGGGTACATCTAGTTGCATGTTATTAGGGACTTACAAGTAAATTAAATGTGCCAGTTAGTTGTAAGCCAATTGCATATGTATTAGGGAGAGAGCACAGCACTTTAGTACTGGTTAGCAATGGTAAAGTACACTGAGTCCTAAAGCACAAAAAAACAAATTCAGCAAAACAGGATGTGTGAAGGCAAAAAGTTGTGGACTACTACCATCAAAGGGTGTTAGGTTTATTAAGAGTGTGGCATCTTATACAGGTGTCGTGTGGTGCATAGACCTTGACCCAGATTTACTAAGAGAATCCACTGCCTCAAAGCAATACAAAGCAGAGCATGGCATTTATCAACCAGCTCTAAAGGTGTTTTGCGCTGGAAAGGTGGTCTTTTCTCAGCACAAAAAGCACTCTGTGCTATTTTGCATTGGTTGCGTCAGGTGAGCATTACTGGGCAGATCAGCTGAAACACACATACTTTTTTGCAAAAGAGCCAGACAGGGATTAGGAGTTAAAACAACTACTTAAAGCATACATGAACAAGGGGAATGTTGTCCAAAACAATGCATGTGTGTTGCAGTGCACAACATGCATTCATTGTGTGGGATCCTGCTGAGTTTGTCTGGAGGTAGAAATTTGTACAAAGATATGACTCAGCACAAATCCTATGCTACACAGTGTAGCACGTAATGCAGCTTTGTTGGAAAGTGCAATTGATGACAGCAGGTCAATCTTAGTAGATAAGGCTGTGCACTGTTTCCCCCCCTTTGCACAATGGTGCAGAGCACAGAAAATTGGCCGCAGTGTTGCACCGCTTGAAACATGTAGTAGATTCAAGACATTTAGTAGCGTGAGTTCTGCTGCTTTTATTTCTCCACACCTTTACATCTCCCATCTTTATTCAGCCACCTTTACTTTTCCTACCTATTCATAACATTGAAATTAGTTTCAATTTGCCTGTCTTACTTTGCCCTACTCCAGCCGCTCTATTCCACTTTAAAACTTACAGCAATGATTATTGTGTACTTAATAATATTTTTCATCTGATTTAATTACGTTAAAATCCATCTATATTAACATTTATTCTAACCCTAATTTTAATTAAAGTACATTTTTAGTTACGTAAAATAATAGGCTTTATCATTTTAACGCCAAACTTAACCACAACTCTTAATTAAATGAAGCCAATAAAAAGTATTAATTGTTTTCCAAAATGAATACTATTTCTAAATTTATAGTTTAACTAATTTCATTTAATTAAAAAGTGTCACTCAAAACAAATTTAATTAGCTTATATTGTATTATCATGTCTTATGCTATGAGTATATTTAATACAATTAAATCAGTAAGTACACATTTTGTGCTAACCCTGGTGGATGCTCTAAATGTACAGTAAACACCAGTTTTTTTTATTTAACTCTAACTGTAATTGTAAATGTTACTGATTTATCTAAAGTTAAATATAATTAGAGCAATTAATAACCGTAATAACATTGACATAAAGCAATAATTTTGAGATTTTTCTTCACCCAATTAATATTAATATGTCTACATAAAATGTAGTTTTATTGTTACTTTGAGTGAAGCGATGGTATGATTCACTAAGTGCAGGCAAAATAAAGGTGCTGTTAAAGCAATAGCAAGGAAGTAAATGTTAAATGAAGTAAAGGAGGAGAAGTAAACATCTGCCACTATTAGAGAAAGGGGCAATGTGGTGTTCACCTCCAGGATGTATTTGCACTTCTTGTGGTGGATGCTGCAATTTGCCTGTTGTCACTGTGCAACACTATGTAAATTGGGGGCTGGTGCAATATATGCCCCATCCTTCCAGTTTATATCATCTGATCTTCCATAGTGCCTGAGCTATAACTAACAGTCTGATATCTACCTTTAAATTTGCACCTCTTGACAAATTAGAACTAGCCAACTACTTTGAAAAATCCTTGGTAGAATAACCAGGCAAAACCACTCAATGCAGATTGAGGCAGAATTTAAATGTTAAGTACAACTTAGGCTTGGTTGGCCCTGTTTTCTGGTCAGTGACACCAAAGAAAGAATAATACTCTTCCTCTTGGGTCAGTTAGTTGTACTTCAACAGGAGCCTACAAATATTATTGCTAGAAAAGAGAAAAAGCATGTTGCTGTGCTGTTTATCCAATATCATGTCTAGGACTCTAGACAAATTGGTTTGATTGTGGTAGAACAGGGCACTTATTTGAAGCGGAGCAGATGGGACTCTAGCTAGGGAGGTCAAATTGACCAAAGTCAGAGTGGAGGACGCCACAAAAAAGTAAGAGAAGAGACTTGAGAGCCTGTACAAACAAAGATGGCCAGATCCACCTTTTGACATAGTAGAGGATAGAGATCCATGTCAAGACAGAAAGTATGGTGAGTCTGCATTGTCCTCACATACCCCACTATCATATCTGCCCTTTGAAACACTGTATCCTTACTTTACTTGCCCAATAGGTCATAGTTTGCAATGCAGTACACTTTGACCAGCACCCCTAATATAGAAATAATTGAGTCACCCTTCAAACGATTAAAGACCCAGAGATACTATATTTTTAGTTTGTAATTTTACGCCACCAAAGTTAGAAACTGGTGAGGCGTCCAGTAGTTTTGGCCTTGTAAACCAGAAACCCCTGACTGGTAGTTCCATCATGAGCACATGGAATGTGGTAACGCTAAGGAATATTTTTGTGTTCCATCATGTTTCGTGAATGGAACACCGATTCTCAGAGCAAGTTCATGTTTAAATGGCATCCCCAAAACTGTGTCCAGTGACTAGGACACTGACGTTCAAATTTGCAGTGACACCATTATTTAGTGCCCATTACAAAATTCCCATGGTGAGTACTGCTATATCATACTAAGAACCATCCAGTCTCTGGGCTCCTCTTCGATCCTTCCAGCCTAATTGGAATTTCAGCTTGACTTTTCATGAGGACCAATGTAGAACATTACTGAACACATTATGATATATTTGAGAAAAGATGCAATAGATGCACAAGTAGCAGGGAGAAAGCAATCCGAAGGAAAAGAAAAGCTGACATAAGTAGCATGAAGATGGAAAATATAACATGTGAAATATAGGCCAAATGTGGATGACGAATGGGATATGAGACAATTAGGCATGTCAGGCATATATGGACTAAGATTGCTTAGGAGGCCCAATTGATGGTTTAGCTGTTTAAAATATTTTTTTTTTCTAAAAGCAGTATCAAGCTTTTAACAACACTTGAACTTAAAACAAAAACTTAGTAACATCAAAAGTAATATTTTAGGTATTCTTCGAACTTGGTAAGAAAGTAAGGGGCAGATTTATGATAACTGGCGCATCCCCAGGGATGCGCCAGTTATTTTGCGCCGCTGCTCCGCCACCCATGGTGCGCCGCATTTACAATGCCAACATATAATAGGGCGACCCAATATTCCCAAGGAACTGGGTATGATCAATAACAACAAAACAATGTTCCTTAGGCAAATTATTTCGACTTCAAGTTCAAGTTCAAGTTCATGCATTTGTATAGCGCACTACTCACCCAGAGGGTCTCAAGGCGCTGGGGGAAATGGTTCAATTATTTGTCGAATAGCCATGTTTTCAGTTCTTTTCTGAAGGAGATGTGGTTCTGATTAAGGCGGAGGTGGGTGGGGAGTGAGTTCCAGGTCTTGGCAGCCAGGAAGGAGAAGGATCTGCCACCCATGGTGGATTTCCGGATGCGCGGGACTGCGGCGAGGGCTTGATTGGACGATCTTAGTTGGCGGGTGGGTTTGTAGAAGGACAGTCGAGTGTTGAGGCATTCGGGTCCTAGATTGTAGAGGGCCTTGTGTGCGTGGGTGAGAAGGCGGAAAGTAATTCTTTTGTTGACGGGAAGCCAGTGGTAGTCTTTTAGATGTCCGGGGATGTGATCTTGGCGCGGGATGTCTAATATGAGTCTCGCTGACGCGTTTTGGATGCGCTGGAGTTTTTTCTGTAATTTTGTTGTGATTCTGGCGTAAAGTGTGCTACCATAATCCAGTCGACTCGTGACCAGTGCGTGGGTGACAGTCTTTCTTGTCTCAAGGGGGATCCAGCGGAAGATCTTTTTGAGGATGCGAAGTACGTTGAAGCATGAGGACGAGTCGACGTTGACTTGTCTGGACATCGAGAGAGAAGAGTCTAGGATGAAGCCAAGGTTACGCGCATGGTCTGTGGGTGTGGGTGCTGTGCCCAGAGCTGAAGGCCACCAAGAGTCGTCCCAAGCAGAGGGGGAAGATCCTAGGATGAGCACCTCCGTTTTGTCTGAGTTGAGTTTTAGGCGGCTCTGTTTCATCTATTCGGCTACTTCTTTCATGCCTTCGTGAAGATTGGTTTTGGCGGTGTTAGGGTCTTTGGTGAGGGAAAGGATTAGCTGGGTGTCGTCGGCGTAAGAGATGATGTTGAGGTTGTGTTGACGCGCGATGGAGGCGAGAGGACTCATGTAGACGTTGAAGAGGGTGGGACTGAGTGAGGATCCTTGAGGTACGCCGCAGATGACCTCGGTGGCCTCTGAGTAGAATGGGGGAAGTCATAATCTTTGAGTTCTTCCAGCGAGGAATGAGATGATCCAGTCCAAGGCTTTTCCTTGTATGCCGATGTTGCTGAGTCGATGTATAAGGGTGCTTTGGCAGACGGTGTCGAAAGCGGCGGAAAGGTCGAGTAGGATGAGGGCTGCTGTTTCTCCGGTGTCCAGGAGTGCTCGGATGTCGTCGGTCGCTGCAATGAGGGCGGTTTCGGTGCTGTGTTTGGCTCGAAACCCGGATTGAGATGGATCAAGGGAGTTGTTGGATTCAAGGAAGGCGGCGAGCTGGCTGTTGACGGCTTTCTCGATGACTTTGGCCGGGAAAGGGAGGAGGGATATGGGTCGGTAGTTTTTCAGTTCTGAGGGGTCCGCTGTGGGTTTCTTCAGAAGGGCGCTGAGTTCGGCGTGTTTCCAGCTTTCTGGAAAGGTGGCAGAGTTGAAAGAGCAGTTGATGACATCGCGGAGTTAGGGTGCGATGATGGAGTCAGCTTTGTTGAAGATGTGGTGGGGACAGGGGTCAGAAGGCGAGCCGGAATGGATTGAGTTCGTGAGGAGAATGGTGTCTTCGGTGGTGATTGGGTTCCAGGCGCTGAGGTTGTTAGTTGGAGGAGTAGGATCTGAAGGGGGTGGGGCGGGTTGATCGCTGGGAGAATTCTTGAAGCTGTTGTGGATGTCGGCAATTTTGTTGTAGAAGAAGGAGGATAGCGCATTGCAGAGGTCTTGGGAGGGGGTGATGTCGTTAGTTGCTGCGGTGGGGTTGGTGAATTCTTTGACGATATTGAAGAGTTCCTTGCTGTTATGAGTGTTGTTGTCAAGACGATCCTTGAATGCTGATTTCTTGGCGAATCGAATTAGTTGGTGGTGTTTGCGGGTGGCTGTCTTGAGGGAGGCCATGTTGACTGAGGTTGGGTTTTTTCTCCAATTTTTCTCTATGGTGCGGCATAGCTTCTTGGATTTTTTAAGTTCGTCATTGAACCAGGGAGCCTTTTTGCTGGCTGATTTCATCTGGTGCTTTTTCAGGGGTGCTAATTCGTCCGCACTGAGGGTAATCCAATGCCTGAGGTTGGTGGCTGCTTGGTCTGGGTCCATAGAGAGGGTGGGAGAGTTTTGGCTGAGTGATGTGAGGAGTTGGTCGGTGGTGATTTTGTTCCAGTTTCTCCGAGGAATAGGTTGTGGACGGTTGTGGGTCAGGGTGGTTTTGTAGCTGAAGTGAACACAACTGTGATCCGTCCAGTGAAGAGCTGTAGTGCGGTCGAAGGAGATGTGCTTGCTGGAGGTGAAGATAGGGTTGAGCGTGTGTCCGGCTGTGTGAGTGGGGGTATCGACAATTTGTTTGAGTCCGAGATTGGCCAGGTTGTCCAGAAGGGTGGTGGTGTTGTTGTCGTGTATGTTTTCAAGGTGGTAGTTGAGGTCTCCTATAAGAATGTAGTTCTCGGAGGCGAGGGCGTGTGGGCTGACGAAGTCCGTAATGTCATCGCTGAATTGAGTGCGGGTGCCGGGAGGTCTGTAAATGAGGGTGCCTCTGAGTGTGGTCCTGGGGTTGGTGTGGATCTGGAAGTGGAGATGTTCGGCGGTTGTAAGATTGACGTCGGAGCTGGTTGTGATTTTGATGGTGTTTCTGTGGACGATGGCGATGCCTCCTCCTGTTTGATTGGTGCGGTCTTTTCGGATAATTTTGTAAGCATCAGGTATGGCTATGGCGATGTCGGGAGCAGATGATGTGTTCATCCATGTTTCAGTAAGGAAGGCGATGTCAGGTGACGCAGTGTCAATTAGGTCCCAGAGTTCTGTTGCGTGTCTGTGGACCGAGCGGGTGTTGAGCAGGATACAATGTAGGCGGTTAGAGTCGGAGTTGTGTTTGGAGGACGTGGGTTTAGTGAGGGTTCTGAAGCAGTAGAACTTGCAGGAGAGGCAGGCGAATGGGCCGTGGGTACGTCCAGGAGTGGCTTTGCAGCATAGTGGAGAGCGTCCGGCGTTGAGGGCGAGGAGAGTAGCGGCATCATATGTGACTCTAGAGTGTTTGGAGCGGCGGGAACCAGGGGGTCTGGCGCTGGGCGCGGTCCAGGCGCGGACGGGCGTAGACGGGCTTACCTTTGGCGCACCTTCGGCGCGCATGGGGCGCGTCTGCTGCGCGTGAACGCTGCGCGCAATAGCATCTGTCATAAATGGATAGTGGTGGGGGAGGGGCGAGGGAGGGGCAGCTGGGAGGCGGGATCTGTGAGGATATCCGGTCAGTCAACAACAAACAATCAACAAAATGTCTGCCAGCCAAAGCGGAGCAGGATTGGGGGCACAGTCAGCGTCGACGCGAAGTAAATGCCAGTGCACACAATTAAGCGCTACGATGCAGATACGAACTGTAGGCAAACTAATAAGCAACACAGGCAATACGATGTAGGTGCGCACTTTAAAACAGAGCAATATGCAGCAATATGCAAATTAGCAGTTAAGCGCTACGAGGCGGATGCGATGCTACAAATGGCAGAAGCAGATGTGGACGCTATGCAGCAGATCGCGCTGAGATGGACAAGCGTTACTGTGTCACCAGGCAGGCAGGGCGGGGGTCAGCTTGTGGAGCGGCCGTCTCCGTTGAAAACAGGACGGTCACAGCGCTAGAGGCTGCAGTGCAGCCTGATAGTAACAGTGGGAGGGAGGGGCAGCTGGGAGGCGGGATCTGTGAGGATATCCGGTCAGTCAACAACAAACAATCAACAAAATGTCTGCCAGCCAAAGCGGAGCAGGATTGGGGGCACAGTCAGCGTCGACGCGAAGTAAATGCCAGTGCACACAATTAAGCGCTACGATGCAGATACGAACTGTAGGCAAACTAATAAGCAACACAGGCAATACGATGTAGGTGCGCACTTTAAAACAGAGCAATATGCAGCAATATGCAAATTAGCAGTTAAGCACTACGAGGCGGATGCGATGCTACAAATGGCAGAAGCAGATGTGGACGCTATGCAGCAGATCGCGCTGAGATGGACAAGCGTTACTGTGTCACCAGGCAGGCAGGGCGGGGGTCAGCTTGTGGAGCGGCCGTCTTGACATCACAGTTGTGCGATTGCCACTACAGTGAGCATAAATTTCAATTTTTCAAGAGGAGGTAAAAATCTTAAGTCATTTGTTTTTATTCAATCAGGAGAATATATGAACACATTATATCTCCATCCACTTTCGGCAACAAAAAAGGTATACTGTTTTTTCAATTTATGTCAAAATATATATACAGTACCAAAAGACACTTTTGTAAAGAATATGGACAGTATTAGCATATCTTCCATATATACATAAATTTTGCAAAGGTTATATACAAAATTATAAATCACTCAATGTTGATGCCATTTACAAAGAAGTGTTGTTGCGTCGACGTTTCGGTCTCATACAAAACAAGATAACGAGACCATCATCAGGACATAGGTTGCACCATGGACCTATAGTGAAACAATGTAAATATCAATCACAGCTATGTCTGTACACAATCTTCAAAAACAACAAATTTATAGGTCTACCCACACCGAACCAAGTGGTGGAAGAATACTAAATAAAAAGTGTCAACACCTGTGTCCAGGGACTAAAATGTCCTATTTACAAGTATACATATGTACATAGTGGTCATGCCCCAAATCGACATGCAACCACACCTTAGTACCACCGTGAAAGGAAATAGATTAATAAATAAGTACTCACTGAGAAACCAATGGAAAGGATTCTTATCCTATTGGAAACAAAACTGATAGCAAAAAAGTCCACACTGACCAGAATGAGCAGAAATGAAGGAAACCATATCATACATTATCACCAAGAAAAAGCGGAAAGGTCCTACCTTAAATAGTGTCTTATAAATCACTAAGTTGTGGGGGCACTTTGCTCTGCTCCGCTTTATCTGTGATAAGACAGAACCAAGCGTGACAATGAGCTATTTAGTTATGTATTCGGTTTCGTTTTATTAAGAAAACGTTAGAAAAATAAATCATAATATAACGAACCTTACTGGACTGCGAATGAAACAGCTTCCAAATCAGAAATGGTCGGTAAATACACAAGCCGATCCTGGCGTTTACCCAGAGTATCTAGGGAGAGCTCGCGGTCACATGATGCAGCGTGACGCATCATGGCGGTCATTTTGGGATAATCGTGTCGCCTGACTCTGCCTATAGATAATATTAGGGATCAGGCAAGCCATCAATCATACACTCAATCGATCCTCGATAGTGCAAAAGTGTAGAGAAACAGATGAATCGCACTAATCATAAATCATTACAAGGACTAGTATCAATATCAGTTACAGCGATGGTCGCATTCAGGGAAGTGTGTAAATCTGGCTCACAAATAGGAAGATACATGAATGGTAAAGAACTCAAGAATTTACATATATGATATCAGCGCAAAGTTGCCAAAACCTGCCATTCAACATAGGAATTTAGTCCCTTGGACACAGTATTTGCTGACCAAATCCACCTGTTTTCTTTCTGTGTGAGTAGGCAGTCAATGTCACATCTCCTTTTTGAATGTTTTACACACTCCAAAACAAACCAATGCATATCACAAGGTAAATGTTGTTTTTGTAAATAGTGTTCCACTAAGGGAGCTGTTTCTATCTTGCATCTAATTCTAGACTGATGTTGTGTAATTCTTTTCCTTACTTCTTGTGTGGTTTTACCTATATAATATAGTGAGCAAGGACATTTGATGCAGTATATGACATTTTTTGGTAGACAGTTGGGCCCAGATGTAGGTAAAACTTATTTACCGATTCTTAATTACCGAATTTTACCGATTCGGTAATTAAGAATCGGTAAATAAGAAGTGGGGGTATGTAGGAACATCCAGATGTTCCATTTACCGAATCGTTAAGAATCGGTATTTACCGATTCGGTAAATACCGACCGGTAATGCTCCATTCATTCCTATGGGCTTTGAAGCCCATAGGAATGAATGGGGCATTACCGGTCGGTATTTACAGATTCGGTAAATACCGATTTTGACAAGGGTGCAGGGGGTGTCACTTTGACACCCTCTAGCACCCCCACAAAAGGTTCGGGGGCCATATGGCAGGCATACCTGCCCTAAGGGCAGGTCTGCCTGTCATATGGCACAGGTGTGCATGCACACATGTGCATGCACACCTGAATCGGTATTTTAACATCAAATACAATTTGATGGTAAAATACCGATTTTGTAGGCCTTGTGGGACTCAGAAGAGTCCCACCTACATATCAATGTTACCGATTCGGTAAATATACCGGTCGGTAAATTTACCGACTGGTATATTTACCGAATCGGTAAAATTACCGATTTTCCCTGTTTACCTGCCCCCTACATATCAAATGCCAAATACCGGTCGGTAACGGCCGAATTCGGCCGTTACCGACCGGCAAAACCCTACCTACATCTGGCCCTAGGTATGGTTTCTTAAAGTCCAGTTTCTTCCATTTATACGGTACATACGAGGATGGTCTGAGTATTGCAAATATAATATACATATATATACGATTCTAAATAGAACCACGTTCACCTTTAGAGTTGAAAACAATCAAAAGAATATCTAATTTTTCAATTCATTCATTATGGCATTTTATTCATTTATAGCCAAGATTATGAAAAACAATTTATGGTAGAAACATGTAATTGTAACATCATTACATTCCATATTCGAAATCGGTGCTCTCTGTGAAAAGGGGAAGGGTAAGTGAATGAGTGAAGGGGACAGAGTAAAGGTGTTGTGACATAGTAGTTACATCCAAGTTAAAAATGAAAAACCTCTACAACCAGACTAATGGGCAAAGGTTCCCAATTTTACATCACACATAGATGGTGAGAATACATCTCTTATTTAGCTCCTATGGTGTGTCAAGGAAAATAGGCGTATTTCTACGTTTCGACCCCTGATACGCAAGAAGGGCAATTCACAGCCTCATGTTGGGGTCTTCATCAGGAAGAGGAAGGAGAGCCTATAAGGTAATATGAATACACAAATCAGAATTTCTGGATGGTGAACAGACGTGGTAACATTATTCAAGGTAGTGATGTGGGTGGTTACCTACATCAGCAAACGGTCGTGGAATGTGCCGTCCGCAGGGGGGCTTCCAAATGCTCCAATAAAAACTGAAATAAAATGAAATAGGTGCCATCAGGGCCCTATACTTTACTGGATCAAGGGTTTTATCGGGGGTGGTAGATGGAGGGACTTACTTAGCGTGCCGGTAGATACTGGGCACAGGTAGGTCTGTCCTCGAAGGGTAAATTGGTCTGAAAAAGAAGGGGAGGCTACTTTTAGCAAAATGTGCCGTTATGGTGAATAAGATACTGCACTGAGGCCAATTAAAAAGTTTAAAAATAGGGATCCATGCTCCCACATTTGTTACCTTACAGGGGTGAGGTCGAGGTCGCCCTGTTACTCCAAACGCGTGTTGAATCACGAAGGAAATCGCGGTGCCGGTTTATTTTACTGGAAAGATAAAGCGGAACTAAATTCAGTTTACTTGGTCCGCTAGTTACACTAAACTTGAGTGAGTGTGGCCGATTGTGATTGCGGGGCGCCCGATCGGCTGGTTTAATCTGCACATACCTTCTGAAAATTGGAACGCGCGTCAGCGCTGTCACTTCCCCGGCTGCCTGCATCCGAATGAACTCGCGGTGCAGGCGCTCAATGCCAGTGAAGGCTAGATGAAAAAGGGCTCGGCCCGCCGGTCCAATGGGATCGGGGCTTGATTCGCGCGCTCCATGGAGTATTCTTAAAGGGATAGTTTCCCCGTGTGGAGAGCAATACTGGCTAAACAGAGTCAGTTATGGGCGATTGTTTCTGAGAACAGATCTCAATTTATGGCAAGTGAGGTACCAGGCAGGGGCTCCGTGGGTGAGAATGCATGGAAGTATATTGTCTCCTGTTGAGCCTAAAAACGGGGACAGTGGAACACAAAGTGGTGATACTGTATGTTACACCTCTCTACATTTTTGGCAGCAATATTAACCGGTCTAAGACCAAATACACACAAGTACATTGTCTCCTGTTGGGCCTACACCGGAGCAGTGGACCCCAAGGTGGTGATACAGTATGTTACACCTCTATACATTTTTAGCAGCAATATTAACATGTCTAAGACCGGACAGATTACACCTAGATGCGAATACTTGAAAACAGCAACAAATGGTACACATTCCTCATAGGTGTTCAGGGCGTGTTATGTGTGGTGTCACGTTATTTTTACTGGTAATTATGCACATGTGTAAGTACAGGTAGAGATACAGTTACCCAGGGTCTATTCAGGATTGAGTCCCGCCATCTGCGAGAAACTAGCCTCAAGTTCATTAAGCCCCTTGTGCATTGTCTGGAACTTCTGCATCCATTTGCATTCCCTTGTGTCAAGAGCGGCAGCTAGATTACCACCCCTGGGGCCGAGGGTGATTTTTTCAATTATCAACCAGCGGATGGACTCTGGTGGATGGTTTTTCTCAGTAAAGTGCTCCACCAAAGGGGCCCCTGGGGTTGTGCAGCGAATCCTGCTACAATGCTGGAAAATGCGGTTCTTAGCTTTTTGCTGTGTCTGTCCAATGTACATGAGGTCGCATGGGCAAAAAATCGCATAAATCACTCCGCTTGTGTTACAATTGGTCAGAGATTTAAGGTCTACTGTCTGGTCGTTGTACCGTATTTGCTTGGTCTCCAGGCACAACGGGCAGGCCTTACATTTTGTACATTTGAAATGGCCCAGCAGTTCAGGTAGGTTCCATAGGTTCCGAATTGTTGGTGAAGGTGGGGTTTCCAGTAGAGATCGCACCACCGAGTCCCTTACGTTCCTTTGATCTTTTGAAGGCGTGCATAGGAGGGTCAGGAACTTGCAAAATTTCTCCTACCAGATCCCAGTGTTGGTTCACAATTTTGCGAATGGCATTGCTTTCGGTGCAGAAGGTGGTTACACATATCATTCGCTCTTGTGTTGTTTTTCTAATCCTTGGTTCGAGTAAGGTTGCCCTGTCTTGAAACCACGCCCTTTTCCTGGATCTTTTCACTAGGCGTTTGGGATAGCCTCTGTCAATTAGACGGGTAATCAGGTCATCAGATTCCCTGAAGAAATCTTCTTTGAGGGAACAGTTTCTCCGAAGGCGGAGGAACTGCCCGAAGGGCAGATTGTCCCTTAAGCCTCTAGTGTGGTGACTGGTATATCTTGAAAAAATCACCCTCGGCCCCAGGGGTGGTAATCTAGCTGCCGCTCTTGACACAAGGGAATGCAAATGGATGCAGAAGTTCCAGACAATACACAAGGGGCTTAATGAACTTGAGGCTAGTTTCTCGCAGATGGCGGGACTCAATCCTGAATAGACCCTGGGTAACTGTATCTCTACCTGTACTTACACATGTGCATAATTACCAGTAAAAATAACGTGACACCACACATAACACGCCCTGAACACCTATGAGGAATGTGTACCATTTGTTGCTGTTTTCAAGTATTCGCATCTAGGTGTAATCTGTCCGGTCTTAGACATGTTAATATTGCTGCTAAAAATGTATAGAGGTGTAACATACTGTATCACCACCTTGGGGTCCACTGCTCCGGTGTAGGCCCAACAGGAGACAATGTACTTGTGTGTATTTGGTCTTAGACCGGTTAATATTGCTGCCAAAAATGTAGAGAGGTGTAACATACAGTATCACCACTTTGTGTTCCACTGTCCCCGTTTTTAGGCTCAACAGGAGACAATATACTTCCATGCATTCTCACCCACGGAGCCCCTGCCTGGTACCTCACTTGCCATAAATTGAGATCTGTTCTCAGAAACAATCGCCCATAACTGACTCTGTTTAGCCAGTATTGCTCTCCACACGGGGAAACTATCCCTTTAAGAATACTCCATGGAGCGCGCGAATCAAGCCCCGATCCCATTGGACCGGCGGGCCGAGCCCTTTTTCATCTAGCCTTCACTGGCATTGAGCGCCTGCACCGCGAGTTCATTCGGATGCAGGCAGCCGGGGAAGTGACAGCGCTGACGCGCGTTCCAATTTTCAGAAGGTATGTGCAGATTAAACCAGCCGATCGGGCGCCCCGCAATCACAATCGGCCACACTCACTCAAGTTTAGTGTAACTAGCGGACCAAGTAAACTGAATTTAGTTCCGCTTTATCTTTCCAGTAAAATAAACCGGCACCGCGATTTCCTTCGTGATTCAACACGCGTTTGGAGTAACAGGGCGACCTCGACCTCACCCCTGTAAGGTAACAAATGTGGGAGCATGGATCCCTATTTTTAAACTTTTTAATTGGCCTCAGTGCAGTATCTTATTCACCATAACGGCACATTTTGCAAAAAGTAGCCTCCCCTTCTTTTTCAGACCAATTTACCCTTCGAGGACAGACCTACCTGTGCCCAGTATCTACCGGCACGCTAAGTAAGTCCCTCCATCTACCACCCCCGATAAAACCCTTGATCCAGTAAAGTATAGGGCCCTGATGGCACCTATTTCATTTTATTTCAGTTTTTATTGGAGCATTTGGAAGCCCCCCTGCGGACGGCACATTCCACGACCGTTTGCTGATGTAGGTAACCACCCACATCACTACCTTGAATAATGTTACCACGTCTGTTCACCATCCAGAAATTCTGATTTGTGTATTCATATTACCTTATAGGCTCTCCTTCCTCTTCCTGATGAAGACCCCAACATGAGGCTGTGAATTGCCCTTCTTGCGTATCAGGGGTCGAAACGTAGAAATACGCCTATTTTCCTTGACACACCATAGGAGCTAAATAAGAGATGTATTCTCACCATCTATGTGTGATGTAAAATTGGGAACCTTTGCCCATTAGTCTGGTTGTAGAGGTTTTTCATTTTTAACTTGGATGTAACTACTATGTCACAACACCTTTACTCTGTCCCCTTCACTCATTCACTTACCCTTCCCCTTTTCACAGAGAGCACCGATTTCGAATATGGAATGTAATGATGTTACAATTACATGTTTCTACCATAAATTGTTTTTCATAATCTTGGCTATAAATGAATAAAATGCCATAATGAATGAATTGAAAAATTAGATATTCTTTTGATTGTTTTCAACTCTAAAGGTGAACGTGGTTCTATTTAGAATCGTATATATATGTATATTATATTTGCAATACTCAGACCATCCTCGTATGTACTGACCCACGGACCCAGGTCCTGAGTTTTAAGGGCCAACCCCTTTTATACTCACTCTTCCATTTATACAGCAGGTCTTAGTTATTGTTGTGGTTTGACATGCGGTACATGAACCACAGGGAAAGTGTCCAATTACCGGTGGTAGACCCCAGATGTTTTGGATGGTACTCCCGATCGGTTCTTTGTACGCTTTTACCAAATGGTCCCTTAAATTGCGTGCCCTTTTGAAGGCAAAGCGTGGTAATGGTAGTTGTGGTTCAATCTTTTGGATCAGATGCCAATTTTTTGTTATGATTTTCTTGATACGGTTGGAATCTGATCCGAAAGTGGTGACACATGTTACTATGTCGAGAGCAGGATCTGGTTTAGTGTTTCCTCGCAGAAAGTGACTATCTGTCATAGTACCACGCTCTTTTCATTGAGCGTTTTACTAGTCTATAGGGGTAGCCTCTCATTGCTAGTTTAGTTTGTAGTATTTTCGCCTCTGTGAAATAATCATTGCGTTTGGTACAGTTGCGCTTTATCCTTAAAAACTGTCCAAAGGGCAGGTTGTCACGTAAATTACGTGGATGATGGCTCGTATATTTTAACAGCGTATTACGTGCTGTAGGTTTAGTGAAGAGACTAGTTGATAGATGTCCCTCGTCAACCCAGATTTTGAGATCCAAAAAGTGGATAGATTTTTTGTCATATTCAATAGTGAATTGTAAATTGCTGTTCTGTAGATTCAACCAAATGTGAAAGTCCTGTAGTTTGAATAATGGACCGTCCCAAATTAAACAGACATCGTCTATATATCTTAGGTATTCCAAAATATGATTCTTAAATGGGTTATCCTTGTAAATAACTTTTTCCTCAAATGCGGCGACATATAGATTAGCTATGTCAGGGGCAAAAATCGCCCCCATTGCAACTCCCTTTATTTGTACATAAAAAGTGCAGTTGAAAATAAAATAATTGTCATTTAATGCAATTTTGGCACATTCAGTAATAAATTCAGTTGGAACTTGATGTGGGCGAGGTCTGTTGTTCAATACATCCGTAATTACATTGAGTGCCTCTGTTTGGGCTATGTTAAGATACAGACTTTCAATATCAATCAGCCACTTTTGCGAGGCGCACCTGCCCCGGAACGCCCACCCTGCGCCGGAACGCCCACAAGTGGCGCAGGGCTTTACAACGTGACGCATCTGCCTAGATGCGTCACGTTGTAAATGGGTCGTAGGGATGCGCCACGTTTACGCCGCAGTTGCGTGACGCAAACGGGGCGCATTACCAACATAAATCTGCCCCCAAGTTTTATTTGCATGATTAATTAAAACCTTTGCCATAATGTACATAAAAATGAATAAAAACAAGAGTAAAGAACTTGTAAGATTAATTGTGATTATTTAGGTTACATTTCTGTTATCAGCTGGTACTGTATGTAAATGAAAATATCTTCAAACAACAGTGGCCCTTATTAAGAGGTCAGGCGGACTTGCGCCGCCCAAATACGTTGCGATGGGTGGGCAGTTCCGCAATCTCAATTAGTATGCAACCCCACATAGTGCAGTCGGAAACCTCATTTTTTCAATGGGAGCTTGTGAGCTGGGCTGAAAATGCCTGCAACACAACTTCCCATTGAAAAATGAAAGCCTGTAAACATCCCTGCACCGTGTGACAGGCACTTGACAGGGCATGCCACATGGTGCAGGGATGTTGAGGGGGGCACCACAGGTGCTCCCAATGGAGTATGCGGAGGGCCAGGGTGGAATGTGGCCAATGTCACTTTCCGACAGCCTTTTAATGTCTGAAAAGGCCAACATCGTATTTCTGAAGGTGGAAACACAGCCCTAAAGGATTAAGCAGGTTTAAACTTCGACTGCTGTCATCCTAATATGGCGGTCGGACTTAAAATCTGCCATGTTGGGCGGAAAACCTACAAACAGCGGTCGAAGGCTTTCTATCTTGAATCGTCATTGGGCCCTGTGTTGCGATCTTGCTAGCTGGAGTAATCTTGTGTTCACAATCGGTTGAGGTTAGAGAGTTTTGTGCAAGTTGTGAAGACGTGTGCTGAATAAAGAACGTTAGAATTATGTTTCATCTTACCTGCAAATTAACCTCCTAACTTGGGTACTGGAGGTCGATACTCAAAACCATTTGTGCATCAACTTTAGACACACAAGTAGCTTAATTTTTTAGTACAAATCCAGGTTTCAGATTTTCAAACATATGACAGAATCCTCTTCCTGCAGTGCAAAGTTAACATATCAGGGCAGACAGGCCTTGTGAATTTTATTCTCTCCATTGCAATTTCATATTTGTAGATATTTACAAATGTGTTTCCCCCGACAAGGTCAGCTATTTACCCATTTTTCGGGCAGGCAGAAATAAGTTTCAAGGATAGCAATTGAGGGAGCACCTGCAAACTTTTTTTCAGTAGTAGGGGAACGTTGTTTTCAATAAACAACTACATTTTTCCTATGAAGAAAAATATGCAGTAATTCTTGAATGCTATGAATAACTATGTGAAGTTTGTCATTGTATGAAAAAGGAACTCACAATAGAATTTAAGGACTACTCCTGGAACCAGTGGTGTACCCCAGTTCTGCTCTCTTCAGTTCACACAATGCAACTTTAACTTCACAAATTAATGCTTTTCAGGAGAAGAAGTTCACACAAGGTTGGATATTAAATTCTGTTACCATGCTTCCTTCTCAAAAAGTATTTCAGGAATATTCTCCCCATAGAATGTAAATGTGATTATTAATCCATTTTAGATGTAGTGCAGACGACAGAGGTTTATATGGTTTGCATGCTTAAAACAATCTTAAAATATCTTAATACCCTAAACAATTTAAGGTATTTTGGATGGAAGACCAGCTCTCAACATGGGAGAGGAAGTACTGAATAGATATTAGTGAGCAGATCTGAGTGGTGGTGTGACATCTATACATTTAGGGGGATAGTCACAAAAACGGGCGATAACTATAGCCATCATCAGTCATTGCAAGAAAAGTTAAAGCTGCCTAACCCTGATTAATATCACCATATTAGTGGCATATTTTCAAGCCCACAGTACATGGCGATAGTAACAGGGAAGGGGTGTCAAAACCCACGTACTAATCATCGCCATGGCAAATTAAAATCCTGCGTTAGCCGGCGATACGTTGTGAATGGCCAATTATCGGCTGAAAAGTCCTATCATCACTACTTTTAGCTCCTGACCCACCACTGCCCCTGCTGGAAGCCAGGTGTCACTGTGAGACTGGCAGCATGGTGACCGCGGCAATCAGCTTCCTTGAAGTCTGACCATTAGTTTTTTCCAAAAATACTGTCATGTTAGTTATTATTACTTAGGCAGACACCTTCCGTCTGGAATACCTGAATCTTAAAAGGCTCCTGGCTGTGTTCCCTTCCATGCTGCAGGTAGTCGTCCTGCATAACACCAGCAAAAGGTAGGTGTAAAATCCCTGGTGCTACCGCAAGTTATCCCCTGTTTTTGCTTCGTTTCGCAGATCTAGCAGTTCATTGTGAATCTGGTGTTGTGGTTTTCTTTTGTGTTCTTGCACAGGAACGCCTACTCTGCATCTCATTAGTGTAAGTTGGTGGTGTCCACATTGGAGATAACTTTGGGCGCAGTTATCGTGGGAATACTGGTGTTGTCTGCAGTTTGCATCAGCTTGTGAATGGGGTGTTAATTCTATGACCACTTTTGATGTGTTAAAGTGGGGATAATTCGGAGATAAGTCCTTGTGAATATTAATTTTGAATACATATGTAGGGGCTTCAGACAGGTAAAAAATTAGGTGAATATTGGAGTTCTATCTTTGATTGTGTTAGCACATAAATATATTTAAACATTAACCAAGCCTGGTTGTTAGATTACTGGGCTTTATTTTACAAATTACAGTATTGAGAGTCCAGGTGAAATGTATTTTTATTTCTCTATACATGGCTCAATCTATAATCAAACAGTTTTGGAAATGTGCTTTGGGCTTTGATGTAAGGCGATTACAAAGGTGAAGAAACATATACTTGTATGAATTAGGAAATGAAGCGCTGCAAAAACTCATTTAAGTATGGGTATATTTCTCATTTTGAATAGTTTTCTCAGACAGTGCTAATGACATAGAAGGAATTTATTGAGTTTGCATCTGCTAATAGGATTTTTTTATTTGTGATTTGCCTTGATTAGTGAACTATAAATGTCAAGAGAATAATTTATTTGCCAAATATGTGTAGCATTACGTACCACTAAATTCCTTTTACAAAAACAAATGAAACACAATTATTATAGTTGCAGTAAATGTGGAATGCTCAGCACGACTAGCTTTTTGTTTACAAGAACAAAACTTTAAGAAAATCTCTATATGACTGGATCCACAGTAGCTGTAGTAACCAATCAAGAAAAACAAATGAATGAAAGTAACAATAACACATTAATATGCAGTTGCATGAAATAACTTCTCTGATTAGAAACAAGAGAGAACACAGAGAACCATGTTCGTCCTGCAAAAAAACAGGAAATCTTTCTAAAATCTTTTCTGTTGACAACCAATCACGAACATTTGACACTGTGAGACAAAAATCTGACTACCAATGGTAAAACCGGCAAAGGAACAGAACGAGATTCCAACACAGCGGAAGCATTGTGGGCAGGAGGCTGCAGTGAAACCATTTGCACAATGCACAGGGGTCCTATGAATCGAAGGGTGCAGAGCGCCTTCTGACTGTTGTGGACAGACAAGGTGGAAAACTTTATTGCATGATTTTAAAAAACCTTTGCAAGTTACACGAAATAAAAGTGTTGCATGTTAAAAAAAGATAAAACACCAATACTAGTAGCGGGTCCCCATACCCCCCATTTCCAGAGTATCATGGTTGCCCTTTATCGGACCCGTTTGTATTGACCCTTTGGGACATTAGAGGTAAAAACTAGAATTTAAAATTCGAGTCCGGGTAGTGTGCCCGCTTATACGCTGAGCCCCTCTTTGCAGTTTTTGGTCCCTCTGAAAGTTATTTTTCCTTTTACTGGAGACCTGCAGGGTGTATCTGCCTGTTGTTTTTCAGGAACAGGTTGCTGTTGGTAAGTCCCCTCCCCTAATTTTTTTGCAGCTCGATCCATAAACCTCACAAAAGCACAATTAAGGCTGGTGTTCCGCGGGTCAAAGCAGGCTAGTACTGCGGCCCTGCACGATTTGACCTCGTTGATGTTCCAGCCTCTCCATACCAGGGACCTTCTTTCCTTCAGCAAACTTGGACACAGGCAAATGATGTGAGTTATGTCTTCCCTATGATTTCCACAAAGCCGACATTGTTGCTGGACTTGTTCTCTTTTCCATTTGGGTAGGTGGCAGGACAAATTGATCACTCCCACATACAAGGTATGAGCTCAAGCATAGAGTGCATACTCAACCTATCTTGATCCAGATAGCCCACAAATTATTCAAAATCTGGACCTCTGTAAGACAGATGATGGGCCAAGCATTTGATGGATGCATACTAGTGGTTACTAGGAAAGTGGAATATCCCACCATGGTGAAGAAAGAAAACATTAGCACACAGAAGAAATATGCTTACTAGGTAGTCTCACCTCTGAGCTCACTTTTTGCTTATAGACTGTTAGACCATGCTTAACCCTTGTATGATCTTCTATGTAGGATCAAGAGGACTTCTCAATAGACTTTGCATGTGTTTCTGGACGTATTGGTCTGGCTGAGCACGTCCATTTCATTATGGTGAATAGGAGCAGGGAAGGCCTGCAGCACTTCTGCAGGGCAGCAGGTTTAGTTCTAGCCTTGAGGAAAGGGTCGTGTAAAGCACCATTTCAGTAGGATTCATGCAGGTTCATGTTGATATTGCTGCAGAACACCGACTTAGTATTCATGAAGAGATAGACTCACTGAGTTAGTCTGCCATTTAACAGTAACACAAACTCCATTTGAATAACTTTACAATAATTATAGCAAAATAAAGGCCTGTATAAGAAAGTTATATAAGCCAATTAGGAGATTATTTAACCACGTTCTAGGTTTCAGAGCACATGCACTTGGGCATGTATAGCACACAAAGAAAAAATTCAGCAAATGAGCTGTGCCTATTCAACAGTATATTGGTAAGAGTGTAATATGTGCCTGTTGGTGCATGCTGGAAAACACTGTCACAAATATATTACTAAACAATGGTGTACATACAGCTATACTGCTAAAATTATACAGTGCAGAAAGGAAGATATGTGAAAATTGGGTTTCAGCAAATGTTTATCATGTAAAGTGTCTTGATGTGTTTTGATCCTATTAAACACTTATTCCATGAGACTTCAGAATTATAAAATAGTTCTTCATTTGTGCTTTCCAAACTGCTGATATCTTTTAGAATAGTTATACAATTTATTTACAGGTATTCACATGTTGTGTGTTAGAAAAATACTGACGATTATACACAATTTTTTCATTCCCTATAGCACAGAAAGATTGTCAGATTGTTCACTTTCCAAAATCTTCTAACTTTGCAGTTTGACACCAATGCCCATTTTAAAAGAATAAGCAGCAATTTGCATAAGACATAATCTGACATTATACCTCTGTCTTTGAATGCACAGCAAGTGTGACAAGATGAAAACAAAATGTAAAAGCCTCATTAGTGCTCATTCACTCGCTGAACTCCAGCAAGGTTTTTTGAGGGTGCTACAGCAACCCCACACTCTTATTTCCACCTCCTATGTTATAAGCTGCAATACGAAGTGCAAGACCTGGCATCCGTGGCATGGTTTCCCCCAATGTTTTGCATTCGAACAACTGGAACCGGAACAAGCATGACACTTACAGAACTGATGCATCACTACCGTAGCATGGAGAAACTGCATGGAGACCACAGACACATCGTTTGAATGCACCTCGCATCTCATTGTTTGTGACCAGGATCAACGTACTTTTGCTCAGCAGGCCCTGTAGGGGTCCTGTATCTGGCCCGTGCTCCTTGCAGTCAGCCTGAACTCCTGACTTTGTCCCTGTCCATCGCGACCAATTTACTCTGTAATTGCTTACTGCTTCTAAGCACTATTTTTGCATTTACTCTTTAAAACCTCATATTTCTAAGTCTACTTCTAGGATTTTTGTTGTTTAGGTCTTGTTTTATTTATAAAATTAATCTCTATTGTTCTGAGCTGGTGTGGAGTATTTTTGTGGTATTTACACTGTATTACTGTTTGTTATGTTGCACATTGTCTCCTGAGTTAAGCCCGACTGCTATGTGCCAAGCTACCAGAGGGTGAGCACAGCTTAGGTTTTGGTGCATTTTTGACATACCCTGAATATGTTTGTGGTTCCTGCTTGGACAGGGTGCATACCTCTGCCAACCAGAAACCCAATTTCTAATGGGAGGACAACCATTTGACCACTCCCCTCCAGTGTCCTTTCCCACGTTTTCTGCCTCCCAGCTGTTCAGTCCCTCCTGCAGCACTAGGTAATGGCAGCTGCTGTGTGGCAATATACAGCATGCACACCACTGGTGCACCAAAGGCAACCATGTCCGCATCCGCCCCATAAGGTGAGCAAGACCCCTTACCTCTTGTTCAGGAAAGTGCTCTCCCACTGCATAGCACCACTGTGAGTGGCCTGCCCCAAGTCATGCCTTCGACGGTGTTCGAGGCCCCTGTGCCTTGGTCCTTCATTTGCTTCTGCCTTCATTTTGCTGCCACTTTCTCTCTTCAGGGTTGCACCTCGCTTTTGTCTTTCACTTTTTGCCCACTGCCTGTGCACAGTTTTCATGTATGACCCAAGAGCCCGGTTGGCCTTGTGCTCCTTGTACATTCTCTCTCTCTCCCTCTCTCTCCCTCTCACTTTCTCTCTCCCTCGCTCTCTTTCTCTCTTTCCCTCTCTCTCCCTCTCTCTTTCTCTCTCTCTTTCTCTCCCTCTCTCTTTCTCTCGCCCGCTCTCTCTTTCTCTCTTTCCATCTTGCCCTCTCTCATTTTCTCTCTCCCTCTCTCTTTCACAATACAGTCAGTGCAACAGTAGGGAAGGTGGAGGGGTACAAATAACTATTCCTGCTCCAGTGAATGGGGTAAGTGAGTAGGGTAAGTGTTAGGTAGCGGAGTAATTACGGGGCATATTTTCAAGTACTTATCGTCGAGTTATCAGAACTTTATCTCAGCCAAAGTGGTGATAAACTCATCACCCCATTCACAAGCCGGTGCCAACAGCCGATATCACCAGTTTTCCTGCAATAGCACGCGCAGTAAACATCGCCACAGATGACACCGGCAACTAACGCTTTCTCTCTCTCTTTCTCTTTCCCTCTCTTCCTCTCCCTCTCTCTCTCTCTCTTTCTCTCTCTCTCTCTCTCTCTCTCTCTCCCGCTCTCTTTCTCCCTCCCTCCCTCTTTCTCTTTCTCTCTTTCTCTCTCTTTCTCTCTCTCTCTCTCTCTCCCTCTCTGTCGTTAGATGAGCGCATGACACACCTTCTTATCTTGAAATTCATCTTGCAGGCTGTGGCTTACAGATTGTCCGAGGATAACCCGCTATGGCTCTTCCAAATAGTTGTTTGGAGTCAAATTTGAATGTGATATATTGTCTGTAATTTCAACGGTGAATGAATGATTCTCCTTTTTCTGACCACACATGAATGATATTGTGCTACATCAGTCGAATTGCTTTGTTCATGATTTCGTGAAGTGGATGTGAAATATCTTTGTCTGGGGGTGAGTTGGGTGCCCGGGGCAGGGCACCGGGGGGGGGGGCTAAGGGTGGTGGCAGTGGTTGTTATGGCCTTCTTGGGTGTCCGAGCTGCATGATCAGTGGCTCCATGGCATCTTCAGGTGTGGCTCTGGACTGGGCTCCCTTTTATGGTGGAGGTTTTAGTCCGACTTTACACCAGGTAAGAGCAGGTGTTAAATTCCTTCTGCTAACGCGCCTTATTGCCTGTTTTGTGATCTTATCGCCAATCTGGCTGGTTGTTGAGAATGTTGTGACGTGGTGTTGTCGCGGCTTTTTGCATGGGAAAGCCTACTCTGCATATCATTATCGTTAGTTGCCGGTGTCATCTGTGGTGATGTTTACTGCGCCGGCTATCGCAGGAAAACTGGTGATATCGGCTGTTGGCACCGGCTTGTGAATGGAGTGATGAGTTTATCACCACTTTGGCTGAGATAAAGTTCTGATAACTCGACGATAAGTACTTGAGAATATGCCCCGTAATTACTCCGCTACCTAACACTTACCCTACTCACTTACCCCATTCACTGGAGCAGGAATAGTTATTTTTACCCCTCCACTATCCAACACTTTCCATACTGTTGCACTGACTGTATTGTGAAATGTAAGTTTAAATATTTTTAATAGTTTGTTATAATTTATTATAGATTTTTTTTATATTTTAAATCATTAATATATTTTTCTTTTTTTATCATTTTAAACTTTTAACATTAATTAAAAATAATAGTTTATTAATTGTTTTAAAGTATATATATATATACATAAATACTTATGTTTGTGTGTTTATCTTTTTTTATTAAGGTTATGTGTTATATTTTATTTAAATGTATATTACATTTATTATATTTTGTTAACATTTATTTTTATAGTTAATATATTTGGAATATGTAATATATATTATTTTATTTTATATTTATATAACAGTTGATGTATCCATCTATATTTTTCAAATTTTTTTTGTACTTGTCTAAGTATAGGAGTCGATATTTTTGTTGTCTATATTTTTTGTCAATATTTTTTACATCAATCTTTATTACATCAATGTTGTGTCAGTGAACCACTATATAGCTTGCTCTCTAGATTACATGGTTCAGAAGCTACAGTTAGTCCAGAGCTACACCACCAGACTGGTCTGGGCTTACATCCAAGAACTTATATCAATTCAGCCTTGCCTTCTCTACATTGGCTGCCTATAAATATCATATACTTTTTGATCAATGTGATTTATTCTCAAGGTAATGTTCTATTCTCGTTTCTTGATGCTTTCTAAACGTTTACTGTTGTATCTTCCCACCAAAGAATTCTACTTGAAGCACACACTTCTACTCAACATCTATGTATTACATTATTAGTGGTCAGGCTTTTTCAGTGGTTGCTGCCACATGGTGGAACAGGTAACCTATTTAGGTATGGAATGCAGAACATTTGATTAAGTCTAATAAACAGCTAAATATTTGGCTGTTCTCTTTACCTCCTGTATTTACTTTCTGTAGCTAACCATCACCTATTTGCAGTTGGTTTGTGATTTTTCTGTGATCTAGCCCTTACCCCTAGTGGATGAATGGATGCACTTTACAAAAAAACTAAAATAACTAAATAAAATAAACAAACAAATAAAATATATTTCCTAAACTCTGAAAACCACTGAACACAGAGAAATGAATACATGAAGATGGGTATTAGTTAGGGATGGTCTAGGAGGTAGATAACTGTTCTTGTTTGGAAAGAAGATGTGTAAGAGGGAAATACAAATGTTTTTCTCATGGCGGGAATCACATTATGATGAAGAGGGTTGTAATTCTGCATTAGCAAAATGTGGTTATTAACTTACATCTATGTACTTTGTATACTTCTTGTTGAATGTACTGTAGTTTACTACATACTCATGGTAATCTGATTTTGCTGGTGTTCGTTCTGTATCATTAAAGCATTGAAGAGGTTTAATCAGGTAATACTAATAGCAATGTTTTCCATGACAAGTAAATGAGAAAGCTGCGATATGGATTGCTATATAAAAATCTCAAGTTCACCTCCAACTCAAGGCCTCAATCAACTTCAAGGCTAGAGTTTCTAAGACTGTATACTTGAACAAAGTGACGGAACACAGCCCATGATATTTGCTATCTAGCACAGAAGGCGTTTTATTTTATTCTGGGCATGTGCACTTCTCTCCGAGCAAAATAAATATTATTGGTGTATTTGCATTTCGTGTCAAGGTCTGGAAGCGCCAACACCAACAGTGTCTGGAGCAGTCTACTCTAAAAAGTAAACTAACACCTACTTAAAGCAGGCAAAAAAGGAGAATGTGTTTATTTGTCAAAGAATAATGCATTACAGGTGTGCTGCAGTATACAGCACACATTCAGTGTGTGGAATCCTTTGGAGTATGCTTAGACATCATTTGTACAATAGGGGTTAGCTTCCAGTATAAATCTTATGCAAGATAGTGTAATCCCACCTCTGCACCATGGTATGAGGCTGTGTGTTGCACAATGCATTCATGTTTGAGTGTAGGGAATGACAGAAACAGCAGGCCAATTGCAGTAGAATGCATCTGTGCTGTGTGTTCCTTCCTGCATAATACAGCATACCACATTTAGTTGCTGTACTCTGTAGCTTCCACAATGATTAAGTCTGGGTAACAGTGTATTAACAGCAGTTATTTAACTCTATTTGCATGTTAATATGCCCAGAATTGGGTCCCATGCTCGCTGTGCCCCTGGATTCAAGATAACCTGGCTGATGAGGGGTGAATATTCCCGGTCCAGGGAGGCATTGGCCTGGCAGTTAGAGTTGGACTGTTCTCATGGGGAGCAGAGTAAAGATTGATTTGCATCAAGGCCGGACTGGGTACCAGGCAGTTTGGTGTGCTGCCAAGCTGGGGGCTGATTTCGTTGATGGGGGCCTGCAGGTGCTTAATACCATTCATTTTTCCTTGTTTATTTAGAAGCACACGCAGGTCCCCATCATCGAAATCAGCCCCCACCGCAGTGAAGTCAGCCCCCAGCTTGGTAGCACACCAAAACGCCCGGTAGCAAGTCTGGCCCTGATTTGCATATGGCTGGGTCCACACTGAGGTGGCATGGTGAGCCAAAAAACTAAGGATGTAAACCTAATCTGTGACTGGGGGTGAAAGTTTGACAATGTTCAGCATTCCGTTCATCATATTTTTGTGTTGCTATTATCGCCCTAAGAGTGAACGGTATGCCCAGATGTAGGTTCGGTGCTCACTGTGCCACTGGATTCAAGCTAGCCTAGCTGATAAGGGGTGATACCCCAAATCTCGTCCCAGGATGCTTGATTCTAATCCGAGGAGGACCTGACCTGGCAGTTCAGAATGGACTGTTCCCATGTCCATCAATTGTGTGTCTTTTGCTTTCTCGCCCACGGGAGCAGGATCACAACTGATTTGCATTTGGCTGGGTACAAACTGTGGTTGGTGGTATAGTGAGCAAAAAAAAAAAACAATAGATTTAATCCGTATTTGTGACTGGGGGTAAATGTTTGACAATGTTCATTATTTCATCTATTATCTTTTTGTGCTGCTATAGTCACCCTAAGTGGGAAGGGTATGCCCAGAAGTGGGTCCTGTACTCACTGTGTCACTGGATTCAAGCTAGCCTGGCTGGTGATTCCCGAAACTGGTCCCAGGATGCTTGTTTCCGGTCCAGGGAAGACCTGGCCTGGCAATGCAGGCTGGACTGTTCCCATGGGAAGAAGGGTCAAGTCAAGGCTAGTTCCAAACTGGGGTAACATTGTGAGCAAAGAAAAAATGGATTTAACCCAGATCTGTGACTTGGGTGAATGTTTGACAATGTTCAGCGTTCCGTCCTTTTTCTTTGTGTTTTGCTTCAGTAAAAATAGTGCCAAAAAGCACAAATCACCTACTCTGGAAATTGGTCACGCCACACTGGGACAATGTCATAACCTGAGGCCATCCGCAATGGAGCGTAGGATAGCTACAGGGACCAAGTTAGGCCCACTGAACAAAGTACCTTAAATTACTTTAAATCCTGGTTTGTGGAGCATTGCTCGAGTCCACGTTAAAGATGATTCATGCCGAAATGATGTGTCTCTGACAGGATGTTATGAGGCTGTAGTGTGAAGTCCTGCATCATTGTCAAGTATCCTACACGACAAGAGCCTGCGGTGTGAAGTCCAGTGTCCAGGATGGGTTGCGCAGTTGCCGTGATGCATAAGTTACGAGGAGTTGCGAGGCTGCGATGTGGAGACCCATGTTATCATTGAGGCTGCCATCAACGAGGAATGCAATCGCTTGCACCAAGGGTGTGTCAAGCAGCAGCTGTTCCAATTAGGCCTGGGCGGAGCTCGGGGAGTTTCACTCTTCTGAATTCCATGGAGTTACTGAAGAACTCCACTGAATTCCGTAGAGTTCCGCGAGCTGGCTTTACCAGCTCCATGTTTACACAGATATTTTATGGAGTAAGAAATGAATATCTGGTTGTTCCTGTATACTGTCAAATGTGTTTAGCTAAACACTATCTAACTGGTTACCTCTCAATCCAGCGTATTCAGCCCCGTATCGACTCCTTTTGGATCTGCAACTCCGCTTTGCATTCATGGATCGTGGTGTTGGTGCGACCTGCTCCAACAGAGTCTGCGGGCCTTGGGGTTTCTCCGGAGGTGATGGGGAGGATGGGCAGACCCCGCACATCAGGTTGAGGGGCCCTTCACTCACTCAGTTTGTTCCAGGTCTCTGACCCTCTAACCTGCTGTCAATGCGCTGCTCTATCTGTGGAGCTCACGCCGTCCCTTTTTGGCACCCACCTCTGCTCTGGTCCTCCCTCATCTGCAACTCCTGCTGGCTTTTCACCCCACCTCTAGAAGCAGTGACACAGTTGGTGCCCATTGGAACTTGACAATGCCAGCCACCCTGCCACCATCAACTCCCTCTGTGTCATGGCTTAACTCCTACCCATCTCGCCTCTCAAATGCAACAAAGGCTGGCACGCGAAGTGGAAGTGGCGTTTTCACTTTTCAACTGGAACTCTGTGATGTCCATGGTGCTGACACTAAAATTGTTTTCTTGTCCTCCTCCCTATGTCATTTCCCTTGTACTCCCCTTCCTGGTCGTATGACTCAGAAGGATGGCTTACGGTACAACAAACTAGCACTCCTCCAAAGTCAGAGCATAGTCAGTGCAAAGCAAGCTTGAAGTCACCCACAGAGTTAATGAACTACTGCACAGCTCAGAGAGCGAGCTAGACCTGGGCACCTTACTGTCTTGATATTAGCTAGCAGGGCAGAGGAGGCAATAATGCTTGATATAGCTAGGCTCGGCACGCCTAAGATTCCCAAATTTCAGTGGGTGACTGGGTGTTATGAGACTAGCCTTTCCATTGAAGGTTCCTTGTTTGAAGTTCACTAGTTTGTGTCTAAAAGTACTTTGGGAGGAATGTATTGTGAGGTGAGATGCACAAACTTGCAGGCAATGACTTCTGGAATCAGAGAATTAATTAAAAACTAGAAGGACAAGGGCATCAGTGCTGTTCTACTCAAATAGAGTGTCAGATCCTTTGATTTATAACGCTGACTTCGAGTCTCACTAGCATTGCTACAATTATCTACTATTTCCCTCTTCCGTGTTTCCTGGGAAGGTATTCCTTTGCATTTTTCTTTAGGCTGTGTTTTCTACTTGTTAACTTGTCCTATTATATACTTGCACATGGCATGCATTCTGGAGTGTCATTTCTTTTGTATGTTGGTCTGGGTGAGGTGTCTCCCTTGACTACTTCCTGAGTTGTTTTCCCTTGCCCTGATTATAACCTTCCTCTGTGTCTAATAGTAATGTTGGCATTTAATATGTAGAGTGCCCGACAAAAGTGATGCCTCTTTGTCATTTCATGGCAGTGTTATTTAGCATGGGCAGGGGACGAGTTTAAAACTAGAGATCGGTGCCGGTAAACTCTACTACATGATGGCACGCAGAGTTTTGCCAAACTCCGCTCTCCAAGCAGAGAGTGGAGTAGGCAAAACTCTGATGGCAGAGTAGAGATCACCGCCCATCCCTAGTTCTGATGAGGCGATGGGCTGCGATGCAATGCTGGCCTTTGAGATGGTTCTGATCCACGCAGCAGCGGTGATGCATTGGTTCTACTCAGGGTTGTGCTGCGCAGCAGAGGAGATCCACTGATTCTGCAGGTTCCACAGATCCTGGCAAGGGCAGAGTGCAGTGTATTTACAAAGTGGGTAACTTACATGAATTAAAAAGGGAGGTTGAGGCCTGGTACCAAGATTATTTTGGCATGCTCAAAATGGCAGTTTAAAACTAGACACCCATGGTGCAGTGGAAGGCTACTTAAGTGGGCACAGTAAGTGCGGCAGGCCACTTGTAGCATTTAAATTACAGGCCCTGAGTACCGGTAGTACCACTTTACTAGGGACTCATAAGTAAATAAAATAACAGTTTTTTCAATTGCATTGAAGGTGTTAAGCTGTGGCGGAGGTGTGTCAAAACTTTGCATGGAGTTTCAGTGCAGCGGCTTCAGAGCTCCAGCAGCTTGACTCGGTTTGATCCACCCCAATAAACCCTACCTGACCCGCAGAAGCCAATAGGCAGCTCCTCAGGACCCCAGGCCGGGATCATCAGTTTTACTGTGTGTAGTGAGGTGAGGCGACTTTCAACATAGCTGGTCTGTATTGTAGGAAGAGATAGGACCGTTGATCTGGGTGACATCGACATTGACAGCAGCCCAGGCAGCGGCCACAGCTTAGAAGTTGAATGTCAGTGCCCTTTGTAACTGACATCAAGTAATTCTCCCTCCATGGCCCATTTGATGTGTGCAGGCTAAATTTCAGTACCAAGCAGACTTTGGCAAGCTCCCAGCAATGAGTCCTGGCAGTGCAGGGTTAAAACCCGCTAGGCACGCAAGCGGCCAGCATGGTGGCCATGTGGCTTGAATAAGTCACAAAGATTGCAGTTCACTCCTTCGTTCTTCAAATTATTCCTTTATGTTGCCAATTCGTTTATGCTTGCTCTTTTTAGCGTGCTCCCCGAGTTGCGCGATCTACCCTGGTATCACGCTGAATTAGATATCATAAATGGGAGGAGCGAAGGTTTCACTCCTGACCCAGGTGCACAGCTTTGAACTGGGGTTAGCCCACTTTTGTATCAACAAACTTTCCAATTTTGTCGAAAATTAATCTCCGTACTCCAACATGTTTGTTCTGTATCCTTTATTTTCTCTTCATTTCGATCACACGTGAAAACAGTTTGTACGTTTTACAGCTTCTAATGATCCAGATATGCTATCCGAGCCTTTGTCTGGTCACGCCAAAACATATAAAAACATCCTCAGTAGCATGTGGCCATGTGGCTTGCACAGTGGCGATATCCCCCATCATTCCCAGGCACTCCTCACTCATTAGACAGCCTCAATTTGGTCAATTCACTGGTCTGTGTGCAGCCACCTCAAACAGGCAACAACATCAATCCTATCTTCATTTTACTCATCAGTTTTACTACTGGTTTCCCAGAACAGCACTCATGTGGTACGCACTCCTCATTTGGCAATTAACTAATTGACTTTCCAGCAATTGTCAAATCACACTCCTATTCAGCTGCCTTTTTCAAAATCCAATATATCCATCAGCTAGTTAAGGCAAATCAAGGATGATGACCCCTTAGAAAACCATCCACTGGATAGGAAAGCAACAGCTGAAGCTTTCTACTCAAAATGTTAAGAATAGCTCAGGACCCAGGTAGTCTGATCTCTCCAATACCATGGATGTTTGTCAATACATAGAACATCTAATTAGGTTTACTTTTCTTAAGGACCCCTCTGCTGCTATCATCTGTAGCACAAGTGCCCAACCAAGTTTCAAACTCAGAAGAAACAGCCAGTACTTAAAATGATACAAGGGTACCCAACTCTACTCAGTCAACGATTCTAAACTGGTCGCATCCATTAATCAATAACAGACCATATTTTGACTAATAACACAAGGTTCAAGTCATTCTAATGTACCACCTTCAGACCACTCCTCACACAAACAAATATATGAAGACTTAGCCAGTTCATTAAGACCTATGCTAGACCACATTACGGCAAAAATACACAATGCTACAAACATGTCAAATTCTCCAACATGGCCACAGTCACAAAAAAAGGAGGCACACAAGATCTATGTGATACTAAGACCTCTGGCTATTTTTCAACTTCAATCCAAGTTAACAATTCAAATAATAATTGGTCCACACTTTAAACCACTCTTCAATCTCTGGTAGATACCCTGAATCATCAGTCAAAGAAACTAGACATTCAAGTTGATCTGATGAACATACTTGGGGCCTATATACTAGGTATTGATACAAAACTGGCCGACCTAAACAACCTAATTACTCGAGTCCAGAACACATACTCTCTTTCATCAGTCAAGTGCACCTGTGGTCCAATAATAGACAAGCTGAGCAACTTGCCAGATATCGTGACACGGTTAGCATACAATATAAAAACCAGCACAACATCTCTGGTTTCCGAATCCACTAAGTCAACTAGAGACTTGGCAGACAAAAAGAGGGACAAAATTCCCATGTAATCCCAAAATAAAATCTAGGCCCCTGCCTCCGAGAAATATATGTCAAAGGATAAAGCTGTGCTTGCAATAAAGAAGACAATAATTAAATCAATGACAAATGCCCAATCTACAAGTGTCAGCCAATAGCGGCCTGCAATAGTAAATGGAAACCAGGAGGCACTAATCGTAAGGAAAGACATCAAATGGGACAGCAACCTATTACCATCAAGTGTGCAGAATAGTTCAACACAGACAAAAAGGTCGAAAAATGTTGGGAATGGAAGAAAGAATAAAGCCTTAGTGAGAAAAAACATTTGTGGTAGTTAACCAATCTTCAAAAAGTCATCTAGAAGGTCACCAGTAATTAACCAATAAATATGCAATCCCCCTGCACTAGGTAGCACTCAGACCACTTCCATGGTCTAAAGTCTAAACATAGGCCCTGTGACACAGAAATGGTTAGGAAGGACATAGCCACAAACCATCAAAATGATCAAAAAGAACCCTTGGAAACTGAATGCATAAATAGTGTGCATAATCCTCCAGACACCCAAGAACGATGCCCAGTAGCCTTAGGTGACCTCGTCAAAATATCTAACAATTTGACTAAGTCATAACATCAAATAGTTAGACAAATGACCCGCATGGACAAAGATAGCAAGGTAATATTTAGAGCAGGCCAGATAAAACATTTAACGTACACCTCTCACATTGATCAAGGCAAATTAAATAGGTCATTTGGCATAGGACCAAACATTACTCAAGGAGGCTCGATGAACACCACCTTGAATGATCAAGGGAAAAACAGAGACCCTCCTGCTCTCACCTTATGACTCCAAAAGTAACAGAATACATTAAATAGAGAAAACATTGAGAAATTACTGAGAGCTATACCCTTGTTGGCTATTATTACCACCAGCGACACATCATGAAATTTTTATCGCTGTGTAGGATTAAGCCAAAGGAAACCACCCTTGTATACTCAGCCTCCCCAGCCATAGCACCAATGGTGCTAAAAGAAAAAGAAACACCTGCTGACTACTAGCCGCCACACTTACCCCGACAGCCTGCCTGAAGCCAGCAATCCACCGTGGGCTGTCCGCTTAACGGCGACCCCCGGCGACTGCGGGCGCCATTTTGGGTTGGGTAGTCGGCCTGCAACATCTTAGCCACTCCCCCCTGATCCCATTACTATTTAGGATCCTCATTGCCTTCGCACCAGCGATAGCTAGTAGCCCGGTGGCAGCGGGTTTACGCGCATCTGCTGGAGCGCGAGTACTTATTTTAAAACCTTGGACTCATTTTGCTGAAAAACGAGCATTTTATCTGCCTCTTCAACCCCCCCCCACCCTGCTGACTCCGAGCAGCGTTAAACGCTTTTTTAATTCCTTTCAGTGGCCCTGCTGACTACTAGCCGCCACACTTACCCCGACAGCCTGCCTGAAGCCAGCAATCCACCGTGGGCTGTCCGCTTAACGGCGAACCCCGGCGACTGCGGGCGCCATTTTGGGTTGGGTAGTCGGCCTGCAACATCTTAGCCACTCCCCCCTGATCCCATTACTATTTAGGATCCTCATTGCCTTCGCACCAGCGATAGTTAGTAGCCCGGTGGCAGCGGGTTTACGCGCATCTGCTGGAGCGCGAGTACTTATTTTAAAATCTTGGACTCATTTTGCTGAAAAACGAGCATTTTATCTGCCTCTTCAACCCCCCCCACCCTGCTGACTACGAGCAGCGTTAAACGCTTTTTTAATTTCTTTCAGTGGCCCTGCTGACTACTAGCCGCCACACTTACCCCGACAGCATGCCTGAAGCCAGCAATCCACCGTGGGCTGTCCGCTTACGGCGACCCCCGGCGACTGCGGGCGCCATTTTGGGTTGGGTAGTCGGCCTGCAACATCTTAGCCACTCCCCCCTGATCCCATTACTATTTAAATGGCCACCCTGCGTCAGCACAGCGGACGAGCGCAGCGGGCGCTATGTAGGCGCGCCGGAGTCGTGCCAGAGTTAAGCCCGTCTGCGCCCGTCCGCGGCTGGCTGGGGCCCGGGCCCGGTCGCCATGTCCCTTCACCTATTAGGTACCCTCCGGCGATGATTTACTCTCTTTGGCACCCCCGTCCCCCGCCAACCCCAGTACTGGAACGCATTGCCTTACTTGGCCTATGCAATCCCTACCCTGTACCCCCATGCCCCTGCACTTCACCCCTACAGCCTCACCATATCTCCCCCACCTTTACCAGGCCGCCATCTAGGTCCGATAACACTTCCTTCCGCACCCCTGATAACCCTAAGTCCCGCACCTCTGCGATCCTCCTTAACACCAGGTCCGCGGTTGGGCACCAACTCGAGCTATTCCATCTGCTTGACTCACGCCAGCCTGACCTGCTATTCCTCACGGAAACATGGTTCAGGGACGACTCGCTACCCAGCCTGTTGTCCATACTGCCTCCCACTTACTCGGCCATTAGGAAGGATCGCTCCGGGGGGAAGACTGGGGGGGTGTGGCCCTGATCACTCGTGCGGACTTTCTTTTCCAAACTCTACCGTCCCCTGCGATCCCTGCTGTGGACTGCTTAGTAGTCCGCTCTATCTCTTTTGGGGTCCCATTAACTTGCGTACTCCTTTACCGCCCACCCCAGCCCACTCCTGGCTTTTTACCCGCCATCGAGGATCTTCTGGCCACTCTTGTGGTGAACAACTCCGCTATTCTACTACTCGGAGTCCTGAACTATTGGCCGAATGACCAAGCTGAAGATACAAGATCTAAGGAGTTTACGGCTCTGCTCACCAGCCTAAACTTCCTTCCTCAGCTTAGTATGGCCACCCACATCAAAGGCCACCAACTCGACCAAATTTGGTCCTTTAACATCCCCATGGACCTCCCAATCATCTCTCCGTGTTCCTGGTCAGACCGCTCCCTCATTTCTTTTACTGCCGACCTCGGACGGCCGCCCAAACCCCCCTTGCCCAAAAACATCTGGGCAAGAAAGTGGGATAAGGCGGTCCTCCCCGCGGTCTGCTCCTCCCTTGCGGCAACCAGCCCGGAGCTCAATGACTTACCCCTCCCCTCCCAGCTCTCTGCCATTAACAACTGGCTGCTAAAGGCGTGCAACTCCATCGTTCCCCTTAAGAGAGTGACCATTAAACGTGCCCATGCGGCCAACCGATGGTTTACGCCCGCCTTAAGGGACAAAAAGCTTGCGACTCGCAGAGCCGACCGCGCCTGGTGCCGTACCTATTGCCCTCTTCTCAAAGCCAACTACTGTCTGTCTTTGAAAGATTACAAACGCGATATATTAAAAGCCAAAATGGAGTACTTCTCTGGCAGAATCCTGACAGCAGAAAACCAATCAAAGGAGATTTTCTCCACTGTCCACGAGCTTGCTGCTTCCGACAGGGCGACCCCTCAAATCCCCCATCCCAAACCCTTTGCAACTCCCTAAATTCCTTTTTCTTCGAGAAGATTGCGCTCATTAAGGCCAACATCCCCCCTTCATCACCGGCACCACCTGCTGCTCCCCCTTCTCCCCCTACTCCCTCATTCACTCAGTTTCCTCTCCTCACTCGAGACTCCCTGCTTCCCCTCCTGGCCCGGATCAAATCGGGCTCCCCTCAGGACATTGGCCCTGCATTTGTTCTAAAAGAGCTCTTCTCTAACTGCTATTCTCCTCCTCTTACCTTTATCAATCACTCCCTCAGCACGGGCATTGTCCCCTTTGCCCACAAGTCGGCAGTCATCATACCTATTTTGAAAAAGGCGGGGGCTGACCCTTCTTTGCCCTCTAACTACCGCCCTATCTCCCTCCTTCCATACCTCGCAAAGGTCTCAGAGGCCCATATCACCAGGTCTCTGAGTTCCTTTGTAGAATCCACGGGCTGCCTCTCCGCCCGCCAGGCGGGTTTTCGCCCGCTGCATTCGACCGAGAAGGTAGTTGTGTCGGTGATGGACCAACTAAGGGAGGGCATTGATACAGGCCGACCACAGGCTCTTGTCCTGTTAGATCTGTCCGCCGCGTTTGACACGGTGGACCATGACATCTTGTTGACCCGTGTCCAAGCGGCGGGCATCGGGGGCACGGCCTTCGCCTGGCTCCGTTCCTTTTTGACGGACAGGGAGCAGGCTGTTCATCTTGCTAACTTCACGGCCCCCCTTAGGAGGGTGACCTGCGGAGTCCCACAAGGCTCTTCCCTGTCCCCCTTGTTATTTAATTTATACATCTCACCCCTCATTTTTTCTTTGCAGCAGATGGAGGTCTCGGTGTTTAATTACGCCGACGACCTCCAACTCATTTTCAACCTTTCTTCTTCCCCCTCCTCGTCTTTCAATTTCCAGAAGGTTATGCTTTTTATCCAAGGGTGGATGAACTGCAACCACCTCAAATTAAACCCGGACAAGACCGAACTGGTCCTGACGGGGGTGGTTGCAGTCCCTGGTCCCCTTCCTTCTGGCCTCCTTCACTTGGCCCTCCCCCCCTTCCAGTTCCCAAAGTCAAAACTTTGGGCATATTCATCAACCCCCTGCTCACTCTCCATACGCAGACCAGTTCAGTTGTGTCTGCCTGCTTTTTTTCCCTCCGGATCATCCGGAGGGTTTCCCGTTTCTTTTCCGCCGCTGCACTCAAACTCATTCTCATGGCCATGGTGCTTTCGCGCCTTGACTATGGGAATGTTATTTACAACGGTGCGCCGGCTTACCTGATCCGCCTACTCCAACTGATTCAAAATCAGGCGGCTCGCCTGATTTTTGGCCTCCCCAGGTTCAACCACTCGACCCCCTTGCTGCAGTCCCTCCACTGGCTTCCAGTAAGGGAGAGGGCCCTTTTCAAACTGGGCTGCATCACCTATCAGGCCAGATCAGGGACCGCCCCCGTCTTCCTGTGTGAAGCCATCTCCCCCTATCTCCCTTCTAGAGAACTTCGTTCCACTCATCTGGCACTCTTGTCTGTTCCACGCTTCAGGAAACAGAAGTCCGGGGGGGCCAGATTTGCTGTGCTGGCTCCATCCTTTTGGAACTCACTCCCATTTGCTCTTAGGACGTCACCTTCCTATCTGGAATTCCGCAAGCAATTGAAGACCTTCCTGTTCTCCAGATCTGTAGCAGTCTAGTCCTCCTTTCCGCCTCCACTGATCCACAGCTATCTAGCGCCATGAAACCGTTCCGGTATAAGAGCGCTCTACAAATATTTTAAAATTCAAATTCAAATTCAAACACTTTGACACCTGGAGAATTTCCAAATCACCTAATATACAGCCCCACTATCCTTATTTCTTGGAAAGATTCACATCAAACATTCCAACAAGATCAACCTCGGGTGCACTCAATTCTTAACAAAGCAATTGCCAAATCACCCAAAAAAGTAGGTAACATCACACTATCTCAACACCATCTCCTCTGGTGGCCCCCGGGTGATGTAGAAAATTGGGGTTGGTACTCACAGGCCCTACAAATATCCCCGGTTGCATGAACCATATCATCAAGACCCCCTCATTAAAAACATTTTGGTTGTTTAAAAATTTGCGTGTGAAACATCGCAGGGGCAAATCTAAACTAGGGAATGGGAATCCTCTCCCGACATGGAAGAATTATGATATTGTGGCCCTTTAGGAAACTTGTGCAATGACTTCTCTCCAATTTACAGGTTATATGCATTACATTACCCCTGCAACTAAACAACATAAACCTGGAAAACGGAAAGAGGGCTTCCCCGTGTACATATCTCTATCTCTACAAATAGAATAAACCTTCAGACAGAAATTGACAATGGGATAGAAGTCTTGGTGTTAAAGAACTGGAACAAACAAGGAATATCAACCATACAGTTGATTAATGTCCATGCCCATCTAGATCCGATGATGAAAAGAGACCTCACAAGATCATTTGTAACTCCGGTATAAGATCTAGTCCATCACTCCAGCGCCGAAGACTTCAATATGAACTTATTTCATAAGTACATTACACTACAGAGCAGGTATTCTAGTGCACAACTCACTCCCATAGGTGCATCTTGCGCTTAGCATCGGAGGCAAGGAATCCCACTTCTGGGGCACGAAGGACTGAGTCAGCACACACGCGGAAGTGACATCGCACAGGGCAGGACCCCCTTCCATCCCCGAAAGAGCAACATCCGTTGCCTTACAAAGTTATAGGCAAAAGGTATATCTGTAACACATATAAGAAGTTGAGCTAGTGAGCTCACTGATGAACAGTGGTAAGTGATTGGCTGAAGAAGGCCCAGGGCAACTGAGGGCCGAACCATGTCGGCCTACCATGATCTAACACCAGGTGCGTGGATCATTAACACATCCTTCACATCACCGCTAACCCCTTTTAGTATTGCCCCTTCCTTTTCAAAATAAAAGACCAAACAAAGAAATGGAGGTAATTTCAATTTTCTTACATCTTTTTGACACGATTCACTCTCTAATCACAACTGTCTAAAAAACAGACAATCTCCCTCCAGGTGGAGGAAAGCAGATCACTTAGAGAACTGAACATTCAAGTGATAAGAGACCCAATGATGATGCTATTCACCTAACCAACAGAGATGAGAACCAACATATACTGCACCCTGAGTTAAATGTGAATGAGGGTCTCCAGATCACACGATCATAAGACCCTGGCAAAGAACAGGACATGTGATTCATTATCAACTGATTCTGACAGAGGGTTAGAGAGCTGCATTGAACAGCCAGGTTTTTAATATATGTTTGAATTTGGTGTGCACGCACAAGAGAGGATGGGAAGGTGCGATTTATTCCAGTAAAATGGAGCTAGATAAGAAACGATCTACCACCTAGTTTAGCTGTGTGGATTCGAGAGATCTTTTGATAGCCATATGGGAAGATCTCAGCCGTCTGGAGGGCTGGTAAAAATTAAGGGGCATATTACCAAGCAATAGCGATAATTATCGCTATTGCTTGGTTAGAGACAAAATTTTACCGCTGAGCTGCGGCGATTTTTACCGCAGATAAACCTTGGTATTACCAAGGTTTATCGCAAATGCGATAAAAAACGGCCGCAATGCATGAATATCGCTGAAAATCAGCGATATTCATGCATTACCGAGCTAATGCTCTTAGCCATGTTATCCACCTCCCATTGGATAACATGGCTAAGAACTGCTCAGGGCAGGTGTTAGCTTTTGGAGATATTCGCGCTTAGCGCGAATATCTCCAAAAGTTGGTAATAGGAGATAGCGATGTTAGCGACTGTTTCCAGTCGCTATCATCTTGGCACGCCCACTTTGCATGTCATTAGTGATAAATATCACTGACTTGCAAAGTGAGGCCCAAGATGGTCGCTATCTCCTACTAGCTGTCACTAACTGGTGTTAGCGACAGCTAGGTAATAGGGAGATAATGTTATCTCCGCTTTCTTGGCTTTTAAAGCCAAAAAAGCGGAGATAAACCCCCTTGATAATATGCCCCTAAGTTTGGAGTGTAAATAGGTAGGCAGGGCTTTGTTTACGGCATTCTGTGTCAGGCAACATATCTCGAAAGTTATCTGTTTTTTAGTGGGCAGCCAGTGAAGGTCTCTTGGAATTGGAGCAGCGAAAGCGAGAAGAGACAGGTTACAGATTAACTGCACCGCTGTGTTTTGCACAACTTGAAGTATGGCCAACAAGGTGTCATTAGCCACCCCTAATAGTGCGTTACTGTAATCATGATGACTAGTGATAAGGGCCTGGACTACAGTCTTTCTGTATCTGGGAGGGAACCACAGGAACATTTTCCTCAAGAGTTGCATGGTGACATAACAAGTATTGCATGTAGTTTTTACCTGACATTTCATCAAGTTGTTTTGGTCACTCTTAACATCCAGCTTTTCACCACCTGTTTGGACACTGGAGTTAGGACAATAAGCTAACCAGATTTCCTGTGCCTCTACAAAAAGCACAATCTCCATTTCATCTCTGTTTAACTGGAGATACAGATGAGGAGGACCCCCTGGTAGCTCAGTCTGTAAAAGGAAGTTCCTCATCACAAAATGGGTGTACATCTTATAAACAAACTTGAATATGCAAGAATGAGGACGCTAAAGGATAGGAGCATCGATTAGAAACGTATGAAATGTGCATATCACGTCCCAAGCTCTCAATCAATTACTGATTACACATTGGTGTTGTTCAAATTATATCCCGTGTTAAAATCATTTAAAATTGAAATGACCACAGACAGTGACCACCTTGCCAAATCATGGAATTCAAGTAGGCGCTGATTATGATGTGGGCAGGAAGGGCTCCGACCAGCATCGGTATGTGCGGTATGACAGACTAGCCACACAGAAGGGCTTGAAACTATATCTGACCCTGGTATGCAATGACCAGCAAAGGTTTATTCTGATTCAATCCAGGGCAAATCTGCTCCAGCTGATGGTAGGGTTCCCAAATAACTGTCGCACCCTGTCAGAGTTAGCCTTATACAAAACCAAAGGAAATGATGGACGGAGCATTGACAATACATGCACTCACCCCCAGTCAACTGATCTGGGTTTAATCCATCACCATTCTTTAGCCCACTCTGCCACCCCAGTTCAGACATGGCCATATGCAAATCAGTCTGACCCTGTGCCTCATGGGAACAGTCCAGCCCGAACTGCCAAGCCATGCCTTCCCTGGACCGGAAACAAGCTTCCCAGGACCGGTTTCTGGCCTTGCAGCCGTCTTCAGCGGGGCTAGCTTGAATCCAGTGGCAAAGTGAGCAAGAGACTCACGTCTGAGCATACCCTGCCAACTTATGGCGAACAAAGCAAAACCAAAGGAAATGATGGACGGAGCGTTGACAATACAAGCACTCACCCCCAGTCAACTGATCTGGGTTTAATCCATCACCATTCTTTAGCCCACTCTGCCACCCCAGTTCAGACATGGCCATATGCAAATCAGTCTGACCCTGTGCCTCATGGGAACAGTCAAGCCCGAACTCACAAGCCATGCCTTCCCTGGACCGGAAACAAGATTCCCAGGACTGGTTTATGGCCTTGCAGCCGTCTTCAGCCGGGCTAGCTTGAATCCAGTGGCAAAGTGAGCAAGGGACTCACGTCTGAGCATACCCTGCCAACTTATGGCGAACAAATCAAAACCAAAGGAAATGATGGACGGAGCGTTGACAATACAAGCACTCACCCCCAGTCAACTGATCTGGGTTTAATCCATCACCATTCTTTAGCCCACTCTGCCACCCCAGTTCAGACATGGCCATATGCAAATCAGTCTGACCCTGTGCCTCATGGGAACAGTCCAGCCCGAACTGCCAAGCCATGCCTTCCCTGGAACGGAAACAAGCTTCCCAGGACCGGTTTCTGGCCTTGCAGCCGTCTTCAGCCGGGCTAGCTTGAATCCAGTGGCAAAGTGAGCAAGGGACTCACGTCTGAGCATACCCTGCCAACTTATGGCGAACAAAGCAAAACCAAAGGAAATGATGGACGGAGCATTGACAATACAAGCACTCACCCCCAGTCAACTGATCTGGGTTTAATCAATCACCATTCTTTAGCCCACTCTGCCACCCCAGTTCAGACATGGCCATATGCATATCAGTCTGACCCTGTGTCTCATGGGAACAGTACAGCCCGAACTGCCAAGCCATGCCTTCCCTGGACCGGAAACAAGCTTCCCAGGACCGGTTTCTAGCCTTGCAGCCGTCTTCAGCCGGGCTAGCTTGAATGCAGTGGCAAAGTGAGCAAGGGACTCACGTCTGAGCATACCCTGCCAACTTATGGCGAACAAAGCAAAACCAAAGGAAATGATGGACGGAGCGTTGACAATACAAGCACTCACCCCCAGTCAACTGATCTGGGTTTAATCCATCACCATTCTTTAGCCCACTCTGCCACCCCAGTTCAGACATGGCCATATGCAAATCAGTCTGACCCTGTGCCTCATGGGAACAGTCCAGCCCGAACTGCCAAGCCATGCCTTTCCTGGCCTGGAAACAAGCTTCCCAGGACCGGTTTCTGGCCTTGCAGCAGTCTTCAGCCGGGCTAGCTTGAAGTTAGCCTTATGCCAGTGCGACACCGTGACACCCATAACACCCATAACCAATTTGCATATAGTACTTTTTTGTACATTTTATTAAATCCCTAGGAAGAGATATCTTACCTGCACTCTAAACACTTAATATTTGGCGGTACAGACCAGCACTTTTATTTTTACAACAATTGCATACCCTTTATGTGTGCTGTGTTATGTCCTCTTCTTATTGCAGTTATTGGAAAGAAGGAAAAGTCTTCAGGGGGTCCTTTTTTAATTAATATACACCACAGGTCAACCATTGCACTTTACATGAGTAATGTGAATGGATAAAATTGGTTTCTTTTTTAATTGGTGACTTTCCAGATTGCTTTTAACTAAATTGTTCCCATGAATAGCAATGTTTTTAATATTTTAATTATTTTTTAATTATGTTTGTATTACACGTTTATGATACTGAAAAGTACCGAACGAAGTTACGATGTTGATAAAGAATAAAATAAGTATTTCTTTGACTGAATGCAAAATGAAAATCAGGTAGAGTTTAAATCGGGAATTTTTAACAAGAGCCAAATAAGAGTGTTTTTATTATTCTATAAAATATTGAAAATAGGATTTCTGAAGTACTGAAATCATATTTAGGTAGGTTAAGGGATGGCATGGACAGTATTGATAATATTTCAGGCATTATCATCATTTTTATCGAATGAATCCTTCCCCAAAATGCCATGTATAAAGGAGACCATAGATCTGGTAGGGAGTTTATGAAAAAGTCTCTAGGAAATGGTACCCCTGGTACCTAGTCATTGGGATTGAAGAAGATCCATTAGGACTGTAGCACAAATTGTGTCACCCTAGGGACCCCAAGACCATGCAAACTGCCATTGCAGGCTGCGTTTCATGGTGTCAAGAAAATTGAAGAGTCAACATGGCACACAGCCCGGTTTGCCATGCCTGATACACTGCATGAAGCATAGGTAAGTCACACCTGCTGCAGGCCTTACAGCCCTAAGGCAGGCAGCCCTACATCCCATGTGTGGACATGTCTGCATGAGCAGATATGACCCTATAACATCTAAGTCCATTCTTGGATATTGTAAGTACCCGGGGAAGTCATAGAGAGTACATGGGCTGGATACTGGTCATCACGAGTTTCCTAGCTCCATGATGGCTTCACTGTACCCTAGGAGTCCTAATAAATACTCACTGATGCCAGTGTTGGATGTATTAATAAATGCACCTGGGGATACCTCTTAGTGTGCCCCCTGAAAACCTACCAAGCACTGGTGTGGTTTCCGAATAGTCTTAGCCAGCCTGCCACCACAAGGCATGTTTCTGACCTGATGGGGTGAGGGCCAGCACTCTCAGGGGCCAGGAACAGAGCCTGTTCTGGTTGGAGGTGCTTCACACCTCCCCCTGGCTAGGACAGCTTTCCAAGGCAGTAAGTTTCAAAGGCAATGCCACCTTTGAAATATGATCCGGGTGTCTCCAAAGAGCAGAGGATGCCAACCCCCGTCCTGCTTCACAATTGGCAGAGGATGGGCAGGAACATTAGGAGGTGGGTTCCCATTCAGTCAGTACCACCCCAAAGGTAGAGTAGGTGATTTGAGCTCACTTTTCATTTCCCTCCATCTTGGTTTGAGAGGGGAATTAACATATCAGTGCTAGGGTAGTACCCGTCCAACAGAAGTGGTCATTTACTACTACCTGTCATCCTCTTTAACACCCCTAATGTTAGTATATAGGGGGCATCCCTGGACCCTGAATTTTAGATTTGATGTACACAAAGAAGATACAGACAAGGAAGAGCTACTGACCCAAGAAAAGAAGACTTACTTCAGAATCTTTGCGAGAAACCCTGCCTTCTACTTCCGGGACTCGACAATCATGGTGTGCTGTCTTGTCCTGCTGCTGTGAGGAATCAAAGAACCCAGGAGCATCCCCAGCCCTTCTCTAATCACCAGAAATCTTCCTTGGGGTAGAGGAACTACTCCACTGCAGACTGCAGGCACCGATCCCACAGAATCCGGTTGACTGATTTGCTGCTCCCCAGTGTCTCCGAAGCAGCATCCAAGCAAAATGAGGTACATCAGCTCTACAGGGTCAGGTATGTCTTCCCACCAAGTCTGTAGAAATTTCGGTCTACCGGAGCCGTGCCACACCAATACCTGGTGTACTTGACCCCATGCAACCTACACCTAGATGTAAAGTCCATTTTGGACTCCAACTGCCCAAGAAGCAAGCACATATCAAGGGTCATTGGGATCCCGGAGGCCGACTTTGTGAGTGACCCAGCTGTCCCAGAATCATCCCTGCAACCTGCCTGCCCCTGACCGCAACAAAATCTTGATGCACGCTGCCCAGCTGACCTATCTTCTTTGCACCCAGGCCACCTGACCTAGGTATTGAAGAATCAGCTGTGCTCCCATGATCCCGAGTGCCTTCCAACCAGCTTCCTCTAGTGGGACCCCTTGGATTTACCTTTAAATTCTCTTGTGTAGTGTGCTTTCAGGTGCCCCCATCTTCGCAGCACACCAGCTACCAACAACCACAGCGCCGTACTCCCGGCTGAATCTGGGACACTCCTGAGAATCTGCAGGTGGAACATTGGGCTTGGCCTTACTACTTACCTAAATCCCTGCAGTGTCCTTGGGTGCCCACCCCCAGGAAACTGTTGTTTGCTATGAGAGGGCGTGAGTGTTTGTTGCATGACTTCTACATGTTGAGTGCACAACTGTAACACGTTGGGTGCATGACACTAAGCAAAATATTTTTTTTTCAGATATACTTCAAATTTATGTGTTTAGTTCTTAGGTGGCTCTAAAAAGAGTCCTTGCGTATTGAGAGATTTTGGTACCTATAAGTAAGTTCCTATGCAGAGTCTAAAGTTTATGAGGAAGACTCTGTTTCCCTCATCTGTAAAGTGTACATCAAACATCATCTATCCTATGGATGCCATCCATATTGAAACGGAGATTGTTGTGGTAAATGGACCCCATTCTATAGTCTCCGAGAAAAGCAGAAACAGATTTATTCACATGTTTCCTAGCTTTCTCAATCTGTGGACAAAATTGATTGGACCAGTTCCATTTCTGCCTTTGGCATATGTTAGAATAGACACAATCAGTTTTGGGGAAAAGTGACATCAATTCTCCAAAGGTGTCCTTCATACACATTTCCAGACCTACCCCAGTCAAAGTGCCTAGATCATTGCCACCACAGTGCACAAGTATGACGTCAGGGTGTTGGGGATGCAAAAAGGATTTCACCAATGGCATCAATTGTTGCCACTTTAATCCTCTCCGTCCAATGCATTTAATGTCTACATTTGGTAAACCTAAGTCTTTGTGAATTCCTTTGTTTTCTGCGTACCTTTGGCTCCAGAAAATATAGCTGTGTCCCACAATCCACACTCTAAGCATCTTGAAGGGAGGTCTGGATGCACTCAGATGGTCTCTGTAAATGAAATGACAGTGTGAAAACTAACATTTTTCTAAAATGGTGGATAAAATGCAGTTTTAAGAAAAGAAAAGAAATCATTGGTTTTTGACAATTTTCTACACTGAGAAGTAGGGTGCATGTTTCTGTTTTTTAAAAGCATGATTTTTATTGGTTAACAAAATCTGATTGAAAGGAACATTACATAGGATAAGCTATGTTGAAAAGTCAAGCACACTTGCTGTTTTGATTAGCAACATTGTGTGATGAACTTTTTACCTGGGCGCTCAGTTAAGTGTTCCATGAACTGTTTCTATGGTAACAGGCAGAAGGCAGAGTGGGGGTAGTGTTCAAATGTATGTCAATTGGAAAGGGTTCAAATGTGTAACCAATAGCAATGTGTGTTTGCTTTTGAATTAATGGGGGAAACAATGTGATTTGATGTTCAGGTGTATATATTCAAAATGGGGGGGAAACGTTGCCATTCTGTGGTTCTGGTGAGAGGTGTACAGAAGAGATATTCTGTATAAGAAAATCTGGTGTGTGACTGACATACTTATTATTGTATGAAACAATTTGAAAGGTGAGTTATTAATTTGTGAGGGGATGTATGTGGTGCATTTTGATTTTAATCAGACTAATGTGTTTCTCCTGGTAAAGTGCAGGGTGTACTTTTTTTTCTGTAGAATTTATTTGTGCGTGTGTGTTCATTTAGAAACCATGACCTGAGATAAGCATTTGTGTATTTCATGTGTTTGTAGACAGATAACTATGTTGTTTTCATGTTTTGGTAGAATTAGAAACCGGTCATTTTTTATGTATTTGCAAAATGAGTTAAGTTTCTACACTAAAATGCAGTACTCATTCTAGACAGCGAAATGTGTTTTTGTAAAATGCAAGGGATAGTGTTGTTTGTCTAGAATCACACAGTGAGTCTTGTGTTCATTTAGGAATCGTTCTGATAGAAGCACTCTATACTAATGTGTAGTAGACAATTTTGTGTCTGTGTATAGTCACCTTAAGTGTTGTAGACTAGTAAATGTGTTTTGGTAAAATGTAAGGGATAGTGTTGCTAGTCTAGAATCACACAGTGAGTCTGTGTGCATTTAGAAATCACTCTGAGAGAAGCATTTCAGTACTTCATGTGTTTCCTGACCAATAATTGATTACAAACTTATTGTGTTCTCACAAATTTTTGTAGAATTAGAAAATAGTCATTTGTTATGTGTTTCCAAAATGAGTTTATGTTTTATAGTAAAATGCAGTTACGAAATATGTGGAAAGGACGCTTGATGTGTTTGCAGACAAATAAGTACATGTACTGTTGCACTGAGACAGGTTTTAGGATACGCAGTTCTTGAAACTCCAATGCACTATGCATGTATTAGTCTAACCACCACCCAGCCAGCTCTGGTCTGCTTTTATCCTGAAAGTTTCACTGTGATTCGTCAAGTGGGGGCCGAGAAAAAAGGGGGGTCCCAAAACGTGTCTTCCCCATGCAATTTCCTATAGGACCTTTAGCCAAAGCTACAGACTGAACTTCTGAACGGAATGACACAAAATGTGGCAAAGAGGTAGCCCTCAGTTCAGACTTGTGCCTTTTGCTTAAATGGTGTCAATCTGTTTAGTAGTTCCTAAGAAAAGTACAGTTAAAGTCATTTATATACGTATGGGCGCTGTGGATCCGCGGAGTGTGCGAGGATCGTCAACGTAACATAGGCGCACCCTTCCGATCACACGCTGAATGCTAATTGTCTGTCAAGTGGTTGTCAACATTGGAAACCAGGAACTGTTAGCAGCCATTTTTTGCCTCCGTAGAAGCGAGGCTGAGGAAGTCAGTGGAATATGTGTGCAAAATGTAGAAAGGGGGCTGGGTAGAAAAACTTTTACCCTATAGACCTGCTTAGGGGGTCCCAGAAGGACCCCCAGGGCATACAATTCTTTTTCTTTTTTTAAAAAGAACCGGCAGCTGCGTGTAGGCTGCACGGACTCTAATGTAAAAAAAATAAAACAGAGCCTTTTTTATAATTAGCCTCCGGGGGGCTAAAATACCGGGGGCAAAATTATAAAATGTTATGGGGGACCCAGAGGGGCCCCCCAGCCCCGGGAGTCATCATCCCCCAGGGCTAAAAAAAGTTTTGGGTGGAGGAATCCAAGGTCCCCAAAGCCGCGGGGACCACCACCCCCGGGGCTTTATGTATTGTGGGAGGGGGAATGCTTGGCACCCCTCCTGGAGCACTCGAGGGCCCCGTCACCTCCCGGGGCCATAAAAAAATACCACCACCTTTACATTTCTGTTTCAGGCCTACATTTCCCCAGTCACTATCCATGCATCCTACACTACTCAAAGACTACTGCACTATTCTAAAACACTATCAGTGTACGACCCCCTACACTTCACAAATACCACTGCACTACCCTAAACTCTAAAATACTATCCTAGCACGACTCCTACCTACCCAAATACCATGGCACTACCCTAAACCTTAAACTTACCCCAACACGACCCCTTACACTACCCAAACACTATAGTACTACCCTAAAAGATTACTTCAGCACGATCCCCTACACTACATAAACACCACTGCACTACCCTAAATCTACCCCCAGCACGACTACCTACACTACCCATTCACCACTGCACTACCCTAAACCTTAAAACACTACCTCAGCACCACTCCCTACACTACCCAAACACCATTGAAGTACTGTAAACCTTAAGTCTACTCCAGTATGACCTCCTACACTTCACCAACTTCACTGCACTATCCTAAAGTCTAAATCTACTCCGAGCATGACCCCCTACACTACCCATTCACTACTGCACTACCCTGAATCTTAAAACACTACCCCAGCTCGACCGCTACACTACCCAAACGCTATTGCAGTACCCTAAACCTTAAACCCCAGCATGACCATTTGCAGTACCCAAACACCACTGTACTACCCTAAAAGAGTACCTCAGTATGAACCACTACACAAACAATCACCAGTGGACTACCTTAAACTCTACATCTACCCTCATTAAGACCACCTACACTACATAAACACCACTGCACTACTCTAAACCCTAAAACAGTACCCGAGCATGACCCTCTACACTACTGAAACACCATTGCACTACTCTAAACCTTAAATCTACCCCAGCATGACACCGTACACTACTCAAACACTACTGCACTACCCTAAAACACTATCAGAGCTGGACCCCTTACACTACAAAAACACCACTGCAGTACCCTAAACTATAAAATACTACCGCAGCACGACCCCTACACAACTAAAATACCATTGCTTTACCGTAAACCTTAAACGTATCCCAGTACGACCCCTTACACTACCCAAACAGCACTGTACTACCCTAAAAGAGTACTTTAGCACGATTCCGTACACTACATGAACACCAATGCACTACCCTAAACCTTAAATCTACACCCAGCACAACTCACTACACTACTCATTCATAACTGTACTACCCTAAACCCTAAAACACTACCTCAGCACGACTTCCTACACTACCCAAACACCATTGCAATACTGTAAATATTAAATCTATTCCAGTACGACCTCCTACACTGCACTATCCTAAAGTCTAAATGTACTTTATTTTATAAAAAGAAGAAGAATATCGAATCCATTGTTGAAAAGGCTGTTGAAGTAAAGAGGAAACTATTTATTTTAGTATTTATTTTAGTATGAATTTGATCACTAGATAAGCCAATGCATTTAATGAAGGCCAAAAGTAAGAGGAAAAGAGTAATTAACAAAAGTAATTTGTGCGATATTTTCTTAGGGCAATGGAAACACAGTTCAAGTTCTGTGCCTTTTTTTAATGAAGAGAGTTATTTACAGACCAATGATTTGTTGCATGCAGGTGACACCAGTGGTCGAGCTTATGAGGTTAGAAATGGTTGTCCAATTGACAAAGAGCAAATGGTTTCTAGAAATGCAGAAGAAGTGATAGCTGATGAAGTTCTAGGCAGACATCCTAAAGCCCCAGTGCACACTTGGGATTGTAGTAGTATTTGTAGTGTACCACAAAAATCTATCGATAAATTACGTAATTTCTTACAAGCATATTGTAAAAAAAGTGTTAAACAAAAGATTAAGGTGTTGCAAGGACTAGACCCTTGCAGAGTGAGAAAACATACTGCTTTGCAAGGTCATTCTCTGGCTTGTCTTTCTAGGAAAGTATGTCAAAGATTTTTTTACCAGTTCAGGATGTTGGCAGTTTATCATACTCAAATGCGGAAGTTAGTGAGAAGATTGTATTATGCAAAAAGTCCAGCACTAAAGTTAAATGAGTTGAACAATGCTCTTTTGCGTGGGTCAGTATCAGATGTGAAAAAGGTTTGTGATGATATTGAGTTTTGTTACTTTGGTCCTGAAGAAGAGAATGAAGAAACTCAGACATTAATAGAAGAAAATGTTGTAAAGAATGTTGAACATAGTTGTACAACAAATTTTGAAAATGGAAATTACAAAGTTTAAGATGATTTCAGGTTAATGGCCACATTTTTCTTGTATTTGTTGTCGGCGAACTCACTATAAAAATCAGACTAGGAGTGTTGATCTGTATTTAAAAAGTAAAAAAGAAAACATTGATAAGTGGAAGGAATTTGCAACTTATTTGTTGGTAGAGAATTGTTTTTATTTGGGTTCTGATCAGGGTATTTGTAAATGTTGTTATAACAAATTAGATGAGAATAAAATGACCACTTTAGCTGTGTATAATAATTTAGAGTTAGTTGCTATTCCTCCAGAATTGATAGATTTAAACACCTATGAGTCTGTTCTCATTCAATGTGTGCACCCGTTTCAGGCTATTGTTCGTATGGAGACTAACCCCCAGATGCATCAAGCATCCATTTTGCGATTCCTTATTAGCGAAAAATAAGGATTTGCTAATAAGGAATAGCAAAATGCTATGCATAAACAAATCACAAAGAAATTTGCGATTTCTTAATATTCCTTAATTGCGACTCGCAAATTGCGATTCGCAATTAAGGAATACCTCCCCATTCATTCCTATGGGCCTTGAGGCTATTTGCAATTCGCAAATAGCGAATCGCAAATTGAGAATGCAATTTCAAGGGTGCAGGGGTGTCCAAAGGACACCCTGTTGCATCCCTGAAATTAATCTGTGCATATATGTTGCGCACACACATGCCCTAAGGGCATGTGTGTGCCCAACATGAAACTTTGAAAAATGCACAAAAGTGCATTTTTCAAAGTTTTTGCAAATTACCATGAAGTTGAACTTCATGGTAATTTGCTACTTCTATAAGCGAAATCTCTAATTTTTTAACTTTGATGCATTGCATTTAAGGAATCTCAATTTGAGATTCCTTAATTGCAAGAAATCGTAATTTAGCGAATTCTTAATTTGCAATTTTTGTCTTTGGGATGATGCATCCCAAATGCAAAAATACCGGTTGCAAAGGGGCAGATTCTGAGAATCTGCCCCTATGCGAGCGGATTTTACCTTGATGCATCTGGGCCTTAAACAGGTAAATTGACTCCTTCAGATTTACAAAAAGGATTAAAAGGAAGAGTTGTGAATACACCGTTAGATTTAAAGAAAAACATTGACACTATTGGTGTAGAGAGTTAGTGGATGTTAGGCAAGTGCTAAAGGCAACATTGTATTTGATAAAAAACAATACATACTATAAGAATGTTTCTATGGGAGAAGAAGAAATAGTTTTAACAGAAGATACTGAAACATCAAGTGGACAAATGAAAAAAGTGGACATGTTAAGATGTGAAGAAATCTTTGCACATTACAGTGTGCATCCACTTCATTCAAAATAAGTGCTGGGGAACACTATTGAGTTGTTCCAAATGAAAAAAGCAAAGGGAAGTCCCATGAGTGTATGGGAAGAGAGCTTGGAAGCTCGTTGTTTTCCGCAGTTGTTTCCAACTGGAAAAGGAGGATGATATTATGAACGTCCTGTGCAGATTCCTGCATCTGAATATCGGACAACAAGATTATATGCAGAAGATCCAAGATTTTGACAATGTGTCCCTTATATGTTTGATCGTTTGTTCGAAAGTGACTTTTCTGGACTTTCATATGCAGTCAATCACATTTCAAAAACTTGAATGCATCTGCAAAATGTATCTGCTAAATATTTTATGGATAAAGTGCACTAGAGAGATGATCATCTAGAATCTCAGCTCAGTAATCTGATGGCATGTCAGCGAGGGACTAATGAATATTGGTACCGTCGTCATGGAGAACTGAAATCTATGCTACGGAACTAAGGACCTCCTACATGGTTCCTTACCCTAAGCTGTGCTGAGTACGCTTGGGATGAGTTGCTAGAGTTTCTTCGAGATGCAAATTACAACATGAAAAATATTGAATACAAGACATCTGGAGAATTGTGTTTTTTGGATCCTGTTAATGTGTGCAGGTATTGTAATCATAGATTTGAAGCTATGATGTCTTTTATCTGCAATAAAAAAAATCCTCCTCTTGGAGAAGTTGTGGATTTCTTTTGGAGAAAGGAGTATCAAGCAAGAGGTGCTTCTCATATACATATGCTGTTATGGATTAAGGACACCCCCAAATTTGAAACAGATGCAGACGATACTGTTTTGAGTTTTATTGAACAATATGCAACATGTGCTGTACCCAAAAGCACAGAAGAAAACAACTTACGAGCACAAGTCTTACGATTGCAAAGCCACCGATGTGGAAAATACTGTAGACGAAAGTACAAATCTAAGGACAAGTTCTACACCAAATGTCGTTTTGCATTTTCACGTCTTGTAATATCCAAAAATCTAAGTTTTATGTCATCTTTGTGACATACTATCACGAGAAAGTCTCCAAAAAATACCCACAACTTAGGAAATGAAGAGTAAAAATACATAAATGACTAAAAACCATGTGGAATGCTAACATGGATATTCAGTATGTTGCGGACAATTCCATTGCTGTTGCCCGATATGTAACGTCCTATATTACAAAATCAGAAAAGACGGAATTGAAAGAAATGTGGGAAGAGATTTCTCATGAGAAGACTCTAAGTAAGAAATTATACAGTTTCAGTTTGAAGATGTTATCACATCGAGAAATCGGAGCATATTAATGCTCAGATCGGTTAATATCTGCAAGTCTATACTCTAAATCTAGAAGAATCATTTGGGTGAGTCTAGGTCTTGCAGCAATGCAAAATCGAGTACTGCAACCTGTACAAGAAATTGAATATTTAGCAGAAAAAGATCTAGAAAGTACAGATATTTTGAAAACTAATATGTTGAAAACATATTACCCAAACAGAAGCCATCATCTTGAGAACATGTGTCTCTATGAAGTGCTGAAAAACTACATTTTTAAACTGAATACCACTGAGAACATCAATGATGGAAAATATGGAGTCATTGGTTCTGAAGGATGTTTTGTGAAACAAACAAAAGGAAATTTGATTAATCACAGAAAGCTGAGTTTGCGACACTGCTGATGAAAGGGAATTTTACTATTTAGCCCTTTTACAACTATTCAAACCATGGCTTTGAAGATTCCTTTAATGCTTGTAAAGATACCATACAATACAGTGCTTTTGCAAATTATGTTAAAATGTTGAACTATGAAATTGATCAAGAAGCTACAATTGCAGCTGAAATTGCTAGAGACAGTTCTCAAGACAGTCAAAGTTCTGCTGCGCTGAGTCAAGATCCACTAGGACAACCAATTGTTGAAAATGAAGCAGCAATCGCCATGAATGAGATGGAAACAGCAATGCATCAAGCTCAAGAAAATATTATGGACTTAGGAAACTTGGACGAACAACTAAATGTTGAACAGAAACAAATATATGAGCAAGTGAGGCAATAGATTGACCATGGATTACTTCATGAAAAGAAAGAGTGCATTTGTTTTGTGTTGTCACTGCTCCAACTGGGTTGACAGCACACAACATCAAAGGAATTACATTACCTCGTTTACTAATACTACCTGTGGAGCATGAAAACAAATTGGAATACCACAAGCTATCTGGAGAAGCTTGTTGTGAAGTTTCAAGTCTTGAAGAAAATGAAACTTCTCATTATTGATGAGGTAAGCATGGTCTCAAACTTAATGCTTGCTTTTGTGCATTTAAGAATACAGCAAATTCTTAAAACAGAGTACGACGTGTTATTTGGAGGAAAAAATGTCATCGTTTTTGGAGATCTACTGCAACTGACTCCTGTAAAAGGACAACCAGTATTTAAACACTTGCGCATGAAGACACCAGAAAGTCTCTGGGTAGTGTTGCAAATGTCAACATTTGGTCATATTTTGAATTAAAAGAACTTATTACAAATATGCGACAGGCAAATGATGTTGATTATGGGACTATTCTCTAAGATATAAGAATTGGACAACTGACTGAACATGGCAAACAAGATTTTCAGTGTTGATTACTTTCCAGTTTGTTTCCAAATGAAAATGTAGTTCCTGAGAAAATATACATGAAAATTGCAGAAAACAAATCTGTAATCTGCTTAATGCCAACTCTGCATGAGTGTTGTATATTCAATGAAGAACTTTTGAAACTGGAAAATAAAGAAATTATAAAAATGGAAGCCATCGATAAAATAGGCAATGAAGGAATCAATATGATATTGACAGAAAAATTGAAGACAAAACTGAATTCTTTAAAAAAATCAATATCTTAAACTGCTGGTTTAGAAAATAATCTATATGCATGTAGAAACTGTTGTGTCATTTTAAGGCATAATTTGGATGTAGAAAAAGGTTTAGTTAATGGAGCAATGAGTAAAGTTGTGGATTTTGTTAATTATCAGAATAAGGCTGGTATTGAGTTCTTGAAAATCAAATTTGATCACATTGAAGAAGTTAAACAAATTGGTCATTGTTCAGTTTGTTTTTTGCTTGTTAAAGATTTTATATGTCCGTAGAACACAGTTTCCAGTTTCTTTGGCATATGCAGTGACTATTCATAAGTCTCAAGGTTTAAGTGTTAACAGTGCTTTGGTGTTCGGAAAATAACAATCCTAGGCAATCCATATTATAAAATTAAACAACAATAATGTAATCAAGAAAACAATGCAAAAAATGTAAAGAAAACATAAACATGAAATACCAAAGTGTGCAAATGTATCTAAGTTTTAATAAAAAGTTAATAAAAACAAATTATACATTTCATTAGAATACAATACTTAATTTGTATATTCATATAGTAAAACCATAAAAAGTAGTGGCAGATAGAACACAATTCTGTATCCGACGCGCGTTTCAGCGTACACCAAACGCCTTCTTCAGGAAGAGCCACAATATTCTACAAACATTTAAAAATACATAATAATAAAATCATGACATCAATTCTAAAGTTCACAAATTTAAGTACATTATGTTAAAAACAAAAGCACACAAAAGGGTATCTCAATCTTAGATATATATTTTCTCACATATGCATGTCCTACATTGAGAGCCCATCTATATGTCGTGGAACTATGGAGATCTAAGACATAAAATATTATGGATGGTCTGGAAATGGGGGGGAATCTAAAAGACCAAGATTTCTATAATGACCGTCTAATTGATGGCAAGGCCACTATATGAATGGATTCCACTTTTATATTTATTCTCATTTTGTCTCCAGTAAAAACGACCCTTGTCTTAATGAACATTATATGGTTCATTAGTGTATGTAGGATGTATAAACTAAAAATAAGCCACTTTTATCCGCATTAGACAGCGCAGTTATAAATGATGATTCTCTGGTATACCTTTTAATGAGTTCATATGATGAATTTATTCTCAAGATGGTTAATTTTTCAAGGATGGAAAAAAGCCGTCACAGGTTTTTATCCTTTCTCTATAAGAAATAAGTACAAAGCTTACTTGTCAGAGATACTTTTAGAGGGCATATGAAAAACAAAATAGATTCCAGATTTTTGGATAGATGTAACTCTATGTATAATTACGGTCCCTGATTAAACTGCAGGGAAAAATATCATTACGTGTCTTGTGGATAAACACTCTGAAAAATGAGTCCTAGTGAAAGGAAACGAACTGCGAGTATCTGAATAGAATCATAAAGAAACCCATCAGGTAAATGATTTGATCTAGGTTTGCTAAGGTATTAATCAAGCATGGATATAGAAAATCACCTCTTATCTGAGGAGTACTAGTCCTGCTTCTAGTTTAAAAAGAGGGAATGGCGGGCTTCCAATCTTTCAACAAACAAATTGGTGATTCAAGAATACTCTGCCTTTGAGCCTGTATGTTAAATAACGAGAAAACAGGAAGAGTATTAATTCATATTCTTACAGTATTTCTATGTGACCTAACCCTTATTTAGGGCAAATGTTGTTCCTTAACCACTTGGATGCTATGCATGAACACCAATTTACTGTATATTTCCATTGAAATGAATGGGCACTCCATGACGAGTTACCCTTGTCATTAGCATCCAAGTGGTTCTGTACCTGATAGGGATGTACTCGATTAAAGGAGCTTGGATATGTGGATATAAAACATCGCAATTGATAAAAAGTGCAAGACAAAAAGTGTCTTCTACTGCATACTATTCTTCCGTGTTCGGGTACACGATATCCCTCTATGCCTAAGGGATTTGTTCGGGCATGTCAATAAGTTTTTGTCAAAGATACAGGGTGTTCCTGTCCAGCTGTCACTTATGCAGATCCCTTTGGGTCTGGATTCAGGAAGTGCTCAAAAAGTGTCCCCAAGCAACAATGTGTATATGATATTTGTAGCTACAGCGGTTCTAAGGTTGTGCATAGCCTCGCGCTGGCTACAAAACGATTCTCCTTCGTTTGAAGCAATGCGGACCCGGTTCCTTTTTACTTATAATACTGAATACAATATCTATGTTTTGAAAGGGAGACGGAAAAGGGCATTAGGACAGCAAATCTGGGTCTCAGTCTGTGCATATATGGCTCCAGAAGGTTGACTACTTGGGGAGGGCCCCTCACTGTATTTCTCTGTATTTTTCTGTACTTTTTTCTTTTTTTTTGTTGGTTTTTTTCTCTTCTTAACTCTGTATTTCGATGTATGTAACTCATTTCTCTTCTCCTTTTTTTTTTACAATGGCTTTATTATGTACTGTCGTTTTGTATAAATTATATAAATGTGCGAAAAGGAGGAATTTTCCAAAATATCTGTTATACAGTATGATGTTTGTCATTGATTCTATTCCACTTTTACGTGATGAGAAGGTTTTTTTTTTTGTTGCTGGATCATGTGCTCGTGTTCTATGCATCTCAATAAAAAAAAATATATATCCCTCTGCCTAAAAGAGATACAACTATATAAAAATATATCTAGATATTATCTGGAAGGTAATGCCTAATATGGCTGAAGCTAAACTATCTCAATTACCTGATGTGGCTTCTTTTTCAGATATAGATAAAGCTGCGCACTCTCGCTCTAGAGCCACCGGCGTTTGTGGGGAGTCGGTATAGCAACCTCGCTCGACATCCGCGCCATTTTATTTTGTAAAGTCACACCCCTAATGGACCATGTGACTAGCTTACAATGAAAAACTAGAGCGGACCAATGCAAATAGAACGGCGCTAGCTCCATTATTTTAAATGTGTGTTTCTCTCGTTTAAAAAAAAAATGGGGTAGATGTTCAGAAAGAACTATATACAACATGCGCTTCTATATTAGTTCTATAGTTGATATTTCAAATCATTATATATGTCTTTCTAGTTTTACCAGTAAGAAATCTAAGGCAATAGATTTAGAAGAAAGACTCTTTTCTCGTCTCATCTGAAACTGGAGATCACATTTATTAGTGCCAGCATAAAAAAAACGTAATTAACTACGTAAGACCAGGACATTTATCTATTAATGCTAGCCAAATTAACATTAGTTTTTTGGTAATGGATTCATTTACTTGTACTTTATAAACATTATTAAAGGGCAGGCCTAAAATTATCACCTCAGACGTTCTATCCTCAACTAATCTGAGTGATACGCAGGTTAGTTCAAAAAAGGATTATTAGATCAAGGCGTTCTCCCAAGGTATTTCACTATTGAGCCCATTCTTAAAAGTATTAAGAGAAAAGATCCAAAAAACCTCGCGTTTCTTGCGAATTTTTAAACCTCCTTTATTATCTGCCATATTAATTTTCTCCAGAATTCTCCACCTGACAGTGCTTTGGTGAACATTGGAAATACTGTTTTTAAAGAGGGTATGGCATATGTTGCTTTGTCGAGAGTTAGAACATTATCTGGTTTGTTTTTGATTGATTTTGATGATACAAAGATTACTGAAGATGCAAACTATGTCAAAGAGTATGATAGGTTAAGAAGAACACATGCTCCCAATTTAGGTCAATATCCTGTATTTGAAAAGCGTGCGGTTGGTTGAAAAAGAAGGTATGAGAATATCTGTACTGCAGGTGTACAGAAGGGAAAAAAACATGATAATGTTGTGATTGCAAGCAAAAAGAAAAAGGACACTGTTGAAGAGATTGTTGGTTATCAGTTTGAAAATAGTTCTGGTGTCAACTGCTATGCTAATGTAGTGGTGAATGTTGTTTTTTTTCTTGAAGCTTTGCAACAGCAAATTATGGAGAGTCGGGAAACATTTTTTTGTTGCTCGTTACATTCTGTGTATGAAAAATTAAGAACTGATACAAGTTAAATACAAACCGTTTCTGATGTTCGTAATCTTTTGGATGTATGTTCTAGTTCAACACAATTTACACAACATATCCAACAAGATGCTCAGAAATTTCTAATGTATATGCATACTGTATTGGAAAATGAAGGTGTAGACATAGAGAATCTTTTTGGCCTTTGGTATACATGGGAACATCAATGTGAAAATTGTATGTATACATGTAGCACTAATGTAGATACTGAAAGTTTCTATATTTGACATTACCGGACTGTAAATCAGTGTCTTTCAGTAAATTAGTTAAAGCTGCAAATCAAAACATGGAGTGTAGCCAATGCAAAATAGAAATGTTATCAACATTACGTATACAAAGATATGGACAATATAACATTTTAGTGATGCAAAGTTGTACAGCTGACGGAAGAAAATTGGACACTTTAATAAAACATTTTGTAGCTACTCAACTATCTTTTCAGGAAGGACTTTTGTAGCAGTAGTAATAATTTTCCACGATGGTTCTTCAACAACATCTGGACATTACACTGCTTATATGAAAAGTAACAAAGTCTGGACTCTTTGTAATGATGCTCAGTTGGTTTTTCAACAACGTTTGACTTTCGAATTACCAAATTCCTATCTAATATTTTTAAAGTCAAAGTGTTTTAGTCTGGATGGATTGTTGTTTTTTTTTAAAGAATCCAATTGGTTGTTTTTTTTGTCTGCTGTTATGTGATAAGTACGATTGAAATCACTGTTTGTAGTGAAATTCAATGTATTCTGAGAGCAGCAAAAAAGGCAAAGAAATTACTTTGTAAAATGTTAAAATGATGCTGTACTGTTAAAAATGTATTATTGCATGTTATAACTATTTTTTCTTTTCTTTTACAGATCCTAATTCTAAAATATAGAATTTACTATATTTTACATTATAAAAAACAACTGAATAAAATGTGTAGCGTTTTTTAGTTATATTACTGCTGAGGTAAGTTTAGGTAAGTCTTAAAATGCACAATGGACTGTGTTTGCACACAGGTGAAAAAATGGGAGATTGATGGACTACATTTGTGCCAGAGAATTCCATTGTAGACAGGTATCAAATAGTAGTACAAAAATGTACTCGTATGATAAGAATTGGCCTAGCTTTTAACTCTCTTTCTTAATTGCAAGGTGAGAAAAAGACATTCTATACACTATTTGTTTTCCATGTGAAGATAATCTAATCATAGACAGCACTTTCCATTGAAATGGTGTTCATTAGGTTTTGCTGTGCATGTTTGCACAGAACAATCATAGAACAAGACATATATCCAGTTTTATGAAACGAAAAAAACTGGCCATGTTTGTGAATGGTACACCATCCTCCAATTAGTGGAGCAAAGCACAACAAGGAGAATTCTTTTCACTACTCATCATTTTTTACTTTCAATATATGCTACAATGCACAGCATATATTGAAGGTGAAAAATGCCTTTTCTGATTGTTTTTTTGCAGTAAAGTGTCCCTTGCTGTACAAAAACAATCACCGCATAACACGCATCCTTCCACCATGGTGCAAGGGTGGATGTGTCACCACATAGCTGCAGTTTAAGCAGCTGTGCAGAGGGAAGCACAGACTTGCAACATATTTTTGTACAAATGTTGCATCCCTGTGCTTCGGAAATAGCGCAGCATGCTGTAGGTAAATAGTTCACAGTGTCATGCTGCAGCATTTTCTTATAGTTCTGCACTTATGTATTCACAACATATTAAAAATGCATTGTTTCAGTCAATTATATACTACACATACATACATCTAAACCTTCCAAACTACATCTAAACTTTCACACAGTAGCATACAAGTTTAGCTCTTTTTTTAGCCAGAGTAGGTTGTTCTGACAAGAACTTTATTTTTGTAGTTTTCTATTTTTTTGTATTTTTCTGAACGATTTTTTAACAAGATGAACAGTAACAAAAACTATGAATAGAAAAAAAAAACTAACAATAGTGGTTGTCGATAGCCTGACAAACAAGGTCCACTGATTGCTCACCATAAGCAATGAGACGACTGCATTTTACGCAATTTATACTGACTCGTGCAAATTGGGGACGTATATCTGGTGCTGAATTAGAAGATGATGGTGCTGTCCCAGATGTGCTTGGTACAGCTGGTGGTGCAGGAGCATTTTGATGTAGTCATCTCCTCTCGTGCTAAGTTGACTGGATGGCGTGTTTGCAAATGGTTCTTCATGCTCGCAGTTCCACACAAGTATTTTTTGTTCGGATTTCCTCTAGAGAGGACCGCTTTCCAGATTTTGTACGTTACTTTGGTCGCATTGACCTTTTTTAGTCCAGTTGGGAATGTGACAAACCTCCACACTAGATGAATACCTCTCTGGAGGGGGAGGGTCTGGAACAAGTTCCTGAGTGGTGGACTCTTCTGATTCAGATGAAGAAGGTGGATTTGTTGCCATTACGAAAATTGTGAGGTGAATCAGGTCTGTAATAAGCAAAAAAAAGAGTTCTTCTCAGCAGGTCTTTGGCTAAGAAATGTCTAAGAAGAGTGATTGAAATGGGTGGGGTCCTTCAATACTTTGAATAGGAAGTCTAATGAACCAATCAAATCTCTTTTTTTGTGGTCACATGGGGTAAGCGTAGGGTGCGCGCACGCGGCACGCACCCAGCTCGCATCCAACGCAACTTCGAAAAAATTGCATTTAAAAGTAATGTGCTTTTTTTGAAAGTTAAAGAATATAATTGTTATAATTACCTCACACAAAGTCTTGTGTTAATATTTGTAATATATGTGTATATATATACATATGCTTTATGTTCCGCTTGCAGTGTCAAATGCAAAAAGACGGACGCAGACCCAGATTCAGGTGCAGATATGTGTTTTATTTCATTTCCCCCTGCACCACCGCCATGACGCGTTTCGGGCAGCTCAGTGGCCTTGCTCACAAGGGCTTAAAAATGTTCCCGGGAGTCGCGCAACCACTGCATCCAATATGCATATGACATCACGCGCTACAGCCCTTCCGACACGTCGCGTAATATGTACATGTCGCGTATGCGCCAGAACTCGCTTACAAGTTGCATATCGACTGCGTTTAAAAAGTTGTACTCGTCGCACACTCTAGTCTGTTCCTATACAGCAATCCTAAAATGGCGGACATGTGACGTGCAGTGAACGAGCAGGGTACGCTTTGGGTGCACGACTCCAAAACAATATTGTAAACAATATAAAATAATTTAAAAAATATATTTTTCATTTTAAAAATCAAAAAAATAAAATATGTGTGATGTAATTAAAATAATAACATACCTAAAAAAAATGTAGTTGAAAAATATAACAATAAATATAACAATAAATATATTTTAAAAATTATCATTTAAAAAACCTTTGAAATTCACTGAAAAAAACCATAGGCTTCAGATGTGGTATAGTTAGGAATTAGCATTAAAAAAACCTTAGAAATTCACTGAAAAAACCATAGGTTTTAAGGGTGTTATAGTTAGCTGGACATTTCACTCATACAAAACCATTGAAATCCCTCCGTTATAGTTAGTTGTACTCACTGTAACTCTCGCGCCCACAATCCACTGGTGATGATGTCACATATTACATCATCCATGACATGGTCAGTGACATCACTGATGACATCTCTGCTGACATCTCAAATGAAATCACTGATTACATCATCCACGTGACAATCAGATACACCTCATCATACACTAGTATAACCTTCCATCACTCACTGTAAAATATCGAGTACCATATTAGAATTGATTGATACAGCAATAAAAGTATCTAAAAACCCACTCAGAAATTCCTAGATCTACACACACATCTAATCTCTTTCCTGTATATTCACTCATACATGTTGTCAACGATCAATAGAACACTATCAAATATACTTATACACCTAAATTAACATTACACAGCAACACACATCCTATTCAGTTATGCAGTCATCCTATTCACTTTTGCAACCAATTTACCTTATTTACATTTACTCAGGTACACACTTATGCAAATATCACTTTATTGATTCATATAAATAGTAACTCATTCTTAGTGTGCTATGAAATCACAATTACAAGCAGAGAATTATCTATACAGTCACTCATGGAATCAATGAGTTTTATGTACACGTATTTATATACAACAACTGTCACATACACTGTCTTTTATTTTTCTACTTTGTTAGACCATTGGGAAATGTTTCTGTTCATCACCACACCCATAAAGATATTCACTTTCCGAAAAATGTACTATAATACGTAGTCTTAACCTCGCATATGTACTGAGTTAACTATTCACATATCTCTGGGCAGTCACAGACCCCCCCACTGAAGCACACACACATTCACTCTTCACTGTAAATAATCAGTTAATTAATCAATAACTAATATAGAGTTTCACATAGCTAGTAACTAACTGGTGCAGCAGTTTACTCAACAACTAACCAAGTAATACAGATATTCACACAGTTTAGTCACTATCCAATAAATTTAGTGAGACACTATAAATTACTCAAGTAACCAATCAATCATCAATCACACTGCTACTAAATACACTATCCATATTTGTATATATCCACTCATTCTTCAATGCAGATTGCTATATATATATAATACATATTTAAATGTGGAGCCAAACCACTTTCACTGGATGATGGCATCAGTGATGTCATCAGTGATGTCATCAGTGATGTCATTTGAGATGTCATCAGTGATGTCACTGACCATGTCGTGAATGTTGTAATATGTGACATCATCAGCAGTGGATTGTGGGCGCGCGAGATATAGTTAGTACAACTAACTATATCGGAGGAATTTCAATGGTTTTGCACGAGTGAAATGTCCAGCTAACTATAACACCCCTAAAACCTACATTTTGTTCTGTGAATTTCTAAGGTTTTTTAAATGCTAATTCCTAACTATATCAGGCCTGAAACCTATGGTTTTTTCAGTGAATATATATATATATATATATTACCTATTGGCAGTCGCCAGTAGGCAGTTATAGTTAGGACCTATTTTCCATAGGAAATCCGCAACATTCTATTTGCAATTACTATGGCGGCCATTGACGAATCTTCGTGAAATCTTCAAAACTTATGCCCCACTCCAGTCCGCTCCTATCCTGATAGTTTTTGGGTGATTCGTCAAGCAGGGGCCGAGAAAAAATGGGGTCCTAAATCTCGTTTTCCCCATGTTATTTCCTATAGGAGATTTGTGACACGGCTACAGCCTGAACTGCTGAACAGAATTACACCAAATTTTGCAAAAAGGTAGCCCTTGGTTCAGAAAGTGCCCTTTTTTTAAATGGTGTAAATCCGTCAAGTAGTTCCTAAGAAATAAAAAAATAGTGGTGGAAAAATTATTTTCCCATAGGAAAATGTAGACACTGTTATAGCAAAAACTGCTGAACGGAATACACCAAATTTGGCAATAAGGTACTGATTGGCTCACAAAGTGACCTTGCACAAAATGGTGTAAATCCGTTCAGTAGTTTTAGAGAAATTAAGGAATAAAGGTAGTGATATCTATGGCCGTGGAGGACCTCCTCACCCTCCGTGCACCATCCCGATCACAAGATTTATGCTAATTGGCTGTCAACACTCCAAACAAGGAAGTGTTGGCAGCCATCTAAAATCAGTCAAACTAAGGCGCAAAATGCAAAAAGGGGGCTGGGTAGAAACACCCTGACCCCCGAGGCCTGGTTAGAGGTTTCCACAAGGACCCCCAGGGCCAAAGAATTATTTATTTTAAAAATCGCCAAAATCCACACAGTGTGGGTGGATCCTGCCGAGAAAAAAACCAAAGTGCGGGCAGCTTCAAATTATGTGCGAGGGCCTCACAGCCCCCCACCCCCAGCCCCAAGGACCGCCACCCCCGGGGCTTTTCAGAATTAGCCTGAACTGCTGAACAGAATTACACCAAATTTTGCAAAAAGGTAGCCCTTGGTTCAGAAAGTGCCCTTTTTTTAAATGGTGTAAATCCGTCAAGTAGTTCCTAAGAAATAAAAAAATAGTGGTGGAAAAATTATTTTCCCATAGGAAAATTTAGACACTGTTATAGCAAAAACTGCTGAACGGAATACACCAAATTTGGCAATAAGGTACTGCTTGGCTCACAAAGTGACCTTGCACAAAATGGTGTAAATCCGTTCAGTAGTTTTAGAGAAATTAAGGAATAAAGGTAGGGATATCTATGGCCGTGGAGGACCTCCTCACCCTCCGTGCACCATCCCGATCACAAGATTTATGCTAATTGGCTGTCAACACTCCAAACAAGGAAGTGTTGGCAGCCATCTAAAATCAGTCAAACTAAGGCGCAAAATGCAAAAAGGGGGCTGGGTAGAAACACCCTGACCCCCGAGGCCTGGTTAGAGGTTTCCACAAGGACCCCCAGGGCCAAAGAATTATTTATTTAAAAAATCGCCAAAATCCACACAGTGTGGGTGGATCCTGCCGAGAAAAAAACCAAAGTGCGGGCAGCTTCAAATTATGTGCGAGGGCCTCACAGCCCCCCACCCCCAGCCCCAAGGACTGCCACCCCCTGGGGTTTCTAAACTGAATTGGTGGGGGATCAAAGGACCCCCCAAGCTTCGGGGACTGCCACCCCCTGGGGCATTGCAAAAAGTTTTTGCGGGGGGCTCATGGCCCCCCTGCAACCCATGGGGACCACCACCCCCTGGGGCTTGTGTTTTTTTCAAAAATAAAAAAAGAAATAGCCTGTGTGGGGGGCTCGAAACCCCCACACGCCCCGGGGACCGCCACTTCCCCGGGGCTCTACATATTCAAAATAGGGGTCGTAACAGACCAAAAAGCCCCGGGGACCACCGCTGCCCCCTCCCAAATATGTTATTAAACAAAAATAAAAAAACAAAAGCCGGCCCCGGAAGATGGATTCCCCGGGGCCATAAGTGGCCTGAGGAGGGGGGCAGTGCAGCCCCCCTCCAAAAGGTAAAAAAAAAAAAAACATGCCCCGGGGGATGGGGTCCCCGGGGCTGATTAAGGCCTCGGGAGGTACCCCCATTCCAAATGTTTTTATTTAAAAAAAAAATTAGAGGGCAGGCCCTGGGGGATGGGGTCCCTAGGGCCAATAAATTAGAAAAAGAAGGGGGGCCACACAGCCCCATTCTTAAAAAAAAAATACCAGCATTGCGTCGGAGGCCACACCCCCTCCTTGCAGCACTCTGCAAACGTGCCCCCTGGTGCGTTTGAGATGGGGAACAAATTCCCCTTGAATATTGAGGGTCCCTGGGCGCCAACTACACCACCAGGAACCTCCAGTATGCACCAGGGGGCTGTGTTACAGAGAGGTATTCTGCGGCCACGCCCCTTTTTACACCTCTCTGCGTCGCAGCTCTGTGTCGCTTATTGAAGGTAACTGGTGGACTAATTGCAAACCAGATACCCTCAGGATTTAAGAGGATTTAATCCCCCAACTTAAAACGTGTCACGGGGCGCGTTTGCACAGTGGTGAAGGGAAGGGGCGGGGCCTGAGGTGACATGTGTGCAAACACGCCCTGTTGCACGTTTTAAGTTGGGGAATTAATTCCTCTTCAATCCTGAGGGTCCCTGGGGGCCAACTAGCCTACCAGGTACTTCCAGTAAGTGCCACGGCGGTGCGCAGCAGAGTGTTGTGAAAAGGGGTGTGGCCTTTGATCACCTCTCTGCAATGCAGCTCTCTAGCGCCTACTGGAAGTACCTGGTGGGCTAGTTGGCCCCCAGGGACCATCAAGATTGAAGAGGAATGAATTCTCAAATTAAAAAGCTACACAGGGCGTGTTTGCACACATGTCACCTCAGGCTCCGCCCCTTCATTCACCATTGTGCAAACGCGCACAGTGGCGAGTTGTACGTTGGGGAAATCATTCTCTTTCAAAACTGAGGGTCCCTGAGAGCCAACTAGCCCACCAGGTATCTCCAGTATGCGCCAGGGAGCTGCATTGCAGACAGGTGTTTAGAGGCCATGACCCAAATTACAACACTCTGCAACGCAGCTCTATGGCACCTACTGGAGGCACCTAGTGGGCTAGTTTGACCCTAGGAACCCTTAGGATTCAAGGGAACTTAATCTCCCAACTTAGAACCACCACAGGGCGTGTTTACACAGTGGTGAAGGGAGGGGATGGGGCCTGACGTGATGTGTGAAAACACACCCTGTGGCGTGTTTTAAGTCGGGGAATTAATTCTCTTTCAATCCTCAGGGCCCCTGGGGGCCAACTAGCCCACCAGGTGCTTCCAGTAAGTGACATTGCACTGTGTTGCAGAGAGGTGGTGCAGGCCGTGCCCTTTTTTACACCTCTCTGCAACGGCGCTTACTGGAGGTACCTAGTGGGCTAGTTTGACCCTAGGGATCCTCTAGATTCAAGGGGACCTAATCTCTCAAATTAAAACGGCCACAGGGCATGTTTACACAGTTGGGAAGGGTAGGGACGGGGCCTGAGGTGACGTGTGCAAACACGCCCTGTGGTGCATTTTAAGTTGGGGAAATAATTCCCTTTCGATCCTGTGTGCCTCTGGGGGCCAACTAGTCCACCAGGTGCTTCCAGTAAGCGCCACTGAGCTGCGTTGCAGAGAGGTGGACTAGGCCATGTCCCTTTTTACACCTCTGTGCAATGCAGCTCTGTGGCACTTATTGGAGGTACCTAGAGGGCTAATTTGACCCTAGGGACCCTTAGGATTCAAGGGAACTTAATCTCCCAACTTAGAACCGACACAGGGCGTGTTTACACAGTGGTGAAAGGATGGCATGGGGCCTGACGTGATGTGTGCAAACACACTCTGTGGCGTGTTTTAAGTTGGTGAATTAATTCTCTTTCAATCCTCAGGGCCCTTGAGGGCCAACAAGCCCTGTGGCACGTTTTAAGAGGTAGTTTTAATCCCCTTGCCCTATTATATACTGAGGGCTTACAGAGGAGCTCATGCTAATCACAGGGGGACCCCAACGCATAGTGTTCCCTAGTGTATGTAGGTGTCTTCACTGTATTCTAAGTGTCCTTTAACATAGCACTAGCTCTAGGATTGGTTAGTCAGACTCAGTTACCACCAGTATCCATCTGAAAAAGTTGAGGGTACAGGATGGTTTTGCAACAAGGCTTATTTCTGCTCCTCTGTTGGTTCTTTCTGCACATGTCTTGCTTTTCCCTCCACTTTTCTTCGTCTTTGAGGACTTCTATTGCTTCTTTCTGCATTTCTTTTTTTTCTTTCTGTGCATTTTTTCTTCTTTCTTCACATGTCCTATCTCTGTAGGTATAGTTCGAAATTAGCATTTTAAAAACCTTTGAAATTCACCGAGAAAAACATAGGTTTCAGGCCCGTTATAGTTAAGAATTAGCATTTAAATAACCTTAGAAATTCACTGAAAAAACCACAGGTTTCAGGGGCGTTATAGTTAGATGGACATTTCACTTGTACAAAATCATAGAATGGACAATGGACATATACACCAATACAACATATACTAGTTTAAAACATAAGTAATTACTCATAAAGACACTATTGAGACAGTTATTCACTCACTAACACACCCACACACTCACTCATCCACCCATACAGTCAAGCACACATGGTGTCTTCAACACATACATACAAACAGTGAGTCACTCATTCATGCAGCTATGCACTATGTAATACCCCCCACAAACCATACAGACACTCAGACACTCATACTGATACTCAAAAAAACAACTAATAACCTATATAGACACTCATGTAGCTACTCACAAACCCATGCAGCCACTTATACACAAAGTGAGAGACTGATACACATATTTACATATTTAAACATTACTCACTAACCTATGTATTCACTAAGATACACTTAATCAGTCAGTTATACAATCAATTTTTCAACAAATGAATCATCCATTTAGACACTTATATACCCAAGTATTCTTCCATCGACCTTGAGATATACATATATAAAACATATTTTATTTTCAGAAAAACACACATTCACTGGATGATGTCATCGGTGATGTAATCAGTTATGTCATTTTAGATGTCATCAGTGATGTCATCAGTGATGTCACTGACCATGTCATGAGTGACGTAATATGTGACATCATCACTAGTGCATTGCGGGGACGCAAGTTATAGTTAGCTGAACTAACTATAACGGGGGAATTTCTTTGGCTGTGTTCGAGTGAAATGTCCAGCTAACTATAAAGCCCCTGAAACCTATGTTTTTTTCAGTGAATATATATATTTATATAATAAAACAAATTGCCAGAAAGCTTTGAGCAGGCACACGACATCGCTCTGGCCATTGAATTGCGGCTTGTGTTAATGCTCCGTTTCAATTTTTCAAGTGCCGACGCGTTTCAAGGATCACTCCTTTTCCTCAGGGCTGCATTCACAAACACATCAAAAGATCGTAATGTTTCCGGCATTATTTATTTCCATTTTCCCGTAGTGGGCGTTTGTTTAGTACAATGTTTTCAGGATGCCTGATGGGACATTGAGTCCATGATAAGAACGTAAGTCTTTCCTTTGGTAAGGTCGATGTCTGTGAAATAATAAAAGCATTGTCAATACCTTAGTAGGTTACAGAGTTTTTTGCACAAGTCATTTTTTTGCATAGAACGATGTGCCAGTCTGGCGTCGATTCGTGCAACACCTCAGCCTCTTCGCTTCAAGATGGAGCTCCGCTCCACGGCAGGACAGCCGTGAAAGTATTTATTAAAACAAATTGCCCGAAAGCTTTGAGCAGGCACACGACATCGCTCTGGCCATTAGCCATTGAATTGCGGCTTGTGTTAATGCTCCGTTTCAATTTTTCAAGTGCCGACGCGTTTCAAGGATCACTCCTTTTCCTCAGGGCTGCATTCACAAACACATCAAAAGATCGTAATGTTTCCGGCAATATTTATTGTACTAAACAAACTCCCACTACGGGAAAATGGAAATAAATAATGCCGGAAACATTACGATCTAATTTTATGTCATCCAAATGCCCAAAAGCTTTGCAGGACGCACTCAGCAGCCAGCCTTCCTTTCGGCGTACCTGTGACAACTGGTCCCACACCCGGATTATTTTTCGTATGCCTTACGCGTTTCGAGACTTCGTGTCTCTCATCAGAGGCAGCTTCCACAATTGAGTTTGTAAAATGTTCCTTTTAATTGTTCACATTCATGCGTCACAAAAAATGTCCACGCCCACTCAGGGTGCGTATATCATGAATTTTGCATGCTGGTAATTATAGTCCAGAGGGACACTTTGTTATTTTGCCTTTAGTAGGTTCTTACTCACATTGTGCAGATAAAAGCTAGTATTTCCTTAGTAGGATTCGGAGTGTTTTGGCCAGTAGATTTATGTCAGACTCGCTGCGCTGGTCAGGTTTGAACATGGTTTCAACCGCAGCCTCTTAAGGTTTCAAGATGGTGCGTCTTGCCACGACGAGGGCCGCCGTGTAATTTTATGTCATCCAAATGCCCAAAAGCTTTGCAGGACGCACTCAGCAGCCAGCCTTCCTTTCGGCGTACCTGTGACAACTGGTCCCACACCCGGATTGTTTTTCGTATGCCTTACGCGTTTCGAGACTTCGTGTCTCTCATCAGAGGCAGCTTCCACAATTGAGTTTGTAAAATGTTCCTTTTAATTGTTCACATTCATGCGTCACAAAAAATGTCCACGCCCACTCAGGGTGCGTATATCATGAATTTTGCATGCTGGTAATTATAGTCCAGAGGGACACTTTGTTATTTTGCCTTTAGTAGGTTCTTACTCACATTGTGCAGATAAAAGCTAGTATTTCCTTAGTAGGATTCGGAGTGTTTTGGCCAGTAGATTTATGTCAGACTCGCTGCGCTGGTCAGGTTTGAACATGGTTTCAACCGCAGCCTCTTAAGGTCTCAAGATGGTGCGTCTTGCCACGACGAGGGCCGCCGTGTAATTTTATGTCATCCAAATGCCCAAAAGCTTTGCAGGACGCACTCAGCAGCCAGCCTTCCTTTCGGCGTACCTGTGACAACTGGTCCCACACCCGGATTGTTTTTCGTATGCCTTACGCGTTTCGAGACTTCGTGTCTCTCATCAGAGGCAGCTTCCACAATTGAGTTTGTAAAATGTTCCTTTTAATTGTTCACATTCATGCGTCACAAAAAATGTCCACGCCCACTCAGGGTGCGTATATCATGAATTTTGCATGCTGGTAATTATAGTCCAGAGGGACACTTTGTTATTTTGCCTTTAGTAGGTTCTTACTCACATTGTGCAGATAAAAGCTAGTATTTCCTTAGTAGGATTCGGAGTGTTTTGGCCAGTAGATTTATGTCAGACTCGCTGCGCTGGTCAGGTTTGAACATGGTTTCAACCGCAGCCTCTTAAGGTCTCAAGATGGTGCGTCTTGCCACGACGAGGGCCGCCGTGTAATTTTATGTCATCCAAATGCCCAAAAGCTTTGCAGGACGCACTCAGCAGCCAGCCTTCCTTTCGGCGTACCTGTGACAACTGGTCCCACACCCGGATTGTTTTTCGTATGCCTTACGCGTTTCGAGACTTCGTGTCTCTCATCAGAGGCAGCTTCCACAATTGAGTTTGTAAAATGTTCCTTTTAATTGTTCACATTCATGCGTCACAAAAAATGTCCACGCCCACTCAGGGTGCGTACATCATGAATTTTGCATGCTGGTAATTATAGTCCAGAGGGACAGTTTTTTATTTTGCCTTTAGTAGGTTCTTACTCACATTGTGCAGATAAAAGCTAGTATTTCCTTAGTAGGATTCGGAGTGTTTTGGCCAGTAGATTTATGTCAGACTCGCTGCGCTGGTCAGGTTTGAACATGGTTTCAACCGCAGCCTCTTAAGGTCTCAAGATGGTGCGTCTTGCCACGACGAGGGCCGCCGTGTAATTTTATGTCATCCAAATGCCCAAAAGCTTTGCAGGACGCACTCAGCAGCCAGCCTTCCTTTCGGCGTACCTGTGACAACTGGTCCCACACCCGGATTGTTTTTCGTATGCCTTACGCGTTTCGAGACTTCGTGTCTCTCATCAGAGGCAGCTTCCACAATTGAGTTTGTAAAATGTTCCTTTTAATTGTTCACATTCATGCGTCACAAAAAATGTCCACGCCCACTCAGGGTGCGTATATCATGAATTTTGCATGCTGGTAATTATAGTCCAGAGGGACACTTTGTTATTTTGCCTTTAGTAGGTTCTTACTCACATTGTGCAGATAAAAGCTAGTATTTCCTTAGTAGGATTCGGAGTGTTTTGGCCAGTAGATTTATGTCAGACTCGCTGCGCTGGTCAGGTTTGAACATGGTTTCAACCGCAGCCTCTTAAGGTCTCAAGATGGTGCGTCTTGCCACGACGAGGGCCGCCGTGTAATTTTATGTCATCCAAATGCCCAAAAGCTTTGCAGGACGCACTCAGCAGCCAGCCTTCCTTTCAGCGTACCTGTGACAACTGGTCCCACACCCGGATTGTTTTTCGTATGCCTTACGCGTTTCGAGACTTCGTGTCTCTCATCAGAGGCAGCTTCCACAATTGAGTTTGTAAAATGTTCCTTTTAATTGTTCACATTCATGCGTCACAAAAAATGTCCACGCCCACTCAGGGTGCGTATATCATGAATTTTGCATGCTGGTAATTATAGTCCAGAGGGACACTTTGTTATTTTGCCTTTAGTAGGTTCTTACTCACATTGTGCAGATAAAAGCTAGTATTTCCTTAGTAGGATTCGGAGTGTTTTGGCCGGTAGATTTATGTCAGACTCGCTGCGCTGGTCAGGTTTGAACATGGTTTCAACCGCAGCCTCTTAAGGTCTCAAGATGGTGCGTCTTGCCACGACGAGGGCCGCCGTGTAATTTTATGTCATCCAAATGCCAATCCGGGTGTGGGACCAGTTGTCACAGGTACGCCGAAAGGAAGGCTGGCTGCTGAGTGCGTCCTGCAAAGCTTTTGGGCATTTGGATGACATATATATATATATATATATATATATATATATATTACCTACTGGCGGTCGCCAGTAGGTATATATAGTTAGGATTTTTTCTCTATGGGATTTTTGAAAATTCTATGTCTAATAACTTTGGCGTTTGTGGACGGAATTGGCTGAAATTTTCAGGAAAATGGCACATTTTGTTTCCGAGCAGCCCTTGAAAATTTGGGGGGGGTTCGTCAAGGGGGGGCCGAGAAAAAAGGGGGGTCCCAAAACGTGTTTTTAACATTGAGTTTTCCATAGGGCGGTTGGCCTCACTTTTAGCCCGAACGGCTGAATGGATTTGCACGAAACTTGGCAAAATTGTAGGGACTGGTAGCCCGATGTGCCTTTTGTAGGTCTCAATATATGTGCTACAGTGGATTTTGAGAAATTAACGTTTAAAAAAGATATATATCTGTAACAGCGGACCGGGCAGCGCTCCAGTTCGCGTACTTTGCGCGCAACGGAGCTTTGTGAAGCGAAGCTGATTGGTTCTCCGGCGTCTGTAAACATTCCAAACAGTCCGTAGCGGCCGCCATCTTGTCTCTCGGTAGGATCGAGAGACAAGCGGAGGCCAAACCGAAGGGGCAAATGACCATAAGGGGGCATAGTAGATCCTCCCTGACCGTTTAGGTTTGATGTGGAGGTTTTAAAAGGGCCCCGCGGGGCAAAAAAAAATAAAATAATAATAATCGAACAGCTGAATGGATTTGCACGAAACTTGGCAAAATTGTAGGGACTGGTAGCCCGATGTGCCTTTGCTAGATCTCAATATATGTGCTCCAGTGGATTTTGAGAAATTAACGTTCAAAAAAAGATATATATCTGTAACAGCGCACCGCTTCGCGTACTTTTCGCGTTACGGAGCTTTGCGAAGCGAAGCTGATTGGCTCTCCGGTGTCTGTAAACATTCCAAACAGTCCGTAGCAGCCGCCATCTTGTCTCTCGGTAGGATCGAGAGACAAGAGGAGGCCAAAGCGAAGGGGCAAATGACCATAAGGGGGCATAGTAGATCCTCGCTGACCCCCTAGGTTTGATGTGGAGGTTTTAAAAGGGCCCCGCGGGGCAAAAAAAAAAAATAATAATAATAATCGAACGGCTGAATGGATTTGCACGAAACTTGGTAAAATATTAGGGACTGGTAGCCCGATGTGCCTTTGCTAGGTCTCAATATATGTGCTTCAGTGCATTTTGAGAAATTAACGTTCAAAAACAAGATATATATCTGTAACAGCGCTCCGCTTCGCGGAGATAAAATTATATCTGTATTACCTAGCTGTTGCTAACACCAGTTAGCGACGGCTAGTAGGAGATAGCGACCATCTTGGGCCCCACTTTGCATGTGAGTGATATTTATCACTAATGACATGCAAAGTGGGCATGCCAAGATGTTAGCGACTGGAAACAGTCGCTAACATCGCTATCTCCTATTATTAACTTTTGGAAATATTCGAGATAAGCGCGAATATCTCCAAAAGCTAGCACCTGCCCTGAGCAGTTCTTAGCCATGTTATCCAATGGGAGGTGGATAACATGGCTAAGAGCATTAGCTCGGTAATGCATGAATATCGCTGAGTTTTCAGCGATATTAATGCATTGCGGTCGTTTTTTATCGTATTTGCGATAAACCTTGATAATAGCAAGGTTTATCTGCGATAATTTCTGACGGTAAAAAAATCGTTGCTAAGCATCGTTAGGGATAAATATCGCTTAACTTTGGTAATATGCCCCAACGTCTGTTAACGTTCGATTCGAAGGAAATCAGGAAGTGTTGAAAAACATTGTCTGCGCCATCTTGTCTTTTTTCAAATGCCACACTTTTGTCGTGCACGGCAGCCATTTTAGATGCCTTGACCAGACCCACTCTGTGCACGCTGTCGATCCTTAGCATGGCTCCCCACCCTCGCAAGCATCTCCCCCAGGCAGTGGTCACCCCCGCTCTCTGTCTTATGCATGGGTAATAAACCTCCCCCCATCTGCGCTGCTCTTCCCTGAGAATCACACCCTGTGCCTGCCCGACACCTCCCTTTCGCCCTATTCACTACCGCACCCTCTGACACTCCTTTCCCTCTGTGTCCGATTGTCCAGGCTGGTCCTAGGGTATCAGCTAGCCCTGCAGATGTAGTTTATGGCCACAGCTGTAAAGAATCACCCCTCTTCAAAGGAGTTATAGTAGATCAAGGCCCACACTCGATGAGATCCGTCACAGCAGAAGCGTTGCTATTATCTGAAAACCATCCTGTATTGTGATTGGGGAGGGGACCGAGCCTGAAGCGGAAGATTCCAGGGATGACTCTTTGTACATCAAAGTTTTTACAATTATGTGTCACATTAAAAATATATAGCACTCCGACAAAGTAGTAAGATTATAAAACTTTAATAATTTATAAATATATACAAGAAAACAAAAATAGTAATAACATATAAACATTTTTAGGGAAAAACAACGAAGTAGCGGTCGGCTGTGCGAATAGTCCCAACGCAGCACAACGTCCAGATTTCCGGCGTGGGGCGTCGCGGGGGGTGGGTCATCAGTAGCAAACTGTTGTGCGAATAGTTCCAAGGCAGCAGAACGCGCTGAAATCTAGATGACACGAAAGTGATGTCTAGTAAGTTGCCACCCAGCAAATAATGGCGTGGGGCGTCGCGGGGGGTGGGTCATCAGTAGCAAACTGTTGTGCGAATAGTTCCAAGGCAGCAGAACGATGGCACCAAGGTGATGTCCAGTAAGTTGCCGCACTGGTTTTGGTATCCTACAATGCTGCTCCGAATAACGGCGTGGGGCGCCCCGGGGGAGGCGGCGTGAACGGGCCTCTCCAGGTGGAGTGTCATCTGTTGTAGTGGGGCGCCCCTTTACCGTTTCAGTTGCCATTCCGTCCGTTTTTGGTCCACTGTGTCAAAAGCCGCAATTCAGCTGAGTTGCGCCCACTCTTGCAGTGCAGCGATAGGCGGCTGTCACAGGACTCTCAAAATGGCGGCAGGCTCTTTCCTTTTTGGGCCTGGTCCACTGAAATGGCCCTGGGACACCTTGGAAATCGGACGCTTGTCTGCTAGGTCTTGGACCCCATTCTCGAAAGCGTCCCCTCCGCCTTGAGAATTCATCAAAAGTTTTGGGGGCCCCGACTCCTGCAGGCTTCTGGTGGGGAGCGGCTGCCATGATTGCTCGCGGAATGACCACGACGGAGCTACGAGATGGTGGTGCTCTCATGCTGACGCCAGCTTCAGTCTGAAACATCCAGAAACAAGGTGGGGCTTTCATCGTTTGGGGAAAAAAAAAAGTTTTCATCCAATGAAAAGTGTTGTTTTTAGGTCATATGATCAAGCCTTCCATCATTAGGAAACCAAAAGTAAAATGAACCAATGAAAAGTTTTATAAACAAGTCACATGACCTGTTATGCGGCATAGGGTATAAAATGCGGAGAAAATACGTTGGCACGTGAGGCGGCGTCAGTAGCGGACCGATGTGCGAATAGGCCGAAGGCAATACAACGCGCCAAGATCCGGATGGCACCGAGGTGGTGTCTAGTAAGTTGCCGCACTGGTGTGGCCATCCTACAATGCTGAAAGTCGGCGTGGGGCACCCCGTTGGCCTGTGAGATGGCGTCAGTAGCGGACCGATGTGTGAATGGGGCCGAAGGCAGCGCAACAATATTTTCGGAATAGAAGACACCACTAGGCGCTGAGATGCCAAGATCCGGATGGCACCGAGGTGGTGTGTAGCAAGTTGCCGCACTGGTGTGGCCATCCTACAATGCTGAAAGTCGGCGTGGGGCGCCCCGTTGGCCTGTGAGTTTGCGTCAGTAGCGGACCGATGTGCGAATAGGCCGAAGGCAGCACAACGCGCCAAGATCCGGATGGCACGGAGGTGGTGTCTAGTAAGTTGTCGCACTTCTGTGGCCATCCTACAATGTTGAAAGTCGGCGTGAGGCGCCCCGTTGGCCTGTGAGATGGCGTCAGTAGCGGACCGATGTGCGAATGGGGCCAAAGGCAGCGCAACAATATTTTCTGATTTGAAAACACCACAAGGCGCTGAGATGCCAAGATCCGGATGGCACCGAGGTGGTGTCTAGCAAGTTGTGGCACTGGTGTGGCCATCGTACAATGGTAAAAGTCGGCGTGGGGCGCCCTGTTGGCCTGTGAGATGGTGTCAGTAGCGGACTGATGTGCGAATGGGGCCAAAGGCAGCGCAACAATATTTTCTACAATATTTTCGGAGTAGAAAACACCACAAGGCGCTGAGATGCCAAGATCCAGATGGCACCGAGGTGATGTCTAAGTTGCGGACCGATGTGCGAATGGGGCCAAAGGCAGCGCAACAATATTTTCTGAAGAGAATACACCACAAGGCGCTGAGATGCCAAGATCCGGATGGCACCGAGGTGATGTCTAAGTTGCGGACCGATGTGCGAATGGGGCCAAAGGCAGCGTAACAATATTTTCTGTATGGAAGATACCAGTAGGCGTTGAGATGCCAAGATTCGGATGGCACCGAGGTGATGTCTAGCAAGTTGGTGTGGTCATCCTACAATGCTGAAACTCGGCGTGGGTCGCCCCATTAGCCTGTGAGATGGCGTCAGTAGCGGACCGATGTGCGAATAGGCCGAAGGTAGCACAACGCGCCAAGATCCGGATGTCACCGTGGTGGTTTCATAGTTGAGAGGCACTTCATCTGCAGTGGGGCGCCGAGATCCGGATGGCACCGAGGTGATGTCTAGCAAGTTGCTGTACTGGTGTGGCTATCCTACAATGCTGATAGTCGGCGTGGGGCGCCCCGTTGGCCTGTGAGATGGCGTCAGTAGCGGACCGATGTGCGAATGGGGCCAAAGGCAGCGCAACAATATATTCTGAATTGAAGACACCACAAGGCGCTGAGATGCCAAGTTCCAGATGGCACCGAGGTGGTGTCTAGCAAGTTGTGGCACTGGTGTGGCCATCCTACAATGGTAAAAGTCGGCGTGGGGCGCCCTGTTGGCCTGTGAGATGGTGTCAGTAGCGGACTGATGTGCGAATGGGGCCAAAGGCAGCGCAACAATATTTTCTGACTGACACCACAAGGCGCTGAGATGCCAAGATCCGGATGGCACCGAGGTGATGTCTAAGTTGCGGACCGATGTGCGAATGGGGCCAAAGGCAGCGCAACAATATTTTCTGAAGAGAAGACACCAAAAGGCGCTGAGATTCCAAGATCCGGATGGCACCGAGGTGGTGTCTAGCAAGCTATGCAGTTGAGTTGTGTGCGCACTTGCGGCGAATAGGTCGAAGGCAGCATAACAATGTTTTCTGAATAGAAGACACCACAAGGCGTTGAGATTCGGTTACCACCGAGGTGATGTCTAGCAAGTTGCCGCACTGGTGTGGCCATCCTACAATACTGCTCCGAATAACGGCGTGGGGTGCCCGAAGGGGGGGGGGGGGAGGCGGCGTGAATGGGCCTTCCTAGGTGGAGGCTCGTCTGCTGTAGTGGGGCGCCCCTTTACCGTTTCAGTTGCCATTCAGCTGAGTTTCGGCTGCTCTTGATGCTACAGCGACAGGCGGCTGCAAGAGGACTCTCAAAATGGCGGCCTGTTCTTTGCATTTGGGCCTGGTCCACTAAAATGGCCCTGGGACACCTTAGAACTCGGACGCTCGTTTTTTTTTTCCTTTCCTGTACATGCAAAAAAAGGTAAATGCCCGGTACGTTACACGCTTCATCTGCCACGATGAACTCTCCAGAGGAACCGAAAAAATATATAGTTGTGGTAACTATACCATGCATCGTCATATGGAGAGGTGGCACCAATTAATTATAGTGCTGCATAAAAGAGAGATTTGGAGGAGAACCCCTGACCTGCTAGTACATTCATCAAAGAAGTGGCACTGAGAGCTTCAGAGGCAAGGGAAACGGTCCCAAATATTTAGAAGAACTTTGGAAAGATTAAAATGACATGTTTAGATTGTGGCAAATTAATTTCATGTGGACAGATGAGTGTTACTCTAATAAATACAGCATATGAACATCATCATAGTCGATGGTTGGTAGAGACATTTTGACTATATCCTGGACCTGCCCGTCCTCGCCCAAAATGGCGCCGGAATAAATGGGACTCGTAACTCCTTGTTGTGTACTGGTTGCAGAACCTTGAAATCACAAGATACGTATGCAGTTTTGAAGCACATGGCGGGCGGGGACGAGAATTGATTGAATATTTCGACATCCCTATTGATATTAAGTTCTGATGTGTTATTGATTACTGTACTGTTGAAAGTTCGAATTAACGTCACCCATGGTACTTGCCCGCAAATGTATATCTAGATAATTTTATTGTAACTGGCCCTGTCGTATTTTAATTATAAAATGTACGTCCACCGATTCCGTAACTGTTAGACACCTTAGTTCTTGCAACCTAATGGCCCGCCCGTTACGTTCCTCTACAGTGTAAATGTCTATTCATCATATACGATTACAGTTTGCTCCGTGGCAGGCCCACGTGGTTATAGGCTCGTATTTGTATAATGAAATTTTCACAATAAAGGTTTTTAAAAGAAAACATGGTAGTAGTATATACATTGGTAAAGTTTTTAATAATAGTCACTGTTTTAGAATCATTAAAAGGCAAGTGAAATAAAGCAGACCAATTACATGAAGGGTAAAAGGTATAATACGAAGGAACGCAGTAAAGATAAATGGTCAAGGGCTGTTGTGTTTTCTATTCCTGCAACATAAAGTGATCGATAAGAATCTCATATTCAGGCGTATCGGCGACTAAGACAGCAGGTCGACCCTCTTTTGCTCAACGGCTCCGTCATGGGACGAAGAAACGCTCTTTTTCTCGAAAAAAGAATATATTTTACTTGCAGGACAGTTGTAAAATTTCCGGGAAAGTACATTAGCCTGGAACATTATAACATATATTTAAGAAAAAATAATGTTCGGAAGTAATGAAAAGCGTAATTTTTAGGTCATATGACCAAGCCTTTCATCATTACAATAAGAAAAGTAAAATGAACCAATGAAAAGTTTTATTAACAAGTCACATGACTTGTTATGCTTACGTTACGCGCTGCGCGCCCCGGATGACTTCCGGATGCGCTAACGCGGCGCGTCATATGACGCATTACGCGACAACGCAGGTCCAGAATATAGTCAAAATGTCTCCACCAACCAGCGGTCGGAACACAACCCCTTTCAGCAGGCTAAATAGTTCTGTTAAATGACAACAGAAGGGACAGGCAACAAGAACCATCAGTCAAAGAGGGGAGGGCTAGTTCTTCTCTACCGGGTTACATTGGGGCGCTACCGGAACTGATCGAATTGGTAGTCTACAGTGTTTCTGGATGTTTCAGACTGAAGCTGGGGTTAGCATGAGAGCAGCACCATTTCGTAGCTCCGTCGTGGCCATTCCGCAACCAATCATGGCAGCCGCTATTTATCGTTATTTTGGGCGGGGTGGGTGGCGGAGCCGAGCTGTTTTGCAGCCATCATTGTGTGGAGTTCAGTTCATCTCACTTGTTTTGTATTTGTCATGAGGGGTTGTTCCTAATGTTTCTATTTTAGCGAGGTCAAAAAGAGATCCCATTAGTGGCCTACTGATTTTGCTCAATTCCTTTTCTTTTTTTTTACACGATTTTTCGTTATCTGCAAAGACTAAACAGAGTATTGCGACTCTGTGTTTGTTTGTAAATAGAGAATGAACCAAAGAGAACTAATTCTAAAACAGTAAATACTTGGATAACAATCAATCAAATGGAGAGAGAAGCAGGCACGACGGATTACAACGGGGGCAAAGGCCTGCGTTAACTACCTTTCACTATCTGCAAAGAGAGAGTACTCCTAATAGAAATGAGGGGGGGGGCACCATTCAAAGCAGATCAGTGTGCATAAACACGAAAATGTTTTCACTTACCACGTACTTGACATTCGACAGCTTATGATATTTGCTATTAAAAAACCATTGAAATTCACTGAAAAAACCATAGGTTATAGACCATATATAGTTAGGAATTAGCATTTACAAAACCTTGAAAATTCACTGAAAAAAACATAGGTTATAGACCATATATAGTTAGGAATTAGCATTTAAAAAACCTTATTTTACTCACACAAAACCATTGAAATTCCATATATAGTTAGTTGCACTAACTATATATCGCGCACCCGCAATCCACTGCTGATCATGTCACATATTACATCATTCATGACATGGTCAGTGACATCACTGATGACATCACTGATGACATCTCAAATGACATCACTGATGAGATCACTGATGACATCTCAAATGACATCACTGATGACATCACTGATATCTCAAATGACATCACTGATGACATCACTGATGACATCTCATTTGACATTACTGATCACATCACTGATGACATCATTCATGTGATAATACGATGAACCTCTTCAGACTCTAATATAACCTTAGATACACTCAGTGTAAACAGACACTCATAGACTGTCACTCATCCATGGAGTTACTCAGACACTTAGTCAGTCATGCAAAGAATCAATCACACCTCCATTTCCTCAACTATACAGTTATACACACCTTACTTATTCAAACATATACTAAAACATATTTACTCACTTATACAATCCTGGATACAAGTTCACAATGATCCATACAGCCACTCACACATTTACTGGCTCTTATGCACAGTTATTTATATATGTCAACTCTCACATGTATTGTGTTTTACATATGTACTTACTTTGACATGTAGCACTGAGATATCCATTCACTCACCAGTACACTCATGCACACAGTCAACCGCCCATACAGCTGTTTCCACATGCACTTTTGAACCCATACATCTAGTCAATCAACTGCTCACACATCTATGCAGAGAGTCATACACCTCCCAGCCACCCTCACACACACTCAGTCTCCCATACAAATGCTTGGGCAACCAATCAATAACCCATACAGTTAATCATATAGCTAATGATCAACACATGCAGCAGTTTACAGAACAACAGACATAATGATGCACAAATTAAGACAGTTTAGTCACTAACCCATGCACTCAGTGAGACACATTTAATCAGTCACTCATACAGTCAGCCATGCCCCTACTGAATCCTTCATCAAGACACTTATACATCCATTCATTCTTCAATATGTAAGACATATTTTAACTTTACAGAATTATACAGTCACTGGATGACGTCATCAGTGATCTCATCAGTGATGTCATTTGAGATGTCATCAGTGATGTCATCAGTGATGTCACTGACCATGTCATGAATGATGTAATATGTGACATGATCAGCAGTGGATTGCGGGTGCGCGATATATAGTTAGTGCAACTAACTATATATGGAATTTCAATGGTTTTGTGTGAGTAAAATAAGGTTTTTTAAATGCTAATTCCTAACTATATATGGTCTATAACCTATGGTTTTTTCAGTGAATATATATATATATATATATATATATATTTATATATATATATATATATATATATATATATATATATATATATATATATATATATATATATATATATATATTACCTACTGGCGGTCGCCAGTAGGTATATATAGTTAGGATTTTTTCTCTATGGGATTTTTGAAAATTCTTTGTCTAATAACTTTTGCGTTTGTGGACGGAATTGGCTGAAATTTTCAGGAAAATGGCACATTTTGTTTCTGAGCAGCCCTTGAAAATTTGGGGGGGGTTCGTCAAGGGGGGGCTGAGAAAAAAGGGGGGTCCCAAAACGTGTTTTTAACATTGAGTTTTCCATAGGGCGGTTGGCCTCACTTTAAGCCCGAACGGCTGAATGGATTTGCACGAAACTTGGCAAAATTGTAGGGACTGGTAGCCCGATGTGCCTTTGCTAGGTCTCAATATATGTGCTAAGGTGGATTTTGAGAAATTAACGTTCAAAAAAAGATATATATCTGTAACAGCGGACTGGGCAGCGCTCCGGTTCGCGGACTTTACGCGGTACGGAGCTTTGTGAAGCGAAGCTGATTGGTTCTCCGGCGTCTGTAAACATTCCAAACAGTCCGTAGCGGCCGCCATCTTGTCTCTCGGTAGGATCGAGAGACAAGAGGAGGCCAAAGCGAAGGGGCAAATGACCATAAGGGGGTATAGTAGATCCTCGCTGACCCCCTAGGTTTGATCTGGAGGTTTTAAAAGGGCCCCGCGGGGCAAAAATAATAATAATAATAATAATCGAACGGCTGAATGGATTTGCACGAAACTTGGTAAAATATTAGGGACTGGTAGCCCGATGTGCCTTTGCTAGGTCTCAATATATGTGCTCCAGTGGATTTTGAGAAATTAACGTTCAAAAAAAGATATATATCTGTAACAGCGCTCCGCTTCGCGTAACGGAGGTTTGCGAAGCTGATTGGTTCTCCGGCGTCTGTAAACATTGCAAACAGTCCATAGCGGCCGCCATCTTGTCTCTCGGTAGGATCGAGAGACAAGAGGAGGCCAAAGCGAAGGGGCAAATGACCATATGGGGGCATAGTAGATCCTCCTTGACCTCTTAGGTTTGATGTGGAGGTTTTAAAAGGGCCCCGCGGGGCAAAAAAAATAATAATAATAATAATCGAACGGCTGAATGGATTTGCACGAAACTTGGCAAAATTGTAGGGACTGGTAGCTCGATGTGCCTTTGCTAGGTCTCAATATATGTGCTTCAGTGGATTTTGAGAAATTAACGTTCAAAAACAAGATATATATCTGTAACAGCGCTCCGCTTCGCGGAGATAAAATTATATCTGTATTACCTAGCTGTTGCTAACACCAGTTAGCAACGGCTAGTAGGAGATAGCGACCATCTTGGGCCCCACTTTGCATGTGAGTGATATTTATCACTAATGACATGCAAAGTGGGCATGCCAAGATGTTAGCGACTGGAAACAGTCGCTAACATCGCTATCTCCTATTATCAACTTTTGGAAATATTCGCGATAAGCGCGAATATCTCCAAAAGCTAGCACCTGCCCTGAGCAGTTCTTAGGCATGTTATCCAATGGGAGGTGGATAACATGGCTAAGAGCATTAGCTCAGTAATGCATGAATATCGCTGAGTTTTCAGCGATATTAATGCATTGCGGACGTTTTTTATCGTATTTGCGATAAACCTTGATAATAGCAAGGTTTATCTGCGATAATTTCTGACGATGCTTAGCGGTAAAAAAATCGTTGCTAAGCATCGTTAGGGATAAATATCGCTTAACTTTGGTAATATGCCCCAACGTCTGTTAACGTTCGATTCGAAGGAAATCAGGAAGTGTTGAAAAACATTGTCTGCGCCAGCTTGCCTTTTTTCAAATGCCACACATTTGTCGTGCACGGAAGTCATTTTAGATGCCTTGACCAGACCCACTCTGTGCACGCTGTCGATCCTTAGCATGGCTCCCCACCCTCGCAAGCATCTCCCCCAGGCAGTGGTCACCCCCGCTCTCTGTCTTATGCATGGGTAATAAACCACCCCCCATCTGCGCTGCTCTTCCCTGAGAATCACACCCTGTGCCCGCCCGACACCTCCCTTTCGCCCTATTCACTACCGCACCCTCTGACACTCCTTTTCCTCTGTGTCCGATTGTCCAGGCCGGTCCTAGGGTATCAGCTAGCCCTGCAGATATAGTTTATGGCCCCAGCTGTAAAGAATCACCCCTCTTCAAAGGAGTTATAGTAGATCAAGGCCCACACTCGATGAGATCCATCACAGCAGACGCGTTCCTATTATCTGAAAACCATCCTGTATTGTGATTGGGGAGGGGACCAAGCCTGAAGCGGAAGATTCCAGGGATGACTCTTTGTACATCAAAGTTTTTACAATTATGTGTCACATAAAAAATATATAGCACTCCAACAAAGTAGTAAGATTATAAAACTTTAATAACTTATAAATATATACAAGAAAACAAAAACAGTAATAACATATAAACATTTTTAGGGAAAAACAACGAAGTAGCGGTCGGCTGTGCGAATAGTCCCAACGCAGCACAACGTCCAGATTTCTGGCGTGGGGCGTCGCGGGGGGTGGGTCATCAGTAGCAAACTGTTGTGCGAATAGTTCCAAGGCAGCAGAACGATGGCACCAAGGTGATGTCCAGTAAGTTGCCGCACTGGTTTTGGTATCCTACAATGCTGCTCCGAATAACGGCGTGGGGCGCCCCGGGGGAGGCGGCGTGAACGGGCCTCTCCAGGTGGAGTCTCATCTGTTGTAGTGGGGCGCCCCTTTACCGTTTCAGTTGCCATTCCGTCCGCTTTTGGTCCACTGTGTCAAAAGCCGCAATTCAGCTGAGTTGCGCCCACTCTTGCGGTGCAGCGATAGGCGGCTGTCACAGGACTCTCAAAATGGCGGCAGGCTGTTTCCTTTTTGGGCCTGGTCCACTGAAATGGCCCTGGGACACCTTGGAAATCGGACGCTTGTCTGCTAGGTCTTGGACCCCATACTCGAAAGCGTCCCCTCCGCCTTGAGGATTCATCAAAAGTTTTGGGGGCCCCCGACTCCTGTAGGCTTCTGGTGGGGAGCGGCTGCCATGATTGCTCGGGGAATGACCACGACGGAGCTACGAGATGGTGGTGCTCTCATGCTGACGCCAGCTTCAGTCTGAAACATCCAGAAACAAGGTGGGGCTTTCATCGTTTGGGAAAAAAAAAAAGTTTTCATCCAATGAAAAGTGTTGTTTTTAGGTCATATGATCAAGCCTTCCATCATTAGGAAACCAAAAGTAAAATGAACCAATGAAAAGTTTTATAAACAAGTCACATGACCTGTTATGCGGCATAGGGTATAAAATGCGGAGAAAATACGTTGGCACGTGAGGCGGCGTCAGTAGCGGACCGATGTGCGAATAGGCCGAAGGCAACACAACGCGCCAAGATCCGGATGGCACCGAGGTGGTGTCCAGCAAGTTGCAGCACTGGTGTGGCCATCCTACAATGCTGAAAGTCGGCGTGGGGCGCCCCGTTGGCCTGTGAGTTTGCGTCAGTAGCAGACCGATGTGCGAATAGGCCGAAGGCAGCACAACGCGCCAAGATCCGGATGGCACCGAGGTGGTGTCTAGTAAGTTGCCGCACTGGTGTGGCCATCCTACAATGTTGAAAGTCGGCGTGGGGCGCCCCGTTGGCCTGTGAGATGGCGTCAGTAGCGGACCGATGTGCGAATGGGGCCAAAGGCAGCGCAACAATATTTTCTGACTGACACCACAAGGCGCTGAGATGCCAAGATCCGGATGGCACCGAGGTGATGTCTAGCAAGTTGCTGTACTGGTGTGGCCATCCTACAATGGTAAAAGTCGGCGTGGGGCGCCCTGTTGGCCTGTGAGATGGTGTCAGTTGCGGACCGATGTGCGAATGGGGCCAAAGGCAGCGCAACAATATTTTCTGTATGGAAGATACCACTAGGCGTTGAGATGCCAAGATCCGGATGGCACCGAGGTGATGTCTAGCAAGTTGCTGTACTGGTGTGGTCATCCTACAATGCTGAAACTCGGCGTGGGGCGCCCCATTAGCCTGTGAGATGGCGTCAGTAGCGGACCGATGTGTGAATAGGCCGGAACCAGCACAAGGCGCCAAGATCCGGATGTCACCGTGGTGGTTTCATAGTTGAGAGGCACTTCATCTGCAGTGGGGCGCCGAGATCCAGATGGCACCGAGGTGATGTCTAGCAAGTTGCTGTACTGGTGTGGTCATCCTACAATGCTGAAACTCGGTGTGGGGCGCCCCATTAGCCTGTGAGATGGCGTCAGTAGCGGACCGATGTGTGAATGGGGCAAAGGTAGCGCAAGAATATTTTCTGAAGAGGAGACACCACAAGGCGCTGAGATTCGGTTACCACCGAGGTGATGTCTAGCAAGTTGCCGCACTGGTGTGGCCATCCTACAATACTGCTCCGAATAACGGCGTGGGGTGCCCGAAGGGGGAGGGGAGGCGGCGTGAACGGGCCTTCCTAGGTGGAGGCTCGTCTGCTGTAGTGGGGCGCCCCTTTACCGTTTCAGTTGCCATTCAGCTGAGTTTCGGCTGCTCTTGATGCTACAGCGACAGGCGGCTGCAACAGGACTCTCAAAATGGCGGCCTGTTCTTTGGATTTGGGCCTGGTCCACTAAAACGGCCCTGGGACACCTTAGAACTCGGACGCTCGATTTTTTTTTCCTTTCCTGTACATGCAAAAAAAGGTAAATGCCCGGTACGTTACACGCTTCATCTGCCACGATGAACTCTCCAGAGGAACCGAAAAAAAATATAGTTATGGTAACTATACCATGCATCGTCATATGGAGAGGTGGCACCAATTAATTATAGTGCTGCATAAAAGAGAGACTTGGAGGAGAACCCCTGACCTGCTAGTACATTCATCAAAGAAGTGGCACTGACAGCATCAGAGGCAAGGGAAACGGTCCCAAATATTTAGAAGAACTTTGGAAAGATTAAAATGACATGTTTAGATTGTGGCAAATTAATTTCATGTGGACAGATGAGTGTTACTCTAATAAATACAGCATATGAACATCATCATAGTCGATGGTTGGTAGAGACATTTTGACTATATCCTGGACCTGCCCGTCCTCGCCCAAAATGGCGCCGGAATAAATGGGACTCGTAACTCCTTGTTGTGTACTGGTTGCAGAACCTTGAAATCACGAGATACGTATGCAGTTTTGAAGCACATGGCGGGCGGGGACGAGAATTGATTGAATATTTCGACATCCCTATTGATATTAAGTTCTGATGTGTTATTGATTACTGTACTATTGAAAGTTCGAATTAACGTCACCCATGGTACTTGCCCGCAAATGTATATCTAGATAATTTTATTGTAACTGGCCCTGTCGTATTTTAATTATAAAATGTACGTCCACCGATTCCGTAACTGTTAGACACCTTAGTTCTTGCAACCTAATGGCCCGCCCGTTACGTTCCTCTACAGTGTAAATGTCTACTCATCATATACGATTACAGTTTGCTCCGTGGCCGGCGCACGTGGTTATAGGCCCGTATTTGTATAATGAAATTTTCACAATAAAGGTTTTTAAAAGAAAACATGGTAGTAGTATATACATTGGTAAAGTTTTTAATAATAGTCACTGTTTTAGAATCATTAAAAGGCAAGTGAAATAAAGCAGACCAATTACATGAAGGGTAAAAGGTATAATACGAAGGAACGCAGTAAAGATAAATGGTCAAGGGCTGTTGTGTTTTCTATTCCTGCAACATAAAGTGATCGATAAGAATCTCATATTCAGGCGTATCGGCGACTAAGACAGCAGGTCGACCCTCTTTTGCTCAACGGCTCCGTCATGGGACGAAGAAACGCTCTTTTTCTCGAAAAAAGAATATATTTTACTTGCAGGACAGTTGTAAATTTTCCGGGAAAGTACATTAGCCTGGAACAATATAACATATATTTAAGAAAAAATAATGTTCGGAAGTAATAAAAAGCGTAATTTTTAGGTCATATGACCAAGCCTTTCATCATTAGAATAAGAAAAGTAAAATGAACCAATGAAAAGTTTTATTAACAAGTCACATGACCTGTTATGCTTACGTTACGCGCTGCGCGTCGCGCCCCGGATGACTTCCGGATGCGCTAACGCGGCGCGTCATATGACGCATTACGCGACAACGCAGGTCCAGCATATAGTCAAAATGTCTCCACCAACCAGCGGTCGGAACACAACCCCTTTCAGCAGGCTAAATAGTTCTGTTAAATGACAACAGAAGGGACAGGCAACAAGAACCATTAGTCAAAGAGGGGAGGGCTAGTTCTTCTCTACCGGGTTACATTGGGGCGCTACCGGAACTGATCGAATTGGTATTCTACAGTGTTTCTGGATGTTTCAGACTGAAGCTGGGGTTAGCATGAGAGCAGCACCATTTCGTAGCTCCGTCGTGGCCATTCCGCAACCAATCATGGCAGCCGCTCTTTATCGTTATTTTGGGCGGGGTGGGTGGCGGAGCCGAGCTGTTTTGCAGCCATCATTGTGTGGAGTTCAGTTCATCTCACTAGTTTTGTATTTGTCATGAGGGGTTGTTCCTAATGTTTCTATTTTAGCGAGGTCAAAAAGAGATCCCATTAGTGGCCTACTGATTTTGCTCGATTCCTTTTCTTTTTTTTTTTACACGATTTTTCGTTATCTGCAAAGACTAAACAGAGTATTGCGACTCTGTGTTTGTTTGTAAATAGAGAATGAACGAAAGAGAACCAATTCTAAAACAGTAAATACTTGGATAACAATCAATCAAATGGAGAGAGAAGCAGGCACGACGTATTACAACGGGGGCAAAGGTCTGCGTTAACTACCCTTCACTATGTGCAAAGAGAGAGTACTCCTAATAGAAATGAGGGGGGGGGGCACCATTCAAAGCAGATCAGTGTGCATAAACACGAAAATGTTTTCACTTACCACGTACTTGACATTCCACAGCTTATGATATTTGCTATTAAAAAACCATTGAAATTCACTGAAAAAACCATAGGTTATAGACCATATATAGTTAGGAATTAGCATTTACAAAACCTTGAAAATTCACTGAAAAAACCATAGGTTATAGACCATATATAGTTAGGAATTAGCATTTAAAAAACCTTATTTTACTCACACAAAACCATTGAAATTCCATATATAGTTAGTTGCACTAACTATATATCGCGCACCCGCAATCCACTGCTGATGATGTCACATATTACATCATTCATGACATGGTCAGTGACATCACTGATGACATCACTGATGACATCTCAAATGACATCACTGATGACATCACTGATGACATCTCATTTGACATCAATGACCACATCACTGATGATATTATTCATGTGAGAATACAATGCATCTCCTCACATTTTAATATAACCTCTGTTACACCCAGTGTTAAATACAGAGTATAATTTTTGAAACCATTGACACACCAATACTAGTTACTACATACGCACTCACTGATTCCTACGTCTACACACACATTCACTCATTCACCCATACAATCATTTATACATACAATCACTCATCTTTACAACACTATCATATGCACTCATACACCTATACAGACACTCACACTCTGCCACTCATCCATGGAGTTACTCACACACCTAGTCAGTCCTGTAAAGATTCAATCACATTTCCATTTTCTAATCGATACAGTTAAACATAGAGCACCTTACGTTTTCAACCATATACTAACACATACTTACTCTCTTATACAATCATTGATACAAGTACACATTGATCTGCACAGAGTCACACACCTCCCAGCCAGCCACACACACACTCAGTCTCCCATGCAAATACTTGGGCAATCAATCAATAACCCATATAGTTACTCATATAGCTAATGATCAACACATGCAGCAGTTTACAGAACAACAGACATAATGATGCACAAATTAAGACAGTTTAGTCACTAACCCATGCACTCAGTGAGACACATTTAATCACTCACTCATACATTCAGTCATGCACGTACTAAATCCTTCGTCCAGACACTTATACATCCACTCATTCTTCAATATGTAAGACATATTTTAACTTTACAGAAACATACAGTCACTGGATGTTGTCATCAGTGATGTCATTTGAGATGTCATCAGTGATGTCATCAGTGATGTCACTGACCATGTCATGAATGATGTAATATGTGACATCATCAGCAGTGGATTGCGGGTGCGCGATATATAGTTAGTGCAACTAACTATATATGGAATTTCAATGGTTTTGTGTGAGTAAAATAAGGTTTTTTAAATGCTAATTCCTAACTATATATGGTCTATAACCTATGGTTTTTTCAGTGAATTTTCAAGGTTTTGTAAATGCTAATTCCTAACTATATATGGTCTATAACCTATGGTTTTTTCAGTGAATATATATATATATATATTACCTACTGGCGGTCGCCAGTAGGTAGTTATAGTTAGGACTGAATTTCGATAAGAAGAGCATTTTTTGTTTTGCTTATAACTTTGGCGTTATTTGATGAATCTTCATGAAATTTTCAAAACAAATTCTTTATTCATATCAGCTCCTATGTTAAAAGTTAGGTGGCGATTTATCAAGGGGAGGGCTGAGTAAAAAGGGGGTCCCAAAACGTGTTTCGCCATGTTAATTTCCTTAGGAAAATTTAGACAAGGCTACAGGTCGAACGGGTGAACAGAATTACCCCTAATTTGGCAGGGAGAAGGGTATTGGTTTAGAAAGCACGCTTTAGTTTATTTGGTGTAAATCCGTTCAGTAGTTTTTAGAGAAATATAGAAATTTACAGATATTGATATTTAGGAATTCTGCCATCTGATTGGCTAAGACGTTACGAGCACAAGCTTGCTGCTTATTGGCTGTGAGCGCTGTGACTAGGACGTGTTTACTGCCATTTTATGATTCTGTTGAAGCGAGCAAGGGGAAAAAAGGGTTAAGAAAGTTGAAAAGGAGGATAGGAGCACTGTAACCTCTGTGAGGGAGTGCGAACCAAAGTAGTCACTGTTACCGGTCTGAAAGTGCGGTGTTGCTCAGAGTGACACGGTGCTGATATGATATGGTGCTGCACTCGGGTATGAAACCGAGAGCCTAAACCGTGAGGTCATTGCTGTAAAGTGATGTGGTCTGGTCTTTGTAGCATTGAGTGCAAATAGTGCGTTTATTCTATACCGGAAGCGGGAAGCTAAGTACTCACGCCTACCGGTGTGAAGATTTGGGGATAAAATCATGGTGATTGCTGTAAAGGGATGGGCTCTGGGCGCTGTAGTACACATGTGCAAGTAGTGTTAGTAGGCGTTTATACCATACAGAGAGTGGGAAACAAACTACTGACCCCTACTGTGTGTTCATAGTATAGCGGAAGCGGGAAGCGAAGTACTCACGCCTACCGGTGTGAAGAATTGGGGATGAAACCGAGGCAATTGCTGTAAAAGGATGGGATCTGGGTACTGTAGTACACGTGTGCAAGTAGTGTTAGTAGACATTATTACCATACAGGGAGTGGGAAACAAACTACTGACCGGTACCGTGCGTTTATACTGTACCGGAAGTGGGAAGCGAAGAACTCACGCCTACCGGTGTGAAAAGTTGGGGATCAAACCGAGCTGATTGGTGTAAATTGATGGGCTCTGGGTGCTGTAGGATAGTAGCCGCTGTAGTATAAGTGTGTAAGTAGTGTTAGTATGCGTTTATAGTATATTGGGAGTGGGAAGCGAACTACTCACCCCTTCTGGTGTGAATACTCGGGGATTAAACCGTGAGCATAAATTGTGAGCTCATTGCTGTAAAGTGATGTGCTTTGGGTGCTGTAGCATACCTGTGGAATTAGTGTTAGTTTGCGTTTATACAATACAGGGAGTGGGAAGCGAACTACTCACCCCTACCGATGTCAAGACCCGTGTATGAAATCATGAGCTCATTGCTGTAAAGTCATGTGCTCTGTTATGTTATGTTATGTCAATTAAAATTTATAAAGCGCGCATACGCCCATGGGCTTCTTGGCGCTGAGGAGAGATAAAAAACATAACAAGAGAGATGCCAGCAGGAGTCACTATTTCAAGTAGGCCTGTGTAAATAGGAAGGTCTTAAATGCCTTTCTAGAGGCAAGACGGTCCTTACTCTGTCTAAGGGTCAGAGGCAGAGAGTTCCACAGGGAGGCTGCTAGAAAGTGGAAACAACTGCCTCCCTGTCGCTTTCTCTTGAACCGGGGTACCTCAAGTAGATCTTTGTGGGCTGATCGCAGACTGCGTGAGGGGGTGTATCTCCCTATCAGTTGCCTTATGAACAGGGGACCCTTGCCTTGAAGAGCCTTGAAGATGATACATCCGGCTTTGAATGCGGCTCTCTGGGCCACAGGTAGCCAATGCAGTTTCTCTAGCCCTAATTTAATCGATTCCCATTTAGGTACCTTACAGATCAGCCTGGCAGCTTGATTCTGGAGGTGTTGCAGTCTACTGAGTTGGCCTACAGGCAAACCTAGGAAGAGACTGTTCGAAAAGTCGATGTGGGAAAGGACTAGGGCAGTAACTACTTGAATCAGGGCTGAGTGGGTAAGAAGGTGTGCAATTTTTTAATTTTTCTTAGTTGGAAAAACCCTGAGGAGACTACTGTTCCGATCTGGGAATTTAAGGCAAGGTCCTCATTAATGGTCACTCCCAGACTCTTTACTGATTGGGACTTTTTGGGAGGGAGGCCCATATCTGAAGGCCAGAAGTGTGGGCCCCAACTAATCTCGCTCTTCCCGGGCAAAATCAATTCTGTTTTCCCCGGGTTCAGTTTGAGATGGTTTAGGGACATCCATCTCTGAATCTGGATCATAGTTGCCTGAAAGTCTTCAACAGCATTAGGTGAGTTTAATGTAAAAACTAGCTGTAAGTCATCTGCATAGTTGTATGCAGTGACTTTGTGCTCTCTCAAGGAAAACAAGAGGGGCCGCATGTATAAATTAAATAATAGTGGAGACAAGGAGGAGCCTTGGGGGACCCCACAGAAGGAGTTGATTTTGGAAGCTGTGAAAGACCCTAGCCGAACAGACTGGGTGCGTTCAGATATGAAAGATTGCAGCCAGGCCAAGGCAGAGTCTCTGAGGCCGGCCTGTTCGACACGGTTGACCAGGATGGAATAGTCAACCGTGTCGAATGCTGCAGACAAGTCTAGAAGCACCAATGCCTGATGTAGATTTTTGTCGGCATTAGACCTCAAGGTGTTCTGAACGGCCAATATCACTGCCTCTGTGGAATGACCAGGCCGAAAGCCTGCCTGGTTAGGTTGCAAATAACCAGAATCTTCCACAAAGTTTGAAAGGCAATTGGTGACATGAGCCTCCAAAATCTTTGATAGATAGGGCAGAAGGGATATAGGCGGATAATTAGTGAGGTCGAGAGGGTCTATACCAGGTTTTTTAGTAAGGGGAATCAATAAGGCCTGCTTGAAACTGCGGGGGACCGTCCCGGACATGAGTGAATTGTTGAGCAATGGTATCATGCCGTGGGGGATGGCACGACCAATTTCCCTCATGATGTGAGGGGGGCAGACATCCTCAGGAGATCCTGATTTGACTCTAGTCAATAGATCTAAAAAAACTTTTGAGTCGATGAGAGGAAAAGAATGTAGTGTTGATGGGTTGAAAGAGCTGTCATCCAAAGGGGCGCAAACTGGGAGTTTGGATATAATCTGTTCGATCCCGAGTATCTTTTCGCTAAAAATGTTATTTAGGGAATTGCAGAGTGTTTGTGTAGGGACTACCGGAGGGGAGGTTCTATTGTCATTACATAGTTCATTCACAATTCTGAAGATTTCTTTCGACTTATTGGTGGAACTTAAGATTTTCGTTGAGAAGTAAACAGTCTTGTGATTATGTAAGATTTTTTGATATGCTTTCCTAGCTAGACAATAGGCTTCCCTAGCTTGTGGGCAATAGTTAGATCGCCATACTCTCTCCTGTTGTCTAACTTTCAGTTTTAATTTTTTTAGCTCAGGTGTAAACCATTTATGAGCATCCATGCTTCTAGAGCTACCAAAGCAAATAGGGGGAGCATGGACATTGATGGCTGTGTTTAGCCATTCTTTAAGCCTAAGGTCTGCTACCTCCACATCAGTACTCTGTGGGGGAAGGGAAGTGTTTAAAAAGTTTAAAGAGCTGGCATATCCACAGAATTCCATTTCCGAGTGGTCCTGCTAATTTGCAGCTTGAATTGGGTGGCTTTGTCTATATGGAATGAGAAGCCTATGCTAAAATGGTCAGACCAGCTGCAAGGTTTTATGTCAATGGAGTATACTGATAGGTTCGAAGACCAGATTTGGTCGAGACTATGGCCCTTCTAATGGGTCGAAGTATTGATATGTTGTGTTAAATTAATATCATTAAGAAGATCCTTCATCTCTGCTGCTTGAGGATCTAGTAGCGTGTTATCAAACCAAAAATTTAAATCTCCAGCCAGGAGTAATTTAGAATGGTCTATAGCTAACAGAGCCAGTTGCTCTGCTAAAATAGAGGGGAATGTGGCCATTGTATGAGGTGGACGATACAGTAGCACCAATACAAGTGTTCCATTGGCAGTGTCTAGTTTGGCAACTATATTTTCTGTATTGGGCAAAAGTAAGGATGGTAGTTGCCTGAGTTGATGTTCTTTACTGATAATAATGGCCACTCCTCCCCCAGTTTTCCCTGCTGGACGTATTGCTGATAAGATGTAATAATCAGCTGGTAAAGCAGCTAGAATGTCCGCTAGAGAGTCTGGGGTGAGCCATGTTTCAGTCAGCAGCCGCATATCTGGTTTTGTATCACTTAATAGCAGAAATATGTCCGTCTGATGTCTGGTCATTGAACGAGTGTTTAAATAAACAAACCTAAAATTACATGTTGCGCCGGGTGTAGTCGCAAGCACCGCGTACTTAGGAGTAGGGTCTGCCATCGGGTTGGCGGAATTAATAATACCGAGACGAAATGTTCGTTTCGTCGTGTTGAGAGGTACGGGAGGGCACATCATAGGGGTAGGTCTTAACTCTAGTAGCTCTGCAGATGTGTACGTATGAAAACTGGCAGAGTCCTTAGCCCCTAGCCCCGAACGCTCGCGGACGAGCGCAGACGAGCTTAACTCAAGCGCAACTCCGGCGCGCCTCCGTCGCGCCCGCTGCGCTCGTCTGCTGCGCTCCCTCCAACACATTGCGTTTTATGTGAGTGAGCCTCGAGCAACTGGACCGCTGCCTCAGGTCCCAGTGCTCTCTGGCTCCTCCCAATATGGCGCCCGTGCTCGCCACCAGACCGGCACAGGAAGCCGCGGTAGGTGAGCTGCCCTCCACTCTAACGGCAGAGGAGCCGCGGTGGACCGGGGCAGAGGGGCCGCTATCTGCAGGTAAGAAAGAAATGGCACTATTAGTCAGTCGCGCTGCGTGCGTTTACATCAAGCGTGAAGATGGCTATATGTCTGCCTCGAAAGCAGGACTCAGGATAATGCGCTGATATGCAAACACTCCAGAAATGCTGCGTTAGGAGAGACCAATTAAAAAAATTACCGCTTTCAACTCAGTAATTTCAGTAGCGCCGTAAAATAATACACACAAGTACATAGAAATTAAAAAGCAATTCTCAGAGGTCTGCCCTTGTGTAATGTCTCTCTCCAAATGGCGCCGGGAAGCTGCCACCAACCCGGAATCTGTGTAGTATTCCAATGTAATTCATAGTAGAATGTTAGTGTATAATTCTACTAGAATCTAATTATGTAATATTAGAATGTAGGGCTGTCATGAGGGGAACCTTGCGGAGTGTGTACACGGTGCTGGAGAAGACAGTTGCCTTGCTGCCTGCTCCTGTTGGTGGCTGTTTCAGGTGTCTTGATTTCCTGTAATAAATCTACTTATTGGATCCACTGCTGTCTGCCTCTTCACTACATAAATTTGGCGATGAGCGGGAGAAGGTAAAAAGAAGGCAGCACTCACCAATATTTCAAAATTGCTTGCGTTGTGCTGAAGACCCATTTTCTTCGTGTAGCTGTTTCTACTTATGCCAGGGTCGTCGGCTCATTGAACTATATTATCCGACTTCTGGTAAGATTTATATTTTTCGATTTTGCGCTTCCTCTGCTTCTTCACTCCATTCTGGTCGCTGTACTACACATGTGTTAGTATTGTTAGTATGCGTTTATACTAACCATTGCATCATGGTCCTAGGGAGGGTGACCTCTCAGGCGCACCTCATACAATGTCCCGGGTTGTGCATTCGCGGGACATTTGTGTTTGCTATTAGAGGGCGTAGTCACCCATTTGTCTAGGATGCTGGTGTCCGATGGAAAGAGTGTGGTCCAGCAAGTCCTTAAAATGAAACATATGAGGCCAAAGATTAGGGGCCATATTATCAAGGAACAGCAATAACATTATTGGCACTTGAGCGGCAGGAAACTGCCACTAAAGCGGCGATAAGGGGCTTGGTAATATATGCCCTTGTTAATTCCCATAGAAGCCCCGGTTCTGGTGTGAACCTGGGCTTCTATGGGAATTCTCAAGGGCATATAAAGCCCATTATCGCCGTTTTAGCGCCAGTTTCCTGCCGCTAAAGCGGCGATAATATTATCGCCGTTCTTTGATAATATAGTCCTACATTATTAGCTACGGGAAAATCGCTTGCATGCACCTGTGCACCCAGGGTGCTGCACCACAGCCCTTTCCCCCGCACTGTGCTCAATTGTAGGACCTGCACACCGAGGTTTCGCTGCTCGCCTGCCACCACCGGTGTGTCCCACAACGTTTTTGGTGCAAACTCTGAGTCTGTGGTATGTTTGTATGGTAGGAGAGCAGGTTTCCGGTTGGGACGGTGTCTTGATACCACAATGGAAAGCGTCAGAATACCCAGGGCTTCATCACGGGGTATGCTCCCGCTCCGCCCATCTTGAGCCAATCAATTCAGTGTCTGAAAAGGGAGAAATAATTTAATGGTGGAAACGTCTTGATGTAAATGAAGGTTTATTTCAAGCTTGATAGAAAACAGGAGTTGAGTGCATCCTTCAATTTTGAAGCACGATCTACCAACTGTTAGTGGTAAGCGTGGTTCAAAGAGGAGTTGGACTGCACAAGAGATCACAAGGTTAAATAATAATATGTTATACAAAGGTTCACATAGAAAGGAACAGAGCACATGGTAGAAGCATAATGTGCGCATGTAATGGAGTAGCCGAAGACTGTGTGCAAGTACACTTTGTAACGAGCTCACTACAGTGCCCTAAAAGCCAACGCTACGTGTTTGTAGGGCAGCGCTGCCCGCTGGCTCAGGCCTACAGTATGGTCCAGCAGGTCCTTAAAATGAGACAGAGATGTGACTGAATGAGGTCAGAGATCACATCATTAGGCACGGCAACATCGCTCATTCACACGTGCGCACTCAGTCTGATGCACCCCACCCCTCCCGCAGCCCCGCGCTCAACAGGTGTCTGTAGGGCAGCACTGCCCGCTGGCTCAGGCCTACAGTACGGTCCAGCAGTCTTTAAAATGAGACAGAGATGAAATTGAATCAGGTCAGAGATCACATCATCACACACAGCAACATCGCTTCTTTGCACCTGCGCAGCCAGGCTGATGCACCCAACCCTCCAGCCGCACCGCGCTCAATTGGAGGCCCTGTGCACCCAGGCTGCTCTGCTCACCTGCTGTCTTTGTTGTGTGAGCAAACACTACGAGTAGCAGTGCTCACAATTCAGCTGGAGTGAGGATTTCAGGATGGTGTACACCTCATGGATCCCTTTCGAAGACAACGGGCAGTAGGGCTCACAATTTAGAGCCAGTGTTGATTGCCAGGATCGTGTACACCTCATGGATTCCTTTTTCTTATTGCACATTGTGATATGCGAGGTGGACACGGCCATATCACCTGAGGCAGTTTGGAAGAAGAGGGACATGTGGCGTCGTGGTTATCCTATTTATACGTACGCAAAGTGGGCTGGGCTTGTGTTCGCCAGGCCAGCGTAGGGGTTTGAATAAATATTCCGGGGACCTGGGCGTCGTTCAGTTCCTACCTGGCCAGGAAGTGTACTTATGTGTGTTTCTTTTGTAGTTTTGACCTCGCAGAGTGTGCAATTTACATTAGTGTAGTATGTGTCGGGAGGGCGGCAACTATCGCTAATGATATGGGGTTTGAAAAGATTGAATGGCGAACATCACATGTCATTGTCAAGGTTGTGGATATGCGCAGACACGCATGTAATATTGATAGTGTTGCTATCGCAAAGCATACGCATGTGAATGTGGTCAGATGGAGGGAGGATCAGCAGTGAGGCTACGCCATACACAGTGATAACACTCATACAGTCAAGGAATGCATGTCAAATGTGAATCTGAAAGTCCTACTACTATATTGGTAAAGCCTGACGACAGAGCCTACAGCAAAATAAATCTATACATTGCTGTTTGTCACATGTGATCTAGGATGTGCACTGTGCCCATGGCTCCTGATACTTCTTAAAGCCACAAATTCTCAGGCTGAAAGGGAGCACAATAATGTGCACACACACACAGCAGGGGCATCGTGTAACACACATTTGTTTTTTGATGGAACGTTTGAGATGCATGGCAATCACATTTGGAAGGCTAATGTACAGACCATGAATATTGATCAAGATGATTGTTGCATGTTGTGTGTAGTATAAGATATGTGTATACAGGAAAACACTTTTCAAAAAAGCTTTCTAAGCAGAAGAGGTGTCTCTCATCAAACGCTGTAGAGAGAATGAGTAAAATGGGTGGGGTCGTCCAACTGTTACAATGGGAAATGTTATGAAGCAATCAAATGCTTTTTTTAAGGTCACGTGGCAATCGCGCGCCAATGAGATTTTGACAAAATATATTTATCATAATATAAGTTTATTACAGTTAGAAATATATAAATGTTTACAATATTTTAGATTATTGCTTGCTCTCATATACTGTTTAAAGTTATTTAGATATACTTTTGAGACTAAAACAAACCGAGGGAATGGCATACTCGGCGTGACACTATATTTCTGTGACGTAACACAGGGCCTGGCAGCGTGTACTCGTCGCATACATAACGCGCAGCGTGCGCGACCCCATACGTACATGACGTAACGCGTGGCTTGGTACTGCGTACCTATCGGATACCAAAGTAGCAGCTGGGGTGACTTCATGCGTATATGATGCGGGACACGGTGCCACGAAGTCGTCGGATACGATATGCGCATCATTTACAAGTTTAGCAATATGGCGGATAGGATTTGCGTGGTGATGGAGCTTGGTACGCTACAGGTATGGGTGTGCAGTTTTCTACCCCCAAAAAAATCTATACACATATTTTTGGGGGAAGATATAAAACATTACATAATTTCTAAGTATTATGGAGTTCCAAAATATAAAAAAACGAAAAAAATATAGGTTTTAGAAACATTAAAATATGAAATTAACATTTAAAAAACCTAAGAAATTCACTGAAAAAGCCAGAAGTTTCAAGCACATTATAGTTAGGAATTAGCATTTAAAAAAACCTTAGAAGTTCACAAAAAAACATAGGTTTCAGGGACGTTATAGTTAGTTGAACACTTGACTCAGGTAAAACCAGAGAAATTCGCCTGTTATAGTTAGTTGAGCTAACTATAACTTGCGCGCCCGCAATGCACTGCTGATGATGTCAAATATTACATCACTCATGATATTTTCCAGTGACATCACTGATGACATCACTGATGACATCTCAAATGACATCACTCATGACATCCCCCATGACATCATCCACTTGACAATCTGATGCACATACTGATGCTCTAATATAAACTTTGATACACCCATACTAAAATGCTGACTACTATTTTTGAAACCATACACAGAAGAATGCCATATACTACATAGCACTCACTATTTCCTATTTCAAAACACACATCCAGTCACGTGTACATATAGTTACTAATCAATACAGGACTATACTATGCACTCATACATCTATACATGCAGTCACACTCTGCCAGTCATCCATAGAGTTACTCACACATCTAGTCAGTAATGCAAAGAATGAATAAACATACCCATTTAATCATGTAAACAGTTATACACACACCAACTTCGTTATTCACCCCCATAGACACACTAACTCACCCATACAGCCCTTCCATGCACTTTTTAATCCATACAACCATGAATCACCCACTCAGACATCTATGCACAGACTCATACACCCACCCACCCACACAGACACTCAGGGACCCATACAGATACTCAGACAACCAATCAATAACCTATATAGACACACATGTAGCTATTCAGCAACCCATGCAGTTGCTTACACACCAATGGAGAGACTAATACAGACTTTCACACAGTTTAGTCACTAACCCATGCATTTAGCAAGACATGTTCAATCACTCACTTATACAGTCAGTCACACACCTACGAAATGATTCCTTTAGGCACTTGTAAATGTATTCATTCTTCAATACACCTTGGCATATAGATATAAAACATATTTAAACTTTACAGAAACACACATTCACTGTATGATGTCATGAGTGATGTCATGAGTGATGTCATTTGAGATGTCATCAGTGATGCCATCACTGATGTCACTGACTATGTCATGAGTGATGTAATTTGACATCATCAGAAGTGCATTGCGGACGCGCGAGTTATAGTTAGCTCAACTAAGTATAACAGGCGAATTTCTCTGGATTTATATGAGTCAAATGTTCAGCTAACTATAACGTCCCTGAAACCTATGTTTTTAAGTGAATGTATATATCAAAGAATCCAGTTAGGGCGAGGCTGTATCTCAGGGCGGTCCGTATGCAGGGTACCGGAAACCCTGTAGTATTGAGAATCAAAAACGTTCTCCGTCTCTGAAGTTAATACGAACAACACGTGGGTTTTATTTCAGTAAAGTTTATTCAGCCACACAGCAACGCGTTTCAGCTTACGCCTTATTCACGCTGGGTGACAGGCAATTTTTGCACGTTTTTATATTTTAAACAGCAGTGTAAACATAAATAACAGACAATGTGATACACAGTGGATACATAGAAAAAGTGGCAGCCATCTTAACGTGGTTTTCAATATATATTTGCATGTATCTACAAATCATGTTATTATTTGTGCAAAATGTAATTTCATTACAGAGCTCAAGGTGGTGAATGCCAACAAATCAAGCCTGAATCAATAAATAGATATTGCCCGTAGTTTTGAACACTACATATCTATTTAGTCAAATAAGATTTTTTATATAACGCAAGTCACCAGTAATAAATCCATGTTTGCAGTTAAAAACGAAAACATGAGCACAAAATGTAATTCATTTGTAGGGTCATACTATGCCTTATAATATGCTGGCATTTGCTTTTGAAACCGATTGGCAAATATTGTTAACTGATCCTCACCTTAAAAAACATGAGCAGTGGGCCCCAAGTTACTTTTCTGAAGAACAGATCGCTCAGATCCATCAGCCCATCAGCTTGCATTCAACAAGCTGGCTGAGCCCCCAAACTCTCCAGCCCTCGCGTCCAGGCCGGGGTTTGGGCACAGGGGCAAATTATCAATTTCCCTTGCAGCAAAGCCCTCGCCAGAGCCGTCGAGCCTCTACTCAGCATGCCCTCAGGTATGAAGGAAAATGGAGCCTTCCCTCAAGGTGCAGCCCCTGCAGGACCAATCAGTCCTCTTCTCAGTGCCCCAAGAGATACACAATACAAGGGTGAGCCGGCTGCCAATAGGGCAAACTCTTCAGGCCTTGCAGGCCGCGCTCGCCACTGTCACTGCAGTAGGCGCCTCAGGCCTCCCTTGCCACTAAGCGGCAGCCGCCCTTGAATTAAATCAGCGTTGTCTGGGGGGAGAGCAGCAGCCCATTACACACCAGGATTTACAGGCCAACCAGCAGCGGAGCTCAGCCCCGCATCTCCAGGCACAGCGCCACTGTTCCATCGTTTTAATCTCCCCATCGGGGTGATCTCCCATTTGCATCTGCACATGCGTATTTCACCACGCATGCGCATTTGCAAAAAAAAAAAGGATTTGCATGTATTTCTGAGCTCCCAGTGGGGGCCACAGCCTTATCTGAATCTTATTTTTGGGCTTCCTGTCCACCAGGAAGGTCAGAGTCCCTCGGAGAGAAGTACGAGCACGATGTATGCACTAAATAGTGCAGTTTTATGGTGGGAGCTTCTGGAGTCTACGTCCTGTCGGCCATCTTCCTTGGCCATGCAGCTGTGCACAGCCTTTGGTTATAGGCCCTGCTTCAAGCTAGCTGTGTGTGGCAAGCGCTTACGTGTGACGCTGGCCAATCTCAGCGTTAGGGTAAAGAATATGTTTATCCAGCACTTCTTTACTCAGTTGCCAATTCTACCCCTCCCTGGGTCCCCAGATCCCTCAAATTGTCTAGGATTTGTAAATCAAGCATAGAATCCATGAATTCTGCAATTCAAAATAATTTTTCACATATATTTTGTTGCCATGAGGGTTCTCATATAGGTTATTGGTTAAGATGCACTCATCCTTCTATACCCTTTTATTTTGTTTTTTCCCAACATGATGCTCAGTGCACAATTCTGGGTAATAGTGACAGTAACAGAAATATATCTGTATAGCTAATCAAAATGCGACGGATTTGTGAATCCATGCCAAATTTGCTAATTTAGAATGCAAGACTGAGTAATAGCTTCCTAGTCTAAGTAATGTTGTGCCTTTATTTTGAAAATGGATTCACAAATCCGCAGTTCTGCAAATTAATGGTCGAGATAGGCCTAAAATGTCACCTATTTATGCTCAACCCAAGCACATTTTTTAATTGTATGTTCTCGAAAATATTAAGCAGACTTAAATCAAACAACCAAAGGCACTTCAGTGAGTAAAGTTCTATTTCCATGCCAAATTTAGTGTAATTCCATAGAGACATTTTTTTGTGTCGACAATCAAAGAATCATATGGAAATTAAAATGGGAAATGGCAATTGTAAGAGCCCTTACCCCTCTTTTTCTAGCCTCCACTTGATGAATCTCTACAAAACTTACCATGAAGAACGCAAAGTGGATGTCGCTTTTTTTTAGAAAGTTTTGTGCTGATTTTTTCAATGACTTGTAAATGGAAAGTGTGACTCAAACATAACAGACGTACTATTGCTAACACATAGCCAGTGGTAAAAAAAACTTTGCTTCACTCTGTAGGTCATTTAACGCCTTAACCGCGGTGGTTTTTCCACCATGGTGCAGGCGTTCTAAAGGGTGGGCGGGGCCGCGTCGGCCGTTGGACGTGCGCAGCACCAGGGAGGTAACTCACGCGACCATCTTCTACTTATCAAAACAAAGCATCATTACCCGTAATATGGGAAGTATTACATTATTTTGGTACTGTTTCAGGCTATGCTATAAACCCTCAAAAAACGGAAATAATGCAGTGGAATACAAACTCACATAGTGAGCTTGTTAAAAAGAAGATTAGATATCTGGGAATTGAGTTAGTGCAAGATTTGACTTTATTAGCAACAGTAAACTTTGATTTGATTACCTCTAAGGTCAAAAAACAACTCCAACAATGGGAAAACTTACCTTTATCCTTCCTTGGCAAATCAAACCTTACTAAAATGACAATTTTACCAATTTTAATGCAATCCCATTAGAATTTAAGATTGAATGGATTAAAATTGCACAGGGAGAACTGGGCAGTTTCATATGGGGCAGGAAAAGGTCTAGAATTGCATGGAAGAAATGTAGGGAAAGGAAAGAAAATGGAGGTATAGCAAGCCCTGTCCTATTACAATACAAAAAACCATTTCACTTAAAAATCTTTAGACCATTACTAAAGTATGCAATTCAATACACTCCCATGTTTCGTGCTCTGACATATAGCGCACCTGACCTTGCTAATTATTTTTTATATAAGTTGGGGACCCTAAGTTTAAACAAAAAATCAGACTAAAGATTCTTTACGGGGCCTGTAAACTATGGAGCCAAATCAGGAAGATATTACATATTCCTTATTATAGTTGTCATGCACCAATATGGCGCTCTCCAGGGACCTCCACATGTTTGCAAGATACCCTGTCAATCCCGAGAGGAATGAAAGGAATTTGTAAATAGGGCCAACTATTGGAGGGGACACAATAATATCTTGGCAAAAGTTCGAAGAGACTACAGAAAACGCAGTTTCATGATTTAAATACTGTCAATTGTTAAGCTGGGCTCGCACTCTGAAAAGGAAACACAGGAGTCTAAAATAGCATTTGTTAGAACTGGGATTTCTGGTTGGCTAAGGTTTACGCCAAAGCCAGACAGAAACCACCATTCTAGTCAGGGCAAGGGAGTCACACACCAAGATAACCCCTGCTCACCCCCTTGGTAGCTTGGCACGAGCAGACAGGCTTATCCCGGAGGCAATGGGTAAAGCCTTTGCGCACGCACACAGCAACAACATCCCAGGCACACTACAAAAGGAACTCCACACAAGGTTATATAAAAATAACTTTTGTATTGTAAAAACACATCAGATAGTAATCACACATTATAGATTGTGCCAACTGGCACGGGAAATATTCACAAGGGATTATTTACGTAGGACAGTGCCCCCTGGGTCACTGTCAGCAACAAGCACTTGTTAGAACTAGTACTTAGAACAGTTGTAGCACAAACTGACAATTGCAGAACACCACAAGTAACCACTGGTTAACGGTAGATACACACTACGCAATACTAATAACCATAGGCCTAGATCACGCAGGGACACAAACTCACTAGTATAACATACTAGGCAAAGCAAACTTCTAAGCATGAGCACCTTTAGAAGTATAACACAAGCATAAAGGCAAAGCACATTACGCCGCAATCACATTAGGTGACCAGTATAAATACAGTAGGCAATCTCCTCACTCCCCCTAAGCATAACTCACATTTAGGGGCGTAAATCACAGTGAAGTAAAATATCACTAACACCAACCTCCATAGGTAAAACCATCTCTAGAGGCATCATCACAGGGTGCGTAAAACATACTAGATCCATTACATTTTCTAGCACCACATTTAAAGCACATATCCATGACATTAGGCAATTATCATCACAAACATAGTAGAAATCACATTGCGCAAAAATCACATTAGGGCCTTGTGCCCTATCCACATACCAGCTCCCACTGGCCAACTGGCCATCTCAAGAAGGGGCTCAAATGCCCTGTGTCCAGAATGTCAGGGCTCACTGCTAATGCAGCGCCAGTCAGTGGTGCGCCACCGGTGCAAGCCTAAATGTTGCAGCTGCCCACTACTTGCTGGGCAGCTGAGAACAACAACAGGGCCTAAATGTTGCAGCTGGCACTAAGTGCTGCGCAGCTGTAGAAGGCCTGGCACCTCTGTGCCACTTCTGTCCCTCTCAGGGACTCTCTCTCAATTGCGCCTAAACGGTGCAGCTGCTGGGCAGCTGTGATTCAGCCAAAATTGCGACAGGAGCCCTCACTGGCACTTCAGAACATTGCGCCCAAAACGTTGGAGCCCTCTGGCTCTAAGAACAACTAGGCAAGTGGTACAGCCACACCGGGCTTCTGAAAATGCATACTGCACCCAGCGTTGGAGCCCTCTGGCTCTGGAACTAGCACTATGCACATTGGAGCCCTGAAAATGAACCAGAACCATGGAGCACCCTGGCTCCTAAAATCATGCCCCTAAACACTGGTGCTTTAACAGAACTGGGCCCCCTAGGAGCCACTCAGGCTCTGGAAATACTCTGCGCCCATGGAGCACACTGGCTCCACAAATAGTCATGGGCCCAATCATAGGAGCCATCTGGCTCTGCATAACGATTCCCAAAACGTTGGAGCCCTCTAGGCTCTGCACACAGTGTGTGCCTGGGAGTGCTTTTCGCTCCTTCAGGAAAGAAAAGGCCCCCTATAGATGGTGGAGCCTCGTGGGCTCAAAATCCAATAATGCCCCCGGGTGCCTCGTGGGCTCAAAATCTAATAATGCCCCCGGTCGTTGGGGCGGCCCTCCCGCCAGCGGGGCCCCAGGCGCCGACAATGCGCCTCGATATAGCCATCAACACTGGGACCCCCGCGGGGGTCCTCTAAACAATCGTGCCCATCGTTGGAGTCCCGCTCGAGGGGCTCGAAATCATCAACTGCCCAGGAGCCTCTCAGGGCTCTAAATCAAATATGCCCCCGAGACATTGGAGCGGCCCGCTATCAAGTGGGGCCACTCAAGGAACCAGCCCGCACAACACTGAGACCCCTCCTTACCGGCATTACTCACCGGCTCTTGAGGCGGCCTGTCTCTTCCGGTGGAGGCAGGACATCTCTGGCGGCTTCGGCCGGCAGCGCGGCACCTTCGGGGCTCTCCCTCAGTCCTGGGAGCCCCGTGCCGGCGGCGCCATGGTCCTCTCTCTCGCGGCTGCTCTCCTTCCTCATGCAGGCCCCCCTCCAGCACACAGGAGCCCTGCTGGATCCGGCCACGCTACCTTGGTTGCTCCTCTTCCGGTGCCTGACTTCCTGTTTGCGGAACGAGGGCCGCAGCGGTGATCTCGGGCATAAAGGAGGGGTGCGCACCCTCGGAAACAGGCGCAAACGTCGGGATGGGCACCCGACATAATTTAAATGCCATAAACACCGCAGCCATTACAATCCAGGGGCTGGGCAGGGCTCAGGGAGGCAAGCCTTCCCATGGGCCCCAGCAGCAGCACGCCCCTGGTAGATTCTAGTCAGGAAAAACAGAACATCTTACAAGAGGTCACAGCCTCTTTTTATACAGCATTTCCCTTTGTCTGTGGCTACAGGGTGAAGGGAAAATCAGATGCAACTGATTTTGGAGCACTGTGTGGTGCTCAGCCCCTGTTACCATTCACTAGTCAGGCTAGGGTCATCAGTCGCACCACAGGGGCCGGAGCCAGCATTTTGTGGGGAAAGCCCAGCCCGATTCAGGTCCCAGGTATGCTCCTACCTCACATCAATCATGCAGATCTCCCATTCACCACTGGGGCAGACCCATCCTGACTTCTGGAGCCAGGCACACCAGCCAGCTCCAGCCAATCACAAGCCACCACATTCACTGCACAGACACACCAACTTCTAGAAGTGGCACTTCCACACTAAACACATTAAAGCTGCACACATCATCGAGCAGCATTCAATCTCACGAGTTTGCACATATCAAACTCGAGCCTGCACTCCCCACACATCAGGAACTACCATGGACACACATATTCCCCATGAATTTCTATGGGAGGGCAGGCCACTCACCGCATATACACAGAGAGCTCATGCACTTTACACTGTATCACAGTGAAAAAGTGCACAGAGGCCTAAAATTACCAACACCAGGTTACAGAAACAGGCTAGGCAAAAGCAAAAAGTTGCGGGGTGAACCTGCCAAAAGGGCCAGGTCCAACAGCGTTGCAGCCAAGTTTTAAGAAAGAGATCTCCATGTGGTACTGGATACTGGTACAGTCAATAGATGACCCCAAAAGCTGGCAAGTGGAAATATGGAGGAGGGAGCTGCCGGAGTTGGATCTAGAAGTGGTATGGCAACTATCAATTGCACATTTATGGTATTATGTGAAATCTGCCCCTCTAAAGAAAGATCATCTTTTTACCATACATAAAGCGTATTGGACACCACAAAAGTTGGCGAAATTGGGTTCTCAAACGGTGAGGAAATGCCAGAAATGTGGAGAACCAAATGCAGATGAAGTGCACATGTTCCGGAGGTGTCCGTCTATTCAAGAATTTTGGCAGAAAGTCAGGGATGTCCTGTCAGAATTGGTGGGTCAAGAAGTTAAGGTGAGCTTGCATTGGTTATTTTTGGAGTAATACCTGAAGAAGAGCTTATTGGTAATATCTCTAAGGGGTTAAAGGCTCTTATTTTTGTTTTGATATTGTTAGCATGTAGAGAATTATGTATTAAGTGGATTCTAAATGTCCCTACTGTAGAGTCTGAATGGATAAATTCAATTCATAGGATTGCAAGAATGGACATGGCAATACGGCCTAACAAGAGGACGAGATTTTGGAGTGTGTGGGATAACTGGGCAGAGAGGTCTCCTGTTTAGTTTAGAATAGTTGGAAATTTTAGCCCACGCTCCTCTTCTTTCCCTTCTCCTCTCCTTCCCTCTCAGTCCTTTCCTCCTAGACTAATTTCTTCCCCTTTTTTTGTCATTTTGTTCTCTATATTCTTAATTTTGCCCCTTTGATATTTAATATTAAGTTTCTATAATAGAGTAAAATGTTAAAGGTTAATCCAATGATTAAGTATCAGTAAACACAGGTTATTCTCTGGCTACTGGGGTGATCAAGAGAGATAGGCGACCTCGGGAAGAGAATCTAAGTAGGCGCCTGTGGCAAAGGAGATAAGAGAAAACCGTCCATGTAATGAAGAGAACCCGTGATGGTAACATCGCCTCCCGAGGGAGTGAGCGGGTTCCTTTCTGCAAGGGAAGTGAAAGAATTTGGACGGTGAACTCTTATATCCTCCATCAGTATACTGATTAAACATATGAGGACAACATTTTTAAAAAATGCATCTCTTTCACTAACATGAAGTTTTATGAGCCTCTCAATATCAACACAATTAAATTTAACTGAATAACTTTGAAATTATATTTGGTTTAAGCAAAATCATTTGCAATTCAGGAAGAAATTGAAATTATGGATGTCGAGCCTGTGCACGCATTGGGCATCTTCTATAGTCACATTCAAGGAACTGCTAACCTACTCTGATCTCCCCATTGGTTAACTCCAGCATTTGCTTTGCCTCCAAAATAGAGGACTATACACATTTCAGGTTTGGGGTGGTCTTCTATTAGCTCGCGGCAATTCTGCATTCTTTCTGACTGCCCTTTGAAAATGCAGCTTGGATTACTGCGCATGCAATTTGTCATTTATTGACTCACTCATGTATGTGTTACTTATTCACCTACAGATTGCCACAGTAGTTTACTGTAGAAAAGAAAGAAAGAGAAAAAAAGAAAGAAAAAAGTAAGGAAGAACGAAAGAAAGAAAGTAAGAAAGAAGAAAAAAGAGAGAGAGAGGGAGAGAAAGTTGTTGTTCTGCTTCGCTAGACAGCAGCATATGTAATAAAACATATGCAGTCAATTAAATACAGAAAAATTAAAAATTAATGAATAGTGGGGGTATTCGTAAAGGACTGAAAGAAGATGTCTTAAAATTCTAGCAGTAGCGATGTTTGCATCCCGATATTTTTCCCCATATTTATAGCTGTAACCTCCCATCTTTTTTGGACATTTAGGGGCTTCTTTATGAGCCCCCGGCGCCACTGGAGTCATCTTTTGTGACACGCAGGCGGTGCAGATTGCAGAATTACATCTATGAGGCCACGTCAAATGGACTATGGGTGGCTTTGAGAGGACTCATACAGATGAAGCTAGGCAAGCCAGCACAAATCGCTGTATTGCCTCACTCTGTGCTCATGAGGCGTTCCATGGTCATTGTGTTGGATTTTCCCATGCAGCACCCATGGATTTTGACCCCGCCCTAGATTTACTAGAGCATGTACACATGGCAAAGTTCCAAATAAGTACACCTTCTGAGGTGAGGTGTAATGGGAATATTTATTCTTTTTTCTTGTTACTTCCTCTTTCTTTGTGTGCTGCACCATACATGGAAAGAGAAAAATGCCTCTTAGTATCGTTTCTGTGAAGGAAGGTGCGCCGCTTGCACAAAAACAATCCTGGCAACAACACAGACACCCTTGCAGCCTGGTTCAAGGGTGCCTGCGTTAGCGCTAGCAGCCGCGGTCCGTGCAGGTAACAGCGGTGGTGCAGTGGGGCCTTGTAAGGGGAGATTCCGATGGACGATGCTGGGGGAAAATTAATTCTTTATTTAATTTTCCCTAGACATCGTTCCCTCGAATCCCACCTTGCACGGCCCCACCGATGTTACCTGCACAGACCAAGGCTGGTTTATTTTCAAACTTGGAGATGTGTGTTTACTTTTCGTTTCCTGACTCAAAGTGAGAGGATTTTGCAAACTGAATGATGTGGTAATCTTCTTGGAGTACAAAGGGTGTGAAAGGAAAGGCTGTATGATGGAATTTTTTTCTCACACAATACAATTTCAACACACACAAATGTTTTGCACACATATTTCATAATATACTACAAATGAATAACTGTTTTTGTTATTCTAATGTGTGGTGGAAGCAAAGATTCTTAATGGGACCAAATCAAATCAAGACACTTTACTGAGTGATGTGCAAGGATAATTAATCGCTGAAACTGGATTTCTAAACAGCTGTTTGTGCGCAATATAGGACACGTTGTGTCTGCTGCAATGCACTGTCTGTAAATTACAGTGCACTACCATACAGTGATATATTAATGTATTTAGCACAGTATACTCCAAAATACAACACTACAGAACTATTGTCCAGCTGAATGGGTGTGGCTACACCTGCTTTTTTGTGTAATGCTGGGATTTTCACAATCCCTCTGGACTCAGGTGATGTAACACTGATAGAAGCACCTCCACTCTGAAAACTGTTCCAGCACCACTGTAAACATTCTAGTGTATTGCATTCTGGAACTTGTAGTTTCACTTTCAACTTTGTAAGCATGGTCTCTCAAATTCCTACATGCCATGTTCTGAGAGGACGGTGAGAAGGTGCACACATCAAACGGATTAATTTGGCACAATTTAAATTGACCATTAAGTCATCAGGGGATTTGATTGATATTTCTTTTTTATTTCTGTAATTTTTTATTGAGTAAAAAAATATATATTTACATGGAGCACGGAATATACATGAGTGGAGGAAAAAGGGAGGAAAGAAGGGCAAAAGAAAGAGAAAGAGAAAGGCGCCGGGGGGGGGGGGAAGGTAGGAGGGGGTGTTGGCCACCGTCGTTCCGTGGCTCTGTTCGAGTGTCAGTTTCAAAGTCCAGCTTGTCATCATCTTCTGCCGCCCCCTCCGCGTGGCTCGGTTGGTGTCCTTGACCCGCGCCCAGGACGAGAGAGAGGGTTGCGGAGGATAGAAGTCGAGAAAGAGAGAGTGGCGGAGCCTTGCGTATTAATTTCCTTCTGTTGGCGCGTGGATCCGCAGGGTGCAACCCTGTGCGGTGGTTTAGAGTTTGCGCCTATGGGGGTTTCTGCGATGATAGGTAGAGGTCTAGGGGTTCCCACATGTTCGACTGCCTATGAGTTTTCGGCATGTATTTCGCTGTGATGTTATCTGCCCCCCTTAGGAACGTGACCCAGTTTAGCCATGCCTGGGGCGCAGCCTTTGAGGTGTCCTTCCAGTTACTTAGGACTATTTTGACTGCAGCCGTCAGCAGTAGGTCAATGAGGTCACGCTCCTCTTTCGTTGTGATGGCCGGGGATGCAAAACCTAGGACTAGACTTGGGAAATCTATGTGTATGGCTACTCCTGTGATCTCATTGATAAGTGTCCCAATTCTGTCCCAGAATTCCCTGATCTTAGGGCAGCTGAGAAGCAGGTGTTCTAAGTCTCCCTTCTCTCTGTCACAGTTCCAGCATGCATCACTCTCTCGGATCCTCAAGGAGGCCAGGCGGGCTGGTGTCCAGTACCTCTTGTGTACTAGCCAGTATTTGGTCTGGTTTAGCGTTGCAGTTATTTTTTTCCTAGAAGTTGATCTCCATAGTTTTCTCGGTCTCACTTAGTTCCTTTCCTGCTGCACCTCCCCAGAAATTTGTAACCTTATCATTGAGTTTGGTCTTTTTGGGGCGGAGTGTTTTGTATAGGTGTGCTACTTGGTGTCCTAGTGTGTTGAGACTGGCTGCAAGTTGTTGATTGATATTTCTAATAACTGCCCTCTCACGCAGACCTGTCCAACACCTCAGAAATGTTTTGTGATGTCCAATGGGCATGAATGGGTCTGCGCGTCTCCCTTTACCTCTCGATACCACAGCTGCGGTCCGTGCAGGCAGCAGGGCTTGGGCAGTGGGGACGTGTAAGGGGAGATTCCGATGGCCGTTGTCGAGGAAAAATTAATTATTTATTTAATTTTCCCTAGGCGTCGTGCCTCAGGAATCCCCCTTTACATGGCCCCACCGCTGTTACCTGCAGGAACTGCGGCTGAGCACTAGGCAGCCAAAATGGTGCCAGCGCAGGAAGAAAGGACAGGTATGTAACGTATTGTAAAGATAGGGAGCATTCCTGCGCTTGCACTTTGGCGTATAGCAGCGCAGGAAGAATGGACAGGTATGTAACATATTGTAAAAATAGGGAGCATTCCTGCGCTTTCACTTTGGCGTATAGCAGCGCAGGAAGGTCATTTTCTCTGTACTCCTACCCCAAATCCTCGTAAACAAGAGTCTTAATATGTAGTATTCGAGACTTGCCTGCCACAGTCCTTATATGCTGTTTTGGGACCACCAAAGTCTGGTTTGTTGCACGACTGCACACATGGCCTGGCTCACGTGATATTTATGTAATATATTTATATTTAATCAGATTCAACCTTTCAGATCTGTGTATTTCATCATTCTGTTCTGCAATTACATATTTCTGATTTGTATGCGCTGTGTTAGACTGCAATAAGCATTTTCATTATGCTGGGGAATCGCTCAAAGTATATTAGCTGCATTACTTCTAATACTGGGTTTGAAAGTCTATTCCCCTACATACCCCGAGCTTTTCAGCTCCTGGAGCACATTATTTCTAAAGTTGACTGCTATATTTTATTATTCATGTTGCTGCTCAGTGAACCAGAACTAAAGCTCCACATTTCCATTACACACTGCAGGTAATGCTGTGTGTGGAGTATCTGTTTAGGCATACAGAACAAGAAAGTCATTATAGGATGCAGATTTATGCCCTTCATACATTTCCATATTATCTTGGAAAAGGATAGTTGTAAAAAGGTTTTCGCATTATGTCCATAGAGGGGAAGTTGTAGAGCAAAAATCAAAGCACTGCCCTTCCAATGTAATTTTAATGTATTATCTCTAGTCTTCTTCTACCTTTCAGGAGATACAGTATAAGCTTTCTTGTTGTACATGACATTGATGATGAAGATTGAATGACTGAATGTTAAAAATACACAAGTGAATTATGGACTGATTTAGAGTTTGACGAATATCCAGTCTGCCTTATTAAAGTGCTACCAGATATAATTCACTTGTAAAAAGATTGATGGCATTTCCACCATGTTTGTGATAGAGTAACCCTCCCGCTGAACTTTAAATCAGGCCCTTAATTTCCCTCAGTAATTAATGATCATCATCATTCTTTGTTCTGTTTAAAACAAGTAAACCATAAAAGACATTAAAACAATACAGCATCATTAAAAGACAAATTCATTGAAAAGAGAATCATACGATAAATCATGATAGAAAAACAACTAGAATCAAAGAGTTAAGCAATTTGATGTTAACACAGTCCAAAATATCATTCTGTAATCGTAGTATTTTTCAATCTGACTGCAATATTAAGGAAATAAACAACATGAAAACAAGTTCTAGCATCCACAAAACATGTAAGTATAAGAAAGCAGACCTAGCTTGTTTAAAAGTTTGATTTACAAATGCCTTTTACCTAAAAGAGATATAAAAATAACAGATAAAAGCAAAGTGCATGATGCCTTGAACAACTGTGCAGTCACAGAGACATTGACTACTGTCTCTTTTGCTGGCCCAGCCTTTTTTAACTCACAACAGGTGGTGTAGAGTAAACCTCAAGCTAGTCTATAGTAAATAATGGCCATTAGACATCACTCTGTAATGAAACATTTGGAAGGTATACTCTACAGGCTAATCTGAGACTTTGTTATGCAGTTGACTGGCTTGGTTGCAATTCTCAAACATCTCAGCTGGGACACCGGAGCATCCAGCTAGTGGATTTGCTAATGCTTGTTTGTTTTTGCAATTTTCTTGAACGGGTGGACATCGTGGAGTGGGTTTCATCTAAAAGCACAATAAAAACCATACAAAGATAGCCACACAGAGGACCATCTGGGATTGATTTCATGTTTACTTTATTATTAATTCTGTGTTCTCAGATGGCCATTATCAGATGGTAAATTAGTACTAAATTGGCCCATAAGCCTAATTGATTCCACCCAGAAAGTTGCAGGGAAAGTGGTCCTTGAAAGGGTCCTCCAGTGGGCTGAAGAACATAGTATACTGTCTGACTACCAAGCAGGCTTTAGGGCAGGCACCGGGACTATTGAACAGTGCTTTCGTCTAATGCTGCTATATTGGAAGGTAGTCGTACTGGGCAAAGGCAGTCTGTATCTCGTGTTCATCGATTTATGGACTGCCTTTGACCTGGTGCCCTGAGGGCGCCTCTGGAGGGCACTGTTCGAAATGGGGATGCACCCGCACTTGTTGTCCTTAATTATGAAGCTCCACGCAGAGAATTATGCGCAGGTGCGGTGGGGCAAACAGGCCCAAAAGACTGCCCGTATAACAGTTAATCGAGGTGTCTGCCAGGGATGTGTCCTTGCCCCCACTCTGTTCTCATTATACGTGAACGGAGTGGTGGAGCATCTCCTAAAAAACCCAGCTGATGCCCCATCCGTGACGGGCAGGAAAGTACCCACCCTATTGTTTGCGGACGATACTCTTTTAATTTCCAAATCCCCAGCCGGTTTACAGAAGCTCCTTGTTAGTTTCCAGTATTTCTGTGACAACAGGGGGTTAGTAATCAACACTGAGAAAACACAATTCCGGGTCTTGAACCCCCCAAGTAAACTTGGCCGACCACCAGTGCTGAATATGGTAAATTTGGAAAGGGTAAGGGAGTTTGACTATTTGGGTATTCGCCTCACCGACACCATGAGGTGGGATTGTCACCTCCAAAAAATGCTGTTGTGTCACAAACGGGTAGTGGGGGTGCTCCTAAAGGAACAGAGGTCATCCAGTATCAAACCTATTGCCCCGGTCCTAGATGCAGCAAGAGGTGCTAGCGCGGCCCTATATGGGGCAGAGCTGTGGGGCTCTCAAAATACAGACCTGCTTACCTGTTCGGAGAACAAGTTCTTAAAAGATTTGCTGTGCGTCCCTTACAGCACCCCAACCCTTCCCCTGCTCTTAGACATGGGTTGTCGGGCTATTGCAGATCAGGCCAGACTAAGACCCCTCCTCCTCTGGGCTCGCTTGTGGAGGTTCCCCGAACTTCACAGTTATGCTGAGGGACTGAGGGAAATATTATCCTTGACGGGTTGGTCCAAAATAGGTGGCTTAGGGATGTAAAGCACCTGCTGGGTGAGCTAGGTCTCGAAGGAGCTTAGGAGTCCAGATCGGCCCCCCCTAAGCAAGTTCTAAAAAGAGTATACTGGGAATGGGTAGCAGGTAGGAGGATTTCCACCAATGACCTATGTAAATCGTCCAGAGATTTCCTATTAGTGAAGGAAGTAGCCCTTCGTGAGGATTACCTTGATGTAATCTTGCTACCTACAGATAGGGCTCTTTATTTTAAATTTAGGATAGGCTTGCTGCCTGTGGGGGTACTGACTTCCCGGTGGAGGATCCCAGCACAAACCACATCTTTCTGCCCCTTTTGTCCCGGTAGGTCATAATCCGTGCCCCATCTTTTATTTGAATGTCAAGCTTATAAATGCCCTCGCGACAGGTGGCTTAAGCCTCTCTGCAAAACATTGGGTACCAGACAGCATAGTGTAGCTCTGAGAATTTTGAAGTCTGATACTCGTCTCCTGTTTGCTTGTGGCATAGCAAAGTTTTTAAGTTGGGCTTGGCGGATTTGGTCAAGAAGGCTTAATTATATTGTTTAATTCTATTTTATCATAAACTGTAAAACTTTTTTAGCTATTTATTGTTGCTCTATGTACTGCATCTCGTCCGATTGTTTTTATGAATTGGTTTTTATCTTGTTAAATTTATACTATGTGTATGCACTGCTTTTTAAGATATGTTTTTATATCGAAATAAAGCCAACTTGACTTGACTAAATTGTTTGTTGGGAGGCTGCACAGATACATTCAAAATAAATGACAGGTAACATTGTACGGCAAGTCAGCTCTTCCAAAAAAACGTAAAAAAGCAGAGAAAGCAAGGCAAACTTCTTATTACACTATGACTCTCGATTCTTCCTGTCACAGACTGCCTAACTGGTCAAATGGACAAATCTCATTCTAGGCCAGGATACACTATATCATGCACAGTGAGCTCTACAGGCGGTATGAATTTCTCATCTACACTAAGGGGCTTGTATGCAACAAAATATCGGAGTGTGAAGCTTCCCCAAATCTGACAGCGTCAAAAAGCAGGGATGCGCCATGTTCACTACATTACGACGCACACTTGTATTTTCCCTAGAGCTGGAGCTGAAATTAGCTGCCTGGCGCCAATGCAGGCACCCTTACACCATAGTGCAAGGGTGCCTGCATTTCATGGAATGATTGTTTAGGTGCAGGAAGGTGTCCCTTCCTGCACATAAACAATCCATAATGACGATTTGTTACTTCTGTGAGTGCTGCACAATGCAGCACACGGTGGCAGCAAATCGTCATTATTTAATGATTGTTTATGTGCAGGAAGGGCCACCTTCTTGCATATAAACAATCATGAATGGCTTTTTGCTCTTTCTTTGTGTGCTGTGAGAAGCATTTCTCCTCATTCACCATTCTAATGCCTGATCTTGCATGACGTTAGTTTTTCGCGCTGCCACAGATTTGCACCTCCCTGTAAATCTGGGACAGCGACAAAAAGCAATGAGTGTTGCAACCAAATGCCCGCGGCAACATCCATTGTACAACCCTTTCAATCAGATACCTGCGTGACAGGGTAACATATTTACAAAGCGGCTTTAAGCGACAAAAAGTGGCTTAACGTAAAAAAAAATGACCCTCCGGAGGCACTAGAGGCGTGTGCATACGCCCCTTAGTATGCATACATTGCTCCAAGGTGACTACTAGAAACCTACTGGTAGACCGGTTCTCTGGGTTCTCCCACATGGGACTCCTGGGGGAATCCATTTGTCAAACTGTGAGTTGTACTCTTCTGTCTATTCTCCCATTTTATGCTTTGGTGGAGTCCACATACCCTCCAGTTTCCCATCAAATCATCACTAGGCTCACTCTCCATAGTTCAATAGCTCCATCCCCTTCTTCTAACATAACCTCTTCCTAAAGTTGAAACTTTAGTGCAGTTAGAAGCCTTCAAACCAGATCTCACCCCTACACAATGTCACAACCAAAGATTAAGCTTAGAGGTATGGGGTAGTGCACCGCTTAATCCAACGTTTGGTATGTTTTCTGTGCAACCAGGGTATCGTTCCCCACCAGGAACGTGCTGAATAATCCACGTAGCAGCAGTACTAAAATAGTATAGCTGTCACCCTGAGCACAAGTTTTTGCTGATTCTTCAGCTCCAAATTTTTCAAAATAAGTATTCAAACAGAATTTTTTGAAGTTCATTCATGAGTATCTTTATTGGCACTTTTCCATTGCTAGTGTTCATATATTGACTGTTCCCAATTTATATTATCCAATGCATTTCGGCAGGATCTGCCACCTTCATCAGGGAAGTATTTCTGCAAATTCAAAACAACTTTCGATCAGTATCAAAACCTATTTAACTCAAATAGCAAATCAAACTCATTAAACACATGATGTTAAGGGTGAATTCACTCCTTACTCGTACTGTAAGTCTTGTTCATTCGACTACTTCTAACAAAATCACTATGCAATTCATTCAATTCAATTCGGGTAGTCAACAAAATTCAATCGCTGTTGGTCATTGCGCTGTTTGTATCGTTTCAGTGAACACAAGAAAATACACTTATATGCCGTCCTCTAGTTGCTCTCTTGTTAGACCTGAGCTCTCTAACTAGACATATACTGTGAGACTGCTCTTACCTCGGCTGGTTACTAGCGAGTAACTCTCGGTGGTTTACAACATGTGTAGGTCCTACGGGCTTCTACTTCCTTGCTGTGACGTGCATGCGCTAATGTGTACTTTCAACGCGCGCTTCTTTTAAAGAGACATTGTCCCTTTTAAGCGATTTTGAAGTTGGCTATGGACTGACGTCGCGGTTTGATCCCCAGCGGGGGTGAATGCTCAATCATGCTATTGCGCCTATCGCGTGTACATGCCTATAAATAGCCTGCTAAACAATAATGTACAATAAATAATAGATAACGTGATGATGTCATCTCAGACTATGAATTAAACCATGTAAGTTACAAGTAACACAAAAACTCTGTGCGTTCATTTAACCCTTTCGGCTTAAGGCTGTTCAGAAAGTATATCCAATAGTTCTCTTGTTTAAATAGATTGTTCTTGTTGATGGTCCCTTCTTTTTTCTCCAATGTTTCCAACACACAAACTCTCAATTGGCTTATATGATGTTGCTTCGCTGTGAAGTATTCTGCTACTGAAGATTTCGAGGATTGTGTGCGTATGTTACTTTTATGTTCGTTAAAACGAACTTTCAGTTTCCTTTCGGTATGTCCTACATATACATCTCCACACGGACACTTGAGCATGTAAATTAAGTTAATTGAATCACATGTAGCGTTTACTTTCAGATGGATTGAAAATCCCTTCCTTGGGTGTGTTATGGTTGTTCCCTTCATGATATTATGACAAGTGTTGCAATTAAGACAGGGTACAGTGCCTCGATATGTGGGTTTTGTTTGTAGTTCTTTGGTGGGTTTTAAAAAATCTGCTAGATTCTTAGCTCGAGTATGAGCAAATACTGGTTCTTGAGTAAAGGCTCCTCGGAAATCTGATTCCATGGATAAGATTGGCCAGTGGCGTCTTATGATTTGTTTAAATTGAGTGCTGAGTGTTGAATATTTGCTAACACAAGTAATGCGTTTCTCTTGTGTTTTTTGATTGCTCTTCAAGAGATCCTGTCTGGATTTGGACGTAGCTCTGATTTTGGCCTCTTGTAGTATTTCGTCTGGGTATCCTCTATGTCGAAATCTATGTATCATGCTGTCAATTTGTTGTGCACATTGTGGGACCTCTGAAACAACTCTTTTGACCCTCAAAAGCTGTGAATATGGAAGGTGTCTTTTTAACGCTTGCGGAAGATGGCTTCCAAATTGCAATAGGTTATTCCTGTCTGTAGTCTTTCGGAACAAATTTGTAGTAAGGTTATTACCTCTTTTGTTGATTTCTACATCCAAGTATTGGATTTGCATTTCATTTATGTTCCATGTAAATCCAATTCTGTCCTCTTTAGTATTTAGAAATTCAATTTGTTCATGTAATGACCGTTTAGTGCCCTTCCAAATTACGAAGATGTCATCTATGAAACGTACATACATTGAGATGTTTTGATTCCATATTTGATTAGAATAGATGTGTTCCTCTTCAAATGCTGCCATATACAGGTTGGCATACGCCAGTGTGGTGCAATTGCCCATTGATGTGCCACTGCACTGCATGTACCACCTTTTTTTCATGTTCAAAGTAACTATGCATAAGTGTAAATTGCATCAATTCTAATAGGAATATCTGCATTTCTCTCTGATAATCGCTGTCCAATAAGGCTCGTTCTATGGCTTCCAGTCCTTGTTGGTGCGGGATTGATGTGTATAAGGCCTTAACATCAATAGTGGCCATCACTCATTCCTCTTCAATTTGTACTGTGGATAATCTTAACAGGAAGTCGGTGGTGTCTTTTAGATTTGATTTAGTCTTTAATACTAAAGGCTGTAGATATTTATCTAGAAGTTTTCCCACCGGTTCGGGTAAGCTGTGTTTGGTGGACACAATGGGTCTGCAAGGGGGCCTCTGTAAGTTCTTATGAACCTTGGGTACCAAATACATTGTGGGGCACCTTGGATTATCTTTGATGAGGTATTTTTTGGTCCTTTCTGTTATGATACCTAGTTCATATGCTTTCATGATCATTGTTTGTAGCGTTTTTTTAATGGCTTCTGTAGGGTTACTTTCCACCTCCATATAGGTTTGCGTGTCATTGAGATGTTCCATGACTGCTTCCTGGTAAAAAGATCGATTCATTATGACCAACGCTCCTCCTTTGTCTGCCTTTTGGCAGATTAACCTTTCATTGGTTGCTATACTTTTAAGAGTCCCAAATTCTTTCTTAGACATGTTCATTCTTTTGGACTTTTTCTGTGTGTTCAGCCGGTGCAGGTCCTTCCGGCACAACTGTTCATATAGGTCAATTGTTTTGTGACTGATTGGAGGCATGTATGTACTGTGTACTTTGAGTCCTCTCAGTTCATCCATTTCTTCTGTTCTTTTTTCTACCACATTGTCAAAAAAATGTCGAAGTCGTATTTTCCTAGTGAGTTTAAATAAACTCACTTCCAGTTCCAGTAAATTAGTGTGGGCAGTAGGCACAAACGATAGGCCCTTTTGTAAGGTCGCGATTTGCATTGAATTCAGTTCAACATCTGATATATTGATTACCAAGTTTTCTTCTTCATTCAATGTTTTTTTGTTTTGTCTTTTTTGGAGGTTACTGTTCGCGTCTGTGGTTGACTCTTTTCTTTTGTTTTTTCTAAGTCCCCTCCTGAGTCTTCTGTTTCTTGTCGGCCTCCCTCTAAAAAAGGGACCGCAGTAGATGTGCTAGCTTGTTCCTGTTGATGTTGTAGTGTCTTGTTTTTTGGGGGTCCCGTTCTCTCACTATCCGTGGATGAGGTGTCTGTATGGGATGTGTACCCCTTAGATTGTCTTTTCCTAGCGTATACTTCTGCCCTGGTGTAAACTTCTTGGAGCTTGTAATCAAGAGTATCGCGTCTATATTTACGCAATTTTTGTTCATTAATTTCCTGAGTGTGTTTTGTTAGCTGATTGTTAATGTCTTCTATGGTAGTTGCCAGTTCTTCTGCTGTGATCATTTTACTTAGTGCATCTCTGGTTTTGTCTATGTCTTCTTTTAGTTCTTCAAGGATTCGCGATAGTTCCTCAAAAATTAGCAATATAAGGTCCAGGCTACATTTGTTTAAAATGGCAAACCACTTCTCTGTGAAAGGTTTTGAGTTTTTGCAAAGAGAGGGTCTCAGAGATATACGTAGGCCCCGTGGTATACGCTGCGCTTTATGGTACTTTATCATGGTTGAAGCATGCATCCGCTGGTTAATTTCTTTACGAGTTAGGTATAACAAATGTTTGATTTGCTGTTCTTCATTCTTGGTATAAGAAGGTTCTGTAGACGATGGTTGTATCAGGGAGTATATTTTTTCGCTCGCTTCAGCTGCGAACGCAAAAGTCTCTGCTCTACTGTCTGTAGACAACGTGATTTCTTCATATTGCATTTTGATTCTTAATCTGGAGTGCTACTAATCCCAATGGGGGGGTTTTGCGTAGTAAGCTTAGAGGTATGGGGTAGTGCACCGCTTAATCCAACATTTTGTATGTTTTCTGTGCAACCAGGGTATCGTTCCCCACCAGGAACGTGCTGAATAATCCACGTAGCAGCAGTACTAAAATAGTATAGCTATCACCCTGAGCACAAGTTTTTGCTGATTCTTCAGCTCCAAAGTTTTCGAAATAAGTATTCAAACTGAATTTTTTGAAGTTCATTCATGAGTGTCTTTATTGGAACTTTTCCATTGCTAGTGTTCATATATTGACTGTTCCCAATTTATATTATCCAATGCATTTCGGCAGGATCTCCCGCCTTCATCAGGGAAGAATTTCTGCCAATTCAAAACAACTTTCGATCAGTATCAAAACCTATTTAACTCAAATAGCAAATCAAATTAATTAAACACATGATGTTAAGGGTGAATTCACTCCTTACTCGTACTGTAAGTCTTGTTCATTCGACTACTTCTAACAAAATCACTATGCAATTCATTCAATTCAATTCAGGTAGTCAACAAAATTCAATCGCTGTTGGTCATTGCGCTGTTTGTATCGTTTCAGTGAACACACGAAAATACACTTATATGCCGTCCTCTAGTTGCTCTGTTGTTAGACCTGAGCTCTCTAACTAGACATATACTGTGAGACTGCTCTTACCTCGGCTGGTTACTAGCGAGTAACTCTCGGTGGTTTACAACATGTGTAGGTGTCCTACGGGCTTCTACTTCCTTGTTTGTTAGAACGCGCTGTGACGCGCATGCGCTAATTTGTACTTTCAACGCACACTTCTTTTAAAGAGACATTGTCCCTTTTAAGCAATAGTGAAGTTGGCTATAGACTAACGTCGCGGTTCCATCCCCAGCGGGGGTGAATGCTCAATCATGCTATTGCGCCTATCGCGTGTACATGCCTATAAATAGCCTGCTAAACAATAATGTACAATAAATAATAGATAACGTGATGATGTCATCCCAGACTATGAATTAAACCATGTAAGTTATAAGTAACACAAAAACTCTGTGCGTTCATTTAACCCTTTCGGCTTAAGGCTGTTCAGATAGTATATCCAATAGTTCTCTTGTTTTAATAGATTGTTCTTGTTGATGGTCCCTTCTTTTTTCTCCAATGTTTCCAACACACAAACTCTCAATTGGCTTATATGATGTTGCTTCGCTGTGAAGTGTTCTGCTACTGAAGATTTCGAGGATTGGGTGCGTATGTTACTTTTATGTAAGGGTGGGCAAAGTTCGCGAAGTAGTGCTACGCGAAGCTACGCGAAGTGCACTTCGCACTACGCGAACTTCACGTAGCACTACGTGAGCTGCGTAGTAGCATGTTCGCACTGTGCAAGATGCGTTTTCAATGATTGCACAGTGCGGACAAGCATCTGGCACTGTGCAAGCATTGAAAACGGCATCTTGCACAGTGCGAGCTGTAGTTTTCTGCTGCTCGAGTAGATTATTACTCGAGCGGCAGCTTTCTCAACGCGAACAGGTAGTTTCTCATTGAGAGCGGTCGCGAGCATGCGCAACCACTCACAATGAGAAACCTGACCTCCTCGCGTTGAGAATCTCGCCGGGATGTCATTTTGCTTGCTCGCGGTCGCGAACATGACGTTCAGGACCGCGAACAAGCAAAAAAAGATCGCTGCACTACGCTACGCTGCACTACGCATGTTCGCACTGTGCCCAGGGTTACTTTTATGTTCGTTAACACGAACTTTCAGTTTCCTTTCGGTATGTCCTACATATACATCTCCACACGGACACTTGAGCATGTAAATTAAGTTCATTGAATCACATGTAGCGTTTACTTTCAGATGTATTGAAAATCCCTTCCTTTGGTGTGTTATGGTTCTTCCCTTCATGATATTATGACAAGTGTTGCAATTAAGACAGGGTACAGTGCCTCGATATGTGGGTTTTGTTTGTAGTTCTTTGGTGGGTTTTAAAAAACCTGCTAGATACTGAGAGGACTCAAAGTGCACAGTACATACATGCCTCCAATAAGTCACAAAACGATTGACCTATATGAACAGTTGTGCCGGAAGGACCTGCACCAACTGAACACACAGAAAAAGTCCAAAAGAATGAACATGTCTAAGAAAGAATATGGGACTCTTAAAAGTATAGCAACCAATGAAAGGTTAATCTGCCAAAAGGCAGACAAAGGAGGAGCGTTGGTTATAATGAATCGATCTTTTTACCAGGAAGCAGTCATGGAACATCTCAATGACACGCCAAGGAGAATAGTAAGCTCAGCACTAATGTTTTACTAAAAAATGTAGTTGGTGCTGCACCGCCACTCGAGGGCATCCAATGGGCCTATCGGCCACGGATGTCTTGGTTGGGTTTTTCCAGGGGAGGGGGTAGGCTTTGGGTGAGGGAGGGAGGGGGGGTTGGGGGTTGGGGGTGGGGGTTGGGAGGGGGGGGTGAGGGTGGGGTGGGGGAAAAACGAAAAAACATCCTCAGGAGCACTCTGGCCACCAGTTTAAGGAAAAGATGGGATAGCAGGGATGAATGGGGTTAAGCCCGTGGAGCTAAAGTTCCTCACATGGAATGTTAATGGCTTGCGAGTGAAGTCTAGGAGGCAGCTGATTTTGAAATACCTTGAAAACTCCCCAGCACAGGTGATAATTTTACAGGAGACGCACCTATCTGCAAGTGAGAGTAAGGAAATTTTTTCTTCTCAGCCATGGATTGCCAATGTTTTTTATACCCCTCAAGAGATAGTGACTAAAGGGGTTTCAATATTGGTTATAAAGGGAGTTAATATTTCTATGGAAGATAAAGTGGCGGATAAGAGTGGAAGATGGGCAATTGTGAAATTGAGGGTGGCCGGGGAACAGTTAGTAGTGGTTGGCTACTATGGGCCAAATGTAGATGATGTTACACCCCTGGACGAGTTAGCTGCAGAACTGCTGGACTTTTCTGGTAAAGTAATCATGGCAGGAGATTTCAATGTTGTGTTAGATCACAAACTAGACAGATCAAAGAACAGCAGGGCAGTAGTAAATAGCAAGATGGCAGCCAGGATAAAACTCCTTACAGTTCAGCAGGGTCTGTGTGATATCTGGAGATTAAAAGCAGGGCGGAAGGTAGGGTATACTTTTCACAACAAGAAATATAACCATAAGTCCCGCATAGACTATTTCTTGGTAGATGTAAGATTGAAGGATCAAGTTGAGGATGTGGAGCATCTGGGGGCGCATCTCTCTGACCATTCGGCTGTGGCCTTAAAGTTAACACTAGGAGCGGAGGGTTCGACTTCAACTTGGAGGATGGATCGTACAGTCCTTTTAGACATGGAATATATAAGTAGCTTGAGGAGTGAGATGCAAGCATTTTTTGAGGTTAATGAGGGTTCGGCTAAAGTGGAAGTTGTTTGGGACACCTGTAAGGCTTTTTTGAGAGGGGGATTGGGAACACAGGGTGCCAAGGAAAGAAGATTATACCGGAGGAAAGTTTTGGATCTGGAGACGGAAATCCGCACATGGGAGGAGGCAGGTGCAGGTTCAGGGGGGAGGACACTGGGTGAGGAGGAGGTAAAGAACAAGTTGTTTGAGTTAAAGCTAGAACTAACAACTATATTGTCACAAAGAGTTAAGGAAAAATGGGAGGCAAGTCAGCTAGCGCATTTCTCTTATGGTGAAGGGTGTAGCAAATTGCTAGCTTGGAAAGCTAAAAAGGACTTGTTTCGAAATCAAATTAAGGGGGTTAAGACCTCAGCCACGGGGTCTCTGATAACTGAGAGTAAAGGGATAGCAGAAGCATTCCATACCTTTTTTGAAGACATATATAGGGAGGATTTACACCCAAGGATAGAAGAGATAGAGGGATGGCTGTTGGAGGTGGAGCCGCTTGCTGAAGCTCTGAAGGCAGTGCTAAATAAGGACATAATGGTGGAAGAGGTGGTCAAGGTCATTAAAGAGAGTAAAAGGGGGAAGGCATCAGGACCGGACGGCCTCCCTTCTGAAGTCTATAAGACCCTAGTAGAAGAATTGGCTCCGGTATTGTGCAATTTATTTAATCAAATTTTTATGGGTGGAGCAGCTATACCATGTACATGGAAAGAAGCCATCATTACTTTGCTGCTTAAACCTGGCAAATCTCCTAGATCACTAGATTTGTATAGACCAATATCACTGCTTAACTGTGATTATACGTTTTTTACAAAGATTCTCGCAGATAGGTTAAGTTTAGTTATTCCTAAGTTGATAGACCAAGATCAAAAAGGCTTCATTAGGGGTCGTTATTTAAAAGAGATGAACTTTACTCTTATTGGCAGTATAGATATGGCAGTTACAAACGATCTTCCCTTGGCGGTAATCGCTTTAGATGCCGCCAAGGCTTTTGATCGAGTTAATTTTGTTTTCTTAAAAAACCCTTTTACAACATCTTAATTTGGGAAAGAGGTTTACTGACTCTATCTTCTCTCTCTATGACCTCCCGACATCCAGGGTTCTGGTTAACGGTTTACTAACTCCCCCGGTGCAAATTATGCGCGGTACGAGACAAGGGTGTCCTTTGTCACCATTATTGTTCAACTTATATATAGAACCACTGGCTTGCAGGATAAGGAGCTCGAACAGGATTCTACCGTTTGAGGTGGCAAATTGGTAAAAAAAAATAGGCCTCTATGCAGATGTCATTGTCATTTTCTCTGCAAACCTGCATGGCTCTCTGGATGCACTGGCAGATATTACTAAGGACTTTGGAGCTGTCTCTGGTTATAAGATCAATCAAGAAAAAACGGAGATCATGGCTTGGAACTTACCCACAGAGGGGTTAGGTATTAAGGCGGATATGAGATACTTGGGGGGTAAGGGTTACCCATAATATTGCGGATTTGGCAAAAACAAACTTCTTAAGAGTCAAACAAGAAGTTTCAGCCTTACTTAAAGGATGGATGAATTTACCTTTGTCGTTATATGGCAGATCCAATTTAGTGAAGATGATGATCCTGCCAAAGATAACTTTTTTATTTGAGGTTATTCCGCCTGGATTTCGAAAGGAGTGGTTAGTCAAGCACCAGAGTGAGATAGCTTCTTTCATTTGGGCATCAAAGGGGTCACGACTATCGTGGAAGAAAATAAGAAGGAGGCTTTGTAAAGGAGGATTGGCTGCCCCGGACTTGCAAATTTATGCATGGGCTTTTGGGTTGAAAAACTGTAGGATGCTGTTGGGTACCCGCTTTCAGTCACCAATAGGGGATTTATTTGGTGTGATGTTAAAGAATGGTGGTTATACAGATTTTGGCTTTTTGTATAAGTTCTCAGATCCTACGTTTTTTAAAAAGATCAGGCTGAAAGTTCTATATGATTTGGCGGAGATGTGGTATAAGATTAGGAAGTTCTTAAAGATACCTTATTTTAGTTGTATGGCTCCAATATGGGACTCACCAGGTTCTCCGCCCTGGACAAAGGACGTATTGGCAATTTCATTGAAGAGAGAGGGTTCAGTATGGAGATGGAATGACCTGTTTCAGGAAGGCAATCTGTTGGCATGGAGTGAATGTCAACAAAGGTGGGGGCAAGTCTTTTCAAGGTATAAATACCTACAGATTCAGAGCTGGGCGAAGGGTGCCGACATCCGAATTGGGACACTGAATGACTTCGAGGCAAAACTGGCGATGGATGGGTCTTTTAAGAAGGAAGTGGCCTTGTGGTATTGGTCAATGTTGGAGATGGAAGATGGCCCCTTCTTACTTCCGGAGGTCCTGTGGAAAGCAGAGCTTGCCAAAGATTGCAACAGAGAACCAATGGCAAGTATCTATGGCTATACTATACAGAGTGGTTAAACCTGCAAATTTAAGAAGAAACCTTCTGTTCACAATCCACAGGGCCTACTGGACTCCAAGCAGATTGACGAAACTTAAATTAAGCGGAGTGGTGGAGTGCGCAAAATGTAAGACCCCTAACGCTGATGACCTTCACATGTTTGTTTTTTGCTCGGAAATAAGAAGTTTCTGGCAAGATGTGAGTAATTGTCTATCTCAAGCTCTGAATCTACAAGTAGAGGTAAGCCCTGAACTTATAATTACTGGGAGGAATGACCTAGAGGAAGATAGAATCAATGATAATGTGAAATTGATTTTTTATGCTATACTACTGGCACGCAGAGAACTTTGTAAGTTGTGGGTCTCTCCCCTCTCTCCAAAGGTTTTGGACTGGATAAAGTCAATGAAATATACAGCAAAATTAGATAGGTTGAATCACACCAGCAAAAAGAAAGTAGCATTTTGGGCACCGTTTCTTCTATATTTTGGGTGACTGGCACGCTGGGGAAAAAGAAGAAAACATTTTTTTTTTCTTTTTTAATTTGAATTTGAAGTGTTTATTGAACAAAGCAACATCAATCCTATGATTAAGCCCCACGCCTATCTCGCTAGTATCTGGGTTGACACTCAGGCTTTAGGAATGGATTAAATGGCCATATCGGACGGGGCAAATGGCATTAAGGGCTTGGATAACACGCTGGCCAGACTCGGTAGAGATGAGCCGGATGTCTCTTCCTCGATATACTAGCGCATGAGATACAAAAAACCCAGCAGGTGGAACAGTTAGTTAACTGGGTGGCGAGTCGGCAAATGAGGATTTAAAAAAAAAAAAAAAAAAAAAAGAAAATGTAAAGACCAAACCTATGCCCTCATCTGGCCCCCTTACTTCAATACCACACCCCACTAGAATATTACCAATGTGTCTTCTTCCAAACCTTCTCCTATCCTAACCTTTTACCTATATCCCACCTGTCTGTCTCCACCATCATCACCATAATGTATTTCTATACTCCATTCTGTCATTGCTAACTTGACACTCACAGGCATACAAATGTCCTCTTCATCTTCCTTATACACTGTAACAAACTACAGCCATATCCTCAATATTCACTTCTTTCCCCCCCACATCCTCCACCATGGCTTTGCTATCAACTGCTATCTAAATATGCTTCCTACCTTGCCATGAATGTTCTCATAATATTGCCCAAATCATGCATTCCATTCCTCACTTTTTAGGAATGTCCTTATTAACTATTCACCCATGCTTACTGCCACAGTATCTCAGAACACAATAACAACCACTGGCAACGATCACCACTTCCTCTCTCCTGAACTACTCCACAATCATTGTCACATCTACCTAATAACCATGCAACATACCTACCCTTCAAATGAACCTTTGATTCCCTATTACCAATAATTTCATTCCTCATCTTCCCTGTACCCAGCCTAACCCAATTATATTGCTACTCGAATGTATTGAATATCTAGGTAAAACAGAGACAGTGCTTAATTTGAGCCAGTGGTTGCAAGTTTCACCCACCAGCATTCATTTCTTGAGACCAGAATTTTACCCAAATCAAGAGAGGAAAAACGAAGACAAGGTGAGAAGAAGGCGGAAGAAGAGGAGAAGCATGGATGAAATAGGACCTCAGGACTGAGATACATGGGTGGGGAGTGTATGATGCTAGATGAAATAGCTACAAAGTGGAACCAAAACTATTCAGCCCTCATAGTCTTCAATCCTGGTAATTTGTAACTTCAGCTGCAGTACTTTAGCAAAACATTGGTCCCCAGCACTGACTTTTTTGCAAATTGAGCACTGACCTAAATCATACCACTAGACTCTTGCTACGCTAGTCCGAGCAAATATTTGTAAGTCGAACTATTATGGCCACCCATGTAAATGTAAATGTAAATGTATTTATATATGTTTTTTAATGTATTATTCTTGGCAACGGAAGTATAGTAAAATTGAAAACACTGTGCCTTGTTTCAAAAATGCACCTTTTCACTAATGGTCATGTTTCGAAGAGACACTGCACAAAAGAGGACGGCATCAGCTTCACCTCATCTGCTTCTTTTACTCAGATGCATGAACTACTGTAGTGCTGTTGCCTGCTGTTTACACGATTTTTGTCTGATGCACTGGTCTGGACTTTATCCCACTTAGTGGTTGACTTCATACCTGTAAAGAAATCAGACAGCACAAAGCTTTAAATGAAAATCTCACACATGAAGCACCATGGAGGCTGAGCCCACTCTCACAGTCAATTGTGTGATAAATGATGTTGGAGTGCAACATTTGTAGTTTTTACCCCTTCAGTGGCATTTATTTTCTCACTCTTGAGAGGGTGATGAGCTGAGTCAGCTCTGAAGGATTCTGAATGTGGCCTGTTGGTTTCCTGCAGTGTTCTAACGATAGTTCAACCCACTCAGTTACCCTACGAGAAAAGAAAAGTGTGGCGGTCTGGTGATCCCTAATCAAAGATGGAGCCAGAGTATCTGTAGCATTGCTCAAGCGTCCCCATGGAAGGCATCCTGACACCACCTAAAACATTGCTGACAGCACTAGTACCAGAACTAGAAGAAAAAAAGTTGCCAATATGGGGATCCATTTCAGATTCAGTGGGAAATGCTTTTCGGACTCCACCTCCAAAGTCACTGCAGTCCAGGATAGATTTTTAAGGTTCGCTCTGCCAGAGATTGAAGGTGGAAGGTGATGAGAAATGGGACTGAAAGGATAACTGCGAGTCCTGTCTTTACAGGTCTGTCTCCCTTCTTGATCACATAGGTGTGTACAGGTCCATACTGTCAGCATGCGTGCCAGAGAAGGAGTCAATACAGCAAATCTTTCACGTGTTGTAGTTAGAGCTGCCACCTTTCCCAGATATAAATACTAGCCATATATCCATATTTTAGGAGTTTGAAAAGGCCCAACATGATCCCTAAATAGAACTTTATATAACATTGTCTTTGTTCATTTTGAACATGGGACTTCAGTCCATATGCACTTTAATTATCAGCCATGAATCATTAAGGAACCTCTACAACACATTTTACAGTACTTTACTCTAATAGTTGTTGCTCAAACTATGCACTCATAAACTGAACCCATACCAGCTTGCAATACCTGCGTTAGGCTACAAACTCCTACAAATGGAAGACAAAAAGAGAATGTGGACTGTGGCACCCCCTGTATATCCATCCCCGGGGTACTTTGGGCAAGTGGCACAGTCCAGTCCCTCAGGGGTTTCGGATTAGCCAGTTCAGATGAAAGGGGAGGGGCAAGGGTGACAATTAGGAACTTCAAGGGATAGTTGGGCATAACTGTAGGGTGTTGTGATCCTGGCAGGAAGTGGTTGTTCTTATGAAAAGGTAAATCATGGTGTTTGCCGTAGGGTTGGTATGGTGCTTTATTGCTAAAGAGGGAGCAGCAGTGAGGGAGGCCTTAATAGAACTCGATATGGCAGGGAGGAAAGAACTAATAAAGCCAAGTGTGCTGTCACAGGAGAGAAGTGGCATTTGGGGTTGGCAGCCGCCAGTCATTGGGTACTTGCCACCAAGTAACATAAAGGAAATGCAAGTTATGCATTCAAAAGCGTGACTGAGCTGGCGAAATCCCAAGAGGCAGGCAAGAAGAGTGAGGAGGTTTACCGGTTGCTGGCAGTGACGAGACAGTGGTACTGGTCGGACTCGGTTCCCAGCAGGATGAGGGAAGAGTCCATCCAGCTAAGGCTGGCAGAAAGAGGCATTGAAAAAGTGCGGCCACAGCTGGTTACAGAGTCTGCCCAGCCTGCTGGGATTGTGGTGGCTGACAAGGCTGCCAGAGAGCAACAGAGTGCTCAAGGAGAGAAAGAGAGTGAGAAGGTCGGGCCTCCAAGATTAACAGTTAAGATTAGTGGATCACTCCAATATTGTTATCCCTGGGTTTGAGAAGATGCCGTCCTACCCTTATGGTGTTACAACATTTAGAATCAGTATTCATTGCTAAATGCATTGCCATGTTTCTTAAAATTTGTTTAAAAATTCGTTGCAAACATGATTAATTGTAGTCGCACTGTTTTAAAATTTTTACAGTTATTTATTCTTTTATATTTTTGTAATGAACTCTCGTACTTTTTTAAACTATGTATGTTGATTCTTATCTGTACTTTTTGTGGTTCCTTTAAAATTTGGAAACCGAATAAAAGTTATTTACTACTACTACTTAAGACTATTATTTGTTGAATATATTTAAATTATTTTTTTAACAAAACAGCAAAACAATTCAGTAGAGATATCTCAGGCAGCGTCGATCTGCCGGAGGTGACAAAGATTACAGATGATACAGATAGAGTGATAGCCAAAATACAATCCCCCTTAAGACCCGGCGGTCATTATTCCCTCTGGTATGATATGGCTCATACATCTTTCAGTGGAGTATAGGCTTAGAAGAGCAAACCCCCCATTCCTATCCTATTTCAAATGCCGGCCTCCGCCTCTCCCTCGTCTTCTTCCATTTCTAAATTGTAATAGCTCAGCCGTGGTTGCCAGACTTTCTGAAATTTCCGCGGGCACCCCCTTGCTTTATACTAGACCGTTTTTCATCTCCCATATACATATCCATGCCCAACCGCCTCTCCTTCAGTGTGGGAGGATCAGGTCTTCCCCACTACCTGGCTATGTCTCTTTCAACCACTATAAGACCCAGGTTGCTAAGTAATAATTGATACCTAGAAATGTCAACATCTGTATTGATGCCCAATAAAACATATTTGGGGTTCATCGGGATTTGTGCATGTAATACATTGTTTAACTCTTGCACTATCTGCTCCCAGTAATGATGTATCGGCGGGCAATCCCATAGCGTATGACTGAAGGAGCCTCTGTCTATATGGCATCTCAAACACCCCGGCATCTCTGCCCTACCCATTGCATGCAGTTTTCCTCCGATCGTAAAACAGTGAAGATTTTGCACATGGGGGAGCAGAAGTTTACTACCAGTTGCAGAGGTATTAATTGTGGTGGAAAAAAGATGGCACTGTAGAGTTTAAATGTTGAACAGATTGAAGGCGAGTCATATAAACAAGCGCTGTGCACGGGAGGATGAAATATTGTCTTTCTTCTCCCTCATATCTACTTCGCTTCTGATTACTGTGGTCTCTCCATTTGTGATCTTTTGGCACTCTTTTGTACTGTATGGTCTCTCAAGCTTTGTAAATACAAAGAATAAACAAACAAAAATAGGTTATTCACTCAATTAAAGTTTGTAGCAATAAATAAATCCACCTGGAGTTATTACGACGTTGTGACAGATAAAAATCCAATAGGACGTTGTCGACCGTGAGGTGCTTGGCGTCGGGTGCAGAGTCAAGCAGACCCACAAAGAACAATACCTTGGAAACGATGAAAGCAAAGACGTTGTGCGGCATTGGAGCGGTGACACTTCATTGGCGCTGAGGGGTGTTGGTTCCTTACGACCCCAGGGGAGGTGAAGCCTTGGTTCCCTACTGCGGTGCAGGGGAAGTGAGACGTAGGTTCCTTACTGTGTCTGGAAGGTGACGTCACAGTGGCGGCAAGGCGGGGGTTCCTTACAATGGTGCTGTGTGGATGGATTCAGGAGTCACCCATGTCGAGTATCGGCTTCGCGTTAATGAAGCACCAGCATTGGTGAAGTCGGGGCTGCGGTGCGAGTCGGGACGTTGTGTCGTGGGCTTCATGAGCGGTGTCCTCGGCTCCAGTGCTGGCAGCTGCCTCGGCGATGGCTTTGGAGTCGATGCGGCACGGAGTCAATAGGCCATAGGCCTAGGGTGCTGGTCAGGTTGGTGCATGGTGCTCTTCACAAGAGGTGCTCACGGCTTCGGTGCAGGTTACAGCATCGCTCGCCAGTGTCGGTTTTGCAATTTCCTTCTGTAGCAGCTGAAACTGTCAGTCATTATGATTATCTTAGCATTCTTCTGAACAGCAAATTACACTGGAATGATCATGTAACTAAGACAGCAACTGCTCTGCAATGAACTAGTCAAGCAGTACTTGATTTGAGATATAAGGCATGTTACCAGCATGTATGTATCAGCCTGCAAATTTATAAACCGAAAGCGGTAGCAGCTGCCTTGTATGGAGCTGAGATATTGGGATACGAACAAATGGAGAAGCTACAGGTAACTGATTTTTTTTTTTTTAGATCATTGTTGGTTCCGGGATGTGGTACCCCCGTGGTTCCCGTTTTTGAGGAACTGGACATATTTTCTATAATGGATCAGGCCAGAATCCAGGCAGTCTTTTAGTGAATTATTCAGGAACATTAAGGCAAAGAGCTATTTAAAAGCTGTAGAGGAGGTGGGCAGGAATACCAATAAGGCATGGCTCTGTTCTGCACACATAAGGATTGACTGATGGTTATGGGCCTGATTAACGTATGGAAGATACCAGGCAGGTGGTGCCTGATGCAACAGATTTAGTTAAGGAGCGCTATTACAATTTCCTAAAGGATGTCAAGGCTAGGAGTGAGCAACCTGGCGGCCCAATAGACTCCTCTCTCAGGTCTAGAACTGAAGTAGGGTCCATCGATTACCAGGATACAAAATACAGCCTAATCAATGAAGGTGGGTATATATTGTGTCCAGAATAGGGATTTTCCCAGCAAGTCATACCTCATGAAAACAAAACGGTTAAGAGAGGAGGACTTTCTTTGTAATTGCTCTGCGGGTGTGGGTTGGGGGGGGGGGCATGATACCATAACTTACTTGCTTCTGTTTTGCTCAAAATACATTCAATCCAGGTGGCTGTAGCCTCTTTTTGAGTTATATAGGTTTAGCAGCATTACAGATACGATTGAGCTATATTAAAGGATAGATAGGGAGGATATATTTAACAACGTATCAGCCTTTCTTTGGAGTCTTCAAATAGTGGGCAGAAAGATTGAAAAAAAACACCAGCCAATAATAATACATGTAGGCAACACTGCATGTATTGCATGATTCGGTTTAATACCAACAAAAAGAAATTAACTGTGATAAACTGATCTGCAGGCACAATTTTTCATAACTAATTTGCACCTTGCAGGAGCATGAATTGCACCCTAAACTAGGCTGATCTTTAAGTTTGATTATTTCAGGGAAGCGAATATACTTCACTTAAGACTACTCAACAGAGGTTTTATTTGATACATTTTTGTGACTGCCCTCAAAAGAGCGTGGTTTAGCAACTGAGAGAATCTGCTCTAAAACAAAAAACCTAAAGTGCAAAAACACAGGTATGTGTGACCACCTTCTGTCTTCAATCTAATACAATTGTAGCCTCCATCAAGAGACATTGGCGTATTGTACAAAGCATTGACCAAAATCTGACACTACCATTGTTTGTCTACAAAAGGGGTAAGAACGTTAGACACCACTTGGTATACTCTACCCAAATATATCAACCACAGCATTGCACAATAAGAGGTCTGTTGTCATGTGGTCAAATTTAGACCCGGGCAGGAACATCACAATTTTATATGCTCACGTTTTAACTTGATGTCTTTTTTTGAACGTTGACACTTGACACACGTTTTGCTTGCATGCTTCTATGGATATTGTTCAATGAAATAGCTTTGCTTACTTTTGCACAACTTTAAAGGCACATTATCGGAGAATTCAACAATCTGTACCAAAGATAAAGTTCACTGTGCAAAATTATGTTGTTTATTATTGCGACTGCATTGTCAGGGTAGAATCAATAATAGCTGCCTGACTGGGACTTCAGCATGGCAACATGGGTAAAATTAATTATACAGAAGACATCACTCCTTTGTTTAGTTAAAGAAGCAGTTCGCTGGCACAGTGAGCTCGCCCCATGCTGGAATTTCGGTAGCTGATTCCTGTTTACCTCCTGCGAGGGATAAAGCTCAGCTGTCAAAAGAAGACATGCTCACTGGTAGTGGCAGGTCTGGGCCAAGTTGGACATACGTTGGCAGCCGAGGCAGCAGGGAGCCCTGTGATTGACCGGCCGAGGTAAGGGGGAAAGCCGCACACATGCATTCGGTGAGTTGCACGGAGAGGACCTGTTTTGAGGGTGTGGCAGTGGGCATCCCTTCCCCTCTGGGACCCAGGAGAGATGACTATTAATGTGTGGAGGCTGCCCTACAATATCCTAGATGACTTGGCTCATGGCTGCCTGCCCTACGTAGGAAGGACCGGGGGACATGGAGTGGGCTGTGAGTCTCGGTGCAGGAGAAGTAAAAGGTGCTGGTGCGGTCAAGTCGGTCTGCTTGGAAGTGCAACACATCAAGTGCTGCAGGACTGGGCCCCATTCTAGATTAAATATGATGCATACAAAAGGCCCCCACTCCAGTCAGTCTAACCAGATTGACAAATACACCGTCTCCCTTGGTGCAGCAGAGGTGACTGTAGATATCATCATACAGCCTGGGTGCCTAGAGGATCGAATCAGGCTTCTGATCCCACTCTCAGAGACAATGGAAAGCAATAAGAAACCTGAGAAATACACTGGAGCCTAAGTTGGATGTGGTGACAGAAGAGGTTAACCTGCTCCAACAGGATTTCTGAGGAACGGCAGAGAAGGTGGCCATGGCTAAAAAAAACATAGGTAGCCCACAATCCAAAATGAAACGCCTGGAACAACAAGTAACTAAGCTGCCTAAGCAGCAGTGAGAAGTATTGGTTAGGCTTAAGACCAAGAAGGGAGAGTGTGATGGAACAATATCCGAGTGGTGGGGGTTCCCGAAGGGGTGAAGGGACAGTCTGCTGACCTATTCATGGAAGACCTGATACGCAATACACTCCACCCGAAAATATTTCTTCTCAATGGAAAGTGCACATCGGGCACTGGGACCACTGGAGGACCCTGCGGTCCCACGCACCATATTAGCACGTATCCTTAATTTTAGGGACCATGACTCTATTCTATAAGCGGCCAGGTCATATGGGGACCTACAGTATTTAAACGCAATGATTAGATTCTTTCTGGATTTCGCTCTCCAGGTACAGCCCCAATGTCAAACGTTTGACTCCAGCAAAAAGGCCCACAAAGAGAAAAATATAAAATATATGATGATGTACCCAGCCAAACTGCGGATAGTCGCTGAGGACAAATCACACCTATTTGTGACTCCAGAAGCAGCATGGGACTGACTGGAGGGCTGGAACAAAGTAGGATACAGACGTAACAAAAAGAAAGGACGAGGAGAGACTCTGGAATTACAGAACCTGGAACCCCCATCCAGCCCTCTGGAACAAAGAATAGGCCCTGATCCAAACTGAACACGAAGATATTCTGATGCAGGGTGGTGTTTATCTGAGTAAAGGGAAGTGATAAAAATTAGAAAGCTATGCAGCATTTGAACCATGTTATTTAACTAAGGGACGCCTGTAGTTTAACCGGATCTGGAGAAAATTGGGGATGAGTGGTGGTCCCGCACAGAAGTAAGTGTAATGGGAATGTTTAATTTTATAGGGGTGACTATTTTTGACAAGTTCTTATCAGTATATGATGGCGGCGGTGGTAACACCCACCCACTGTTCCGTGCACAAGTTTGGGCGCCAGGTATTCTGCTGGTTGGGGAAGTTTGCAGTTACTGTAGAGTTATGAGATTAAGGGTAGCAGGAGCAGAGAGATAGTTGGCAGTTAGGTGTTCTTCTGACACACAGGGAACGGAGGTATGCCAGTACTGATAGAGCGGTAGAATACACATATGGACATGGAATGTAAAAGGGTTAGGCAACAAGATTAAACATACCCTAGTGCTCCAGCATATTAAACGTCACTCTCCAGATTTTGTTCTGCTTCAAAGACACACCTGAAGGGCAATCACTCTAAGGCACTGGACCGTTTTGGATATACACTCCTGGTCTATGCAGGCTGTTCCACAGATTCACGTGGTGGTCATTCTAGTCAAAACTTTGTTTCCATTCGCAGTGTCTAAGGTGTGGTGTGATGCCCAGGGGTGCTATGTGGCCATTTCAGGTGTGTGGGAGGGTCCCGTCTTGAACATATGTCTTGTTTATATCCCACCCAAGGTTCATACTGGAATCATACTGGAATCCTTCCTAAATTCAGGGCTTCCCTCTTGGAGCTCCCGGTTGGGACATTACTGCTAAAATGCGATATGAATGCTGTGCTAGACCCCACTGGAAATAGACTGGGAGTGACACAGGGCCGCTCAGATGAGGGGACACTTCCAAACTTTGTGTCAGCAATGAGGATGAATGATCCCCATTGAGACTCCATAACCCTCACCAGTCACAGTATACATTCATTTCTGCACCCAATGGCTCCCTTTCACGTCTTGATTACCTCTTTGCCCGCCATGATCAGTTGGGATGTTTTGTGGATGATAGGAGATGAGTTATATTTTTAAGAAAACCAGTGATCAGTATCAACCCCATGCATACTCTGGGAGGCATTTAAGACTGTGATCCATTACCAGACCCAGGCCTTGGTGGGGGGAAGGAATGCAGGCATTGAATATAGGTACATTGAGCCTGACTTCCTTGCCCTCAGCACAGGAAGTGGCAGAGGGTGGAGGCTCGGAGGTACAAAATAGACTGCAATTGCGCCAGCATAACCTGCGGCCCCCAGCTGACAATGCAGCACGGTCCTATGCTCTGGCAACACAGCGCCTAATCTATGATGTTGGAAATAATGCTTCCAAAATACTGGCCTGGCTTGAGAAAAAAGATAGAGACAGGACATGGGTAGTGGGTGTCAGGGATAGGACAGGAGTCCTATAAACAATGAGAGCTGATATAGCCAACACATTTGCCACCTACTTCGTCGACTTATGTACCTCAGTCTGTACCAGAACAAGATGTGACAAGTTTCTGAAAGACTTCTTCCTGCAGACTTGCAACACCATTTGGCTTTGCAGCGCGCACAATGTAATTTGTTTTATTTATTTATTTACTTAACTCCGATCGGACGTTTGCCGGAGTTTACTACCACCCCCACCCTCCCCCTCCCCCATGGCTCCACTGCACTCCCTCGAGGAGCCGCCACTGCTTTCCGTTGAGGCGAGGCACCAGGAAGGGATGCCGGCTATCGCCACAGATTTTTGCCCTATTGCTGGAGCCTCTTGTGGCCTGGATCAAGGCTGATTCGATGGTATGAGACATCCCCTGGAAAAGCAGTTGGGAAGAGTGAGTCTCCCTGTACACTGACAATATTCTGTTGTATGGGTTACCGACGTATTTTTTGATAACCTACATCCTACACATGTTTTACTTGTTTGGTATCTACTCAGGTTACATAACTTATTGGGCTAAGTTTGTGTTCTTCCCTCTGTCGGGCCCCCCCTAACCTTCCAGCACAATGTGAGGCCCTGGTTGAATTAATAGATTTTAGATTCTTTGGACTATTCACGACCAGAGATCAGTCTCTCGTTCTATAATGCAACCTCACCCCTCAGCTAGAAAGGCTTTGATCGTTTGTGATGCATTGGCATACCATCCCTCTATCCTTACTAGGAAGGTCGGCTCTATATAAGATGATGTCCCTCCTGAGGTTTCTCTATGCTTTGCAAAATACACCTTATCCCATTTTCCAGAGCGTCTTCAAACAGGTAGACCAGGAGATCTGTAAGTTATTATGGCAGGGAGGCGTACTTCATATTGTTAAAAAGAAACTTCAGGGAGGGCTCTATGATGGTGATTTAGCAATCCCAGATATCAAGAAGTATTGTTGGGCCTCGCAACTTTTGGTGATTAAATGAATGGGTACACTCAGACTGGGGTGAACCAGCCTATAGGGTAGATAGAGAGGCGATGCCAGGTTATAACTATGAAGTTTCTTTATCCACTCGTATGGGAAGGAAGGGCCTCCCCATACATACTGCCACTGTGATAAAATGTTGGGCTGAAGCCGAGATTCACGTGGGGAAGCGAGAAGCACTGATGGCCATGACTCCCCTCTGGTGCAGTGATAGACTGGATAGAAACGTAAATATGCTGCCGATTACTGGACACTACCCGTGTGGAACCTGTGTAGTGTGCAAATTAACGGACACTACAAAGACAATACAACTAACTGAAACGCTCTTGTGGACCCAGAGACAGCACACCAATTGTAATTCGACCCATGTGGTATACTTAGTGAGCTGCCCATGCCAGAAGAAGTATGTGGGCATGACTTGCAGAAAAGTTAAGTTGAGAATAGGAGAGCACAAAAGTAATATCAGACTGAAAAAGAATACCACCAAACTGTGTAATCACTTCGGTGAAGTTGGCCGCACCTGTGAAGAATTAAGATGGACAGTGTTAGAGATATTAACCAACAAAACTCCAAACGCAGAAAAAATACTCTTCGAAAAAGAACAAAGGTGGGTGAACCGCCTCCAAACGCATGTCACAGGTTTAAACGATGATATACCATGGCATCAGTTCTCACAATGAAATAGAAAAAGTTATGCTTTCCACTGTATTCATTTGGATAATATATCGAACTGTATTAACCAGATTACGAAATATAGAGAATAACTAGCTTAATTACCATTGAGTATTCAAATACAATATAAATATTTTCAGGCAGGTATGTAGTATCTCAAAAACATTATATGACGCTATTTCGCTAAGTATTTTCAATGTACATAACAAGGACAACCCTAGTCCTCTTTCTACTTCCTCTCACATTCATGCACCATCAAAAGAGGAAGAGGAAACGGCATCCGCCTACCCAGGGGCAGAGCCAGCACAAGACGCCAGAATTGCTGTAACATGCGGGTAAGAATGGCGGCCATGAGAGACTTCCCTCGACAATACTATGAAGTAAGTGATCTACAATTGTAAAACATGTTGTTACCTATCCACAGCTCGGGTTGCACTGCCTTCCCACGCGCCCTGAGGAGGATAGTGAATATTCGTGTTAAGGTAAATGTTGACGAGCACAAAAATGCCGAGTTCTACAGTTTGCCTTAGTATAAAAACTACGTAATTATGATTAACCTGCTTAAATAGATTCATGCTGGTAAAATGTCATATCGTAAAAGATATCTCACCATATTCATATGTCGAGTGATACAAAAGAACCTGTTCCTCCGTGCCTGCTGTGTGAATAATTTTTATCATTAGTCAAACCTTTGCTGCATACGATTATCGCTTTAACAGTTAGTAAATGCAACATAGCTAACATGTACCTAGCTTAATATCTCTCTCTAATGACGATTACCATCCTACTACCGTGGATATTCTCGTATGAATTGGCGGTAGCCACAATACGCGAGGAAATTTAAAACAAATATTGGGCTTACTGAAACAATACTGCTCCCAAATCCTAGGAGTCAGTCTGTGTGAACTGTCTGTTACATCTTGGGCGTTTGACGCTCTACACAGTAGCCAAGCAATATTACATATCTCTTCTGAAATAGCTGAGTCCCAGTATGTCCCCCCATTCCCTCTTGACTTCTTTCGATTTTAAGAATGCCCCAAATGAGGTGTATCACGATGTTTTGTAATTCAAAACAGAGAAAACAGACCTTGCTGTATGAAGAAATCTCTCAATACTTAACGATAGAGATGACTTTTCTCCTATGTGTTTGTGTTTGTTTCCCTTTAGGAAACTAGATATTGTTCTTAACAAGTGGTAACCAATAGTATACACCCTAACAACAACTACACAAATGGTGTGAGTATTTTATCTTGTTTTGTTCTGGCGAAGGCTCTACAGACCCGGCTGGGCCGAGAGAGCTGAAACATGTCGACCGTTTACTAAGTGATACAGTCCAATCCAGTAACTTGATTGACCAAAGTATCCAACTAATTTTTAACTAACAATACATCTCCTTTTTCATTAAAATTCCTCAATTTGGAGAGATATTGTTTTTTAGTGAGATTACAAAGTTTTCTTCTTCCCTCATCTACTACTTTTCTTTACCTTCCCTCTGGAGGTGTCTCTCAAATTTCTAGACACTGCTTTTCAGACCAGAGGTTGCCTTGGATAAGGCAGGCATACAGCACGTTATTGGGCACTCGATGATTATGCCATAACGCTGAGTGTGGGGCGGAAAACAGATATACACCGCAAATATCCACCAGTGTTTATGAGGGGGTTCCATTATAACCAATGGTCTTTCTGCTACAAGTGTCCATTCTCCTTTCTGATTAACAGACTTTATAATGGGGAACTGAATGGATTCCAGATCCTCCTCCCTACTACCTGATTACGTTGGTAGAGGTTTCTAACTTGACCGGCATCCCAAGATGGGCAAAAATAGGTACTGAGCACCTCGGGATATATGGAGGAATGGTGCTTTTCTTTCGACACCCTAAGGCAGGAATTTGATTTAGTAGACTCCCAGACACTCCACTACCACCAGCTGGAGCACGCTCCTAGGATACACATCCAGGAAGGAACAAGCCTTCATGATTCCCCTTCCTTGGAATCCAGTTGACTGACCCTATGCCACACAGGGGGGTCTCAGTGATCTATCAAAAACTAATGAGGAGGAGCAAGATGGCGGCTACATAGAACGCCTATAAACTCACAAGTGATTGCTCCATTGATGCGGTTTCATCTTTGATAGCAGGAGAGGAATTATCATGCTATAGTATACCTGAGTGCTAACAGATATGCTACTAACTCCCCGTGGCAGACTGTGCATGTTGGTGGGGCTCTTTGTGCGATCGAGGAGAGCGCAGAGAGCGATTGCATTACTGCTGAAAAGGCTGGTTGTGCTTCCACTACAGGGTGATGTCTCAGTTCTTGACCCTACAATGCTGCAGCGTACTAAGCCAGCTAAGGAGAAGGAGAAGGAGTGGAGGGAGGTTCCCTGCCTCCCCCTCCACAATTAGTTGAGTCCTGGAAACAAAGAAACAAGCATTTGCAATGCAATAGGTCTCGCATTCACACGAGTTTGAGCTATTGGCATTGTAGATGACAATGCCTTTTATATATGTTTTGGGTTTTAAACCATAAATAAAAGGCATTGTCATTTACAATACTAATAGCTTAGGCTTTTGCACATGCTAGACCTATTGCATTGCAATAAAGGGCCGCCTCGACCGCTTCTTAGATTGTAAACATTAGAGGAAGAGACCAGCCTGCGACGACTTCAAAGTTGTGATAAATAGTGCCGTGAAGAAGATGTGTAAGTGCTGTAAATTACACAGGCACAAAGTGTGAAGTGAGAATTACATATGATCCAAGCTACAAACATTAAGGAAGAGCTCCAACACCTTTCGATCTGTGATTACTCCGTTGTGGCTCTGGAGGAAGAGCAAAGGGGGCTATTTCCTGCCCTCTCCATGATTTGAGTGTGCAGTGTGGCATGTCTAATGTAATTTCTATCTTTGGACTAATAAAACAACTCCAGCTGTAGTAGGGTCCTGGTTTCATCTACTGGTGCAGGGCAGGCAGTGCTTTATGGCAGGCATGGAGGGAGGGAGGGAGGGATGGCCATGGCTGCAGCTCCGGCCTCGTACAGGGTCCCTGCTATTACTAGTGAGAGAGAGGCGCTGAGGTGGTGCTATTGGCATTGGTGGTGGTGATTTTCCTGGGGGTGGTTTGGAGGTGGTGGTATTAGTTGTATTAGTGGTGGTGGCATTGGTGGGGTGGTATTGGTGGCGCTATTGTCATTGGTGGTGGTGGTGGTATTGGTATAGGTGGTTATGGTACTATTTGTGGTGGTATTGGTGGTGGTGGTGAGGGTGGTATTGGTAATAGTGGTATTGGTGGCAGTATTGGGGGTGGTGGTGGTGGTATGGTGGTGGTGATATTGGTGGTATTGGCGGTGATGGTATTGGTGGTGGTGGTTTTGGTGGTGGTCTTGGTGGTGGTGGTATTGGTGGTGGTATAGGTGGTGGTATTGATGGAATTGGTGGAGTTAATGGTATTGGTATTGGTGATGGTGGTATTGGTGGTGGTATTGGTGGTGGTAGTATTATTGGTGTATCTGGCATTGGTGGTGGTATTGGTGGTATTGGGGGATATTGTTGGTGATGGTGGTTGTACTGGTAATGGTGGTGCAATAGGTGGGAGTCCAATCCAAAAATCCTTTATTTCTGCCATTTGAGACCATAAAAGATTTGTTAAAAAACATTTAAAACACATCAGACAGAGAATAAAAACAAGGCAGGGTACATTACACAACTAGTTCAATTCCCTGTAGGATCTAGGCATGAGGAGGCAATTAACTCTATTACATTACAGTTCATAACACGTTTAACAGATCAATCTTATAATATTTTTCCCCTTATCTGCCACATGGCCATTAAAAACTTGCCAACTGCAAAAACTATATAGTGCAGGGTACTTGTCTTCAGAATTCTGTATGAGTGTAAATAGTTTCTAATGCCCAAGTTCCTACACAGTGGCATTAGCCAATATTTCCTCGGTCTAGTGTAGGAAGGGCAAAAAAACAACACGTGTTTTTCGTCCTCCTCATTCTTACTGCACCCAGGACAGATTTTATGATCCAACGCTGTCCATTTGCAAGTGAAAGTTTTAAGGGGCAGGGTGCCTAGCCTCCATTGAATGAAGAGTTTCCTTGCCAGAATAGGAGATATAATATCCATAAAACCTTCAAAATAAAAAGAATTTTTGGTGTCCAAAAATTGTTCAGTTAGGATGCCGACTTTGGATGCACACACCAGGGAAACTAGACTTTTCTCCTTGAATATTTCAGCGAGCCTTTTGCGTGGCACCCCTTGGCAACCTCTTTCAGGAACCTCCCACAGCTCTGGAAGTCCCATGCGATAGAATTCTCATTTGATGTATGCCAACCACGGAATTCTGTCATGATGGTTAATGTTCAGGACATACTTGAGATCTTCCCTGTAGTGGGCAAGTTCACCAGTGGACCACAGCCTGTGCCACAACCTCAGTGGTTTTAGTGCCAAATCATCCCCTATTGAAGGGAGCCCCAGATCTAATCTCAAAGGTAGCAGGGGTGTACCTTGGGGAAGAACCAAGAGGCGTCTGAGGAAGTTATTCTCTACCTTGACAAGTTCTGTCCCAGCTTGGTAGTGGTATTGGTACTGGGGTGGTATTGGTGTGGTGGTAGCATTGGTGCTGGTGATGGTATTGATGGTGGTGGTGGTATTGATATATGTGGAATTGGTAGATATGGTATTGGGTGAGGTGGTATTGGTGGTGGTGGTGGTATTGGTAATGGTGGTGGTTCTATAGGTGGTACTGGAATTGGTGGTGGTGGTACTGGTGGTGGTGTAATGACATGCAATGTAATGGTATTGTTTAGGCATTGCTATGTAATGAACATTTCCTCTTCTACCAGATCCTATGGGAGTGCCCACTTATACACCGATACTGGAAAAGATATAGCCATTGTTATATCAATGGCTATATCAATGTTATATCAATGGTACTCTCAGTGGAAATCCCACTCGAGGCAAAATGATGATACATGGGGAGGCAAACTGGCCAAGACACACCAGGATATGGCTGACACTGGCAGCAGGGGTGGCCAAATGCCTCCCGCCATTGGTAACAGACTAGGAAAAAGATCTAGACTAGTGCCTGACAGCAGAGGAAGTGGTGTACCGTAGCCGTGAATGCCCCAAGAAGTTTGAGAAATTATGGGGTCCTTTGCAATTATATTGGGGAATAGACCTAGATAGATAATTTCCTCTGGATCAATGATAGATTTCATTGTAGAGTGAAAGGGAATAAATGAACAATGTCCCCAATGTTTGTTCATGTATTTTGATTGTAAAAGATCAGTTAGACCTATATGTAAAGCGAGAACTTACCTTTCGATAAAATCATACTGCAACATATCTACGCAACTGCTATGTATTGTCAACTCTTGTATTATTTGATGAGAATGTTCAATAAAAACATTTATAAAAAAACTAAAGGATTCTACCATTCTACTATGGGTTGTCCACCATTTTCCCATTAAGGGGCCGACTCCTATGTCAGACGGACTCAGGTCTGTCCGTCATTGGTCAGGAGCAGTAACCCACCGACCTGCTGTTGTGGGTTACGGCCCTGCTAATACGATGCGATTGAACTGGGGTTGGTTGCATTCGTACACTTCACAATGAAGGCATGCATTCCGAGCGGAATGAATGCCTGCATTGGGAAAAGCAGGGGTGCAGTTCATCCCTGCACCCTGTGGCCGGCACCCCAATGTGCCTGCCACCGGGTGCAGGGATCCACAGAGGGGCTCTATAGGTGCCCCCAGGCTGCCATTCGGCAGCCTTGCACCCATGGGGGCCCTATGAAGGATCTCAGATGGGCTCTCCAAGCCGGTCGTAGGCCATCCGGTAATCCAAGTCGGATTCCATTCCGACCGAGCCCATCGGAATGGCTCGGTCAGAATGAAATCCTTCCGGCACAGACCGATTCGGTCGGAAGGGCTCCAAATCGGAATTGGCCCCTAAGTGTTACCTTCCAGTATTCAGCAGACAAGGTGCTACAGCCCTGTTGTCTGTCTCTGCATCCCCTACCCTGTATCCCCCTGCCACGGTTTAAGAAGTGAGCCTATTTCTATATTTGTGTTCACTGACCTGCCCTTGCAGGGACCAGGTCAGTGCTTAATTTGTAAAAAATATAAGTGCCAGGGCTCTCATCAGGAGGCAATTGCCCCTGCTATTCTGCCACTGATTGTAACAACACAACTTTTAACCCTCACTCTCCCACAAGTGTTTACAGTTGGACTATTCTAGGCCCCCAAAGCTATTTGAATGGATTATGCAGCATGTAATAGTCTTTTTATTGTATATTGAATTAATAATTCACTACTGTTGTGGTCGTTTCTAAACTAACCATGCAGTGTCACCTTGTGGCAGACTGTCATAATCAACCGGTGTTCACAATAAAGTGCCTGTCCGAGCACTGGAAACCACTCGCTCAAATTGAGCACTGGAGGAGATAGCTGACCTCTGCTTACAATTTATGTGGCTAAATGGAACAGATGAGGAACCCGAGTGGCCAAATAACCTCTGTGCAGCCAACAGTAAAATCAAGTACCAATACCACAAAGGGAATTATTATTAAACTTCCTTAGACACCTAATGCAGCAAACCCAGAACACCTATCCTGCATCATGGGAAATGCAAAATAATGAATAAAAAATATAATCTACATTATGCCTATTATTGGTTTCCCCACCATACCACCTCTTCGTCACAGAATCATTGATATGAGACTTCATGTAGCTATCCCAAATGGCTACCAGCATCAAAGTAAGAATTGTTAAAAGTCTAGTGGCTCCAATCTTCCTTGAGTCTACAAGCCTCGAAGTCTACTCAGCTCAAAAGTATGCATGTTTAGTTTTCATACAAGTCTTCTTGGCATCCTTTCTTGATATCTTTTGACCACAAAGCATTATTTGTTGAGGCCTTCCTGGTATGTGAATCAAATATCAGAATTAACAAGTCAACCCTGTGCATCTTGGGAGGCTTTAATACCTAGTTTGTTAAAGGCGATATTCCCTAGATGAAGGCCTCTACACTAACCTTCAATCACTCAATTAGCATCAACAGGTCACTGGAACTACACATAATTCAGAGCATACACTTGATGGTATGTATTTTGATGTCTGCCATCCAATTACATAGACAACAAAGAGACCTTCTTGAGAGATTCTCATCGGTTGCCACATCAGAAAGTTAGTTGTATCAAGGTACAAACAATAGTTAAACAAACCTCACTTCTCCAAGTACATCTCTGATGCTTCACATACAACTAAAAACGACTCAAAAATATTTCAAGAATTTTGAAGAACAGACTGTATCTCAGACTGCATCAATCACACTCAAATCCCTGCATCTGTACAGCAGAAAACATGACTAAATAAGCCAAGATTTTGACCCTTTTCTAGAAAAGGTTCTCCACACCCACATTAAACTACCATTGGGGTCAATATCTTTCCAAGATACTATATAACTAAGAGGCATAAGTACAACAAAGTGGCGGAGAGTGGTGTTAGCCTCCTTGGCTTAACGTCACTTCTGAAATGCAGGGCTGCACCATATTTAAAACATTATGGTGCAGCCCTGCGTTTCTCCCTGCGCTGGAGCTAAATTTAGCAGCCTAGCGCCAATGCAGCCACCCTTTTACCATAGTGCTTGGGTGTTTGCGTTGAGGGGAAGATTGTTTATGTGCGGGCAGGTCTCCCTTCCTGCACATAAACAATCTTTAAATGGCATTTTGTCACTTCTAGGAGTGCAGCTTAATGCAGCACACATAGATGTAACAAAATGTCATTTAAAAAAAAAAAGATTGTTTATGTCCAGAGAGGGTCACCTTCCTGCACATAAACAAACAATGGCCTGTCGCTGTTTCTATGTGTGCATCATTCAGAACCAGAATCAAAAGCTGCTCGCCAAGTCCCTCCGGACCAGACATTGAATGAGCCACCAGAAGACACGTGATCTATAGACACGGGGTCTAGCATTTCCGATGGTTGCGGGTATGCAGTAACTGGCAACCATCAGGTCCTGTGAACCAACAAAAGTAAAGGTTGGAAAGACAGAATCCCATTTTTGCCCTCATGAAGTTGCTGGAGTATGTGGTAACGAAACATGTTGGGATTCAGAAAAAGAATCATGGTATATTGGTAACCATTTTTAACTGGGAAGTCTTGCAGCATCAGAAAAAAGTTGAAAAGCCAGCAAGCCTTACCATGTGTTAGCAGTGAGAACCGAGTGTTCTGGTTATCACAGGGGTTCTAGGTGTACATATTCATACAGTTTGTGATCAGTGGACATATAGGTTTAGTTCACTATTTTTTTCACTACACCATTATTAGTTTGGGAAACTGTTACTTTGTTTTTTCCTTCTTTTTCTTTACACACAACGAAGAGAGAGTGTCCGATGATGAGAGGTGGGTAAACTGGCAATTGCCTGCCAGGAACCCCCTCTAGTGTTGCTACCGTGAGGTACTCTTTGTTCAGTTTATAAGACACTTTTTAGAGTGAGATTAGACCTGGTTGCGACATTTTATTGTAAAGAAAAACACACCATGACCCAATAGAACAGTGTTAATAAACACAACTAGGGGTGTTAGTATAATTTGTTATCTAAACCTTTCAGTGGGTTTATCCTCATAGGTGTGAGGTGGGTGAGGCCCTTATTGTTGATTATTAGATGAGTGGGGGGCGGCCTCTCTCTATTTCCCCTTAGTGCTCCTATTGATTGATCGTCCATCTCATTTCCCTCAAACATGGTAAGCAGTACTCCCAGATTTGTTGATCCAATGGCAACAACGAATTTCCTCCGCCACCACCCATTCTCTAACATCCTGTATCCAACCCTCCTTAATGGGTCCATGGTGTCCCAACCATGTGATTGCTATACTCTGCTAATAGCAGGGTTAAGTGCATGAATTTCCACTCCATCTTTCTGGTTTTACACTTCCTAAGATCACCCAACAGATCAGTTACTGCGTCTCGCCCTATGGTCACGCCCCTTACCGTCGCCAGTCGTTTTTTACTTCCGTGTCCAAGAAAGTACTAACTGGTGGACAGTACCATGCCAAATGTTGGGAAGTTGCATTCTGTTCCTGACAACAATAACATCCCCTCATTCTGGTGGGATCTATCCTGTGTAGTAGTACTGGGCCCTCCTCCTTCCACACAGCCCTGGCCAGGGAGGGAGGTACAAGATTTATCAACAAGCATGGCCCTATATAGCTACTAAATGTCGTGAACCTGCTAACTCTAGTAGTGCCCGGAACAATGAGGAGGAAGGCGGGACATCCGGAAACAGGGGCCGCACTTCTCGCACTATATCTACCATACTGGTATATAAAAGGAACTGTCCTTGTCCTACAGTAAATTTTAAAAAAAGTCTGACAGAATCTACCCAGGAAAAAATGCCTCTATTTGCATAAGGAAGGTTGACCTTTTAGTTTTTGCCCTTGTGTCAAAATCCTGAATCAAGTGTCACTCCCAGCAATGCTCTTGGAAAGTTAGTTATGAGCTGCAACCAACTTTTTAGCACAAACTTCAGCTCCCTGTTAGACACCTAGGACCTCATTTATGAAAAGTGACGCATCGCTGAGTGAAAACAGTGATGCGTCACTTTTCATTGCGCCCTCTTTGCGATACCAATGATGCGTCATATTTACAGAATGACGCATCATGTCGGAAGGAGTTACAGATACGTCAATATTTCTGACGTATCTGTAGGTGCAAAAGTGACGCATTGCTGGAGTGTGTCACAAAAGTGACGCAACTCCAGCAATGTGTCCTTTCACATGGGGCAAGCCCCATGTGAATGGGCCTGCGTCAATCTTACGCCAGGTGTGAGGCTGGCGTAAGATTTTGACGCATTTGAGTCCTAGAATAGGCGCAGTGAAATCTTATAGATTTCACTGCGTCACTTCCATGACCCTGTCTTGCGTCAAAACGCCCCCCCTGCATACATTATACCTGGCGTAGGTATAATGTAGCGCAGGGGTTTACAAAGTGACGCATCTACCTAGATGCGTCACTTCGTAAATATGGCGCAACAAGGCGCATTTTTTAAGCTACTGGTGCGTCACAAAAAGTGGCGCACCGGCGGCGTAAAAGTGACGCACGGCCTCATAAATGAGGCCCCTAGATTAAAAAAGTGCTGGTTAGGCTGTGCACAACATAAGTACAAAACCAATCCTGCGTACCAATGCAGGCAACCGTACAACATTATGCAAGGGTACCTGCGTTGGGGCTCGGCAGCCAAAATAGCACCAATAAAATCAAAAGACAGGAATGTGATGTTTAATGTTAAATGCAGCACATTACTGCCCTTTCCCCTCTCACGCAGAACAGCTCAGCAAGGTGGCTTGATGACTTGTGCTGCATGAACAAAATTATAAATATGGGCAGTGGGGTATTTACGACATTCCTGTTTGAATGAGTAGCAATATGACCTTGCATTGAAATATTAAACTAATCCTATAAACAATCCCATGCAGAGAAAACATTATCTATTATTGCAAAACACTGTTAATGTTCCCTATGATAAATCTACCCTTATTAAAACAGAAAGTGTCCCCTGCTCATGTTGCTGCCTGATTACTAAGCAAGGATTAGCAGATTAGTCATTTTCTGATTTTTTAATCTTGCTGACATTCCTTTGTGGATAGCAATTTCATTTAGATTTTAAAAGGATAAATATTTTATGAATTCTTAAGAACCTAAATAAGCAGTTTTTGAAGTTGAAGATTGTTAGAAGATTAACAAGTTTAAAAATAGTGGGTGCCGATCACCATTAATATGTGGAAGGATTAATATGCAGATAAATGAGCTATGCAAATTCACTGTAACTTCCATCACAACATATCTCTGGTTAGGCAGCTTTCATGCCTGCATTTTGATTGCAATGTTTAGAGGCAGACAGAGCTGTTTGCAGCACTTAACTTGCTTTCAACAACTCAGACCATTAAGATATATGTTTTACTGCTGACGTTTAATTCTTTAATTAAAACCTTTAGCTTGATGAAATACATAAAATACCTGGAAATCGTTTATTAAAACTGATCCTCATTTTCTTATTACACAGGTTGGGCGACATCGGTTCACCTGTATTAACAAGCATTTGCAATGCAATAGGTCTCGCATTTTCACAAGTTTGAGCTATTGGCATGTAAATGATAATACCTTATATTTATATTTTGCTTTTTTAAAACATGCATAAAACGCTTTGTCATTTACAATGCCAATAGCTTAAACTTGAATAAATGTGAGACCTATGGCATTGCAAATGCTTTAATATTGCGTCTCCTAGGTATGGTTAAAAGCAGGGCAAGAGTCCTAAAAAAAGAAGTGGGGGGACGCTGACGTCACAACAGGAAGTGACGTCATGAAAGGAGGCTTGCACCATCAAACTTCCCCAGGCTCACTCCTTAGATGCGATTACATCAGAGAAGCCAGCGCGTGAGCAGCGCGCTGAATGAGCTCCGATCTCGCCCCAGAGAGGCCAAAGAGTGAATGTGTGCCTCCATTTGCTCAAGTTATCGAGCTCCCGGTAAAATAAGTGGGGGAACGCCGTCCACCCGCGTGGTACCCCGACTCGAGCCCTGGTTAAAAGGTTTTGGTAGGTGCTAATGGGAACTGTTACCCTTCCACACTGAGTGGTTTCTACATGCTTCAGCATCCCACAGTCAGTGGCGTAGCAACGGTGGGGCGGAGGGGGTGGTCCACCCAGGCTGGCATGAGATTTGGGGGTGGCAGGGGCTCCACCTCCACCCCCTTGAATTTTAATTTTGTGTAGATGCCCCCTCCATTTCTTAAATTGTTTGTAGTGATGACATGCTTTTAAATGAAACTGTAATACTTGATAAACTGTCTTATGTATTTTTGTGTGTTTGTACTTTTATGATATATCTATCGAATTAAGTATTACAACGGATGTCCATACAGGTGTAGCCAAAGCTCCAAGCTCATTATGTCATCAGTTAATCTGCAATCATGAGCCCAGCAACGAGAGGCTAACCTCAAAAAAGAAGTCTTATGTGTTTCGAAACATACTGTCAAGAGAACTTCACCAGCGTGTAACTGTTCGCAGTGCGGTGAGGGGTAAAGCCAAAACCACACTCTCAGAATGCAAGGAGGGATGTTGTGGTCATACATCCTGTTAAGTGTAAGAATACCAACATGCAACCTGCCTAGGCCTGGGCAGGAACACTGCCAACATAATATTACCAGACTGCAACCAGTACTGGCATGGCAGGTGTATGGGCATGTAAATGAATGTATTTGTTTCGGTATTGTGCAGGGGCAGTGAGTTGACAGTGTGGGCGACTTGGGTTATTCCAAAGACTGGGAGGCTTTTGCTTCGGGTGGTAGTGTGGCGCTTGGCACAGCTTGTTGATGGACAGGTGTTGTTAGACCAGCAGAGCCCCGGACAGAAGATCCTCCTAGGATCGGTGACACAGGCACGGAATCTGGTGACGTCACCGCTTCATGACGACACACTGGTGGACATTTTGATGAGGTTGGGAGGGATAGGCGGATGGGGATGGCAGGGGTGCCCTGTGCTTGCCCAGCTAAAAATAGCCCGGCTCCTCCAGAGTGCAGGGTCCCTGTCTTCAGTTTCCAGTCATTACCCATACACCGCGGGCCGTCACACTGTAATTTTAAAAGAACAGCTCTGCTTTCAGGGCCAACACCCTTCCTTACGCCGCCCACCGTTGGATCCAGTGGCAGACAGTGCCAGCTCTGTGCTAAAGTTCGGCATGGAAATGGAGATGGCAAAGGACTGTGGCCTCCCTGCAGAGCAACAATAAAAAAAAGTGAAAGCGCAATGTAAGCAGAGCACATCGTCGTCCCTGGAGTAGGAGAAACTCAATAAAGAAAATAGTGCTTACAAGACTAAATAACATGTACCATGTAATAACCGAAGTAAAGACGCTAGTAGCCATGGGAGATTACAAATGAAAACAACGCGGTACTAATGAGGGACTAACACGCCTATTAAGGACAAAGGCACAAGCCAATGAAAAATATGGGTGGAGAGTGGGCGGGGCTTCTCTTACATTCTCCACTACAGCAGTCTCGCTGAGCAGCGCATGCATGCTGACTTAGGCTAGACCTAAAAATGACTATGTGTTAGGTAATAATTCATAATAGTTTAGTTGTTTCGTCCAAATGCCTGATGTCAGTTCCGGAAGGCAAAGTGAAAAATCGCATCAAGAAGATTTGTCAGACAATTGAAATAGTCCTTTGCTGTTCAGTTTCATCTTCTAAATGTTCTGTGTTGAAAGGTGTTAGACCTGTAAGTCTTAGTGTGGTATTTCCCCAAAATATTTGTCATACTCTTCCATTTGTGCTGATCTAATTTTTATTGGCATTAGGAATCTTTGGCTTTACCACTTCTGACCAGTGGTTAAGTGTGTGTGCCCACTCTCTAAAACATGGTCAAATTAGCTTACATCCAGTAATGAGGTACTGCCAGTACTAGGGGCATGTAAATTAAATGCTACTAGTGGACCTACATCACGTATTGTGCTATCCATTTACGTAGCCTTTTAAGCATGTTTTTGGGCATACCATGGCAGCCTGTGCTGCAGTTTTAACCTGCCATTACAATCTAGAAAAATAAACCCTTTTGACATGCCTAAACCTTCCTTTTTAATACATGTAAGTCACCCTAGCATAGGCCCTAAACATCCCATAGGACAGAATGCAGTGTATATTAAATGTTGAAACACAGAGGGTACAAAGTTCCCCGGGAGCATCTAGAGAGGGAAGGAGTGTGTAAACAGGATAAGAGAGTGGAGTCAGGGAGCAGCAGGCTCCCTTTTTAGAACTGAGATGCCTCACACACCCAGCGAGCTAGATGTCAAGCTTCATCATTGGCCTCTTGCTCCTCGTCAGACTGGCGCTGCAATGCCTGACGGGCGCCTAAAAGGCGCTCTTTGTCGGAGAACTTTAGTTCAAGCCAACGGTTGTGTGCGTGTGAGGAGGAGAATAAGGGGTGTAGTCATGTGGGGAAGGTGATATTAAAAAAGGTGAACCAATTCACAAGGGTTTTTATTCGCGTGACTGATTCCCTTGGTTAAAAGGTGGGAGGGGAGATAGAGGCTGTAAGGGGCACAGTGGAACTACCTCGACCCTCTAATCAGGTCGACATGTTTCTTGCTTAGTATCGCAATTCCTCAGGACCTCAAGTACACAGTACTACAGAGTGAGAAACCAAAAGTGAACACCAGCTGTTCCGCGCTACCAAGTGAGCGCCTCACGTGCGGGTAGGTTCCAAGCCTTGGGCTGCACTTGCAAAAGGGTATTATACCTTTCTGTGCTGCCCTACGGGAACAGACTGCAAGGCCCTTTAGGGATTCCTTTAGGGTCAACCCTTTACCGCAGAACCACTTGGCCTGCACCCTTACAGACCCAGAGAGGTTGTATTGATCCTTTTTATCTTTTATCTTCACTTTTGGTTTCTCACTGTGTAGTACTGTGTACTTGAGGTCCTGAGGAATTGCGATACTAAGCAAGAAACATGTCGACCTGATTAGAGGGTCGAGGTAGTTCCACTGTGCCCCTTACAGCCTCTATCTCCCCTCCCACCTTTTTACCAAGGGAATCAGTCATGCGAATAAAAACCCTTGTGAATTGGTTCACCTTTTTTAATATCACCTTCCCCACATGACTACACCCCTTATTCTCCCCCTCACACGCACACAACCGTTGGCTTGAACTAAAGATCTCCGACAAAGAGCGCCTTTTAGGCGCCCGTCAGGCATTGCAGCGCCAGTCTGACGAGGAGCAAGAGGCCAATGATGAAGCTTGACATCTAGCTCGCTGGGTGTGTGAGGCCTCTCAGTTCTAAAAAGGGAGCCTGCTGCTCCCTGACTCCACTCTCTTATCCTGTTTACACACTCCTTCTCTCTCTAGATGCTCCCGGAGAACTTTGTACCCTCTGTGTTTCATGTTTGACTGGACATGTACACTGGACCCCGCTAAATATTGTCCAGAACTGGTTCCCTCCATTTGTACTGAGTATATTAAATGTTGGTCATGTATTGTAACTTTCAATTGTCCTTGTAGTGGAAAAATCTCAATAAATTTTTCGCCAATGCAAGGTTTGCCTCTCCCATAGAACAACATTATGGGAGAGGTGTGGTACGGCGGCCAGAGCAGCGGAATCCAGAGCACGGGGCTCAGGGTTCAAACCACTGTACCAGTGGCAGCTCAGCATCATGTGACTCTGGGCAATAACTCACTTAATCCCTCAATGACCCCTACCACTGTGAGTCCTTTAGAGGTGATTAGCTTGTGCTTTACAAATACCTAATTTATTTTATTCATTGGAATTACCTTACTTCATTTAATACTTGATGATTTTCAATGGGGAACAATTACGAATATTGAGTTTGCTGTCTAAAGAAATTTGTTTTAAAAACCTCTTTAGTTGTAAAGTTGAATTTTATGTTGCAGTTGTCAAAATCACACTTGTAGGAAGTTGGCATTTTTGGCTCAACCATTTGGCGCCTGCAGCCTTTATCTAGGTAACATAACTAGATATATCTGGCAATTGGTCAAAGGGGGAATAGGTGTTGGCAGATGGGCCAACTCTGACTTAATGGGGGGAAGCTGTTACCTACCACACTTGCACATCACAAAGGCCCTGCCTCTGCACACTCACAAAAGGTTTCACACTATTCTTGTGTGCCCCCAGACAAGCTGGGACCTGTGGCGTACTCAGAAGATGGAGTACTACTGATTTACCCTGTGGGGTTAGCCTGGTATACAGGACTGGGTTGAAAGGGATCCTAGTGCACTTCAGAGAGATCTCTTGAAGTCACCCCCTACATCAAAATACCTTTTGGGTATAAGTAGTGGGTATCTGACCGCCTAAAAACAGATACTTCTGGATCTCAAACTCACTTTCTGTCAGAAGGTCTGCTGTGCTGCTTAAAGGACTCAACTTGACTTCTTTTCTGGGAGGACTATGTAAGGACATGCAATGCTGAGCATGGAATGTAATGAGGTCACTGCTGACCTAGTGATAGAAGGTTGGCAATTTGAATATGATGTAGCTGGTGAGAGTTGCTCAGCTGGGAATGCTGTTATCACATGCTGTCAATGAATAAATATCATCTTGAACTACATTTGGAGAGTTCTTGAATCCTTAAACTGGCGATGAAGATGGACGAAACATCTGACATCCATTATCCAGAAGATTTGGACGTTGAGGATGAAATTGCAGAAGTCTCCAGAACTGGAACATTTACTAATGTGGAAATGGCTATAATTCCTGACGAATAGTCATCTGCGAGGGAAGTGGAAGTCGGAATGGATGAAGTTGAGGCGAATGTTGTATACTGTAGGGGAGAAAATGGTTGAATAAGTGCTGAGTTACAGGAATATTTTAAAGTCAAAAAGAAATTGAGCATAGTTGATGGCAAGCTAATGAGGAGAAGTCAATTTGTCCCTCCCAAAGGTATTCAAGCGAGAATTCTCGATATCCTTAATGAGGGTCACTTAGGACACGGTATTGTGAAAAGGAAAGTTAGAGAGTCCAACTAGTGGCCTAGTATGGATCGGGAAGTAGAGGAGAAGGTGAGAAATTGCTCAATGTGTACAAACAGTGATAAAACCCAAGTGATTAGGCAGCCTCCATTAGATATCATGACGTTTCCAGAGAAACCCTGGGAAAAGTTAGCCATCGATTTGTTAGGGCCTGTATCCAAGCTAGGATCAAGCAGCAGATTCATTTTAATTCTAGTAGATTACCATACTAAATGGTTTGTAATTAAGGATGTTGGAGAATTAAAAACTTCAAGTATTATCGAGTTAACATAACATAACATAGAGTTCATGGAGGAAGTTTTTTTGGAGGAATACCAAGGAACATTGCGTCAGATAATGGTGTGAAATTTGTATCTAGGGAGATATCGGGTTATCTCTCTGGCATGGGAATTGTGCATGAGAAAGTGGCTCTTTTCCAACCTCAAGCCGACGAGTTTGTTGAAAGAATAAACCGAATGATGATGGACAACATTCAACTGTCCCTTGCTAATCATCTTACATGGAAGAGCGAATTGAGGAGGATGATTTGGGTGCATAGGACAACTCCTCATTCTGTGACTGGTGTTTGTCCAATTGTATCCTTAAAAGGAAGGAAACCAGGGGTCAAAAGTGTCCTGTGTGGCTGAAGGGAGTTGAAACTGATGTTGAGGTCGATCAAAAGGAAATTCAAATGAATGTCCTAAGGTCGCAAATGAAAAACATGCAGTATTATAATGAGAAGAAAGGTGTGAAGCAGTGTTTTGTAAAACCAGGAGAGTGGTGGTTCTGGAGAATGGTGTTACAAGGAATATGGGTGATGTATTTAAGATTCAAGGATAGTGCACTTTATGCGTATCATTGTTTATCTTCTTCCCCAGCATTAATGTAGAAACGTTTGACCAAAATGTTTTATTCTGTTTCATATGTTACTTTTAGGTTTTGTTTAAATATTATAAGGGGGAAGATATGTAAGGACATGCAGTGCTGAGCATGGAATGTAATGAGGTCACTGCTGACCTATTGATAGAAGGTTGGCAATTTGAATATGATGTGGCCGGTAAGCATTGCTCACCTGGGGATGCTGTGAACACATGCTGTTAATGAATAAATATCATCTGGAACTACATTTCGAGAGTTCTTGAATCCTTACACACTGCTTTTCTGCTTTTTGCCCTGCTGATCCCTAACTCTGCTGGGAAAACTCTGCCTTCCCTCCAAGTGTTCTTTAAGTGCTTGTTGGTTTGCCTCCTGTTTTCTGAAGTCTTAGAAACACAAAATACTTCCTACAATTCTGCTGATGCTGCTAGACTCTGCTTTTTGTGAATCTTAACCATGCCTGAAGTTCCTCTCCAAGCTCGGAGCTTCTGAAGTGGGTTCTGCAGCTGTTTCCACCAAACACCAAAGCATTGCATCCACTGCGTGTGAAATTCCCCGGCATCGCCCTTCAGCACCTAAGCAAAGGCTGCCTGGTGGCAGTAGTTCCGCAGCTTCATGGCTCGACAATGACACTCTGCGCAGCTCAATGACAATGCAGTACATTCACTTCAACGGAGCTCAACACCAATCTGGGGCACCGTTTGCGCTGCTCAATGATGACGCACTAGACTCTCAAAGTTGACAAAAGCTACATCCATGGGATTTCTTCAGCAGAACCTGTCTGGATCCTGTGTCCGGCCTGGCATCGATCGTGGTTAGCCTGAACTTTGAATTTGCACTGGTCCCTCAGGGCGTCAAGGAATCTTTTCACCGCTAGTGACTTCTGAGCACTATTTTTAATTAAATCTTCAAACATTCATACTTCAACTTCTACCGATTGGATTTTTGTCATTTAGTTCTCATCTTGTTTTCTCAGATAAATATTTTCTATTCTTCTAAACCTGTGTGGAGTCTTTTTGGGGTCTGTTCTTTGTGTTACTGTGCATGTGTGTGTGTGTGTGTGTGTGTTGCACAAATACTTTACACATTTGTAGATAAGCCTGACTGTTCTGCGCCAAGCTATCAGAGAGTCAGCGCAGGTTATCTAATTGTGTATATAGCTTACCCTGATTAGAATGCTGGTTCCTGCCTGCCTAGGTGCATACCTCAGCCATAGTGCGTGGCACTGGCACTGACTTTGCCCAGAGGACAATTATGCACAACGTTGCAGCTGCCTGCGCTGGTGCGGTGCCACAGAGAATCATGGAAAGGAGCCCTGGCACATCTGTGCTTTCAGGGCCTCACTGGGCTTTTCAATTAACTTTGCCCCCATACCATTAAAGCTGCCCGCTAGCCAAGTGGGGCAGCTGGGGAAAAATGGCCAAAATCATGTGAAGCACCGGCACACTGGCCCTCGGGAACCCCACTGGGGACCTTAAGCAAAATATGGCCCACGTTAGAGCGGCCCTCTGCCATGTGGGGCTACTCAGATACTGCGCACTACACAGGTGGGTGCAGAGAAATGACCCCAAGGCCTCAAGGGGACTCTGTACCATGAATGCAGCTTCCCCATAGAGATCAGCCCTTACTCACTGGGTTCTCTTTCAGGACTCCGCTGCTTTCCGTGGCTTCAATTTGTCTCCTTCTATCCCTCGGGACCGGCGACACTTCTGTCATGCGCTAGGGACAGACACCGACAATGTGCCTCGAACCCCCTCCGCCTCGATCTCCATGGGCTGCTGGACACGGGGCTCCCCCTTCACCACGGGAGCACTTCTTCCTACTGCCGGGACCTCTCTCCTGGGGCCGCGCTGCAAGTTTGCGGCCCTTGCAACTTCCGGTTGGCCAGCCCCAACCAGGCAACCGCGCCTGTCTTCCGGGTCGTGCTGATGGCGGCGTGGAGAGGGAGTTTTCAAAGCGCTCGGGCCGAGCCGGTGATTTTGTTTCTTCTGGTGAAAATGAGGGGTAGGCTCCCTCTCAATTCAAAATATAAAGCGGGGCAAGCACCCGCTCAAAGTGGCAAAATGCGGGTAGGCACCCGCGATAAATGCAGCAGATGTGGGGGGCACCCGCAATTCTGGCATCATGGGGAAATCCCTCACACCGGGATTCCCTCTCTAAGGGCTGCATCTCAGCGCTGCACGGCCCCCAGGCTCTCTTCTCTTGGGGCAACCAAAAGAAATAAAGTACAGCACTCCCAGGGCGCCAAAGTGCAGCCACAGTTCCATGAAGGTCCTGGAGATTACAAGGACTGAAAAAGGGTCCCAAAAGGTCCTCCAGGGGCAAGGCAGTGCCCAGGGGGGCAAGCCCTCATGGCAGCCTCCCATGGACCCCAGCCGCAGCACGCCCCCAGCAGGAACAGCACACCAAGACTAAACAATTTCATGGGGTCACAGCCCCTTTATTTATATCAGTAAATCCCTTTGTGTCACAGCACAGGGATTTTGGGATACCAGTCAGAACTGGTTCAGGAGGAATTTGGAGCACTTTGTTTTGCCCAGCGTCTCTCCCCTTTGTCAGGTGGGAGCTCATGGATTAGACACACCACAGGGGCTGGAGCTAGCATTGTGGAGGGAAGGCACAGCCATATTCAGGTCCCAGGTGCAACTCTTCCCTCCCATATAGGTTCAGGTCTCTCTATTCACCACTGGGCTGACTCACCCTGCCTCCTAGAGCCACCCACACCTCTCAGCTCCTGTCAATCACAAGCCAGACATGCAATTCACATCAGGCAGGCAGACACACAGAGCATAGAAATGCCAACTTCTAAAAGTGGCATTTCTACACCAGTCACCATAAATCAGCGCACACTATTGTGCAATTATTCTCACAAGTTCATACATACTAAAACTCACCCCTGCACTCCTCTCATACCAGGAATTACCATGGACACAAATATACGCCATTCATTCCTATGGTAAGGCAGGCCAATCTCATCACACACACTCAGAGAACGCACACACTTTACACTGGACCACAGTGCTAAACTGCCCAGAGGCTAAAAATCACTACAACCATGTCAGAGCGTCAGGCAAAAAGTTCAGGGGTGAACCTGCCGAAAAGGGCCAAGTCCAACACAACCCCCTTCCAGCCAAAATGCAGGGCAGACCAATCCCCACTGTGATGGGTTTACCTGCTTGGGGCGATAGAACACAGACGCGGGCCCGCACTGCAGGGGCACCCTCCGGTTCTACGCCACTCTGAACCCACTTGGTCCCTCTAAAAAAGAACTCTCAGGCCCAACTAGGCTACCCCACTGGTAATCCCTAGTTGTCCACGCCCAGCACCAGGCCCTAGGCCATCCAGATACCACTGGTCTTTGCCATTCCAGAGAGTGGGGGGCAGTAACCCCTGGCATCCAATAGCCATTTTCCAATCTCCCTCTCAGTGTAGTTCCAAACTACCACTGATCCTTAACCTAGGGTCCGCACTCTCAGGCTCCCAGTGGTCATGGGCAAAGCGTCTCCTCACCCTACCTCTACTTCTGGGGTTGCGCACTCTCCCAGGCGAAGCACCCTCCAGAACACAACTCTACCACCAGTTCAGGACCTCTCTCCGGCAACTAGTCTACCACCTGGGATCCTTATTCCCCTGGATGCAGCGGGATCAGAGTGAGGACTCCCTCCCTCTGCACCCCTTCCAGAGTTCTGCACCCTCCCCCATCTGCTCTCAGGATAGTACTAACACACTCAGCCAGGGACCCTAAAAATCCCGGCTATGCCTGCAATACCCCTTCCGGGAAACACAGGGTCTATTTCCTTTAAGATGGGCTCCACCTGTGTTCACACGGGTACCCCTAGAAGGCAAACCAACCAGGACACTAATTACAGCTGCCCTGCCGTCCAGGTCAGGAAACACCTGGGCCTGGCTCCCCAACTTTGGTCAGATGCCCAGGAAAAACAGGACTTCATGAGGGTAACACATAACTAATGAGTTGTGTGACAGTCTGCCTGGCGCAGATCTCACAACCTCCTGTCCAACTTACAGTGCGTGCAGATCCCCCAGGACAGAAGTGGAATCGCCATGGCCAATCATTGGTGGCTCAGGACTTCTGGCTGTCCCCAGACCCACTGGTTCCCACTGGGGACTCTTTCCCCCCTCTCACCCCTCACTCTGGACTTCTGCACCCTCCCAACTATAGCGGTACTGCCAGACACCAGAACTGCTGGAGCTCTGCTTACAGACGTTCCACGTTCCACAGACACTGGGAGATCCTCCTCAATGGCCTATCAGTACAGCCTAGGCTCCCAACCTGGTGTTCCCCGAAAAAACCTTCAAGCCCTGAGATGGGACTTTGGGCACCTGGAGAAACGCAGCTACACTCACTCCTTCTCCTCTGAGACAGGACGTGAGCACCTACACCCCTCCCACTACACCATGACCTAGCTGGGAAACTCTGAACCTCTTCCACCACTCTGGGATGGAAGACACCTCAGCCACTCCTTTTGGAATCACTCCCCAATGCCTCTGCAGATCCTCTAACATGGGGAGATCCCCCACAAAGAACAGTCTAAAAGGACAGTCTGGGTTCCCAATATTGTGTTCCTTCCAAGAACTATTCAGTGTCGGAGACAGGTTGAGGCTCAGAATAAGGCCCAGTCTCACACCTTCCTCGCAGGACATGATGTGAGGCCTTGCAACCTTCTCACTGTGAGGTCACCTAACTCTGAACATCTTCCACCACCCTGGGTTGGAAGACACCTGCACCATTCCTCTAGGGTCACTCCCCCATGCAAGCTCCTTATTCAGAGAAATCACACCCAATTGTCCAGTGCAACACACCACTCATCCACACACGCCCCCGCCCAGAATGGTGAGACAGTTCCTTGCTGCCCCTGAATCTCAAGCTGCGCCCCTCTTACTGAGCACCAGGCACCATACTCTAGGAACGGGACTGGGACTTCATGCACTGGACACACTTCCGTTGCCACCACTGGATCCCACCTTTACTGGTGAATCCAGACAACTCTCAATGCACTGAGGGGATAATCTACCCTCCCGAGCTAGTAGCTCCATACCAATTACTTCTCCACTGTAGGCCAACCCAAGAACCAGCAGAGAGCACAGGGGCAGTCACTCCTTCAGCATCCGGCCAACCCAATAACCCAATAGCAGTCTGCACAAGGGCAGTCAATCCTCCAGATTCTCTGGTTTCAATCCTTGGCGGGACACCCAACTCATAGTGCACAAGAAACACATTTCCAAAGAAATAACACTTAAAACAAACTTAGACACAATAATCCCTTTTCATGTGACTATCTAAAATGCAGAGTTTTGTAGTGCAGCCAGTTGTCGCTGTGATACTGCGCAAACACAAGTCCGATCCTCAGCGCTGACAACCAATGTTAGAAATGGGATCTCTGGTTGGCTAAGGCTTGCGCCAAAGCCAGGCAGAGACCACCACTCTAGTCAGGGCAAGGGAGTTACATGCCAAAGATAACCCCTGCTCACCCCCTTGGTAGCTTGGCACATGCAGAGTCCGGCTTATCCCAGAGGCAATGTGTAAAGCATTTGCGCACGCACACAGCAACAACATCTCACGAACACTACAAAAGGAACTCCACACAAGGTTATATCGAAAATAGCCTTTGTATTCTCATAACACATTAGAATAGTAGTCACATAATATACATGGTGCAACCTGGCACTAGGTCATATCTACAAGGGATTATTTACACCTGACAGGGCCCACTGGACCACTGTCAGAACCATTACAAAGTGAACTTTGTAAAAGTAATACATCTCATAACCATACCACCAGTAAACAATGATAATTACTGTACTTAGCATCAGCCTGCAACATAAACTACATTATGTATTAGACCCTAACCTCACATTAGGGGCATAAATGACACAGTGGAACATAATCTCACTAGCATAAACCATGATATGCAAAACAGCCTCATGATCATAAGAACCGCATTAGTGCGTAAATCATAATATATGAAACACATTTCCTGGCACCGCATAAATCACATTCAGCGCATAGTCTTTTAAGAAAGACCATAGTAGAGGCATAAATTACATTAGGGCCTGGCGCCCTACAAACCTCCCAGTCCCCCTGGCCAACTGACCTTCTCAAAGGGGCTCAAAATGCCCTTTGTCCAGAATGTCAGGGCTGCTGCCTATGCAGCGAAAGTCAAGGGTGCCCACTTTGCTCAGGCCTAAACATTGGAGCTGCCCACTTCTTGCTGGGCAGCTGTACAGACCAAGTGTGGGGCACTGGCACTGACTTTGCCCGAGGACAATTATACACAACGTTGCAGCTGCCCGTGCTGGTGCGGTGCAGCTAAAAATCATGGAAAGGGGCCCTGGCAGATTTGTGCCTTCGGGGCCTCACTGTGGCTTTTAAATTAACTTTGCCCCCATAGTGTTGCAGCTGCCCTCTAGCCAAGTGGTGCAGCTGCAGAAAAATGACCAATACGGGGAAGCACAGGCACACTGGTCCTCGGGACCCCACTAGGGCCCTTAAATAAAATACGTCCAATGTTGGAGCGGCCCTCTGCCATGTGGGGCCACTCAGACACTGCACACTACACAGGTGGGTGTTGCGAAATGCCCCCAAGACCCCATGGGGACTCTGAACCATGAATGTGCCTTCCCCATAGAGATCACCCCTTATTCAACAAGCTCTCTCTCGGGACTCCGCTACTTTCCGTGGCTTCATTCGGTCTCCTTCCATCCCTCTGGACCAGCGCCACTTCTGTCATGCGGCGGGGGCAGGCACCGACAATGTGCCTCGAGCCCCCTCCTCCTTGATCTCCATGGGCTACGGGATGCGGGGCCCCGGCCGACCCACCGCAGCACTTCCTCCTACTGCCGGGACCTCTCTCCTGGGGGCCGCACTGCGATTGGGCGGTCCTCGCAGCTTCCGGTTGGCCCGCCCCAAGCCAGGCAACGGCACCACTCTTCTGGGTCGCGCTGATGGCGGCCTGGAGAGGAAGTTTCTAAAGCGCTCAGGCCGTGGCAGTGATTTTGTTTCTTCTGGCGGCAAATGAGGGGTATGCTCCCTCTCAATTCAAAATATAAAGCGGGGTGGGCACCTGCTCAAAGTGGCAAAATGTGGGGGTAGCCACCTGCGATAAATGCAGCAGATGCGGGGTGGGCATCCACAATTCCAGCATCACGGGGGAATCCTTCACACCGGGATTCCCTCTCTAAGGGCTGCAGCTTGGCGCTGCACAGCCCCAGGATCCCCTCTCTTGGGGCAACCAAAAGAAATAAAGTACAGCGCTCCCAGGGCACCAAAGTGCAGCCATAGTCCCATGAAGGGCCTGGAGATGACAAGGAAAGAAAAAGGGTCCCAAAAAGATCTTCCAGGTCCAGGGGAAAGGCAGGGCCCAGGGAGGCAAGCCCTCATGACAGCCCACCTTGGCCGCAGCATGCCCCAGCAGGAACAGCACACCAAGACTGAACACTTTCAATGGGTCACAGCCCCTTTATTTATATCAGTAAATCCCTTTGTGTCACAGCACAGGGCTTGGGGATACCAGTCGGAACTGGTTTAGGGGGAATTTGGAGCACTTTGTTTTGCCCAGCTCCTCTCCCTTTGTCAGGTGAGAGTGCAGTGATCAGACGCACCACAGGGGGTGGAGCCATCATTTTGGAGGTAAGGCACAGCCCTATTCAGGTCCCAGGTGCAACTCCTCCCTCCCATCTAGATGCAGATCTCTCTATTCACCACTGGGCTGACTCACCCTGTCTACTGGAGCCACCCACACCTCTCAGCTCCTGTCAATCATAAGCCAGACATGCAATTCACATCAGGCAGGCAGACACACAGCACACAGAAATGCCAACTTCTAAAAGTGGCATTTCTCCACCAGTCACCATAAATCTGCTTACACCATTGTGCAACATTTATTCTCACAAGTTCATACATACTAAAACTCACCCCTGCACTCCTCTCATACCAGGAATTACCATGGACACACAAATCCCCCATGCATTCCTATGCGAGGGCAGGCCAATCTCACCACACGCACTCAGAGCGCGCACACTTTACACTGGGCCACAGTGCTAAAGTGCCAAGAGGCCTAAAATCACTACCATCATGTCAGAGCTTAAGGCAAAATGTTCAGGGGTGAACCTGCCAAAAAGGGCCAAGTCCAACACATAGCAACTCAAAAAGATGATGGACAGAATGCTCAATATTGGGAACAATCCAGTCCATAATGCCAGGCCATGCCCTCCCTGAACCGGCTTCAGAGTATCATGTCTCCTCAGCCAGGCTAGCTTGAATCCAATTCCATAGTGAGCATGGGACCCACCTCTGGGCACACCCTTTCCACTTTGGGTGACTAGAGTAACACAAAAAGATGGGGGATGTAATGCTTAACATTGCCGGAAATTCACTACAGTACAGAGATCTGGGCCAAAATCCATTGTTTTTTGCGCTCACTATGCAATTACAGTTTGGACCAAGTCCTATGAAAATCAGTCTTGACCCTGCACCCCATGGAAACAGTCCAGCTTGAACTGGCAGGCCCTACCCCGACCGAAGGCCGAAATTTGTCAAACATTCATCTAGGCTTAAATCCATCGCCCCTTATTTACAAGAGGTCTGAGTTTCTGGATCGTCACTTTTAATGATGCTCCAATGGCACTAGCCTCTCAAACATATCAACAAGGTCACAGAATGCCACCCTGCGTGGCTTTTCATGGCTTTGTAGATATGGTGTAAGTCAAATTCAGTGCAATCACTGTGTTGCCTCACGCTGCGTCAAGGAGGCATACCATTGGCATTGCGATGGATGTTCCCACTCAACGCCCATGATTTTTGATGCATTCCCCAATTTACAACAAAACCCTGCATCTCCCCAGGGGTGGCGCAACAGTTGGTTTTCTGCCTTTCTACCCTAATGCAACCTGATTTCACTGCAGTCACCCTTGTATCATGGCTCAAGGGTGGCTGCAGTGAAATCAGGCTGCATTGGCACTAGGCAGCCATTTGCACCTTATTCTCTTTGGAGCACAGCCAAGTGTTGTGCAGTGCTGCCCTGCATCAAATTATTATAAATGAGGCCCATTGTTTTTTTGACCAGCATGCCAGGCTGGAAATTTTCCATGGGGAGTAGTGTCAAAAACGGATTTGCATATGGCTGGGTCTAAACTGGGGTGGCATGGTGAGTAAAAAATAATGGATTTAACCCAAATCTCTTGACTGGGGTGAATGTTTGAAAAATATTAGCACTTCATTCATCATCCTGCTTTGTTTGCTAAGTTCGCCTCAAGTGGCCAAGGGTATGCCCAGATGTGGGTCCCTTGTTGACTGTGCCACTGGATTCAAGCTAGATGATGAGGGTTGATACCCTAAAACTGGTCCCAGGATTCTTGTTTATGGTCCAGGGACGAACTTTCCTGGCAGTTTGGGATTGACTGTTCCTGTGGGGAGCAAGGTCAAGATTGATTTGCTTATATCTGGGTCCAAACCGGGGTGGCATGTTGGGCAAACGAACAATGGATTTTGCCCAGATCTCGTGACTCGGGGGTGAGTGTTTGAAAAGTTTCAGCACTCCATCCATCATCTTGTTGTGTTTGCTGCATACCTCAGGAAACCAGGAATCCCATTTCTAACAATCACCAATGCAGGACTTTGCATCACAAGCCACAGTCACTGGCATTCTTGACGATGACGATGGAATACAAATCAAAAGTCTTGTCTAAGGCTTCGATGGAACCATTGCTGCACTATATACCTCTGATGCATGACCCTGTATCATAGCCCACAGCTACTTCGGAACTGCTGCTGCGTGAAGCTGCCTCAACGGCGGATCTCACAACACTCTCTAACCAGGATTTAGGGTACTTTGTTCAGCTGACCAAACTTGGTTACTGTACCTGGCCTGCACTCCATGGTGGTTGACCATGGTGCATTGCCTGAACTTTGTCCCAGTCTGGCGCAACCAAATAACCACAGTTTGCATTTTGTGCTTTTACGCACAATTTTTACTTACTGTTGCATATCTCTAGTTCTACTGATTTGATTTTTATTCTTTTGGTTTCAAATTATTTTTTACAGTTTACTCTATTTTTCAAAACTGGAGTGGGGTTTTTCTTGTGTTGTGTTTTCATTTTTTAAATGTTTACAGTGATGCATAAATATTTTACACATTGTCTTTAAGTTAAGCCTGACTGTTTTTGTTTCTAGCTACCAGAGGGTAAACATAGGTTAATATGGGGTTTGCTTGTGTTTCACCCTGAAAATAACTGTTGTTGCTAATAATACTACTGCTACTACAACTACTACTACTACTACTACTAATAATAATAATTATAATAATACAAATAATCATAATAAGTAGTTTTTATATAGCACTAGATACCTCATATCTGGACTTTATTAGGAACTGTAAATCAGAGTGTTACTATTAGCAAATGTATCTGCACTTGGTCTACTGGCCTCTTAAAGGGAGAAGGCAGAGTTGACTCATGAAATTTATACTCATGATCACCCCTTGTTTTACTGGTGAGGAGTCTGCTTCTTGAGCCATACTGCTGACTTCTAAGCAGTAACTAATAACATCTGCAGTAGACCAGTGTTCTAAAACTGGATAAGGGTGAGGGGCAGAGCTATGTCCAAGGCCTTTATTAGAGGTTTAGCGGTCCAATGGACCACCAAACCCATGGTGGTGGTCTGCGCAGGTGCTGCTGCAGCACTGTCAATCATATTAGGAGTTTCCTCAACACCGCACTTTTCATGGAGATGCCTCTGCGCCATGGGATGCATGCAGGGGAGCCCAAATTGTGCACACCTGTCTCCATGTACCCCCAGTTTCTGCAGGGCATGGAATTGACAGTCAATGCACAACTGGAACTGCATTTGATGACCCCTTTAAGGTGCCGTTTTCAAAAGGCCTAAGAAATGCCTACCAGAGTAAAATAAGTTGTCCTCTGGTGGGCGGTTGTTTCTGCCTTTGGTGGTCTTGGAGAGGGACAGCAGTGTGGGGGCCACGCTCTGAGATCGCCAAAGTCATAAAAAGGTCCCTATTCTTTTAAAGAATAGCCAAAACTCGTCAGAGGTTTTTGACCTTGTAAAGCAACTCATCTGTATGCCATCTAGGGTCTTCATTATCCCTTAAGGAGTAAACAAACATTTAAAGTATAAAAATGCAGCTTATGGGATGAAACTGAGCAGACTCCTAACAACTACTTTGCTATCTCGTTTTGTCAATGACGCATTTACCAAGAAGACTATTAAATACGCAAACACCTCCTCATTACTGAAATATTCATTCCAGAATTACAATTCCACAATCTGTACTCAAGAAATTCTCGTATATGCAAATGATATTCATAATTAGGTATCAGTTGGCATTTTAATGTAAATGAAAAGACAAACACAATTAGTGCCATTTCAGTAGTTTTTGCCAACAGGTAATTTTCATCTTTTTTCTGTCATGACAGTCTGCCATTAAAAAAAGGCAGCCATGGTTTCTGTCTAAAACCAAGAAGGAAGGAAAAGGAAAGAAGGAAAACAAGAAAGATTTCTAAGAGAATAAATAACATTTGATCAAAATATAGGTGTGTGTGCACTGCAAAATCCAGTTAATTTTCAAACAAAATGAGATATCATAGTGTCAATCATGCAACTACAGCCACAGCACCGAAACTGCCTTCAAGCTCCTCACCCACGCTCACAAGGCACTCCACGATGCTAATAGCATACCTCAACAAGCGACTCACCTTCTACACCTCCAACCGCCAGCTCCGCTCCGCTGACCTCGCCCTCGCCACCGTCCCGCGCATCCACCGAGCAACACCAGCGGCAGATCCTTCTCCAACCTCGCCGCCAAGATTTGGAACACCCTCCTCATCCACCTACGACAGACCAGGACCTTCTGACCTTTAGGAGACTCCTCAGACCTGGTTGTTTGATCTGTAGCTGCTCCCCCCCCCCCCAGCACCTTGGGACCCTCACAGGTGAGTAGCGCGCTTTACAAATGTTTGATTGATTGATGTTAAGTCCAGATATTGAGTCATCTCAAGACTTAAACCATTTTCAGAGATTCCGAAAATTCTAATTTGGACATCCTAGAAAGAAATGAAAATAGTTGTTTCCAGAGGTGCGCGTGTTTCATTATGTATACTAGAGTAGGTTGATTTGTGAGATCCTTTGCTTTGAACTTATTTTTATACATGAGGTACAAACTTACTGAAGAAAGGTACTCCTTTCCATACACCGTTGTGAGATATGAATTTGAAGCCTTTCCTTTTAGTCTTTGGACAGGGACACATTATTGTTTTTCCTGGAATGATTTAGCAGGCTACAACAAATATACTAGTATACCACTGCATCATGCAGAGTCAAACACCTACTACAGGATCAATCTTCACAACTGTTGAGTTGCAATGGATTCTAAGTCAATCTGAGAACAAAGGAGCCCATTAATTCTCATTATGAGGATTAGGCTTGGGGATGTTCAAGCCGCCAAACTTCCCCTTACGATCACAAACAGCATGAAGACCAAAGAAGAAGATATCTTACTTAATATTAACCGAAAACAACAGAAAACTATTCAGACCCATCCCTTTCACAGCTAGATATCTCTAAATAACACATTTGACCTCCCTTTGGACGCCCACACTAAATCATAAAGCAAGATTGCAGGAATGAGTTTTTAAAAAATGGACAGTGTATTGACTAAGCCCTGGCGGAGTTCGCATAGCCATGCTACGAGAAACTCTGTGCAGCAGTAAAAAAACTCTGCAACGCTATGTGGAGTTCCACGAGCATGCAGAGTTGCTTGCTCGGCATGCTCGGGCATGCTTGCAAGAATTTTCTGACATTCGGCAATGTAGATGGCGTGTTTGGGGGGAAATATCACGTGAACTTCACCACACGGTCGACAATGGGCCCAGTATCTTGTTTTTCTACTCTTTGTTATGGTTATGGGGCCTGTTTTGAATCCTCCCAATATCTTTTCAATACTTTTTTTCTAAAACTTTTTTTATGATCTTCTTTATTTATTACCTATAACTCTCTCTTCCTAATTGTATATTTTGAATTTTTTTCTACTTTTACTACGTTATTGTACTGCTTTTCTATTACTTGCTTTTTATTTATTTTTTCTTCCCTACTTCTTCTCCAGACTTTATTTTTGACTTCTACATTTTCTTTTCCACCCCTGCACCCCAGAACCATGGCTAAGAGTCCTCAGACGACGCAGAGTGCTACCGGGAGCTGCCTTCCTTGAGGAAGGCGGCGGCCGGAAGGGGTGCAGCCCTGGGCATTATTCTCTGAGGTGGCAGTGGCGGCCCTAGTTTTTTTGTGTAGCGCCACCTCCCTTTAACCTTGGCAGCAGGCCTGGTTCCAGCTATGGGATCCAGGAGCGTCACCACCGGTGGGCGAGGGTGCACCGAGCAGTGTTTCACTGCTCTGCGGGCCAGCACACCCTCAACCACAGACTCACTGGTGGTCCGACATCCTGGACCGGGAGCAAAACCTGAGGGACCTTCTAAGTGTTGAAGTTGTGGGGCTTGGTGAGTAGCTAATTTATTACTATTGGGTAGTCTGTTTTGTGTTATTGCAAATATAAAAATGTTTTCCAAATAGCAAGAATGCTGCGGCTGCTTACATGCTGGTAAATTACATTTAAAAATGTCATAATATGTGATTCTTCTTCTTCTAGACAGGTGAAAGGTGCTACTAATCTTACTTGTTTGCAAGTTTGTGCTTGCTTCAGCTGATTATCTAAGAGAGGTAAGAGAACTTAAGTTAGGTAATTCAGACTAGAGACACTCCTTTCCTTTATCCTGTAACTCAGATAGTGGTACGAAGTTATAGTTAGTTACTTAGTATTAGTTGGTAAATATTTAGCAGTCCGCATGACGCGTCTTCCATTACCTTTTGCTCACTACCCTCTGTATAACTTTTTGTAGCTTGTTAGTGAGTGAATAATATAGCAACTCAGTACATCAGCAAACAACAATTTGGTGTATGCAATATGCATGCTTCCTTCTATGTATTTTTGAGGACTAAAATAAATGCAGTCTTAGTGAATTAGCCCGTTAAAGGGGGTTGAGTCATTGATGATTGTGAATGAGATTGGAACTTAGAAGAAGCAAATATAAGGTGCAGCCTCCTCCAATTCCCCGGGCCCTAGCCATGCCCCCCCAGTGCCTCCAGTAGTACGGCTCCGTGGTCTGGCAGCCGCCTGCCGCACTTCTTTAAACACTGCTGCATACTCTTATTTATGCAACTGCAAGACATTTCAGCGCTGCATGCTCCTCCGGATGGCGTGCCTAGAGGAGCGGATAAACACCATGGTGAGGAAAATCCAGCGAGCCCGCCTCTAAACCTCCATCACCCTGCCCCTTTTTTAATCTTTTTTTTGGTGGATGGAAATTGGACATTGGGGAAAACCTTTTTTTATGGACATTGTAAGTTTATGGACATTGGTCTCTTATAGATGGACATTGGTTGGGATTAGGGAGGGGGTGGGTCAGGTGTTGTGGTTTTTTTTCATTCTAGTTAGTTTATTTGTATGGGGAATACATTATTTATAGTTTACATATGATGTAAATCTTTTGTAAGGGGGTTACTCTATTACTTCACACTGTTTCTTTTGCTACAGGGCCGCAGCAAGTTTTTGATTGAAATCTGCTGATAGTGTAACACACCAACAGATAGATGTGGTACTCTCTCTGGTCCTACTAGTACTGTCAGTCTCTCCTCCTAGTCTATGCTGTCTGCAACTAAAACTCCTATGGACTCGGAAAGGTGTGGGTGTGTGAATTAATTAATTTCCATAGTATGTACATTATACCTTCCCTAAACTTCTTCTCTTAACTGTGATTGATGTTTATACTTAGGCAAAGGGATGACTGCATGATGGTGATGGTTTGGTTTCCCAAAGTGCCATGGTGGTGGAAGTAGTGGTAAAAACTGACAGTAGCATTTGCAAAAAAAGAAAATGAGACAGTCGGTCACTTGAGAACTAGGGAACGAGTAGTAGAAGTACAGTACACACAAAGACTGTCAAACAAGAAACCATGATGATGATAAGCAATGCTAAAGTAAAATAATAAACAATAATGCCTGGAGGGCTAGCCTAGTACAAGTTACAAACTGAAGTCGATTCGACCTATGAAGCAGACAAGCGGCTTCGTATCCTTTAGTGCTGGAACTAGGATGATTGATGATGATTCGATGCTGGCAACCAATTATATTATGATGGCTTATGTTTGTCTGGAAAACAAAATTGAATATTGAATACTGTGCATGGGTAGGCAATCTAATATTGCCTGTCTGGGCTATAGTATATATCCTTAGAGCAGAAGAAGATGCTCACCATGCCTTGAGTTAGTGTTGCTTTCACCACATCTGCCCCAGCAAGTGTGTGATCAATAATTCGTGTAAATTTAATTGCGTCACACCTCTATATAAATCACACAGCCCAGGGGGAAGAGGGTTCGGGTCTGATGAATGGTTGGGAAGGATTGATAAAGACAAACACTACACATGGACAACATACAACACACAAAGGGCTCGATTAGGATCGCGGTTTTCCCGCATCCTCTGGGCCGGCGGAAGCCACCGCCGGCCCGGAGGATGCGGGAAAACCGCTGCAGAGGCACAAAAGACCCATCGCCAAATTAGGATGGCGGTGGGTCTCAAAATCCGTCCGCAGCTTTTCCGCCGCGGTCGCCTTCCGACCGCGGCAGAAAAGCTCTAACATGGCTGGCGGTGTCTATCACCACCCCCTTTTCTGAATCGTTTTTGGCCACTATAGGTGTGGCAGGGTATACTCAGACATGAGTCCCTTTCACACCACCCCCTTTTCTGAATCGTTGGCGGTGTCTATCAGACACCGCCAGCCATATTAGGATGGCGGAAATCATATGCTTTTCCACTGCGTCTTTTCCGCCGTGGAAAAGCATACGGACATTGACTTCGGGGGCCCGTTGCGGGCCCCCTTGGTGAAGGGGTGGTCGGGGGGTGCCCATGGGGGGTTCCTATGGTACCTCCCTGCATTTGTATGCAGAAATCGGCAGGCACCGCACGGTGCCTGCCGCTTTCTGCATACAAATGCAATGTATGCATTTTTTACCATTGCGGCGGGTGCAGCATGAAGCCGCACCCGCCGCAATGGAAAAAATAGAGGATGTGACCGCCAGGGTGACGGTCACATCCTAATTGCACAGGAGGGAACTCCGCAGGCAATGCGGAGGTTCCCTCCTACTCTATCGTGGCGGACGGACTGTCATCTCTACTCTATCGGTTCGTCCGCCATCATAATCGGCCCCATAATCTTGATAGCCGACCATCATAAATCTGTTAAGGGAAAAAAAGGAAATGCATGCATGATGAAGACTTGATGAGTGTAGTGCTAAGCTAGTACAGGGCAGAATATTATTAATTATTATGCAATTGCCTTGCATGTCTGCCCCAGAAAGACCCACATTGCATACATTGTATGTTCTGTTGTTGTACCGGGCTTCCTTTGAAAGATAGCAAAGAAAATTGAAAAATATGTGTAGGATACAATAAGACATACACAGTCGATATGATTGAAGATAAAAAATTTATCAAATGAAATGATACTGTACGTATTGCCAGATTGGGAGTTGCATCTCCTCATTCCTCTTGGTCCTTCCTTGGACATTCCGTCCTTCAATCTTGGGTGCCTGCCTGGTGGATGCGGTTTGGTAAGGTAAGTGTGAGTTGTTTTTTCCAGGATAGCACAGGGTAAAGGCCGGCCTGTAGATGGAAAAACTAAAAAGATATTGGAAAATCAAGGAGAAAATTTAAACTACGTAAATTAAGGAGAAGTGCAAAAATAAGTCTTTCAGAGGTGGCATGGCTAAATCATGTCTGTTTCCAGAAGTTACCTCCAATAATGGGACCAGGGCCCCTAACTAACCTCCACTTAGCTTAGAATGTAAGCTAGATAACACTGAGCAGAGAGCACACATACACACACAGCAAAATAGCATTTTCCAAATTATTATTTTTTTTTTTATTTCTTTATTGAGTTTTTCCATTTAATGTACGCAGGGCAGAAACAGTGACACATAATCAGGAGCCCGCAAGAAACAAGAAAAAGGAAGAGAAAAATCTTTACAGAATAGATAGGCAGGCATCACAAAGTTACATCGATACGTCTTTCACAGCAGATATACAAAGCTGAGATCAAAAGGATTACATACAGAAAATATTTAAGTTAAACCAAAAACAATATACAATCAATTCAACTCCCCTTGAATCCAGAGCTCTAAAGGTGCCCAGATCTTTGCACCAAGGGCTCTTTTTTCCGACCCATCATCCTATAAATAGCCGTTTCTATATTGTAAGTAGCTAAGAGTCGGGCAATCCACGTAAAGAAAGAGGGAGTATCTGGGCCTATCCATTCTTGAGTGATAAATGCGCGCAGTATTGCCATGGTGATAAATAAGAATTTTCTCTGACCAACAGAAAATTCATCAGAAGTTACTCCAATTAGCAATAGTTTCCCTGTCAAAACAACTGTAGACCCACATAATAAAACCAAAAACATTTGAATTGAGGATAAGAATGATGAAAGCCTGGGGCTGAAAAAAACATATGAAGGGTATCAGCTGCAAAGAGTCTGCATCTGCTATATGATGTACCCACAGTGGTCCCCCATTTAAAAATGTGTAATGGTGTATAATATAGGTCGAATAGGGCCATATAATGCTGTGTACGTGCTCTTCCAGTGATCAGGATAGTATTAGCCAGTGTAATGGATTCCTGAAGCTGGGTGTCATCACAGCCCAGCTTTTCATTCCACCTCCCTTGATGAACCTCTATATCATCTGGGCATGAAGAAGCCAATAGTTTATAGTAAAATCCTATCGTTTTTTTACTGAATATGCTAGCAATAAGCAGAATCCTCCGGAACCCAGAGCAATCCTGCGCGGAGAGGGTATTGAAAAAGCTATATATCTGCATATACTTAACCCCTTCCATGCTCATGTGCTGATGACGAGCTGAGCTCGTCATCAACAATGGGGATCTGCAGAGTTCAGCACCAGGGGGGAATTGCCTTAGCACTAATAAGGTTAAAATAATCGTTGGCTGTTAAATTATACTTATTCAATAACTCCGTGAAAGGAATTAGCTGGTCATTTTGCTAAAGGTCACCTACACAAACAATTCCACAATTGCGCCACCTGGTCATTACGTGGTCTTGAAAAACTAGGGTATATAGCAAAATGTTATGAATCTCCATTTGTCGCTTAGGCAGAGATTGGGGTAGTAATTTTAATACCCAAGTAGGTTGCTTCATCTACTATTTTTAATTATGCAGGGGATTCTGACCTACATACAATACTTGGGTTTTCGATATATTTAATTTATACCCTGAAAAGGCACCAAACTGTATCGCCATATCTTCAATTATTGACATTGCCCCTTGAATATCTGTTGACGTCACTACTATATCGTCCGCGTAAGCGAGAGCTCTATAGCTAGTGCCAGCAACTTGTACCGGGGCTATTTCTTCTGATTGATTCAATTTATCTAGAAAAAGGTCGATATATAGGGCAAAAAGAAGTGGTGAATATAGACAGCCCTGTCAAGTACCACGATAGATACTGAAAGGAGCAGATTTTTTCCCTCCAATTTTGAAACAAGAGGATGGAGAATCATACCGTGCCCTTAATGCTGCTATCATCCTAGGGCCAATGCCCTTTAACGATAGCAGATCCCAGAGATACGGCCAGGCCACCCTGTTGAATGCCTTCTCGGCATCCAACAGGGTGATCCCGATTGCCGTATTAGACCCTTGGGCCCAGTCCATTAACGCAATCAGTCGTCGAACATGGTCAGCAGTATCCCGGTTAGGGATAAAACCATGTTGCCGATGCGAGACAATTGAGGAAATAACACCAGATAATCGGGAGGCAAAAATTTTTGCAAAGATCTTGCTATCGGCGTTGATTAAAGAAATAGGCCTATATGAAGCTGGATGGAGAGGAGGTTTATCTTTCTTAAGAAAAGCCATGATTGTCGACTGTCGCCAGGATGATGGTGCTGACCCTTTCTGGGCTTCCAAGCAAGTACTGAGTAGGTCTTGTTTTAGCACCTGGCGAAATGTTCTATAAAATTCGAGCGGGATGCCATCCGGTCCCATAGCCTTACCAGTCGCGAGGGAAAGGATGGCCAGCTCTATTTCTTCCCATGTAACATCTTCCTCTAGTAAAGCAGCCTGTATGGATGTTAGCTTAGAGATATTACCATCACCACAAAAATTTAAGATAGAGTCAGATGAATAGGATATAACATCCTCCTTATACAGGTTGCTGTAAAATGATCGAAAAATCTTCAAAATTTCATCAAGTTGATCATAGATTTGTCCCATCTCATCCTGTATTTTATCTATAGAATTAAATGCTCCTTTTTGCCTGAATTTTTTAGCCAGAATACGTCTTGCATTTTCACCAATCTCATAAAGCTGTGATCTGAAAACTGACATTTGTTCTGCAAGCTCGGTAGCAAAAAATTCATATAGCCTAGATTTGTGTATATGGAGGCCAGCTTTAATATTTTTGATATCTTGCGAAGTATTAATGGCTGTACCTAATTTAACTTCCCACTCCTGAACTTCCTTAAAATAAAGTTGCTAGCTTCTCCCGACACTTTCTTTGCTTATTAATTGAAATAGACATGGTCTCCCTGCGAACCCCTGCTTTAAACGCCTCCCAAACAATTTGAACAGAAGCCGAGCCACGATTGACCTAAAAAAATTCCTTAATCCATTTCACCATATGGTCAATATAGAGTGGGTCCGCTAATAATTTGCGTTCAAACGACCAAGCAGGTGGATTAGATAAAGACCCCGGATCTTTTTTAATCTCAATCACGATGGAATTGTGGTCTGAAATTATTCGGGGAAAGATCTCATATTCAAGATTACTGAAAAGACAAGAGGGGACAAAAAAGTAGTCCAAGCGGACACATTTCTGATGGGGCGTGTAGAAAAAAGTATAACCCAATGAAGTAGTTCTTTTTAAAAAGACGACATCACTTAGCCCAAATTCTTTTAATAAACCTACTAGTGTTTTATAGGTTTTTTTTTTATTCAGTATACAGCGAATCAGGCCGAATATCAAAATATCCTTCAAGATGTATGTTAAAATCTCCACAGAGTATTAGTGGGGCCAGCCAACCAGCTAATTCTATACTGAGAAGGTTTAGAACATCTGGATCATCCGAATTTGGACCATAGATTGAACAGATGGTCCAAGGGTTACTGCATTTTCCAAATTAAGTAACAACGTCAATGCTCCACTGTCAGTCATACCACCACACTCGCCTCCACAACTACACAGACATATAGGTCTGGTGTTGTTGTTTACCTTTTAGGCCACTTCATGAAACACTCAAGTTATTCCATCAATCAACTCCGATCCTACAGACTGACTGCAAGTATGGTATAGTCATGGTGTCCAACTCTGTAGTGTCGAGAGTGAGTCCAGACTTAGAAATGCAGTGGATCGGCCTTCAGTAGTACAATTTTGTTAAACAATAACATGAAGGGAAATATTGATTTCAGTCACTTTTCTGTGTGTTGAATGCTAGTAGACATACTGCACAACAAACACCAATCACTCAGAGTCAGAGTGCAATGCATGTCATCATTTACCTGTTCTTCCGGGGCAGTCCCTCTAGGCTCGGAAAGAAGGAAAGATATATAGTCAGGTTTGGAGGGACTCGAGGCGGGCACACATTTTAAATTTTTTCTATTCTCCATTTAATGTCTGGCTTGTGGGAAATGGTTTCAGGGTGAGTCGGTAGGAGTGGAATTACTTCTTCACTGACTGCACACAGTTGCAACTCCAATCCGGCAATAAAAGAGTAAGACCGTGGTGATGGATTTGTTGTGTTTAGAACCAGAAAGATAGTGACACACACAAATGATAAAGTAAACAATATTCCTTAGCTATATCCTTTTTGGGTGTTTTTCTTTGGGCGTCAAAGAAAGAAAGAAAGTAACTCGAAAGCCTAGTTGCCAGGGAAGTAGAGCACTCCCCCCATCTCTGGTGGTTCACTCTGAAGTAGGCCACCTAACACACTACTTCCATGACCTAAATCACTGTCATCATCTTCCTGCTGTGCTACTTCAGGTATGGTGGAATCCGGTGGTATAAATTGCTGATTCTTTTTGATCATGGTTAACCACTCCAGGTCTTGGGGTGAGAGACTGGTCATTCTCACTTTCAGAAAGGCACCAGCAGCACCGAAAAAACATGCTCAGAAGAGACATTTGTGACAGGGCAAGCCAGATAGTTTATCGCCAGCCTGCTGAGCACTGGCCATTGATGCCTTTTCCCATACCAATACAGTAATGAGTTATGATCAAAGTAGACCTCTGTTGGGTCATCCAGATAGGCCTGGACCATCCGCTCAATGCTCATCGCTACTCCGCTTTGCTCTGCCTCTTTTGCCTTCACCTCAGCACTAGACTTAAGCCCTGCCTATAGAAACCATTCCTGTGCCGATTTTGGGGCTGATCCTCTTGTTCTTGTTGTTGCTGATGTTGTTCTTGGTGTTGTTGATGGTTTTGGTTGCTGTGAGCCACCCGCACTGCCCTCAGGCTCTGAAGTTGAACTTGAAGACTTACCTGCAGTACTTGTTGTGCCCTGGAGGAGTGGGCCTCCCATAACCATCTTTTTCTAGCAGACTGGTTTGCACAGCTATCCAAGTTTTCTAGCTGGAACACCCCCGTCTGAAAAAGGAATGAAAGTGTGCAGTAATGGTTTGTACCGTGGATCAAGAATTGTGGCACAAATGCAATGATTGGATGACTCAATGCCTCTTTGCACCCTTGTATTTTCAGATAAGTGAAGTGTTAAGCTCTCCACCAACTCATATCCTTCCTTTTTCTCCTCCACACCAGCATACATTGCAGACACCCCCTTTAGCTGTTCCAGTAGCATGTGCAACAATGGGATAGCTTGGCCCAGAGTACAGTCCTCCTGGCTGATTTTATGCGTGAAGACCTCAAAAGCAAGTATCATCTCAGTTAGGCATTTAACTAGGCCCCATTGGTTCATCTCAATAATCATGCCTTTCACAATAGCATCCGCACTTTGCATGATATATTAATTAATTGGTCTGTACTGCTCAAATAGACGTTCACGTATGTAATAAGCTCAGTTTCAACGTGTTGGCACCTCCTGGAGGTGTGCTTTAATTGGCATTCTATTATCACGTTAAATGATCCACAGCTGTTTCCGGGCTTTAAAAGAATGGCTGAAATGTGTGCAGATTCTTCTTCAGGTGGTCAGTAAGTGTCTGACTCTGTCTTCTTTTTCAGAAAGTCTTGACCAATGATGTTAATGCAGTGCACCAAACATAGGACCCTGTAAGAGCCACAATCAGCCATGGCCTTGTCCATGGCAACAAAAACAATGTTAAGCCCTCTTGGTCAGAGCCATTTAAAGACCTCGCTGTCAAAGTCTTCCAAAATGTTTGCAGTATTATGAGATTTCTCCATGGCGAACATGGCTACATTTGCAAGTTTCACAGTGACATTAAAAATCTCAGTAGTGTCTACCCCTGCATATATCTTTTTTCTAACCCCCACAAAAGTGATCCAGTGTCTTGGCATCTGATCCACATGTCTGTTGTCAGGTGGATAGTGTGAACTGCACTCTGCTGCAAAGCTTGTCCAAGCATTTCCAGCACGTTGTGATATAGTGCTCGAACAGAAACTCTGGCAAAATAGGACCAGCGGGGAATCTTCCTTTTTGGGCATTTGGCTGCCACAAATTCAAGAAAACCAACCCCTTCCACAAAAGAAAAAGGACAGAGGTCCAGAGCTAACATTTTTGCCTGCTTCACGTTGTACAAACGTGCAGTTGAGTGGTTGATTTCCTACTGCCCCTCCGACCTAAACATGTTGTGAATGGTAGCCTAGATTCTTTTCTTTTCTGGTGCCACTAATGCAGGTGACTTCTTGTTGCCAGATGTTATGCTCAATGCATGTTTTTTCATAGCGAAACTCTCTTGCCTTGGACCCCTTGGTGATTCAGCCTGACTCTTGTACCTTTGTGATGTTGGTAATGATGATGTGGGTGGTACCCCTGCACTGTTGGGGACAAGGCTGCTTTGTGTAACAGAAAAATTGTCTCCCTCTTGTTCACCTTCCACCATGATCGGATCTTCTTCTTCTTCATCTCCTCCACGAACAACATCTGCAGTATTTTGGCCGCTAAGGTGCACCTCCCACTGGATCAAGTAGGGCTTTCTCAGATGAGTTGTTTGGTCTCTGGTACCATAGTTCGCACCAAGCTTACCCTGACTAGTACATTGTCCTCAAATGGAGCATATAGCAATGTTCCCGGAAGCTTGTTTCCTTCCCAGTGTAAGAATTGGCTTTTGTAGTCTGGTCTGCCCTGTTCCCATGATGCACTGGGCCAGGGACAGACTAATTTGCATACAGCCAGGTTCTGAAACTGGGATGGTGCAATGAGCTAAAAAAGAGTGTTGGATCTAGCCCTGATCTCTTGACTGGGTGAGAGTACTCTGCTTAATTCAGAGACTCTGTCCATCACCACCCCTTGTTGTAAATTATTTTGTCCACCCTAAGCGTGGAAGGGTATACTCAGATGTGAGTCCCTTGCTCAGTGCACCATCAGGATTCAAGCAAGCCGGGCCGAAGACGCCTGAAATGGCAGAAACCGGTCCCCGGAAGCTTGTTTCCTTCCCAGTGTAAGAATTGGCTTTTGTAGTCTGGTCTGCCCTGTTCCCATGATGCACTGGGCCAGGGACAGACTAATTTGCATACAGCCAGGTTCTGAAACTGGGATGGTGCAATGAGCTAAAAAAGAGTGTTGGATCTAGCCCTGATCTCTTGACTGGGTGAGAGTACTCTGCTTAATTCAGAGACTCTGTCCATCACCACCCCTTGTTGTAAATTATTTTGTCCACCCTAAGCGTGGAAGGGTATACTCAGATGTGAGTCCCTTGCTCATTGCACCATCAGGATTCAAGCAAGCCGGGCCGAAGACGCCTGAAATGGCAGAAACCGGTCCCCGGAAGCTTGTTTCCTTCCCAGTGTAAGAATTGGCTTTTGTAGTCTGGTCTGCCCTGTTCCCATGATGCACTGGGCCAGGGACAGACTAATTTGCATACAGCCAGGTTCTGAAACTGGGATGGTGCAATGAGCTAAAAAAGAGTGTTGGATCTAGCCCTGATCTCTTGACTGGGTGAGAGTACTCTGCTTAATTTAGAGACTCTGTCCATCACCACCCCTTGTTGTAAATTATAGCAATGTTCACCTTCTTCTTGCTAACCAAAAAACCGTCTGAAACTGGGGACTTCAATTCTGGTGGGGCTACTTGCAAAGTCATATGAACTGGTATGTGGGCATGACATTTGACTTTCTGCAGTACCTTCTTCTACTGAGGTGGTTGTAGTGGAAGTATGTCAATGCCGGCAAAATATGGAAGTTGGAGGTGGTATTGGAGGTATCTGTGTTGGTGGTATCCGTGCCACATCCCTCAAAGCAATTTGAGATGGGGTTATGTCAGTTTTCACTGGTGCAGGACTAATGTCCATGATGACTGGCTCATCATCATCCTCTTCTTCAACATCTACCTCCATAACTCTGAGGCTTTCTGACACCTTCCTTTTCCCTAGCCTTTTCTTGTGGCGTGTCTCACCTCCAAACTGAGGTAGCTTCCAAGTGGTGTCTAGATCATCGGAAGGGCCGCTTGCAGAAGAAGGACAGGATAAGGATAAAAATTAATAAAGCGCACTAATACCCATGGGTGTCAAGGTGCTAAGCAGATGAAGAGAAAAAGAAAGGTAAATATCTGCCAACTATGTTGAAAAAAGGCCACGTCTTCAGCAACTTTCTAAACACCAGAAAAGATTCTGCATTGTAGACAGAGGGGGGCAGGGTATTCCAGAGTTTGCAAGCTGCCACAGAGAAGGATTGTCCGCCCCATCTGAACCTGTGGAATTGATGGGCTAACCCTCCTTTTCCTTGCTGGGGATCTGGAAGACAATGGATCTTCTGAAAGAGTGGCTGCCTCTTCTTCTTCCTCTGCAGGTAGCTCGATCTCCTGAACTGCCCCCACTTCAGCAGATACACCTACTATTGGGGGTATTGGCAGCTGTTGTTGCCCACTTATCTGAGTTCCCTGCATTGATTGGGTACTACTTTGCGATAACGATAAGTCAATTTCAACATCACTGTTCGTTAGCATTGAAGTTGTGATTAGACTGGCTGCCTCTGTGACAGACATGGGCTTGGGCCTAGGTTGGTGGGGTGGGACCACTGATGCGGGAGTTCTGCTCCCAGCTTGCTCCACGGACAACGCTGCAACAGATGTCATTTTTGGTTTCCCAAAAAAGGTCTTGGGTTACATACCGGTCTTGGTAAGTGGCAGTGCCTTCTTTTCACTGGCAACTGTCTTGGTACTGTACCTGGTACCTTTATTTGGGGCAATCTTGAAGATGTCAGCAGCATGCAGTGGAACAATTTGAAGAGATGTCTGTGGTCACATGTCACATGATGTTGTGTTCAGCAGGAGTTCTGTCTGGCAGTACAGTGAGTGATGTCTTTTTTCAGTTCGAAGTAAGTTTATTGATAGAAAATAAGATAATATCGTATAACAACAATGAGAATAAGAAAAACATACAGTATAGCAATTCGAATTGGCAATCATATAAAATAGAAAAGAAATCAATATAACTTATCAATGAAAAATAACAGAACAATATGCCATAGAGATCCAGTAATAATAAAGAACTAGCTGAACATATAGGATATATTAAGTCAAATGTAATGAATACAATTAAAGAATATCAACTTGAAGGAAGTCATGGAGGTTCACCCACTTCTTGTTGCAGGGGGGTTTGACACAGAGAACGTCTAGCACTTGTGTCAATAAAAGTTGTAACTGGGTCCCAGAGGTCCCATTGTTTTGATGCCAGATGTAGTGTATAAGCAAATGTTGTGTCTAGTCGATGATTATAGCAAACAGCATACCACCATGCTTGATATGACAATTTGGTAAAGTCCTTCCAATTTTTGGTTATTTGTTGGAAAGCCATCGCTAATAATAAATCTATTAATGTTATGTTAAAATCACAATCTTTCTAAATAGGAGACAAGCAGCCTAAGAAAATATGGGAGATAGAAAAAGGGTGTCTGAGTGGTGTTCGCATCTCTTGATGACTTGCGCAGTTTGAGCCATAGTCTATCCCAAAGTTCCACAGACCAGGAAACTGCTAAATCATCCTCCCATGCAGTTTTCGTCTTAGTTTTAGCTCTCGGGACAGATGGACTGTTTAGAAGTTTATAAATCTTAGAGGCTCTAGTATCGTGAAGTAACAGGGGTCGAAGTGCAGCTATATGTACATGTTCAGGGCATGAAGTATGAGAAGAGTTTGTGTAATTTGTGTGAGCAAGTTGAAGTGCACGTACTCGGTTAAGGTATTTGGAACGAAAATTAGAAAGGAAATGAAAAGAAGCAGCAGCCTGTAAAAAGGAACTGGTCTGATCTTGATGATATAATTGATGTACCCAAATAAGGCCCCGTTGCCTCCAGGATTTAAAAAAAAATAGGTTTAATATTTATTAAAATAGAAGTATTATGCCATATAGGATGATCAAAAAAAGAAGTCAAAGAATAAGGTGGAAGGATTTTAGAAGTATGTTTGAGGATAGGAGTAGATATGGATTGTGGTTTGCCGGAAAATGAAAGATATTCCTAAAAAAAAAATAGAGAGATGAATGATTGTTCAAGTGTAGTCCAAAGAGGATAATTCGCAGAGGGCTCTGACAGCCATCTTGATGCTTGGTATAATAAGAAAGATCTATGATAAAGGGGAAAGTTCACCCCACCCTCTGTCTTTGGGCAAATCAATTTCGAGATGGGTATTCGCGATTTCTTGTGACCCCATAAAAAAGTAGATAAAATGGAGTTCATTTTCCTAAAATGTTTTAAAGGGATGGATAACGGTATATTGGAGATCGTATACAGGACTATAGGAGAAAGCATCATTTTGATGGTATCTAATCTACCCCACCAAGAGAGATATAAAGGATGCCATTTCGTAGTTAGGGTAGATAATCTTTGTATGCAATTCTCCATACAACAAGTAATTGTACCTGAGAGAGAGGATGTAAAGTGAAGACCTAAGTATTTAATAGATTTGGAGTTCAACGTAAAACCTGAGTTTGCAAAATCAGTTTTAAAAGTATATTTGGTAAAAGGAAGAATTTCGCACTTATCCTTATGCAATTTATAGCCAGAGACGTATGCAAAGGAGTTAACCTCATCCAAGAAAGCAGGGAGAGAGGATTGGGGTTGAGATAAAAATAACAGAACATCATCAGCGTAAGCCGCCATTTTAACAGTAGTCTGTTGAAAATTAAAACCATATATGTTGTCATTTTGACGGATCCGTAACAAAAAAGGTTCTTAGGCAAGGTTAAAAAGAAAGGGAGAAAGTGGACAGCCCTGTCAGACACCTCTGCCAAGGGAAAAATATGAATAAATGCCACTATTTGCCAAAACCGCTGCTCTGGGGTGTGAATACAAAATAGAAATTAATGCAGAAATTTTTGGACCAAAGCCGAACCAATCCAGCGTGCAAAAAAGATAAGGCCATTTAACTCTATCAAACGCTTTCTCAGCATCAAGAGCTATGGCTGCCAGAGGATGGGAGGAACGAGAAGTCTTAGAAAGGACGTCAAAAAATAATCGAGTATTATCTGAAAAGCAGCCTACCCTTGACGAAACCAGACTGGTCCATCCCCAATAGGTCAGGCAACTGGGACTCCAAACGCAAGGCCAGAGACTTAGAGAAAATCTTATAATCGATATTAACCAAAGAAAAGGGTTGATAGTTTTTGCAAAATTGTGGATCTTTGACCTCTTTAGGAATGAGGCAGATAAGAGCTTCCAAAAACGAGCCAGAAGATGTGCCAGATTGTAAAAAGGTATATAGGAGAGTATGTAGTTTAGGAATAAGTAAATGTCAAAAGTGAGAGAAAAACTCTACCGTGAAGCCATCCGGACCGGGAGCTTTGACCCTTTTGAGAGTCTTCAATGCAACAAAAAGTTCTTTCTGTGTAAGGTCATTTTCCAATGATGAGAGATCGGGGCAGTCCTCAGGAGAGTGTTGAATCGTAGAAAGAAACTGAGATATGGATTGATCAGAAGACAGAGTTTCGGAAGTATACATTGATTTGTAGAATTGAAGGAATTCATTTAGGATTTCATCATCTTTGTGTTTCAGTAAACGGTCCTGGCCATAAACAGTCTATATTAAGTTTATTCTGTTTTACCTTTAAATAATTAGCCAATAATTTCCCAGCTTTATTTTGGCCACCATAGAATTTAGCACTAGACCTTAACAAAAAGTTTGAAGCATTATTCGTAGTTTCTTTATTAAATTGAAATTTAGCTTGATGAGTTCAGATAAACACTCTCTCGACTTAGAAGAATATTATGCATGTTCTAGTCTTTTAATTTTGAATAACAGATCATTGGTAATTTGTTGTGCTTTTTTCGGTTTGCGGGAGACGAATCTGATAATGAAATCCCTACCTAATGCTTTAAATGCATCCAAGATTACAGGAACATAAATAGTATCCGAGTGATTTAAGAGAAAATATTCATGAAAAAAGGAGACAAAGTAAGATGTAAAAACCGAGTCTAGAAGCAAAGAATTATTAAAACGCCATTTCCGAGTAAGGTTGAGTTTTTGCATTATATCCAGATGAATAGTGATGGGAGCATGATCCGATATCAAAATGGAGCTGATATCCGCTGCTATAAGTGATTGGGAAAGGTGGTGAGAAATAAAAAAAAATTTAATCGTGATTGAGTGTGATGTGTCGGTGAATAGAATGAGTACTCTCTCTGAGTAGGATTACAAAGTCTCCATGCATCAATAAGTTTGTATTGCTTAACGGTTTGCGGAAAAGATTTATGAGACTTGTGAGGGAGGAAGGTACTGGAGGAGTGCCTATCTAAAAAAGGGTCAAAAACCTCATTGCAGTCTCCTGCTAGTATGAAATTATCGTCATAATGCTGTGTAATGTGTTGAGCTAAGGAGGTTCAAAAAGGAAGCCTCACTAGTTGTAGGTGCATAAAGATTCTAAAGTGAGAGTGGGACATTATCTTCTGTAAATTTAACAAAAACCCTATTTGATCCGTACAATTTGTTATTATCTTAACTGAGAGGGATTTCCGAAAAAAAATAAGAACTCCATTGCATTTACCATCACCCGGGGAAATGAAAAACTCCCCCACCTAGCCTCTCTTCAATTTTACGGATTCTTCAACAGACAAATGTGACTCCTGTATACAAGCAATATCTGTACCAATATTGGCCAGGTGTGTTAACACTCTCCGTCTCTTAATGGGTGAATGGAAACCTCTAACATTCCAAGATACAATTTTTAAAGGCAAGAAGAAAACTGTAAATACACATTAAAAGCCAATTAAAGCAAAACCTCAAAATGTAGAAACTATGGTTAGCAACAATCCAACTGTATGTAGTTTGAAACAACTAGAATTGAAAGAAGAAGAAGAAGAAGAAAAAGAAGAAACAGCAAAATATCAGCTGAAAGTCATGAAGAGGGAGCAGAACACAGGGAATAGTTGGGTTGAAAAGAGAATTAAAGAAAAGACATGAAGGAAAAAAGAAGTAAAAAAGAGAAAAGATGACAGGAGATAAGAAGATATTAGAGATGATATTCGACTTACATAATGTTCAGAACATACAAGGGGTAGGAGGATGGAGGCCACACAGAACAATGACGTGTCCAAAGCTCAGGAAGGAGGGCGGGAAGGGAAAACGACCCCAACAGACTCCAGAGACATGAGGGAAGGGAGTAACAAGTAGGAAGGAACCTGTGGGAAAAAAAGAGAACGATGCATAATAAAATTAATGAGAAGAAGAATAGACTAAGTATACATCACAATATACCACATATAGGACTTAAGCATAAATAACAACTGTGAACACATAAAACTCATGAAATTTATCAAAAAGAAATTATCTAGAGCTTGATGTAGAAGCAGTATCCATTTTGTCAACCTTGTGGGAATAAAGTAAACTCTTCAGTTTCAGTGGGTCATCATAAGTAGTAGTTTTGTTGTTGAGAGTTACTTTGAAAAAGCAAGGGTGAAAAAGCCCATATCGTGCTCCCAATGAGCGTAACTGTGGTCGAAGTGACAAAAACTCCTTGCGACAATCTGCAGTTGATTTAGCATAGTCTTGTGAGAAGTAAAGAGACTTCCCTGACCAAGTGATTCGATTCATGGCTCTGGCAGCAGAAAGAATTTTAAGTAAATCAGTATATTCAAGAAAGTAAAGAATAACACCTCTTGGTTGTTTGGTGGCTAGAAGCAGACAGCGCACCAGGTACAGGGCCCAAACGATGTGCTCTCTGTATATTGAGATCAGTAGTTTCCGGTAATGAAAGAATTTTTGGTTAAAAGGATTTGAAAAAAGCAATGGAATCGGATCCTTCTGATCCTTCAGGAAGACCATAAATGCGGAGATTATTCCTCCTATTTCTTTTTTCCAAATTTTTGATTTGCTTGTGTAGAGCTGAAACTTGTGTACACAACTGGTCCACCTTGGATACAGAAGAATTAAGGGAGGCGACATTTTTTTCCAATAAGGTGACGCGATCATCAACATGTGACCATTTCTCAGAGAGCAGTTGAAGGGTAGATTTAGTCTCCTCAATAAAAGGGCGTAAGGCCCTGATTTCTTCCAACAAAATGTCCTTTGTGGCCGAATAGGCTGTTTGGGAGGAGAGGGGGGGAACCTTCTTTAGCCTTTTGATGGAGCCTTTGTTAGCACAACATGTCGATGAAGTCGAAGATGTTGAGGAACCTTTAGGTGATGTATCAGGTAAGTTCTCCATCGAGAGACACTGATAGCGGGAACTAGTATGAACCAAAAATGTTCGTGACAAGAAAGAAGGTTTGTGTAAATTTTTAGATAGTCTCCCCATAAAGGAGATGAGTAGTCTAAAATATAAAATTTTAGGAACAATAAAATCACAATTCACTGTGTCTTAAGTAGCATTACCAGCGCCTAAGAAGACATTTATATGAATACACAATACCTGAAAAACTTAGTGAAGTCCTATAGCAGTATAATCACATATTATCATGCAAGAGAAGTCAGAGGCCAAAACTATGGCGTAAATGCAACAAAAACAGAGCAAATTAATTCCAAGTCATAGTATACGTGAATATCAGCAAAAAACATGTCACATATATGTAGTGAAATTATTGAAGTAGTATATGCAAATACAATATATATAGAAAGGCACAGCTGAAGAAATCAAATATGTGTGAGTTCAAGAAAAAATATCTCCATAAAATAAAGGCAACAGCGCAACACAACAATGCAATATTAAGATTACATGAGGAGAAATTCAGTCAATGAACTTGGATGACACGTTCCCTGGAGCCAAAGAAAGCCACATTGTGATGTGTTAAAAAAAAAAAGGTATACTGCTTGAGCAAGGAAGATAAAACGTTGAAAGCAGGAAGCAGTATGAAGATGAAATACAGGGAGCTGGGGTGATAATTCACTACGTCGGAGATAAATGGCAGAGGACAATCAAAAGGACTAAATTTGGCCACCAAACACCTTCATTTAGAAGAGCATTGCTGGAAATAAGAGAGGAGATAGACACACCAGTGCTGTTTGCTTTGCACCGATTTGCTGCGTTGGAGCGGGAACACCATCAGCAGTAATTAGAAAAATGGCGGCAGTCCGTATTTAAGCTGCCAACACAATAGAAATACATGAAGAAGAGGCAGCATCAAAGAAACAGAGTGGAGATATGGCACACGGCATAGGTAAATATAATATTCAGAAGGAGTGAGGTACGACGTAGGCGGGAAGTAAAAGTCACCATAAAATGGCGGCCGTAAATCCGGTAATGCTGCATACCACTCACTTGCTGGAAAAACGAATGTAAAGTCCACAAAATGCCTCCGGAAGGAAACACATCGAGTCTTCAGGGTTTCCTACAGCACATCCCACATTTTGGCAGCATTGTGCAAGGAAAGGAGTCGCGTCGAGCCCGTCGCCGTCTCCGTCCCCCGAGAGACCTAAGGAGCCACCACCATCTTCTTCGGGCGCTAGCCACGCCCCCCAGCAGTGAGTGATGTCTCCTCCTCTTTTGTGCACCTAAAAGCAAAGAGGAACATCAGTGAACTGTGGCATTCATTGTTGTAGTTCAATTATTACTAGTGCAAACAAACAAATATGATATAGAACTTATTATTAATGTTATTAAAGTTAGTGCGCCAGTTATTAAAAAAAAATAATACAGTGTAGCCATTTGTGAGACTTTGACAACAATAATGAATTTCATGGTGTACACGCTCAGGAAGAACAGGAAAGAAGAAGAAGAACAAAAATACAAATGTAACAGATCCCGTTTGGCATTGTCCCTCACATGGGATGAAGCATTCAGGGAGCTGCAGCTGACAATAGATAGAAGCAATACGCCAAGAGGAACAAAGGAAAAACATGCAGGCCTATAGTAAAAGCAATAAAGCACAATAACTGCCACCACAAAATGGCCACCAGCCACATGGTCACTCACAAGTCACAACAAACACAAGCAGGAGGCCTGGAGAACAATAAACTCAAGCAGGCTGATATGGAGTTGGACACCGACTTTAAAAAATCATCCCTGGCCACAAGTTTGAGGATCAGCCAAGCCAATGATGGCCCACTATAAAAAAAAACACACTCACACACTGGCCAGACAAAGGAGGCATGCTAAATGACGAGCTTTACCGCAACAATGCCAAAACCGAAAATCCACAAGACTAAATAAAAGTTTATAAATTACAATAACACACATCCAACAAAGGCATTTTACAAGTGAAATACCCAAAAAAAACTATTTTTTGTATTTTAATCAAATGCCATCCATGCCCTAAATTCAACACACACCACAGAAACAGTTGTTTCATGCACCCACGAGTAGCTCTGGTCCTACTGGCTGAAGGCCTATTGGCAGACTACTGGGCTAGTGAATTAAATACATGCTGCAAATTGATTTCAAGAGTTGGGGAAAATGAAGTAAACTGTGCAAAGTGTTTCATTTATAAAAGAAGAAAAATTACTTACAAAGAAACAACTAGGCCCTGATAGAAACTACAGGCCACCCACCACAGTAAATAAAAATAAATAAAACAATGACACCTAGGTGCATGGTCCCAATCAAGCAAACAACCCCAATTTTCCAACTTACTTGTGAAATCTCAATTTCAAATGTCCTCAAATCCAATGATATATGATGCAGCAGACACAAAGAGTGATCCTTCCAGCCACAAATCCAAATGAAAAGTGAACAGGAGCTGGACAAAGCACTGAGAAGAGCCTGCTGGACAGGAACAGGAAGTTGGAGACTCTGGGGCACTTTGTTCCTTTTAATAAAGAAAAAGGACTCCTTGCACAAAACAGTACAGCCAAATGTCAATCGAATGAGTTTTTTTAATCCAAATCGTCATTTCAAGAAGGTTTTGATGCTGCTCGGGAGAGAACCTTCCCCAGATTCTGTGTGTTCGGGATCGCGTTCTTCATAATACTTCTGCCAGAAGTCAGATGGCATGCCGGAATGACGTGTTCAAGATCGCAAACTCTCGCGGGACCGTGCAGCTGGGCAGCAAATCTCATGGTACTCACGAATAGACGGGAAGTCTTGTTGCCGATCGCAGGCACCTGGTAAGTCGCCCCACATGCTCAAAAACGCATTATTGGTGCGCAAACACAAAAAAAGCCCCTCTCCGTTGCGGGGTGCAGAGTTTTCCGGCAAATCCATTTTCTACGCAGAATGTGGAGCTGCCAAGAACCTGCAAACTCTGCGAGCAGAGCGGAATTTTATGCCCACGGTTAGTGTTGACTCCATCAGCTACTGTACCTCTCCCTACTTGTATTTCTAATTCTCTAATTGTTTTACACTTGAAGGCAAGTATCAATCACAGGTACAAAAACTGCAGAAACCTTCTGTAATGACTACACGCATAACTATAGAACTCTGCATGTGGTCACACCTAATATTTATTTAAATTTTTTTTTAAAAGCTGTGAATTCATGTTTAATCAATTTGCCCCAAGGGAGTGCCATGTTAAAGCAGTGGTTTCCCCTATTGATCTGACTTTGATGATGCTCGTGTTGATATGTTTAACTGTGCCTGTATGGCTATGCCTGAAGAGATGCTGATGCTGACATTGCGGACTTTTCTATTGAGGTTTCTTCTGTAAGCTGTGCTGCCATCTTCATGGTAATAAATCATTGTTGGTTAACTGGAAGATCAGTGATATTATTGGATGGCTTGGACCAGGTGACTTGAGTGTCAGGCAACATGTTCCTTGAGTTGCACAGATCATATTTCATTTCTTACCTAACTCCTGCATGCCCTGAATATCCAGAGGCAGTGTGAACATCAATGAGGACTAAGGGGTTGATTATGAGTTTAGCAGTCCATCGGACCTGGGCATGGTGGGAATTGCCGCACTTGTGCTCCTACTGCAGCTTTACGAGTGCAGCAGTCTCACCACTACTGGCCCACCGCAACCCCTGGGGATCAGGGTTCCTGCAGCAGTGGTGCAACGATGTTTGGCCGTAATATGCTGGTGGTGCTGCTGTGGCACTGTCAAGCATATTAGGAGTTCCGTCACAGACACAGTTATCATAGTTGTAAGGCCACCATGAAAACTGTTGCAGTGAGGAAAACAAAAGGGGGCCTCAGGGGATGCATGCAGGGTGGACATGTTGTTTCCCCCTGTATGCCTGCAGCCCTGTTCCCCCACAGCCTTGGTGTTCCCATTGCAGTGCCTTTCTAAGGCTCACCGCCTGGTATCGCTAAAGTACCGCCTGCCAGACAAGGAGAAAACTTCTAAACTGGTGGGTGGCTGACAAAGGAGTTTGGTGGAGTGGGAGCAGAGTGCTGGCATGGCAGCCTGCTCCGAAACCATGAAACTCATAATCAGGCCCTTAAAAAAGCTTTTCCTTGGGTGACATTCAGTTTGGGTTTTGCTTCACTTTTCCTTGGTATTCTGAGCCTGCCTATTGCCTGCTACTGACTACAGTCTTCTGTTTACTCAAGTCCAATTGCTTACTATTTGCTACCAACACTTCTGTAACAGCTTTAGAACTTAAGGTTAGACTGGTGTCAAGTCAAAAAGTATTGGTTGGTCTTTTCCTCAGTTCAGAGGTTGCTTTGCCTCCCCATGACTTGGTTGCTCTTTACCAGTTGTTTTCTTGGCTTAGCTTGTACTCAACTCATTCACTCAAACCTAACAGTTTTATTTATACTGCTGATTTGACATCTAATACGTCTATCTTTGTTTAAATTTCTTTATTGGCATTTTCACAAACAATATCAAGAGAATACAATGCTTAACATGTAGTTCCAAACTAACAGAAACTGTGTGTATTATCAAATAGTTACAATAGGACAAAGAGATACACAATATAAATGTTAGTGTGCACCTGATTGTTATATATTGGTTGTGCCCAGTTCCAATCAATTCAGCATGGAAAAAAGCAATCCCATATTGTGTGAAGATCCGAGCGGCAGTAAAGTATTCCCAACTGTAGTTGTCTCTGTGTGTCAGTGATGGCCAGGGGGAGAAGTGCAGGAAGGGAGTAAGTATTACTTAGGCGTGTATCCCTACTCACTAATTCAGAGGCAAAAGGCAGCATCTTTAAGTCGCCCCCTCTGGAATCGGTGCTGGGCCATGTCCTTTTTGCTGTGGTATGAGGGTTACCCAAAAGGTAGGCCAGCAGTGGGTACCACATAATTCATGGATGGGAGCTCGCGGCAGCAGCTCGGCATAAGTGGTCACGTGTTCCCTGCAATATAGAAAGTCTTGCAGCCAGTCTTTCATTTCAGGGGCTTGTCCACGTCCCCAACGGCACGCAAACTTGTGCTTAGCGAATAGTAGGCCCAGTGATACAAACCATATGATCAAGCCCTAGACATTCACTGTATAGCCCAGTATTGTTATGAGGGGTGATAGGCTCAGAGGAACAACCACCATCAATGTCAGGTCGTCAAAGACTTCCTCCAGTACTTGCCAATTCCCCTGCACTCCCATGCCAAGTGAAGGAAGTCGACTCCTGATAACTCGCATCATTTGCACCTGTCGTCTGCTCATAGGTGATATTTGTACATTGTAGCAGGGGAGTAGTAAAGTCGATGTAGGTATTCGAAATGAGTCATGTGAAGTCTGCTGCTAGCTGTGATGTGACTAGTCTGCTGGCAGCAGAAAAACCACTGGTCATCAGTGAGTGACATTTCCAACTCTGTATCCCAGTCTTGGCATGAGTTCTCAGGTACCTCCATGGGTTCTAGCTGTGGTTGATGATATAAAAGAGAGAACATATGTTTGATTGTCATGGCGTGCAGCAAAATAAGTAGGGTAGTGAAAGTGGGGGCTCGCTTGGAAAGGATGGAATAGCCAGCCTCATATTATGTCAAGTTTTATATAGAGGAACACCTCCAAAGGAGTGGGTGCCTTCCTGGAAAATAAATATTCTCTGCCGGCAAAGAACCCAACAGCGTGTAAATCTGTCCAAACATTAATTCCTACGGTGCAAAGCATGCTCCGCCATGCCATTTCATTTGTCAATGGGATTAGAGGTTGATAGGGCAAAATATCAGCAGGGAATAAAGTAGTGACATCTGTAAGTGTGCAGCCAGGCTGGTCCACCCAGCAGATGTGCAGGCAACTGTAGAGGAGGTCCCTAACACAGTGGAGGTCCGCGCTCCCAAAAAGGCAGTTGTGGGGACAGAGGCTTTGCAGCCTTGCTCTATAGCCAAAGGTGGCATGTAAAGAGGAGATTTGAACCAATAAGCAGGAAAGTGGTTCTGGGCATACATAAAATACAGCTCCATGCCTGGTGCCTCATATCCCCCTCTCACAAAAGGTTGCGTAAGCACTTCCCACCCTAGCCTGGGCTGTTTCCTGTCCCACACCAGTCTGATGAGTTGTGTTTTGAGGTCTTTTAAAAAAATGACCTAGGGTTTAAGGGATGTTAAGAAACAGATAAAGGAATTTTGGTAGGGTGATAATTTTCATAAGCGAGATGCAACCCACAAGCGAGAGAGGGAGGGATATCCACTGTGTGATGGAGTCTGTGATCACAGTCAGAGTGGTCCCATAGTTTGCCCGCAACAATTCATCCACATCTCTGGTGACTGTCTCTCCCAAATATTAAAGTGCTGATTAGCACCCTTTCAACAGGAAATCTAAACTGTGAGTGGCAGAAGTGGGAGGAAAAAACCTGGGATTTTTCCCAGTTAAAATTGATGTCTGATAAACTGCAGAGCAGTTAAATTCCTGTTGAATACCATAAAGACTAACCTGGGGATCCCTAACAAAGAGTGTGACATCATCAGCATATAATGGCACAAGCAAGTGCCTTGTGGGGTAGCGAAGGACATATTCCAGATGATGCAGTTTAAACTTGGCCATAAGAGGCTCCACTGCCCGCGCAAATAGGAGGAGTGACATCGGGAGCCCTGTCTAGTGCCACGTGATACAGGTAAATATGAAAAGCAATTCCAATTAATCGGCATTCTCGCCACCGGCTCTCAATATAATAGTGCAATCCAGGATAGACTTCTCGCATGCTTAACACCATGAAAAACACTTGTTGTGGAGGTGTAACATACAAGGGTTGAACAAAACTGACATGCATATTACAAAGAAACAATTTAAAAGGAGACAAACATTGTGGGGAGACAGTTGAAAAGACCACTTACCCAATTAGGCTTACGTGTATGCTGTCTAGAGAGGCATGCTGTATTTTGGCATACTGTAGCAAAAAACAGAAACATCAAAGATGACCTCCAGGGCAGGAGGACAGTATGTGGAGTGTCTTTGTAGTTGATTGGTGGTCTAAGTTATGGGGAGAGTACTTACGTTATCCTGGGGACAATCGTGCAGCGACCTTCCCCATCACCAGCACCTTGGAAGTGAGGGTTGCGGGCGGTTCCGCCGATTAAGAACGGTCATGTCAGTAATTGGTCACTGGTGTGTGCCAGAGATTAGGGCAAAAGTCGAGTGCTTGCGAGGTTGCCTTGAACTCATAGGCACCATCGGGAAGTGCTTGGTATGCTGGAAACGATGGGCGCCATCTTGGCGTGTGGTATTCAGCTCCTGCCAGGCGGTCATGGTTAAGATCCCGCTCGCGTATGATGGTAGGCCGGTTTGGGTAATGAGAGAGGTGCAATGCCCCATGGTTGATGTCTGCTCAAAAAGTAGCAGAGGCTACATAGGGGTACATAAAGATCCCAAAACGCTTAAAAATAGTGGTTTATCATCCATAAGGCCTGAACGGAAGAACGTGCCAGATAGTTTGAATGCGCAATCTACGCAACCGATTGTGTATGGATCCTCATAATACTCGCAAGTAGGCTCTGCTGAGATGGTGTATTGCCTAGAGTGGGCATGGTCACTAAGTGCAATGTATAGATGTTATCAGAAAATTATGTCAGATTTGTTAGTCTATGAGTATCTCTAGGTTACGAAGGATACTGAACATTTGTCATGGAGGTATGAAACTCTTCATATTGGAAGTAGGGAAGTTGTGGCAGGAGTGATCTTGGTGGATGTAGCTATACCATATATATTTGATTTCATAGGTCAACTTCGAAACACAAGGAGATGATGGACAGAATCCTGAAGGTTTTCAAACACTCACCACCAGTCACAGATCTGGGTTGAATCCATCATTGTCCTTTAGCTCACTTCGCCAACCCAGTTCATACCCAGCCATATGCAAATCTGTCTTGACCCTGTTTGTCATGGGAAAAGTCCATCCTGAACTGCAGAGCCAGTTCTTCCCTCACCCCAAAACGAGCATCCTGGGACTGGTTTCAGGGTAAAACCCCTCAACAGCCAGGCTAGCTTGAATCCAGTGGCAAAGTGAGCAAGGAATCCACGTCTGGGCATACCCTGCCAACTTAGGGAGAACAAAGCAAACACAAGGAGATGATGGACGGAGCACTGAAAGTTTTCAGACACTTCCCCCCCAGTCACAGAGCTGGGTTGAATCCATCAACGTTCTTCAGCTCACTTCGCTATTCCACTTCATACCCAGACATATGCAAATCTGTCTTGACCCAGTTCCTCATCAGAACAGTCCAGCCCAAACTGCTAAGGCAGGTCTTCCCTGGACTGGAAACAAGCATCCTGAGGCCAATTTTGGGGGAACACCCCCATCAGCCAAGCTAGCTTGAATCCAGTGGCAAAGTGAGCAAAGGGCCCACGTTTAGGGATACCCTGCCAACTTAGGGCAAACAAAGCAAACACAGGACATTGATGGACAGAGCTCTGAAATTTTTCAGACACTCACCCCTAGTCACAGATCTGGGTTGACTCTATCCTCACTCTTTAGCTCACTTCACCACCCCAGTTCAGACCCAGCCATATGCAAATTAGTCTTGACCCTGTTCCTCATGGGAACATTGAGGCCGAACTACCAAGCCAGGTATTCCCTGGACTAGAAACAAGCATCATGGGACGGTTTGTTTCAAGTTTACAGCCCTCGTCAGGTAAGCTATGTAAAATCTGGTCCATTGAAGACAAGGCTTGTAAATTTGGGCTGGACTGTCCCCATGAGGAACAGGGTCAAGAATGATTTCCATATGGCTAGGTCTGAACTGGGGTGGTGAAGTAAGCAAAAGAACAATGATGGATTCAAACCTATTCTAATAGTGATGGGGTGTGACTGCCTGAAACGTTTCAGCACACCATCCATCATTGTATTGTGTTGTCTCTACTTTTAACTAGACGGCCTCTTTCAGACTTGAAGCTTCCTGTCTTATTTCCTTGCTGAACCGAGGCTTTGGCTGGATATACCAAGTGCTTTGAGGGATAATGTGTAAGTAAGTAAGTAGGACATTTATAAAGCGCACAAATGCCGAGGTGTCTTGACACTAAGAAATGTGACACGTGTTGTTTGACAAAACTATGGGGCTTATTTTGGGGGAAATAGACAAGTCTTTATCTTTTTCCTAAACTGGAGCCCATTTGGTTGCAGTCTGATGGTGGTCGGCAGCCTATTCCATAGTCTGGCTGCTAGATGGGATATGCTCCTGCCGCCACATATTGCTTTCCCAATTTTGGGAACTTGGACCAGTCCTGTGTTGACAGATCTGGGATTCCGTATCAGGGAGTGTGTGACAACGAGAGTCCAATTGGGAGTCAGTCAGGAGATACGGTACCTACCAACAGCCCCTTACCGTCTCTCTCCCCACAGCAACCAGAAACGTCATCATTCTGCCTGCCAGAGACCGAGACAGGGCCCTGTTAATTTAACTGGGCCGAGTTCGCAGGAGTCCCGGCCCCTTTCACTGATGTCACGTAGGCGGAAGAGAAAACACCCGGAACAACGAATCGAGAGGTTTGTCTTTCACACGGAGGAGTAGAGTGTGGACGAATGGAAGAGAGCAGCGTGTCGAGAGGAAAGAGCGAAGCAGAAGAGGATGAACGGACAGCGAGCCCGAAGAGCGAGAGAGGACGCCTGGAATTGCCAGCCCAAAGTCCACCGGAGCCAGGAGGCCAACGACATCACGCTCCGCCCAGCCATACTTATGGAGAAGTTTGACTAGCACAGGTACGTGCAAGTATAGGGGGCTGGGCCGGGAGAAAGGTTTAATGCCGTCCCGATAAGTCCTTAAACACTACCTACCCTGATCACTTCCGACACCCGAATCTACCAGAGTGTACGACACGGAGTGACTCCTCACACCCTATCCCTGTGTGCATTTAACACACATCCCAGACTAAAATAGGCTTACTTTCTTTCATTTATTTATGTTCTCCGACGAGTCTGGGGCACGCTGGAGAGGCGCCGACGCGGACTGAGAGGGAGCGGATCCGCAGAGAAGGACCAAGAGATCTCCCTTCCGTATTATCGACGGTATGCAACGTTTACAACGAAATTTTTACAACGCACTACCATTACAACGCAGGTATTACCACGCATACCATTACAACGCATTGCGCTGGGGGGGGCTCTAGGGTAAGTAATACGTTTAATTTTCTATCCAACACCTTCCCTAGTGTCCACGGGGACTGGAGTTGGAATAGTAAATTATACTTAACACTATCCAGCACCTCTAAGCGCTATGCGTTGTAACGGTATTCGTTGTAAATACCGCGTTGTAAAGGTATGCGTGGTAAAAGTATGCGTTGTAACGTCATACATCCATTATCGACGCAGCCCAAGGAGGAGAAAGTTACTAAAACCAATAAAGCCACAGTTACCCAAGTTACCTTTCTCCTCTGATTCTTCAGTCCCGCTTACAGAGTGCCATAGAAATAGACTTTGCATGGCCAAGGCTCCCCCACCATACAATGCCTTGTGTACCAGGCAGAGAGCCTTGACTTCTATTCATTGCTTTATCGGGAGCCAGTGGAGTAGCCCAATTCCAGCAGAAGTAGAGTGATACTTGGGGAGGTTAAGTAGTTGTCATGCTGAGGCGTTTTGCTCTGACTGCATTTGGCCAACTGATACTTGTCAGTGCCCAAGAGCAAAGTGTAGCCGAATCCATTTTAGAATGGATTAGCGCACTAATTACTGTTTTCCTAAGCTCTGGGGAGATAAACAGCAGGATCTTGCTTAGAGTATTTAGAAGAAAAAAGCAGGAGATGTACCCAATTGTTCTGTCCTGCAAAGTGTAGCTGGTTATCAACAATCACTCCCAAGTTCCTCGGCTTGGTAGACAGAGGAGGACAGTTACCTGCCTCAGTTAACCACCATGCTGGATTCCATAAGAGTGGACCCTTCCCATATTCTATGATCTCAGTTTTATCCGTCGTGAGCTTGAGGAAGTTTTGGTTCATCCAGCTCATGATATTCTTCAGGCAGTTGCGGAAGCTAACAGCTGTGATTTCAGCCCTTCGTGCTATAGATATGACTATCTGGGTATCATCAGCGTATGAGACTAACATGAAACCGTTCTTTCTGATGAGCTTGGCCAAACGGGTGACAGAGATGTTAAACAACGTTGTTGATGAAGCCGAACCTTGTGGCACCCCACATGGGAGGAACAATTTCTCAGAATTTAGATTGTCCCAACACACCCTCTGCTCCCTGGCTTCTAGGAAGGATGAGAGAAGGGTTAGAGCTGTCTCTTTAATTTCTATTGCCTACAGCCGCCTCACTAACTCTGCATGATTAATGGTGTCAAACGCTGCGGATAGGTCAAGTAGGATAGGGACGGCTCCCCCCACATCCAGTTGTTTGCGAATTTTCTCCGTGGCCATAATCAGGGCTGGCTTAGTGGAGTGGCATGGTCTAAGGCCATGTTGGGTGTGGTCTAGGAGTTTTTTGGAATCAAGGTAGTGGACAAGCTCAGTGTTTACCAATTTTTCTACGATTTTGGCTGTTTTGGTAAACATGATATTTATTATACGATAATTCTTTACCTCAGTGGGGTCCAAGGCGGGTTTCTTCAGCATTGTCCTGATGCACACCTTTTTCAAGGGCAGAGGCAAGGTCCCTGAATTAATTTCCTCATTTTAGAGTGGAGCTAGCTGTGCACTGATCTTGTCTGAAACCAGATGTAAAATGGCAGGAGGTCATGAATCACTTGGGGAGCCAGACTTGGTCAGAAGTAACAGGTTACTTATGCTCTCTTTAGTTTGTGCCGAGAACCTAGTCAATTCGCTGGGGGGTGGGCTCTCATCGATAATCAAATGACTATTTACAGTCGGGTTAGATACTGTTTTGAGGAGATCATCATAAATCGATTGAACTTCAGTTTGAAAGAGGTTTGCAATATTTTTGCAAATATTTTAATCCGGAGAAAAGAGGTGGTCCTGCAGCCATGGAGCTAAAACCTTGACAGTCTTCAAAGGTTCTTTAGAGGAATTTTGTGTCTGCTGCATCCAGTGTTTTTCCCCCGATCTCATCTACTTTAAATCTGACTGAAGGCTAACAGAAAGTCAGTTATCTGGCCCAAGTGGCATGGTTCAGCAAGTTAGAAATCACATGCCTGTTTCAGCCAAGCTTTGATATTGTTGCAAAATGCTGCAAATCGCCCTATTTAATTTGTATTAACTGTATTTCAAACCACATTTATTAGCACGGGCGCGCTTTGCTTACTAATACAAGATGTACACTTATCAGCTCTGCGGGAATAAACATGGCATGTTTGATAGCTGAATCACATTAACCTAAGAATTCACTTCTTCCCCATTAAAGCACAGCATGACACATTTACTTGAAATGAAATGAAAACTTATCAAGCGCAAAAGAATGCCCGTAAGCATCTTGCCACTGCTAACAATTTGAAAATCAGAAGGCTTTACTTATGTGTCAAAACGCCAGGTTTTTAGTGACTGTCTAAAAGAGTGAAGATCGGGCTTAGCTTCAGCTTGAGGGGGGTGGAGTTCCACAGCTTGGCAGTACCACCCCAAGAAGCTTTCCTAAACTTAGGGACTGAGATATATTTGGCTGAGGAGGATTGAAGCCTCCTGGAAGGAACATACCAGATAGATTTTTTCCTAAGAAAGTCAAGGCCAGAGTTGTGTAAAGCCTTATAGGCAATGCAGAGAGCTTTGAATTCCATCCTCCTGTTTATGGGCAGCCAATGTAATTTAACCAGCACCTGGGAGGCTGATTGGAACTCGGGGATCCCCAATAAAAGTCATGCTGTGGCATTCTGCACGGTCTGTAGTTTGTGGAGGTGTCCTTACTGTATGTTCAGGAACAAGGCATTGCAGTATTCTAATCTGGATTGGGCCAGGGAGGACACTACCATTTCCAAATATCAGTTAAATATAAGGACAGCTTTTTCTAATGATCTTCAGAATGAAGAATACTGAGGAGGATATTGTATTGACCTGGACTCCATATGACAATTTCTTATCAACAAGGACCCCAAGATTCTTGACCTTCATCACTAGAGTGAGGAGAAGGCTCACTCTTGACGCCACCAGCTGGCTGCCCAGAAGGTGGTGTAATAGCCCAGGAAAACCTCTGTTTTACCGGAGGTCAACTTTAGATAATTGGTTCTCATCCAGATATCGACTTGCCTCATACAGTTATTGAATTTTCTAGCTGTGTCCTCCGAATTGCTGGCTAATGATGCCATCCAGAATTTGTATATCATCAGTTTAAGAGATTAGAGGAAATCTGGTGGCCTTACTAAGTTTGGCAAGTTGAAAAGGACTCCGAAAGGTCAGGGTAGAACCCCTAACCTCTAACCTAAAAAGACGGTCAATCAGTAGATCATGATTGACAATAACGAAAAACGCAGAGGTCCAACAAAATTAATGCAGCTTCACCACCCTTCTCCAGTATAGTACTTGGATCTTCTGAGGTAGTGATAAGTGCTATCTCTGTACTGTGTCCACCTCTAAACCCATATTCTGTTGGTTTTATTAACTGGTTGGATTCTAAGAAAGACACTTCAGAGTTATTCACCTTTTCTATGACCTTAGTTGACAATGGGAGGCGAGAGCTAGGTATATAACTGCACAGGTCTTGAGGATCCAGACTCACTTTTTTGATAAGGGAAAGGAAGGACGCTCTTTTCCATCCTTTTGGAAAATAACCAGAGTTAATCATCTTGCTAAAAATGTCCATGAGATGGATACTGATAATCGCCGGGACTAAATGAATGCTCTTTGGTGGACAAGGGTCCACAGGGGATCCTGCTTTTCTGGACTTCACCAGGCTTAGTACCTGCTCAGTGCTCAGCAGGGAAAAGGAACATAGGAATTCTGTAGTGCCAGGCGAGCAATTTTCATCCTGACCAAAGCAGCAGCATTTGTTATTGCTGTAAAAATGTACAAAACATCTTCCACTTTTGCCCGAAAGAAACCAGCAAGGGGATTTCAAAAGGTTTGAGTGCAATTGTTAAGATTTTCCTCGGGCAGGTCAGCCAAAGTTTTTAGTGTCCTAAAAAGGTCTTTTTTGTTCATTTTTAGAGGTTTGTATCTTATTAATAAAATAATCTGATTTCACCTCTAAAATTGATGTTTTGTAATCAGGAATGTATTATTTATAGGTCTCTCTTTCAGAAGGATCATAGCTTTTCCTCCACTAGTGCTCTTGTCCCCTGCAGTGCTGTATCAGAGCTCTCAATTTCTCTGAGAACCATGAATATGACTGTATTTTTCTCAGCTTGGTCCAAGTTTTATGAGGAACAGCTAGGTCTATTGCAGTGTTGAAATAGACTAGGCTAGTATGGCTTCATCCAAGTCCATAGAATCAAGAAGCTTGGATTTGGACAATGATTTATTAAATGCAGAGGGATTGATTTCGTGGCATGCTCGCCCATTGATGATTGTATGGGCAGCGAGACTTCTTGACTGATGATGAGGTAGGTACATTTCAAAGAAGACTGCTCTTTGATCAGAACAAGTTAACGGTAAACGCTTAAACATTTTACTTAAACACTTTGCCATTCGTTTTTTTTCCGGGCAATAAGCCTTCAGCACATCTTGTTGCACTCTTGTACTTATTTTACAAGAGCACTTTTTATATCCTACACTGCACTGTCAGTACTATGTGTACCTAAAACAACGTTTTACATGTGAGCATTGTACACATGCCATGTCATATACTTTTTTCCTTTCTTTAGCCACGCTCTAAAGCACAGAGGAGGCTGTATAACATGGATAAAAACTATTGAAAAAGTTTGCAGTAACCCACCCTCCAATGCTGTGGTTTGTTTATGAAAAAGAAAAAGCAAAGGGGCCTATTTACAAAGGTGCATTCATACATGAGTAAACATACACTTTTCCTCCACTACTGGTCCCAAAACAAGTGAGGTACAAGGATTACACTGAATATATATTAGCTTTCCATGGAAAATGGGCATCTCTTTTCCTCTTCTTACACTTTTACAAATAGGATTAAAGGTTGTCAAATTGCCACTGGATTCTCGGTACCCTGAGATGATTTTTTTCAATGTATTTATGACTCAATTACCTTGATGAAAGCCATTTCTGAACTGCTGATACAACAGATGCATTTCTTAGTATGACCTCTTTGTGAAATGAATCCTCTTCTTTTGAATAAAATGGAACTCTCAGGGGCATATTCTCAAGAACATGTGATAACCATTGCAAATTTAGCTTAACACTACTGTGCATATGGCAGTCTATCACGAGAAAATAACACCGTCTTAACGTCCAATTCCCAACCCAGCGGTACCATGCAATAGTAGCATGATACCACGCCAAATTATTGTGCAAAATTCAATGCGACTAACAATAAATGCGAAACACGAATCTCCAAAAAGTTGCAATGCCCCAAAGCGCGATACCAAAATCATCGAAAACCAGCGACAGCCCTGCAATACCCACGCGTCATGCGGGAAAACACATTATAAAATCCCAAACAAAAAACCACGCCAAAACCAATTCAAATTGCGTTGCACTATGGATGCACACGGACCTAGTGCTGAGAGGACAAGACGAACCCCATAAGCCCCACGGAGGACCAGCATGGAACCCCGTGTTTGGGGAAGGGCAAGGAGAAGAGGAAGAGGGAAACAGGGTTCAGTCCACAGGAAGACCAGATCATCGTCACGGAGGTGATAGGACACTACCAACAACTGTTTGTCACCTCCACTGCGGCACTGGCAACAGTAATGGAAATATGGCAGACCATCGTCACCAACATCAATGCAGTTGGAGTGGCGAGGAGGTCAATGGAGGAGGTCAAAAGGCGCTGGCATGATGTGCAAAGGCAGACCAAACAGAAACTCGCCACCAACAGGATGACAGCAACGGCGACTGGAGGTGGAAGTCCTGCACCACAGGAGAAGCTGGATGAGCTGGAGGAAATGGTGGCCACAGTCACCAGTGTGGAGGCAGTGGCAGGAGTCGGGCCTGGACACAGCACAATATGACCTGACCCAACTGCAACAGGGTAAGTGACAACCAGGGACTGGGGGGATAGGAGGAGATGGGCACAATGGCACACATGCACAGTTATGTGTAGCACACCGTAGACGCACAATGACAGTGGAACATGTCCCTGATATCCTTGGTACACTGCAGCACACATACAAACACCAAGTAGGCCCCCGTCCACCATGTGCACATATGGGCCCCATCCGAATATCCAACGACACTACCAATCCATGCACATGTGATGAAACCAGAAAAGCAGCTGCTCTGTGAGCCACTCTGACTAAGGAAGTGACACTTAATGACGGATAGCATGGCAGCAGCCTAAACAAATGACATGGTGCATGAATCGACATGGAGGTGGCCCAGTGTGGTTTACATCCGTAAAGGAGCAGGTCCAATACACGCAGAGAAAGCAATGCACCAGGCCACAAAATCTGTGCAAGAACACAAATGACACAAGTTGCAAACATCCCAGCCCCGAAAAGCACACAATTCAAAGGCACACCACCTAAAAGGGAAAAGGGTCCACGACGAAATCAAAGCTCGAGGGTCGACTCCCCCACAATGCAGCACATACATATAGCAACCACCGAACAACACCAATGACAGCCATGTGGGATAAAATACAACACCTACACCACAGGACAGAGGACACAACAGGTTCCGCTTGTGCCTAGTAACTGCCAATTCACATCTGGCATTGCCTGACACTGTGTGATAACAATGTACGGGTACTACCACGCATTCATCATGTACTCGGAAAACCCACTGTCTGCCATCAAATAGCCAGCTCCACCAAAACGATCACAGTGTGCATTGTCATGCAATTTGCATGCAAACATCTGCAAAGCGGCAACATACATGGGGGTCCTCTGTTAACATGCATCTTCCCTTAACATTGCAGGGGGTCAAACAACACTTACTGCAGAGCAGACCACAAATCCCATCAGTGATGATGAAGAGTATAACCTGCACATCTGTTCAGACACCCTCCAATGGCTAATGGACAGCCTCCCCACCCCACCCCCAGGAATAGAGCAGCCCAGCTGCCTCGTGGTGACCCCACCACCTGCACAAGCCACACAGCAGGAAACACACACCACCACGGCTGTCTCCCAGGACCCCCATGAACAACTCATAGAATTTCAACGCTGTGTGTTGGGTTGCCAGGTGGAGTTGGCGATCAGCTGTGGGTGGGTTTTGAGCTCCTGGCAGCCAAACTCTATGCCATATGTGAGTGTCTGAGTCCCATCAGGGACCACTTATAGTCCCTAACGGACACACACACTGTCCGCACCATGCTCCACGACAATCCTTGGCTGATATCACAGGGGCTATCTCTCGAATACAAGAACTGTCTAGTCAGACAGGCACCAGTGATGACAACACAAAGTTGGCACAAATACGCAGGACAATTGAGTCCATGGAGCAGATGCAGGCTTGAAGTATGGCTGCCACGGCTGAACACCAGTGAGATCTAGCTGGGATCTTCCATGCCCTGCAGTTTATCATCCTGCCTTTGCTGCCACTGAGCTGGTCCCAGATGACTGCAGCGGGAACTGCGACACACACCTCTCTGACCCCTCATGTGTTAAAGGCACACAGTGATGCAGCCCTATCACCATTGCACCCTGATGTGTCAGTAGCACCCAGTGATGCAGCCATTACCCCGCCACACACACCAAACACACCGGACACTGAGGAAGTATCAGAGGACTAAGATGTGGATGGTAATTACTATGTGAGGAAGGAGGTAGTAGCATCCATCACCGCCATATGACCTGTCCCTGCCTGGTTCTACCCTATGCTACATGCCATGGGACAACACCTTCCACTGACCCCCAGAACACTCTGCGTCATACACCTGGACCCCGACATGGACTGGTATGTCTTCACTGGGTGACAATAACACAGCAAATTTGGAGCAGACTGCACTCTCCTTCTCCCAAATCACTTTCCAATCCCCAGAGGACACTGGTTGGCCCACCACTGGGCTCCCATGTAATGTGGGCTTGGCCTGGCAATGTACAGCCCCAGTTCTGGAATTCACCAAAATGTGAATAAAATATTCGAAATCACACAGATGTGTCATGACTATGTTCACTCAAGTGTGGAAGTATTTTGCACAATGATTGCACAAGAAGGTACTCCCTTGTAAATGACATCAATGCGCATGTTGAACCCTGAGCCAGATGGCCAGTTGGATGTCTGTGAAGGTGAGTACTAGCTGTGGCCTTGTTGCATATTAATGACAATCACACAACCCCCCAACGTAGGCACACGTCCATGTGTTGAGTAGGGCTCTGTGTAGGAATGACCAAATCGGTAGTAGGCCAGAAGTGGCGTCCTACATCTCATGTGAACCAGAGGTTCACTTCGCATACCTACTCACACACATCTGTGTGGACACATCCTGTTTTGATTCATAGCATTGCTCCACATGGTCAGAGGTTTGACACCATACTGACATTGCTGAAGACACGTCAGTGCACAGGTCTGCCAGCAACTATCACAAACACAGTGTTTGGCTCACAGTGGTGGAGCAATCAAAAGGGACCCACCCCCATTGTACATGCATCACTAAGTCCCTCCCTGTGTAGGCTCATTGTGGCACACGATTCGTACATCTAATCAACACTGATCACAGTCGAACAGTAGTGAAGTAGCGGAGACTTTATTGGCATGTGCATGTCAGTACGGACAAGGCAAAGGCCACAACATGCAGGGACATGCTTGAGACAATTACAAGCAGTATGGGAACTTGTCGAGGTGCAAGACATGGCGGTGCAAAAATGTATACAAAATCATTACGGAAGGCAATGATCTCAGCCCACCTTGCCTTGCTGAATGAGTCATGTGATATTTGGCATCTGCCCATCGCTCCATGAGAGGGGCCATGACTCACAGCCCATGGGGTCTGCATAGTCCTGTCTGTGCTGTCTGTTTGGCTGACAATGATCAGGTGAAAGGGTCCGACAAGGTCACATGTCGTGCTACATTGCCATGTGTGTACTCCCCCCAGCAGTGTGTCCGATTTGGGAACGTTGCCAAACTACGTTTGCTGCTCCGACCATGGAAGTGCCTCACCTTGCACAGGTGTGTGTACACATGTGTAGTTCCATGCACATGCATTCTGAGTCCAGGCGAAGGCGGAAATGTCCACTGTTGTGGTGGAATATGTGAGCATTCATCAAGATGGAACAAGGTGTTGGGACCTGTGCTGTTGCTGACAGTCCGATGTGGCTGCAGGAACGTAGTTCCTCGTCCATGAATGCCAGTGCAGCTTCATGGACAATGTGTTCCAGTAGTACATCATTGTCGGTTTCAAGGAACACCAGGGTGACGCAATCCATTAACTGGTCCGGGCAGATGTGCTCAGTCCACACCATTTCCCCAATCCGCAAAACAGCTCAATAGGGGAGCTCCTCAATGTGGTCACTGCACATGAGGAGTTGTGCAATCCCCCATGCACAACTGCCAGCACATACGCCAAAGATCAGTGCATCCCATGCACGGCTATCACGGTGACACTCCTGTTTGTGGGCCAACAGGGGGCGTATTGTCAGGTCATAATCCAATTCAGCTACCCTTGCTTTGGATAGGCAGACCTCCATGGTGCACTCAAATGTGCATGATCGACAGTGGATCCAGCGCTGGACGTAGGCAAGACGGAAACTCAGACGGTAACTGATTCACAAAACTGCCATTGGTACAGATCCCAACAGATGTAGCATTCATGCACGGTACAGTTCCACGTGACAGGGGTTGTGCATGTGTCCGGGATTGCCTGCCATTGCGTTTGTTGGTCTTGTAGCATCGGCAATCCTCAGATAGGCGGCAGTTCTGTGAATGATATGCAGCAGCTTGGGGCAATGAGTCGTATGTGAGTGCAATGTTTGGAAATATGGGTCGTTTTTGACCAATGTGTCAAGGGCATCCTTTGTAGATGTAGGTCATGCAGGGACAAGAGTGTGGGGTGTGGCTCGTTGTTTTTTCATTAGCAATGTTTGTGGTGTGGAAGGCGTCGGAGGCTGGTTTGGTATCTCACGCAGGGTGTGCCAGCCACATTCAGGACCAAGGTTGGAGGGTCGGTTGGCCTTCCACCTTCTGTATAGGGTCAAAGGAGCTTTCATTCCGAATTTTAGTCTGACTAACGCCTGCATTTCTGTGATGTGATGTGTTCTGCGTGCTGACTTTGATGTCAGTCCTGTGATTTGGGGTGCACAAATCTGAGACACATGCAGGTGTTGGCATGTTTGCATGAGCCAAGGGCCCGGCATTGCGCTCCTTGTTCAGTCTTTCTCTTTCGTTCTCTCTCTCTCTCTTTCGTTCTCTCCCTGTCCTTCGATATGTGCCTGACACACCGTTATATTTTGGATATTGTTTTGCAGGCTGTGACTCACAGATTGTCCAGGGATGCCCCACCGTGACTCTTCACAATAGTTGCTTGGAGATGAATTAGTATGTGACATTTTGTTTGGTCTTTCACTGGTGCATGAATGACTCGGGATTTCTATACTCACATGTGTGTTGATTGCTGCAATTGTGCGACATCAGGCGGGTGCTTTTTTCCATGTTTTCAGGCCGTTGATGTGCAGTGTCTTGGTCCACTGGTGGTGGGGTGTGCCCGGTGTGGGGCCCTGGGGGGGTGGGGTGGTATTGGGGGTGGTGGCAGTGGGTTTTGTGGCCCTCTTGGGTGTCCGGCCCGCATGATCAGTGCCTCCATGGCTCTGGGTTGGGCTCCCTTTTGTGGTGCAGGCTGTTGTCCGACTTTGCACCAGGTCAAAGCAGGTGTTACCTTCCTGCAGCTAATGCGCCTTATCGCATATTTTGAGTTCTTATCACCGATCTCGCTGGTCATTTAGAATATTACAGTGTGGTGTTGTCACTAATTTTTGCACGGGAACGCCTACTCTGTATCTCATTAGCGATGGTTTCCGGGGTCGTCTGTGGTGATGTTTTTTGCAGCTGCTCTCACAGGTTAACTGGTGTTATGGGCTGTTAGCACCAGCTTGTAAATGGCGCGATAAATTTATCGCCACTTTGGCTGCGATAAAGTGCTGTTAACTCAGCGATAACTCCTTGAGAATATTCCCCTCTGTCTGATAATCACGAAATGACCTCCTCTGCCTGTTCACTGCTAGTCCATTAGTTACTAGAAGCCAAAATTATTGCTTTTTGTATTCGTCACTATGTACGTTGATAGTCGTCAAGGCAATGCCATGACAAGCATTTGCAATGGTTTCTTCCTGGATGACAGATTAGTATTTTCCGGACTGCCTTTGTTTAAAATACTACCTCCAATCCAATGTACTCTTTTTCTTTTACAGAACACTCCATGTCTATAAAATTCCAGATACAGAAGTATGCCTTTTTCATTTCCTACCACTAGCAGGTGAAGAAAACCTCTGCTGCCAATCTTCTGTCATGTCAGTTATATATTGTTTAGAAAAAATCTAAAGTTCCATATATTCCCCTGTTTGGAGGCACCTAAATCCTCTATTTACTACTTACAGTCAATCTTTCTAATGCCAAAATACATTTCCAGGAAACTGTCTGGCTTCATAACTTCTCATTCATTCAGAACTTTCACTTTGGAAGTTCAACTGTAATTGGGTGAAAACTTTTACATAATATGTATTCAAAACTGAGAAAAGTTCAAGTCTCTTTATGTTTGCACAATTAATAAAAACCATTGCAAATCATTAACTTAAAATATGTCAAGAACAATAAAAACAAACCAATTCAAATAATGAACAATGTTAACAAGGATCCCATCTCTTTAAAGTTCACTGTAAGCCAAGAAGCAAAAAAGAGCAAGAACAGCAAGGAAAATCACATTTGATTTACCATCTTTTAGAGCCCAATTTAATTGTGAATGAATGCTAAAGAAGCAGGCCCCCTACTGCGGAGGCAGTTAAAGTGAAAATACTATCAACACAAATGACCTCATTACGACACCGTGATGGTCTGGAACTGCCCCTCCATAGGTTGGTGGTTCCGACCGCACAATTTGGATTCGACTGGCCAAAGGGCAGTCGGAAATATCCATTTCCCTATGGCAGCTGGTGCGGCAGGCAGAGCAGGTGCCAAACACAAGCTGCCACAGTAAAATGGATGTTTAGAAACATCACTGCACGGTGTGGCAGGCACCTCTTGGTGCATGCTACACGGTGCAGGGATGTTTAGGTCCCCCCTAAGCCCTGTAGCAAAGGGCCATGGCGGAAGGGGGCGTTGCTAGAGGCCCCCAAAGTCACTAATTGACAGCATTTCCATGTCAGAAAGACCAACATGGAAAGGCTGTCGGAAAATGACATTGTAATACTAATGGCTCCAGAGAGGCTGGCACCGCAACCACTCATTAGAATAAATTACGCTCCTCTTCCGACGAGCATTGTGAGTCCATCGAGGAGCGAAACCCACTTCCTGCAGGATTGCCTTCGACCGCCGTCATCATAATACAGTGGTTGGAGGGAAACCCTTGATGCTGGACGGAAAGGCTATGACATCGAAATTGGCCCCCTAAGGGACTCCCCTTTCATCAAGGCCCACTGAAAGCTGTTGCAGTAAAATCAGGCACCTCAAAAACAATTTGAAGTCCAAGTACTGTACAGAAACCCATTTTATTGAGGCTTGTTCAAAGTAAGCGCCTGATATGGATTTAAAAACAGTCACAGTTTCACAGGCTTTTGGAGCTCTATTAATTTGTAGCTAGAACATAGAGTTGTAATGAACTCACAAATGAACAATTAAAGTGGAAATGCTTTTAACACCTAGGAACTCACTCTCATCAAGGTCTACTAAGACAAATTGTTGTTTGCATACGACTTTGGATGAAGTCTCCAAATTATCTACCAAATGTTCATTATGGGCTACAAACCTTTGTTTTGCAGATTATGAGTGAATCATTATAACACTTACATTGATTATTAAATATGGTATATGGATTAGGCTCTACTAATCCTTAGTTAGCATGTGAAAAAGACGTATAACTTCCTTGACTTGCCACCTGTTATTCACACATTATTGCCACTATTCATCCTTAATAAATCTTGTGGGAGAGGTGACCGAATCCCTGTCCTGGAGGGCAAGCCAACACAACTCATTCAAGTCTCCAACAAATTCAGCTCATAACTTGTTGTGAAAGAAAACCCACAGCATAATGTATTTGTGTAAATGAAGTCCTTACTCAGAAGTAAAGTCACACATGGCTTGGAAAGAAGAACACATGGGACGTGCAACGTGAAGATCTTACTTGTTCATCGCTGGAGGTAACTTGGGTGACTTAGAAAATTCTTTATAAATGGGGAGCACTAAAGAAGTAAACCTGACATCTACCAATTCCTGTGCTGTAGGAAAAGGTGACTGACCGTGTCAAAGCAAAAACATAATGTAAAAACAAGGTCACTTTTATTAGTACATTGGGTCGGAAAAGTATACACATGTCCGCCACTATCAAAAGAGATCTAACTGCTCCATAATAATAAGAAGGCTACTCTCCTTGCTGCTGTGGAATTCCTGTAGCCTTAGAGGGAAATGGGTACAAATTGTGCCTCCTGGTATGCAGTGTATCTGAGACTGGCTCCAAAAGCTAATGAAGATAGCCTCCTGTCAACCCCCAAGCAATTGGGGCCAACGCTGAAGAGTGTACAATGTCCTGGAGAAAACTAGATAAAACATATTTCACCTAACTTATTTTATACAAAACAAGGGAACCCAAAGGTATAGCACTAGGGACCTTGGGCAGTAACGTATTACAAAAAACAGGGGTCCCTAGTAGTTCAGGGATCTTTCGCAAAAATGATAGACATACGCTCAATAGTATGTATGACCTTTGTCCAGCCGGACTGGAATTTTATTTAAAGTGATAAGCAAGAATAAAGAGGATTTTTTACACAGTGGGTGCAGCCAGCAACCCACAGGGGACAAGACAAAACAAGGGGATGGGGTTAGAACGAACAAGGCGGTCTGTATACTAGTAGTTCAGTGAACAGACAAAAATACATTTTAGAAGCATCATTGTATACAATTTATACTTTTCATTTTACATATGACGCTAAAATGTCGACGACGTTTCGATGCCTATTGTGAAATGAGTGGCATCATCTTCAGGACAGAGAATAAAAAAGCTTGTCTTGAAAATCTTTAGCCAATTTTTGGCCTACACATATATTTATACATACAAATTTTCGGAAAAAAGGGGGAGGAAAAATGAAAACAAGGGTAAGTACTAGCATTAGCATGTAACATATCTGACCATCCAAAACAAAAGTGTGTTTGCCATGTGCAACAGATGGCAATTAAAATCAAGTGAAGTCACATGCGATTTCCGGCGCAGTGGGGGGACTGGTGGGGGCGTTGCATGAAATAAAATGAACTAATTGTTTTACAGTTACTGTGCCTAAGTATATACAAGAGAAGCACATGAAGTGAAATGACGCGGTTTAGGATCATGGCGTTTCATGCCGTCAGTGCCGGGCGGGTCTGTAATGCGTAAATACGTCTCACTGCATTGAAATGAAAGGTGACGTGCAGGTTGATTTGGGGCCATTGTTTTCTGGACACTGTGCACGGATGGGGCGGGCCCCCGGGCAAGCTTATTTAAGATTCCGCGGTGAGGTCTCGAGTGAGATAAACATGCTGCGCAGTAGTGAACAGACGGTTAAGTGACATGCTTATCGTACGAATTACCAGATTTAGGTCCAAACATTGTTTATTTCCAGGGGGCGGTGCCCAATATCAAGGGACATATGGTGGGGTACTCAATTATCTGAGCATTTTCCTGCCAAAAAGCGGGTAGAGAGGGGTAAATACGAGGGTTAAAGTGAAAATTGAATCGCATAATAAGTACACGCAATATAATTACCAAACCAGGGCAAGAAAGCCTCTTCATAGGAGACCGGACCGATCGTGTCTCACTAGGGAAAATAGTTGAAATTAATTTATATTACAGTTACAGCTACTGAAGGGTTTTAAAGTTTCAGGAAGAGGCGAGAGAGCTACGCTTTAGCGAGTACTTACTTCCTGGTTGGGTTGCTCGATGGCAATTCTGGGCTCAGATGGGCAGGGATCGCTGGAGTGCTCGTGAGTGAAGTGAAGATAAAGTGGTGTTTGGAAATAGACAAGGGACTCAGCATGTGGTGTTTGGAAATAGACAAGGGACTCAGCATGGTCAGCAAGGCGGCCATATTGGCGTGGGTTTCGGACAGTGTGGGGGACATTTTGGTGTGGGTAAGTGGTGAGTTTAAGTGACATTTATGCAGAATATTTACATGGTTACGTATTTACAAAGATGCACAAAATAAAATCAAGAGACGTTTGTGTAGGCCTGAAGGAAGTAAGGATTACGATAAAATTGTTCAAGGATTCATTTGATCACAGGAGGGATGCCCAATCTTCAAGGCGATTAAGTCCTGTATGGATACTGTTGGTACGCAATATCCAATGAAGTTCCTCCTTATTCAATAATTGCCATACATCTGCTCCCCGAGGTGGTGCTTTTACCATGGTGATGATTGTCCAAGTTAAGTCATTTTCAGTATGGCCTTTGTCCTTAAAATGTTCAACGAGGGGAGCATTAGGGGTGTTGCATCGGATTCTGCTTCGGTGTTGTCCGATGCGCAACTTTACCTTTTGGCTAGTTTGACCGACATATATCAACAAACATGGACAAAATATGGCATACACTACATTGGAAGAATTACAATTAGTGAAGTGCTTTCTCTCAAAGGTGATTGTGCCGTAGATAAATGTTTTTCCTTCAATGGTAAAGTCACATACTACACAGCCTCCGCATTTAACATGGCCTGTTAGTGCCGGTAAACCCCATGCATGGTTGATTGTAGTTTTTAGGTTAGGTTGTGGTAGGGATGCCCTTACCAAGTGATCTTTTACGTTTTTTGCTCGCTTGAAGGCAAAAATAGGGTGCTCCAGATTTAATGTACCTGCGTTTAACACAGGCCAGTGTTTAAGGACACTTTTCCTTATGGCATTGGAAGCTGGGGTGAAGGTGGTCACGCACACAAGTCTATCCTGATTTTTCTTTTGTTTTGGTTCTAGCAAGGTTTCTCTGGGGCAGTACCAAGCCCTTTTGAGAGAACACCGTACTAGCTTTCGCGGGTATCCCCTATTTCTGAGCTTGTTGCTCAGGGTTCTGGCCTCAGAGAAATAGTCCTGTTTAAAATAGCAGTTTCTGCGTATGCGGAGGAATTGCGAGAATGGGAGCGAGTCTCTGAGGGCCCGGGGATGGTGACTGCTATAGTTCAGCAAGGTGTTTCGTTCAGTGGGTTTTCTGTGGAGGCTGGTGGTCAAGCGGCCCTCTGTGTGTTTGATTTCTAAGTCCAGGAAGGGTATCGAATCTTTGCTCGTGGCCAGTGTGTATTTCAAGCCGTTACTGTTGTTGTTTAGCCAATGTAATAGGTGTGTTATCGATTCGAATGATTCGCTCCATATCATAAAGATATCATCAATGTATCGTTTCCACAGGGCAATGCCACTGTGGAAAGGATTTGATTCGGTCAATATACAGGATGTCTCTAGATTATCCATGTACAGAATTGCCAGGTTGGGGGCAAAAATAGCCCCATAGATGTACCGCGTACCTGTCCATAGAACTGTCCCTCGAAGAGAAAAACATTTTTGGTAAGGCAAATCTCCAATAATTGGAGGATAAATAGAGACGGAACATTGTATGGGCGCGGGCGTGTGTTGAGAACTTTTTCAATCACGCGTAGTGATTCGTATTGTGGAATGTTGGTATATAAAGATTCCACATCCAGCGTGCACATGGTGCTGGATGTGGGAGAAAACGGGTATTCCTCAACCATATTAATCATTGACATGCTGTCTCTGATATAACACAGGGTCTCAGGGACAAATGGTTTGATAAAATAGTCAATATAGTGCCCGAGGGGCTCCAGGACAGAGCCGCACCCCGAGACTATTGGGCGACCAGGTGGAGATTCACAATTCTTGTGAATCTTGGGTAAGCAGTAGATAACTGGTACCCGGGGAGCCTTGCTGACCATGCTGAGTCCCTTGTCTATTTCCAAACACCACATGCTGAGTCCCTTGTCTATTTCCAAACACCACTTTATCTTCACTTCACTCACGAGCACTCCAGCGATCCCCGCCCATCTGAGCCCAGAATTGCCATCGAGCAACCCAACCAGGAAGTAAGTACTCGCTAAAGCGTAGCTCTCTCGCCTCTTCCTGAAACTTTAAAACCCTTCAGTAGCTGTAACTGTAATATAAATTAATTTCAACTATTTTCCCTAGTGAGACACGATCGGTCCAGTCTCCTATGAAGAGGCTTTCTTGCCCTGGTTTGGTAATTATATTGCGTGTACTTATTATGCGATTCAATTTTCACTTTAACCCTCGTATTTACCCCTCTCTACCCGCTTTTTGGCAGGAAAATGCTCAGATAATTGAGTACCCCACCATATGTCCCTTGATATTGGGCACCGCTCCCTGGAAATAAACAATGTTTGGACCTAAATCTGGTAATTCGTACGATAAGCATGTCACTTAACCGTCTGTTCACTACTGCGCAGCATGTTTATCTCACTCGAGACCTCACCGCGGAATCTTAAATAAGCTTGCCCGGGTGCCCGCCCCATCCGTGCACAGTGTCCAGAAAACAATGGCCCCAAATCAACCTGCACGTCACCTTTCATTTCAATGCAGTGAGACGTATTTGCGCATTACAGACCCGCCCGGCACTGACGGCATGAAACGCCAGATCCTAAACCGCGTCATTTCACTTCACGTGCTTCTCTTGTATATACTTAGGCACAGTAACTGTAAAACAATTAGTTCATTTTATTTCATGCAACGCCCCCACCAGTCCCCCCACTGCGCCGGAAATCGCATGTGACTTCACTTGATTTTAATTGCCATCTGTTGCACATGGCAAACACACTTTTGTTTTGGATGGTCAGATATGTTACATGCTAATGCTAGTACTTACCCTTGTTTTCATTTTTCCTCCCCCTTTTTTCCAAAAATTTGTATGTATAAATATATGTGTAGGCCAAAAATTGGCTAAAGATTTTCAAGACAAGCTTTTTTATTCTCTGTCCTGAAGATGATGCCACTCATTTCACAATAGGCATCGAAACGTCGTCGACATTTTAGCGTCATATGTAAAATGAAAAGTATAAATTGTATACAATGATGCTTCTAAAATGTATTTTTGTCTGTTCACTGAACTACTAGTATACAGACCGCCTTGTTCGTTCTAACCCCATCCCCTTGTTTTGTCTTGTCCCCTGTGGGTTTCTGGCTGCACTCACTGTGTAAAAAATCCTCTTTATTCTTGCTTATCACTTTAATTAAAATTCCTGTCCGGCTGGACAAAGGTCATACATACTATTGAGCGTATGTCTATCATTTTTGCGAAAGATCCCTGAACTACTAGGGACCCCTGTTTTTTGTAATATATTTCACCTAACAGCATCTGAGAAATGTATGCCTGGGGTTTTGGGCATTATGGTGCTCTATTTGTTAATTTTACTTTGATGGCAAAATATACATGGATAATTGTTTGCAGCCAAGTGAAAACAATCAGCTTTATTTGATGGTTTGTTTATGTCAGACACTTTTTATAATAGTTGAAAAAGGAAAGTCAAAAAGGCTAATGGGTGTTTACAGGTTGTAAATATGTTTTGAACCATTAGTAAAGTTGGTGTAAGACACCTGTCCCCGAGCCTGGGACAAATCTGCAAACTGTGCAAAAGAACTGCTGCACAAACACAGCAACACAGAGGCCAGACATGTGAGCCTAGAGCACATTGGATTAGTCTCTTAAAATGAACAACTTTGCACACAAGCGATTGTTATGGTAGTTGGAGGATTCATTCCTCCTTCCTTCTAGGTGGCCACATGTGATTAATCATCGCCCTCAGTTGAGGTCATTACATTCAGGGAAGATCCAGTACAAAGTGCTGAGGCAACACAGGTTGCCCTTATCTCATTTGTTTTTCTGTCGAGAAACCTCTTCCCAGAGGGCATTCAATGCCATATGGAACGGCTGCGGCCAGGAATCTCATTTTGTTACACACATGTTCTGACCGGGTGCCAGCCACTCCTGTGCCACCCCATGTGTCAGTACCCCTCGATAGGTTTTCCATATCATCCTACCTATTGGGCAGATGCTTCCTAAACCTGTGTCGTGATGATGACCCTGTCTAAATTGTATGTATAGGTTTGAAACATTAACACACTAATAGTGTACTGTTTTTACTTGATTTTGGAGCATGTCACTCTTTGTCAGAGTGTGTACTACCCTCTTTTGCATCCTGGAACAGTCAGTATTTATGCACAATGCACTTTACACTTACCTATTTCACTTGCATTGGGCCGTTGCGTCGTTTGGGATCACTTTTTTACTTTCAACTTGACTTGAATATACAAATGCAATGATTAGTTCTAATATTAAACAAATTGAATACAACTGGCTTGTTTAGAAATAGAACCAATCTTTTAATGATCAAAATATTTTTGTCCAAGAAAGTAGAGGTTCACACTTCCCAGTTGAGGGACCACATTTTCTCTTTGTTTCTTTAGTACAAGCATTTAAAGTCTAAATATATTGTCCTGCTTACGATTTGCATATTTTTTATTTTTTCATTCTGCCCCTCCCAAAAAGATTCGCAGCCACAATTTATGATATGCAACTACCTGGAAAATGGGGGGAGGCGGGGCAGACAATCAGATAGAAATAGGTAGATCTCAGGCAAATAGAAGGCCACATGAAATTGATTTTCCTTTCCTACCTACATCATGGGGTGATTTTTAGGGAAATTGTGAACAAACAAAAGTATAATTTCCCATCATTTTACCACAATTTTCTCAGAGCTTGCTAACATGCAATATATCTGGGAAGGGTTGCTTGGTAGTGGGCACACCATGAAAAGTAAAATAAATGTTGGTCTTTAACGTGCTTGACTTTTTAGAATAATTATGTGAATGTTCTGCTTTAAAAAGCACTCTTCGACCACATATATTCTACAATTTCTTGGATGCAATAACATACGACCCACCCTGAGAATGTGATGCTCACGTGCTTACCACTGCTTTAGGCAGGAATTAAGTTGCATCATGTTTAAAAATCACCAACCACTGCCAGTGACGATATTAAGTTCTGGGTGCAGGGTGAGTTACTTAAGACACTGTGGTAAGTTAATGATGCTGACCATCCACTGCATACCATAGTTGGTGCTTTAAAAAATAGCTATCCCTCAAGATGAAGGCTTGGAATCGATGGAAAACTTCTTGGAGACAAGACCAAGACCACAAAGAGTCCCTACTGATTTTATCCTAGATTTGGCAAAGATTGCCCTGAAACGTAATTACTTCAGGTTTGAAGACACATTCTTCATGCAGGTAAAGGGATTTGTTTAAAGAGGGAGATTTAGTTTCTTTTACTGATTTACAAAATAACTTTGGTTTATCAAAAAATGATTTCTTCAAATTTCTCCAACTACGCAGTTTTTTTACAACCCTTAACAGTATCTGATTATCAAATGATTAAAATTCCTCTAATTGAATATATGCTGAAAAAGACACCAATCGGTTTATATTATTCTTGCTTGATTCAAGTATTCCCGGATGATCTGGAAAACTGCGTAAGTAAATGGGCATCCAAGCTTGGGATTGCTGAAGTCAATATTTTAGAATCTATAACGATGGCCAACCAAGTTCTTATAACAGGGAGAATGCGCTCCACATGTTTTTTTTATGCCCCAGACTTTCTGAATTTTTTTCTCATATTAAAAGCTTTTTGGATACGATTATGGGGCACACAATTAGTTTTACTGGTGAGCTAGTTTTGACAGGGTGTAGCTCTGGAATCATGGATCAGCCAAGGCCCAAGGCTTCGAAATGTTTTTTGTTTATATGTATGGCTGTAATACGGGCATGTATCACTAAAGACTGGATTAATCGGGAGCCACCCTCCTTTTTCTGTTGGTGTGAAAGACTTTTATCTATGTATAATCTGGACTTGGCAATATATAAAACCAAAGGGATAAGGAGGAGGGTTATGGGAGAAAAGATTTGGGCTCCAATTACGGAGTGGATTTAGCAAAGGACTTTTTCTTTTGTTTTTTTTCAGTATGGTATGTTTAATTTATTACAAAAAACTTTCTTCCGCATGAATGTTATCATTTTGTAATCTCAGACTTGTGATTTGTATATGCTGTTTTTCCTTACAATAAAATAAAAATGTAAAAAGAAAAAAAAAAAAAGTAAATAGATCTTGCGCCCCCTGCAAACGTAATTGATATCGGCTTGTGAATTACGCTATAGAAGCGTTGGGCAACTGCCCCTGTGCAGTAGATTTAAAGACTCCTTTAAAATGACAAGCTGAGGTGACAAGGAAAAAATTATCGCACATAACAAATTGAGAGATATGCTTTGTGCTTTGAAAAACTACATGTCCCACAATACATCACTAGTGAAGGCATGTAAACTTCCTGCTTCCAGCCTCATTTCAGTAGCGTTCAGCGTGGTGCCTGAGTCCTAAGTTGGCTCGATGGAGTTCTATTGTAATTGAAAACCGCTTTGGAATGCAAGAAAGTGAATCTGAGAACCAGCTATGCATTCTGTTACCGGTGCAAAGATGTTTAAACACTGCACGCGGAAGAGAGAAATACTTAGGGTTTCTCTCTCTCTTTCTTTTCTTCTTGTTTCACTCACTCGGCATTGATTAATGGTGGTTTTTACAAGTCTTCTGAAAACGCTTAAAAAAAGATCGTGAAAACGTAAAAGAAAGTATAATCCTTGGTTTTTTAACGTTGTTTTTGGACTCCTTCAATTAAACAGCATTAGAGGGCATTGTCTTATAACCGGGGGAGCATTGTTTGTTATGGTAGATCGAGAGAAAAAAAGAAAAAAACAAATTGGTGAAACACGAACGAAGTAGCTGGAGGGGACATAAGTAACAGTTTCCCGTTGGCGTCCTCCTATCTGTTAAAAACATAAGTGTATATGTTAAAAGCCAAAACATTTATAAAAAACACACAAGAGATTGTATTCTGTAACTTAACAGGCATGTCCTTGACAGTTTTAGATCCTGCCTGGATGAGTTAAAATCCACATGCACCAACTTTGAAGCGATTTCATGAACTTCAGGTACAGAACTTTTTCATTTTTGAAAAAGCAATAAGATGTAGAAGAGGAAATGGGTCTAGATTTTAATTAGTTCATTTAATTTCACTTTTTAGGTTACACCGTGCCCCAGTGCCCTGATGATAATCCTGTGATTCCACGCAGGGATTAGAAACGCGTCGGCCCTTTCAGTGTATTTGCCACATAGGGCATCTATTAACTCCTATGCTCCAGAATTAGGGTGCATAATGGTTTATGCACCCGGCAGGGGCTAAGAACAATTGCCCATGTGGCCTAAAGTAGCTCCGTGATAATTGCCTTAGGCCAATGGAGTCCTTTTGTTTATGAAAGTGCCTTGCTGGTGTAATTTCTGGAATATTTTTTTTTTAATATTGTATTTTGTTTGCTTAAAATTGTCACACTGTATAAAATTGTCACATTGTATAATCAATTTATTTCACCTGACCAAAACATTTTTCTGGTGGATGTTAGTTGTATTGTTTCTCAGACAAGAAATGAATGTGTACTTTCATGAAGTGTTGAAAAAAAAATTTCAATTGCACACATTGAACATATGAACCTTATTGTCGTTGATTCTTCTCCACACAAAATAAATAGCGGTGAAATACGTAAAGCAGGTATTCCATTTTTTGTTAGATATCATTGTAAATTCGTCCATATCTGGTTTGCTAAGGATGAAATCCCCCTCGGATTCTATATATTAAAAAATAACAGCCACTCATTTGATGATATAGTTGGATAAGTGAGTTATCTGATAAGGGTTATGTACCAGACTGCTTGGATATAATCATCTTCTAAATATTCACAGTTTTACCATAGGCAGTGCTCTTAAAGCCCAGTCATTCTGTCATTGTTATACACAAAAGTGATTGACAAGATGCAGAAAGTGCACGTGAGCTGCTGCACTTAAACAATAAGGGGCTTATTTTTGTGAGCCCTGCATGCAAGTGATGGGGAGCTCTCATAAAGATTTATGAAGCCAAGCAAAGCCACCATAGGTGGATTTGAGTGGCCTCATAAATCATGAGCAAGGCAACACAACGCAAATCACTGTGTCACCATACTATGCGCCTGGGAGACGTTCCGTGTGTGCTGCTCTGAGATTTCCTATGCAGCATCCATGGAATTTGACGCTGCTCCAGATTTAAAAAAAACATGTAAACTTGGGGCCAAATCCATACACATTCCGAAGTGAGATGTAAGGAGAAATAACTTGATATCTTCTTGTTTTTTGCACTTTCTGTGTGTGCAGCAACCATAGAAAGAGGAAAACACCTTAGGCCCTCATTTACAAGATGCCTGAGCCACAAGAGTGTAACTTTTTATGACGATCCAATGGCTCAGGCTTATCACCCTGAGGCGGCGCAAAATCACCCGGCGAGGTTTTGCATGGCTTCATAGATATGGAGAAAGGAAAAGCAGCACAAAGCACTGCGTTGCTGTACTCTAGGTCAAAGAGGTGTTCCATGGATGTTCCCACTCAATACCCATGGACAATTGACACTGCCCCACATTGACAACATCAAGTATACCTGGGGCAGCAGCAAAAACGTATGCCTTCCCAGAGCAGGCGTAACAAAGAGAAATGCATTATGCAGCACATATAGAATGAGGAAAATGTCTTTCCTGATAGTTTTTGTGCAGGAAGGTGCTCCTTCCTGCACAAAAACAACCATGCCAACAACACATACACAAAACAGACATCTCGCACTATGGTGCAAGAGTGCCAGCGTTATATCTTGGCAGCAAATTGTGCACTGGCTGAAATACAATGCATTTCTGCCCTTTTGAACTGGCATTGAGCAGTGCAGCAAAAGGAAATGAAATGTGACCTAAGAAGATTCTTTGTAAATGAGGAACTTTTCAGATAGTTTTTGTGGATGAAAATGCCCCTTTCTCCAAAACAATCCTGCCTGCAATGAAGGCACCCTTGCAACATAGTGCATGGATGCCTACGTTGACACTAGGCTGCTGAAACAGTAACAGTAGTATACTGCCCTAATGGCGCTTGGTTCTTTTTATGTACGACTTCTATAGACGTCCACTCCCACGCGGACAATCTATTTAAGCTGGAATGCCATTCTGTTTTGTTGTTTAGGTGTGCAATTCTTTGCCCTGGTAATGCTGATATTGAGGTTGCGAATGGGGAAAGGCGCCTTTGATTAATTTGGAAGGGCGCTTCAAGATAAAGTGAGGTAAGTACTGCATATGTTCCAGCTTAAGGGATTCACTCGAGTATTTTTGAGGGAAGGTGTTTGAATGACGTTTATATTATATTACATTTTCAGTTTCCTGGTACGATTATTAGTGGATTCATAGCACGTGGAAGAGATCCTGTCCATTGTTTGATCCTTCCGTGCAAGTGTGGTGAGTTCGGCCACTTGTGGTGACGGGTCTGCATTGAGTTTCTGTGAGAGTGAGAAGCTTAGTTGCTCCGCCCCCCCCTCACTTCCTAGTTTCTTCTTCCGTTATTATTTCCTTGGTTGAGTTTATTGCACACAGGGTGTGTGATTGTTTCTGTCTTCACACCTGGCGCCTTGGCTTCTAATCTCTGCTATTTTTGTAGTCTTGGCTGTGAAGTGGGTGTACTTTGGTGAAATGCACTGAGGCATGGGGTGGTCCCCTGCGTGTGTCGGTGTGGCTCACTTATATACACTAAACATATGTAGGGGTAGAAGTAATATTGTTATGTTGTTTTGTTCACAGTAATGTGTGTAACCCTGTCCTGAAGAAGCCAACGAAGATAAGGCTGAAACGTGGTCACAAAGACACTCAGTTTGAGGAATCTGTAAAATTATAAATGTGTTAAAATTGCTGTGTGCTACATTAGAGCAAAGTCTATTTAGTAAACAGCCATACAGTGTCGCACTGGTCAGAGTTCCTCTGAGTGGTTCTCTTAGAAATTATAGAGGGACACTCGTATGTTTAATTTGTGTAGGGTTTGTGTTATGTATTATATTGTGTATCAGTCTTTGTATGTATAAATAATTGTAGGTTGTGTTTTTCCACTGCTGATAGGCGCTAGTGCCTTTTTGTATGTAAGAGTGAGAGACATTCATGATGAACATTGGTCATTTTTGAGAGAGTAATTAAATGTACTCGACTCATTTAAAGTATCTTGTATTATTTCCATTGATACCATTTTTTTGTATAACAAGAGGAGGCAGAAAGTGCAGGGATGCACAAAATTGCTTACTTACAGTGCATTTGTGACCTCTCATGTTGGCATAGGGCAGGTGCCTTGCTGCGCTCCATACCCCAAAATGCCATAAGATGAGGCACCAGGTCTCTCAAGGAACTAATAGGGTGCCTCATATTTTTGGAGATTTGAAAGGAAGTGCTTTCAGGTCAAATGGCCAAAAAGATTGTCAATCTTGAGCAGTTTCCTACTGTAAAATATTTTGGTCAAAATTAAGTTCAGAATTAAGCACAATAATTTTTGACTATAAGTAATTTGAATATTTAGTAACGTTGGAGGGAGCTGCAGTCTTTCTGCAATCTGAAATGGAAAACAAAAACCATTCTTTATCAGCCATGTGCCTTTGGATTATTATTAGATTTCACTCCACTTGGAAATACACTGTAAAACAATTATATTATTTAAGTTGTTTTCCGTTTGAAAATTGATATACACATAGCTTGAAAATTAAGTTATCTGTATCTGAAAGTGGCCTGCGCTTATTTGTCATACACTTTCAAATATGACTTGTTCATTCCAGTTACAATTAAGGAATCAAAGGAAATTGAATTGTGGAATGCATATGAAGGTTGCTCATGCATGTGCCATTGCATCGATCCACAGCATAAAGTAAGTCAGTCACAACAGAATTGTACTGCATCTTGGCATAATAATGAAATCATAACTATTAAATTAAACAACTTTCAGAGGAAATGTGCAGTAATTTTCCCTCTCATGTGTACAGAGCCTGAACCAATCCTGCTTTAGATCAGAGTTATAAGAAATATTATTTTACACTTTTAGAATATACAATACAATGAATAGTGTAAAAATTAAGGAAATGTGCAGGTCTACAAACAGCGGATTTTGTGAAGTAGCAAAGGTGGCTGGGAGGCTTATAAAAAGCATAGAAAATGGGTCCCATTACTTGGTTTAATGTTGGAGTACAATGGGCCTTTATTGGATTTGGGCACCGATGCCATCACACCTCCTGTAGCATTGATAGCTTTGCACCTAAGCAGTTTTGCGAAATGGTTACCCAACATTACATTCTGATCAGTTTTGTTTTTTCAAGTAACAAAATTTGCCTGTAAGTAATTGAAGTGTTACCTCTTCGTACAACTCGCTCGCATTCATTATAACATGACATTTTTCCAAGCAAAACAAACTAAGACAACTGAAAAGTGACTGCTTCTATAGAGGAGAGAACCTTTAACTCAAATACATCAAGTCAACCTCCTGCATTATCCTCTAATGCTTCACAAAAGCTGACCTAAAAGCCCATGTGGCTGCCCAACAATTTGCCTCTAAGTTAGGACAGACTGCTTGGAGCCAAGCTACCAGAGAGATGAGCACAGGTTAATTTAGAGTTGGCTTGTGACTCACATTGACAAGGACTGTGGTTGCTGTTTGACCTGGTCTCACACCCCAGTTAACCAACAACACAATGTCAAACAGTGTCAACCCCCCTTTTATAAAGCAGCACACAGTGGTAGCTACACTTTAACAGTTTGCCCAACGTAGAGCTTTTCTCCATGACTTTTAAGGTTACAGTGGAACTAGGGAAAAGGAGGGATCACCCATCCTTTGTACTGTTTCTTGGGTACAACTTAAAATCTTAACACTCCCAATAGGTCCTACCATCAGGAATGTTTTATATTTGAAGGTCCTTTCTTTCCTGAGATTAGTCACAGCCTTTTTATGACCAGGCTAGTTGCAAAGGAGTTCTAGGTCCTGATCTGCTACATCACAGAGCAGAATATTGAATTTGAGTTTCCATTGTTACATTTGGAGCAATTTCATTTTTTAATACGTTCCTCGTCACTTCATTGGATTTTTTTAATGTTTGTCCTATTGTCCCTAAATTGACCTTAAGAATTGCCTATATTTTTAGCTAGTATTGTTTTCAAATGTAAGTTATTTTTTTCTCCGTTTTTATTGTGCTTTTTCAGTTGCTGGACCTTTGCTCTGCCACATGCATTGATCTGGGTAAAGCCTTAGTGTCCCAATAAGAGCTGTGACAATTCCTTGCTCAACAATTCATTGCCCTACATTGTAGGATTTGCTCATTTCCATTTCTCTTGTCACATGCCCTGTGGTATGTTGTAGATTCTGTCTGCGTAACGAGTAAGATACTAGGAACAAACATCACTAAAGAGTTCTAGAATAGAAAAATATGAATAAAACTGAACTCCACCCATGGAGTTGGCATTTCTCAGTGTCCACTGTGAATGTGTGATGATGGAGTAGCTTAAATTAGGATACAGCCTCTTATGTGTTATGGAGTGGGTGATAAATTCCGCTCCATCTGCAGAGTTCACAGAGTTTTGCCCACTTCACATTATGATTGTAAAGCAGAGCTCCTGCAAGACTCAGGCGGCTCACCAACATTAAGTTGATGGGTGAGAGTGAGGACTGGCTTCCCGTAGCATGATGTTTTCGGTGCTCAGACTGCACCCAACAAGATGTTCTCAACTCGCATTTGAAGTGTGAAACTTGCTGCTCGAGTAAAAAATCTATTCGAGCAACAGCCAAGAAGTTGCATCCTCTGGCACAGTGCGTGGTGCCATCTGCACTGACTTTGCAGGGCAGAGCAAACTCCTGGAGCTAAAAATCAGCACTGGCAGTGGGACATGCTGATTCTGCCCACTTGTGAGAGGAACTCTGCAGATTCTTGCAGACTTTTCATGTAAGTACAAAGGGCACCATCGATCATCATAGTGTTTATCAAAAAAATTCCATTAATTCAAAATGTTAGGTTCTCTAACTCCTTCCCTGCGGGTCATATTCGCCCGCTGTGCTGGGAGGAGGGGGGGGGGCACGCGCAGCGCCCCGGTGCTCATGACGAGCTCGTGATCACATGATCAGCTCGTCATGAGCCACTGTGGTCGTGTGCTCATGCTGAGCTCGTCATGACTACACCCGTTTCTTTAGAACGCTCGCACAGCAGGGGAATTTTCCAAGCGTGCAAGCGTTCTAACCGTCATGACGAGCTCAGCTCATCATGAGCACACGAGCACCGTGGCTCATGACGAGCTGAGCTCGTCATGAGCAGGGAAGGAGCTAAAAATGACAGTAATGTCATAACGATATAAATCTGTAACAGTTTAATACTTTCTTTCACAACAGATACTGCATGCTGACATTCGACTCTCTAATGGCGGATTACAGGTGCCTGATTTTTTCCAATGCAACTAAAATATGAATAATGGAGAGCTTATTGCACCCAGTAACTATGGAGTGCGATAAACTCCACATTCCTGCATTTTTTCCATCATGCACATTTGAACAGCTTACGCCTGCCGAAAAATACTGGGGGTAAATCTGTTAAACAGAGCGACATGCAGTTTATTATGAGAAAGGCACCAAAATTAACAATATGCTTGATTTTTAGGGTGAAACTCGTAATGGGCGGTATTTATTACACTTAACAAATTTCATGCCCAGCTCTATCAGGTGCCATAAATACTGCTTACCCGTCTGTGGCACTTGTAAAATATTACCTAAAGTTTTTTTTACAAAATCAGGTAACCACATTGTATAAACCCATTTTCATGTAAAACTAAAGAATAGAAACACTGTACGGAACATTAGAACTCTGGATTAACATACAACTTTTCTCGTAAATGTGTTTTCATTCAAGATCAGTAAATGCCGGGCGGCTTATTTATGAGCCGTTGCGTCACTTTTACCCCGCCTGTGCGTCACTTTTTGTCACGCACCCGCGGCGTAAAAAAAGTGCCTTGTTGCACCATATTTACAAAGTGATGCATCTAGGTAGGTGTGTCACTTTGTAAACCCCTGCGCCACATTATACCTGCGCCAGGTATAATGTATGCAAGGGGGCGTTCCAACGCAATAAAGGGTCATAGAAGTGACACAGTGAAATCTATAAGATTTCACTGTGCCACTTCTTGGACGCAAATGCTTCAATATATTACGCCTGCCTCTTGGCAGGCGTGAGATTGACGCACGCACATTTCACATGGGACTTGCCCATGTGTAATGACCCATTGCTAGAGTTGCGTTACTTTTGTGACACATTCCTTCAATGCGTCATTTTTGCACCTAGAGATATGTCAGAAATACTGACGTATCTGTAACTCCTTGCGACATGATGTGTCATACTGTAAATATGACGCATCATTGGTGTCACAAGGGGGCGCAATGAAAAGTGATGCATCACTGTTTTCTTGCAGCGATGCGTCACATAAATGGGGTCCGAGCAGGGCTCGACTTGCCAAAGCGTGCACCGGGCAATCCCTCGGTGCGCCGCACAGGTGGGGGGCGGTTTTGGGCCCCTGGGGGCCGTTTTTGCTACAGGGCCGTTTTTGCAGCATAGCTGCAAAATCGGCCCTGTACCAAAATTGGCCGAATACCGGCCCTGGCAAAGAGATCGGCGGCACCTCCAACTCCCCCGAGTGGGGAGGGGGGGCGCGACTGAGCACTTTGCCAGGGCCGGTTGTGGTTCCCAGTCCGGCCCTGGGCCCCAGGTGTTTCTACGTTAAACCTATTTATTCGAATACCTGCGTGTTCATTAAATACTCTACTGTTGCTCTAACCAAGGCGCAGGTTTACTAAACCTGTGAGTTGTCCTTGCATCGTGCAAGGCAACACAAGGACAATACAAAGGCTTCAATCAGATTTACAAAGCCACGTAAGGGCCGATTTGTGCTGTCTTTTGTAGGTTTGTACAGAAATGTAACACAATGCAGCAACTTGTGCTGCATTGCTCGACATTTCGAGCTAGTAGGTATTCTGTGGGTGAAGCATTACCGTTCCTGTGCTTCCACCCAGACTTCCAAAAATGTGCAAACCTGGGATTGTGCCAAATAAGTACGCCTGCCAGAGGATGGCATACCAAGGAGATACATTTTTTTTCCTCCTTGTTATTTCCTATTGGGTAGTTTTTCTGCAGGAAGGTATGCCAAAGTGCAGACACCATTGAATCATGATGTAAGGGTGCTATGTGTTGGCACTAGGCAGCATACAGTGTACCAGAGGTAGGAGAGAGCATATATTGGTAAATATGGCACATGTCTGCACCCTCTGTTTCACACAACTCAGTGCAGCATCTTTGCTTGCTGCAATGTGTTACGGTAAACATTAGGAAATATGCCCCCATCAGTCCCATTTTTAATTTTAGCTTCCAAAGAATATTTGATTTTCATTATGAAAGAACTAGGTGACATTCTAGGTAAACTTGCTCACAGCAGAATTACTTCACTTAGCCGGAAGATACATTTTGTTGGGGAAAGACCAGGACCAGTATTCCATATGGGACACACGATTCTTGTTTGCGCCACAATGTCCCATGTGAAAACAGCAACAGTTAGCCCTATCACAACGAATGGACTACACCAAGATCAGCAGTGAACTTGAAATGCACAGCACCTGCTTCAAAGACACTCCATATTTCTCTGTGCAGGTATCAACCCACCTGCACATTAAAGAGGATTTAGAGATCTCCTGCAGGTTGGTTGAGTGAGGACCCCCTTTGAATCCTTTAAGCCCTCATGAGGGCTTTTGCTGTGCCTCCTAAGGGATGTTTGCATTTGTGCCTTTGTCTCTAATGCAGGTTTCCCCATGCAAATGAGGAAATACCCTCTAAATAAAGCGCTAGGTGCACATTCTAAAATGCCATAGTACCCCAGGGTGCAAAAAGCATGAGCACGTCTGTTGCGCACCTGGCACACTATGTATATTGTGGCCCAATGCAGGCATCTATGGACCTTGTGGCGCAGAGGTGCCCCTAACCCTTCAGGATGCCCAGAATTCTTAGGGGGAGGGGGATTCAGTCAAAGGACAATGAATATCAGGGAGATATGAGAGCTTCAGCAGCCCAAACTTTGTGTTACACCACTGCTATCCTCCTTCATATGTGAAAGGTAAGTATACTTCTGTATTTGTATATGGATTTATATAGTGCAAAACCACTCCAAAACAAATCAGAAAGCAGAGGTGCATGCAGTATCACTCCTTTTTCATTTCTGGTTTCCCCAGTCTGACATGCTAAGCATATGAAATGCACTTTACCAAACCTTGGTTACTTTCTCTCCCATGCTTTTACGATACCCCTAGTGAAAGGGTGCTGTTAGAAATGGGGTTTCTGGTTTGCTAGGGTATGCACCTAAGCCAGAACCCACCACTCTAGTCAAGGCATGTAAGTTTCAAACCAAACAAAACCTGTGCTCACCATCTGGTAGCTTGGGACAGAGCAGACAGGCTTATCATCAGAGGCAATGTGTGAAGCATGTGCGCAACACACCAATGACACAATAAGTACACCAAAAAAGAGATTCCACTTGTGATTTTTAACCGCATGCGCGCTAGCAGTTTTCCCGCTGCGCGCTGCGATTTCAAAAATCGCGCATTACGTGACAAGGTCAGCTCGTCATCCGCGTAGCGCAGGTTACGCCCATGACAAGCTGACCTTGTCATGAGCGCTGAAGGGGATAAAGAAATATAATTCTATCTTAGGTATATATATATCATAGGCCAAAACTATATAAATCATCGTTATTGTACATAAGAGGCAATTACTGTGATAAACCTTGGTATTCTAAATAACATCTTTAGATCAGTAAATACGTTGGTCATGATATGCAACAGAATATAGAGGCAAGGTACATAAATCATCACATTAGTCTAAGCACTCTATCTTGGTTTTAAATCAAATCATCAATACAATTATAGGGCGCTAAAACATCTGTGCTTCCATTAAGCATGATAAGGTAATTTCTGAGCCTCGGTGAAACAAGGGTAGTTACCACCAAAGTGTAGAATGCAGGAGGACCTGTGTGCTTACTCATCGGGTTGAGATAATCGAGTCATCCATCCACAAAGTTTCCTAGGATGAAGTTAGTTCCTGTGGAGATCAGGGGTCTCTATCCTCTGAGATGCAACAACTTGTCAAGCGCCCCGGAGCATGGTCCAAGGCAAGGAGAGAGTATAGGAACTCAGGCACAATGGAGGCCGGTAGGTTAACCCTCGTTTAGCCCCAACCTGCAGAATTTCATGGAGACCACATCTATGAGCGTGCGGCGCAGTGGCTACAACAATGACAGCCTTTTTCCTTGAATCGGCCTTGGCCGCCCGAGAAGAAATGTGGGTAGGCAGGCGGTGTCATCTCGTCAGTCCCAACAGAACTTGAAGGTTGAAGGTAGTCTCCGTGACCCCTAGGAGCTGTTCTAACCAGGCGTTGTCATCCGATCCAGTTGTGTCTCGTTGCCTGGCAGTGCGCTTTAAGCATCTCTCATTGGGACCTTTGCTCTGCTCAATGTTTTCTTTCTGTTTTCAAAATGGCCCATCTCTGTGTATATGTTACAAGATGTCTTCTTGAAAACAGAAGATATGAATGTATTTTGTGCCAAGCTATGCTTGCTAACCAATCACAAGGAGACTGGCCACAGTGTAGTTTGACCTTGTACAAGATGTTCAGACAGTTTGAAGGAATAACAAAAACATATGCAGTGCTTTTCTAAAATACTGTCATTCCACAAAAATAAACGTGCCACGCTTAATGTGTGCAAGGCAAAGCAGACTAAATGTGCTAGAAAAATAAAATATGAGCCACCTAAGTGATCCCTATAAGAAACACACGACAAGGGCAGGTAGGCAGGCGTCAGGGCAGCACATAAGGTATCTTTGCAAAGATGCAGCCCTTTCCTAAACACAACAGGCAGGAGGCCAACACAACAAGCAAGTAGTCCAAATGGAGGTTCCTCCTGGCAGCAAACAGTCCTCTGGTGCAGTAAGTAGAGCCAGCAGTGCCTGGTTACAAGTCCCAGGCAGTGTTTTAAATCATGGGGTCAGAGCATTTGTACTTATTCTCCAAATGTCTTTGATGTAGAGGTGACTTAAAAGAAACCATAGAAGTGCACAACATCCCCTTTCCACCCCAGCCTTGGCTCAAAACATCTGTAGGGAGTAACTCAGCCATTTTTGTGAGGGCACAACACAGTTTATACAAATGTAAGTGTGCCCCTCCTCCATCTCTCCCAGCCCAGGAAGACTATCAGAATGCAGATGGATGAAGATTCCTATCCTGTCATACCTAGCCCTTCCTGTGTTGTGGCTGTCTGGAAAGTATTCACAGAGCGTAACTGTCACTCTGTCTTAGATGTGGATTGGGGTCAGGTTGAAAAACACAAGAGTTATAAGCGCAGAGCAATGCCTACTTTCTACCGGGGTGGTGAGCAAAATAACGATGGATTAAACCCAGATCTGTGACTGCGAGTGAATGTTTTTCCAATGTGCAACATTCCGTCCATCACCTTGTGTGTTTTACTTTCTAAAAGAGGCATTTTTAAAAAGCAAATTCAAAATCCAACGACACCATTAAGCAAGATTTATCACCACTATTCCACACATAACAAACATGTCAATTCTACTCCTTTCAGATCATGCATTACCACTTAAGCATATCCAAGGGAATTCCCAATGCTAGCCTATGATAGGTGTAGGCCTCACAGTAGTAAAAAACAAAAGAAGCTGTTTGTCACCACAAGGACATGCCACACAATAAAGGCACATGTCCTACCATTTACTTACACAGCACCCTGCCCATAGGGCTACCTATAGCCTACCTTAGGGATGACCTATATATAGCAAAAGGGAAGTTTAAGGATTGTCAAATAGTTTAAAATGCCAAGTAAATGTAGAAGTATACTGTGCACGCGAGCCCCGCAGTGGCAGGCCTGAGACAAGTTTGACAGGCTACTTCTGTGGGTGACACAAGCAGAGCTCTAGGCCTACCATAAGCATTTAATTTACAGGCCCTGGGGTTAGGGGATACCACTGTACAAGGGAGTTACAGGTAAATTAAATATGCCAAACAGGTCTAAGCAAATCAGCAGTGGTAAAGTGCCCAGAGTCCAACAAAAAAGGGTCAGATAATAGAAGGAAGAAGACAAAAAGTTTGGGGACAACCCTGCAAATGGGCCAAGTCCAACAGGTGCAATAATATGTTTTCCAGAAAGAACCCTGTTACCCCAATCCTCTTTCACTTTGTGGAGTATTAGTTCCATACGGTACAGTCAGTTTTATCGATCTATTTTCCAGTAATGTAACACGAAGTGGCGTGAGACTGCACGTCACTGCTGAACTGACTCGCCGTTCACCGCTGTGCCACAAACACACACATATGTGATCTTCCAATGTGTCCCAGTTGCTGCAGGCGCGCCCACTAACATACTCGCTGAACTTTTGCTCTACTAAATTGTTTCTGAATTGCACGTTTCAAGCTGTAAACTATTGGCGTCTGTTGTAAATGGTCACCTCATAAATGTAAAATGTATTCTGTCACAGATAATAATGTTCACTGATAAAAGCAAAACAGAGAGGGAGAGCAATTTACAAATAGATTCAGGATGGAAGATAAAAATTACCGTATACATTTCTAGACTCCTTCTCATATTAATACTGGGAAAAAAAATTATCTGATATGTTTTAAATACCCCCCTTCCTCACTGGCTGAGTTAAAGCAATTGCGACAATATTTATCACTGTGAGTTGTCCAGAGCATTGAGAAAGCAGGGGCGCCGGCTCCATCTCTTCTCCAGTGAGGCTTTGCAATGGCGGCATGTTGCAACCCCTAATAGAGATGCGCCTATTATAAATTAAGCTTAGCATCCGTAAGGCTGCACCTGTAGGATCTGTTTGTATAGGATTCACACGCCAGGAGATGACTAATTTGCCATTCTGAATTTATAGAGGAATGGCTGATGAGATTAATCCGGATAAGTAGGATCCATAAATATTATTATGCAGAAGAGGCGCAGGAATCCTGTTCGGAGGAGGCCTTATTTGCTTGCGTCCTGTTCTAATGGTTGCCATGGAAACCGGCGAAAAGCCACCGAGCAAGACGGGGAAACAAGATTACAGAAAAAAAAAAGATGTCTGTTGGAAAAATAAATCAAAAGAAGCCTTCTTACTGGGGACAGACAAGCGCAGGGGGTTGTAAGGTCACCCTAATTACCCTTTGTAGTGCACGGGCATTGATTGTAAATCAGATGCAACATGCAGTGAAGTATTTACAAAAAATTAAGGCGGTTTGAAATGTTTCTCTTTCAGCCGCCTTTCTACTTCTGGGCTAGTCAGACTTCTAGAACAAGAAAGGTGGTGTCGAACCTATACAATTATGCACAATGTGTTATGATTTCCTTTTGTGTGAGCTCTATTGACTTGATTGCAGGAGACAGAACAAAAGATTTTCACTTTACAATGCACCAGCACAAAGTGGTTGCAGTTAGAATAATTGTGTGGTTTACTCTTTTTATAAAGAAAAGTTTGAAAGAAAATGGATTTGGGTGTGTTGGTTCCTTTGGAAATATATATATATATATATATATATATTTTTTTTTTGCCGATAGATCTTAGCTATCAGATTGAACGTGCTATATTTGTAACGCTTTTTTTTTTTAATCACTGATGGCCATTTTTTATTTGATGGGCAAGTGCCCCTCCCAAAGACAGGACTATACTCAAAACTGCAAATCCAGGGAGGACACCACCTCAAAGAAGCCCACTCTTCTAAACATTTCTTTTTCAGAAGCACACACACTCCCAAAGCTGGGGATATTTTCAGAAAAAAATTAAATGAGCCTGAAATGCTGTGAGGTTTTGTGTCATAGATATTTAAGCGTTTTCAATTTCTGCATCCACATGGCAGTAGCGAAAATGCAAGATGTATATTGGAAAGCCCGCCCACAGTAAGACAGGCTTTCCACTTACCTGTACCCGGAAGCTTTGTGATGGATAGACTGCCAGCAAAGTTTCCTGATGATATAGCAATCGTTGCCATAAGAAATTGTTCCTCTTCTGTTCAATGAAACGAGAGACCACAGATTTTGTGAAGGCGGACAAAAACTGGTTTACAGTGGAAATCATGCTTCCACCAAACCGTACACGACCCATTGTCATATTCTTTTCTTCATTTTAGTGTCAGTAATAGGGTATCTGTTGTGGTGGAGAAAGTGTAGGATGGGGGAGCCTTGAATAACTTCTAGATGTCCATTGTGATCACAAACAGAGAAAACAAATCAGTGGGGGGGTTATTTGCTAAGGGACTCAGGAATATTCTAAAGCGGGGACTTATCGCCAAGTTATCAGCACTTTATAACATCCAAAGTGGTGATAAATTTATCGCACCATTCACAAGCTGGTGCAAGCAGCCGAGATCACCAGTTTTCCTGTGATAGCAGCCGCAAAAAACATCACCACAGTTGACACCGGCAAATAATACAAATGATTCGCAGAGTAGGTGTTCCCGTGCAAAAAGCTGCGACAACACCACTTCGCAACATTCTAAGCGACCAGCCAGATCGGCGATAAGATCGCAAAACATGCGATAAAGAGTGTTAGCAGCTGGGATTTAACTCCTGCTCTTACCTGGTGTCAAGTCGGACGACAACCTGCACCATAAAAGGGAGCCCAGCCCAGAGCCACACCTGAAGAACAACAGATGCCATGGAGCTACTGATCATGCAGCTCGGACACCCAAAAGGGCCACAACACCCACCGCCACCACCCCCAGGACCCTCCTCCCCGGGCCCTACCCTGGGCACCCCACCCCCCCCAGGACAAAGATATTTCCTATAAACTTTACAAAATCATGAACAAACAATTCACCTGATGTCGCACAATTACAACAATTAAAATTCATGTGTGTTCAGAAAAAAGGAGAATTATTCATTCATCATTGAAATTCCAAACAAAATATCACATTCATGTTTAACTCAAAACAACTATTTGGAAGAGTCATGGGAGATATTCCCTGGACAATCTGATAGTCACAGCCTGCAAGACAAAATTTAAGATAAAAAGGTGTGTCATGTGGTCATCAATGGACAGAGAGAGAGAGAGAGACAGAGAGAGAGCAAGAAAGAGGGAGAGAGAGGGAGAGAGAGGGAGAGCGAGAAAGGGAGAGAAAGAAAGAGAGAGATTGTACAAGGAGAGCAAGACCTATCGGGCTCTTGGCTCATACATGCCAACTGCTGTATGTGTATCGCTAATGGTACACCATAAGCCTAAGGCCTGCCCTGAATTGCAGTGCGAAAGCCACATCACATTTCCAAAATGCAAGCAGTATTCAGACTAACATTAAGGATGAAAGCTCCTTTGTCTCAATACATAAGGCGAAAGGACATCTGCACCTCCGACCTTGGTCTTGAATGCGGCTGGCACCCCTTGAGAGAGATACCATAGTAGATGATGATGACTCCCACACCACGAACTGCGCTAATGAAAGACCAACTTATCCACACCCCACACACAGAAGGCCTTGCTTGATGTACTCCTGCATGGGATGCCCTTGACACTTACATACACAACAACCCATACGTCCAAACGTTGCACACATATACGACTCATTGCTCCAAGCTGTGGCATATCATCCACATAACTACCGCAGGTCAGAAGAGTGCCGGTTCTGCGAGACCCACCAATGCAATGGCAGGACATCCCGGGCACATGCACAACCCCTGTCACATGGAACTGAACCATGAACGTATGTGCATTTGTTTGGAGGACTGCCACTGGCAGTGTTGTGCATCAGTTACCGTCTGAGCTTCGGTCTCATGTGTGTCACCTGCGTCCAGCCTTGGTTCCACTGTCGATCATGCACATTCGAGTGGCCCATGGATGTCTGCCTATCCAACACAATGGTAGCTGAACTGGATTATGACTTGTGTGTGCGCCCCCTGTAGGCCCACGACCAGGAGTGTAACTGTGATACCCGTGCATGGGATGCCTTGATATTTGGCATATGTGCTAACAGTTGTGCATGCAAGATTGCACAAGGCCTCGTGTGCAGTGACCACATCGAGGTGCTCCCCTATTGGGCTGTGTTGCGGATTGGTGAAGCGGGGTGGACAGAGCACATCTGTCCGGACAAGTTAATGGATTTGCTCGACAACGACGTACTCTTGGAAATGATTGCCCAGGAAGCTGCGCTCGCATTCATGGACAAGTAGCTACGTTCCTGCAGCCACAACTGATTGTAACCCAGAACACAGGTCCCAACACCTTGTTGCATCTTGGAGGAATGGTCACATATCCCACCACAACAGTGGACATGTCTGCATTTGCCTGGACTCAGAATGCATGTGCGTGTACCTACGCATGTTGACACACACCTGTGAAAGGTGAGGCAGTCCCATGGGCTGCGCTGCACAGCGTCGTTTTGCTACGTTCCTAAATCTGACATACTGCTGGAGGGAGAGTACACACATGGCAATGTAGTACTACATGTGACCGTGTTGGACCCTTTCACCTGCTCACTGTCAGCAGAGCAGACAGTCAGTGCAGTTTGGTGGTACAGCACTATGCAGATCCCATGGGCTATGATGCGTGTCCCCTAACACTGGGCAATGAGCATACGCCATGCATCAAATGACTCGCCAGGAAGGCAAGGTGGGCTGAGACCGTTGCCATCCGTAATGATTGGTGTTCATTTTTGACTCCCCATTTCTTGCACCTCTACATATTCCTATGATGCCTGTTAGTGTCTGAAGCATGGGTCTGCATGTTGTAGCCCTTGTCTTGCCCGTACTTGACTAGTGTTCAACTGCGATGAGTGTTGATTAGAATGACAAATAATGTGCCTCAATGAGCATTGTCCGTACAAAGGGAGGGACTGTGACTGATGCATTTCACTTAGGGGTGAGTCCCTATTGCCAGCTCCACCTCTGTGAGCCAGACATTGTGGTTGGGATAGTTGCTGGTAGACCTGTGCCCTTACGTGTCTTCAGCAATGTGAGTATGGTGGCTAAATTCTTTCCATGCGGATCAACGTGATCCATCAAAACAGGCTGTGTCCACACAGTTGAGTGTGGGTAGGTATGCAAAGAGATGTTCTGTTGTCATATGTGATGGGGGACACTACCATGGACCTGCTACCGATTTTGACATTTTTACACACAGTCCTATTTAATACATGGAGGTGGGGCTACGTTGGGGGTTGCGAGATTGTTGTTCATGAGCAATGAGGTTACAGTCGGTTCACACCTTCATAGTCATCTAATTGACCATATGGGTCAGGTCAAACATGAGCATTGATGTCATTTCCCAGTGTGTACCTTTGTGTGCGATCAATGTCACTACATTTATCCATACTTTTATACTTGGTTGAACATATACATGACACATCTGTGTGATTTAAAATGTTTTATTCACATTCTGTGGTTTTGTCGGAGCTGAAGCAGTACATGGCCATGCAAACCCCACATAACATGGTTGCCCAGTTGAGGGCCAACTAGAGTCCTTTGGGGAATGATAAGTTGTTCGGAATAGGAAGAGTTCAGTCTGCAGCATGATTGCTGTGTCATTGTTAACCTGAGCAGATATGGCAGTCTATGTCGGGGTCCAGGTGAATGTCACAGGGCGTTTCCGGGGACAGTGGAAGGTGTTGTTCCGGGGGCAGGAACAGGCCATATGGCCGGAATGAATGCAATTACCTCCTTACACACACAGAGTCATTACCATCCACATCGGAGTCCACTGATATTTCTTCTGTGAAAGGTATGTATGGTGTGTATGGTGGTGTTATGGCTGCATCACTGTGTGCCATTGACTCCTCAGGAGGTGGAGGTGTTATGGCTGCATTACTGTGTGCCACTGGCACATCAGGGCTGGAGGTGTTATGGTTGCATCACTGTGTGCCACTGAGACATCAGGTGACGGAGGTGTTATGGCTGCATCACTGTGTGCCACTGACACATCAGGGGGCCGAGATGTGTGTATCAACGTTCCTCCAGCAGTCATCTGGGACAGGGTCTGTAGCAGCAATGGCAAGATGATGATCTGCAGGGCATGGAAGATCCCAGCAACATCTTGCTGCTTTTCAGCCGTGGCAGCCATCCTTCCAGCCTGCATCCACTCCATGCTCTTCATTGTAACCCGCAGCAGTGCCAACTCTGTGCTGTCATCGCTGGAGCATGTCTGACTAGACAGTTCTTGTATCCGAGTAATGGCTCCAGCGAGGTCAGCCAAGGATTGTTCTAGAGCATGGAGCAGACTGTGGGTGGCCGTTAGGGACTGTAAGTGGTTCCTGATGGGACTTAGACACCCACGTATGGCATCTAGTTGGCTGCCACGAGGTTGAAACCCACTCGACCTTTTCAACCAGCTTGTTCTGGCAGTTTATCACACGGCGTTGGAATGCCATGTGTCTTTCCATGAGGTGGTGGGTGCTTTCTGCTGTGCAGTCTGTGCAGGGGGTGGGCTCACCTCGATGCAGCTGGGCTGCCCTGATCCTGGGGTCGGGTGCGGAGGCTGTCCATGAGCCGTTGGAGGGTGTCGGAGCAGATGGCCAGGGGTCCTCTTCATCATCACTGAAGAGATGTCTGGTCTGCTCTGCTTGAGGGGTTGATTGTCTCTCTGCAATATAAAGAGGAGATGCAGGTTAACAGTGTGTTCCATGTATGTGGACGCATTGTACATGTTTACAGACAGTCAGCATGACAATGTATATTGTGACTTTTTTGGAGGAGCTGGCTATTTGATGGGAGACAGTGGACATTTCGACTACATGACGGATGTGAGGTTCTACTCGTACATTATCATCTCAGAGTTTTCTGCGATGCCGGATGTGAATGGCCTATTTCTACACACAAGCGGCACCAGTTGTGTTCTCTGTCCTGTAGTGAAAGTATTGTGCTTTGTGCCACATTGTCATTGATGTTGATGTGCTGTGATTACTATGTGTGTGTGTGCTGCATTGTGGGAGAGTCGCCATTGCAGCTCTGATTTAGCGGCCCCTTATCCCTTTGAGGCGGTGTGCCTTTGACTTGTGTGCTTTTACGGTGCTGAGATGTTGGCGACTTGAGTCATTTGTGCTCTTGGACGGTTTTTATACTCTTGTGCATTGTTTGTCTGCAGATGTGTTGTTGACGTCAGGGGTTGTATGTGCACATGGATGTGTCAGAGTTTGACCTGCTACTTTGAGGATGTGATCCACACTGGGCCACCTCATTGCCGTGTGGTGCACCATGTCATGTATTTTGACTGCAGCCATGCTATCGGCCATGCAGTGTAACTTGCATTGTCAGTGTGGCTCACAGAGCTGCTGCTTTGCTGGATTCAGCACATGTGCATGGGTAGGTTGTGGGATTGGTGATAGGGAAGGGGCCCCATTGTGCACATAGTAGACGGGGGCCTACTTGATGTTTCTATGTGTGCTGCAGTGTGCCAAGGGTCTCGGGGACAAGTTCCACAATTATTGTGGGTGTGCACAGTGCTACACATAATTGTGCATGTGAGCCATTGTGCCCATCTCCCCCGTCCCCCCAGTCCCTGGTTGTTACTCACCCTGTTGCTGTTGGGTCAGGTCATATCAAGCTGTGTCCAAACTCCCAAGTCCTTGCACCATCTCCACACTGATGACTGTTGCCACATTTCCTCCAGCTCATCCAGCTCCTTCTGTGGCGCAGGACTCCCACCTCCAGTCGCCGTTGTCGCCTTCCTGTTCGCAGCAAGTTTCTGCATAGTTGGGTTTTCACATCATGCCAGTACCTCTTGACCTCCTACATTGACCTCCTTAACACTCCGACTGCATTCACGTTGTTCACGATGGACTGCCAAATTTTCGTTTGTGTTGCCAATGAGACTGTGGAGGTGACGAACAGTTGTTGGTAGTGTTCTATCACCTCCGTGACGATGATCTGGTTTTCTTGCGGACTGAACCCCATCTTCCTCTTCCTCTTCTCCTTGCCCTTCCCCGACCAAGGGGTTCCTGGCTGGTCCTCCGTGGGGCTTGTGCAGTTCGAGTTGTCCTCTGAACTCGGTCCGGGTGCATCCATGGTGCTACGCAGTTTATTTTGTTTTGTTTTTTTTGTTGCTTTTATAGTGCATTTTCCCACATGACGCGTGGGACTCGCAGGCATGTCGCTGGTTGTCACCGATTTTTGTATCGCGATTTGGGGCATCACAACTTTTTTCACGTTCGTGTTTCGTATTTTTTTGGCAGCTCGTTGATTTTAACATTAACACAGCATTTTTTTACCGCGATAGACTGCGATGTGAAGAGGTGCATTAGGCCAATTTTGCGATCATTATCACACATTCTTGAGAATATCCCCCTCAGCTTCATAGTGGAAGACATGATAGATCATTGGCTCTCTATGCACTCTCTGGCTCATTGCATGCACTCCGAAAATGGTTTTCAAAAGCAAATAAAAAAAGCAGAAATAATTAAATGACATGCACATTGGACATTTATTTTCTCTCCCTATTGCCTGTAAGCATGGGTGTGTGTCTCCATGCAAAGGAAGGAAACCCTTTTACTTTTTTGCATGTTCCAAATTTGAGAAAGTTTAGACTAAACAGGACATTAATAGACAAACTGACTGTTCAATGTTCATGAGGTGGCATACATTAAGTGGTCCTTGGTGAAGGAAATAGGCCTTCTCTGAGTGGTCACCCCAGATTTTAAATCTTTTCTGAACCCTAGTTTTGCAGGTTTTTGAACTCTGCACGCTTTTCCGCTGATGAAGACAAACATTTCGAAACGTGCTTAATCCTAACTGACATAACATTACTAGGATTAAGGATTAGGATTAAGGATTTTTTGAGCGCTCAATCACCCGGGGGCATCTCGGCGCTGACTAGCAAATTAGTCTTCAGCTAACGGGAACCGGGCAAACCGAGTCGTTAAAAGAGGAAGGCTTTCAGCTGTTTCCTGAAGGTACCATAAATCGAGATAGCTCACAGGGGCTGTGGGAGCTGGTTTCAGTACCTAGGGGCTAAGTAGGAGAACGCTCTCACAACAGTCCGAGTCGGACCGATTCGGGGAAGTTGTAATAGGCCTAGTGTGGTGGACCTAAGCCTCCTACTAGGGCAGTATTTAATCAATTTACATTGTAAATAGCGAGGACCTTTATCATGAAGGGTGTTATGAGTTAGGCAGCAGATTTTGAAAAAGGATCTTTTTTTTACATTAAGTCAATGCAATTCTCTGAGCAATGGAGCAGATGGAGAGCCCGCCGGATGATTCAAAATCATTTGTGCGGCCGTATTCTGGACAATTTGCAACTTTGACAAGAGAGTTGCCCCCACCTCTGCCAGCAGGGCATTACCATAGTCAAAGCGACTTGTTACCATCGCATAAACCAGGGTCCTGCGGTGTGCAGTGGGTATAAATGGAAGTATTTTCCGAAAAAGCCGGAGGCTATAAAAGCATATACCAGTAGTTGTTGCAACGTGATCTTTCATGAACAAAGAGCGGTCAATTTTTATTCCTAAGTTCTTTACCGATAATTTAGGAGTAGGGGCGACACCCAGTTGGTCAGGTCACCAGTCATCTGACCAAATACCTGGGCCTTTTCCCATTAACATGATCTCGGTCTTACCTGGATTTAGTTGAAGATAATTCACCGTCATCCAGTCTCAGATCAGCGGCATACCATTAGCGAAGCGTGTTTTTTCTAGCTCTGGACGTTTCCCGATTGTGAACATGAGCTACGTGTCATCTGCATATGAGATGATTTCGAAGCCCAGCTGTTCCACTATCTGAGCTAGAGGGGCGATATAAATGTTAAAAAGGGTAGGACTCAAGCGAGAGCCCTGCGGGACCCGCTTATCTAAGGGCAATTTAGCCAAAGAGTAGGGACCTAAGGTGACCTTTTGAGGTCTCTCTGACAGAAAATGTTGTAGCCATTTTAAGGCTGTTCCTTTGAAACCACAACCAGATAGTCTCTCCACTAGCTTAGAATGAGAGATGCTGTCAAAAGCTGCGGAGAGATCTAAGAGGATCAGTATCGCTGAACCGCCTGAGTCAATGGTCTGTCTTAGAGAGTCAGTAACTGCTAAGACGGCGGTTTCAGTGCTGAAACCTGGGCAAAATTCCGACTGTGAGGGATCCAGAATTTCCTTCTGTTCCAGATAGTGGCTCAGTTGTTGGTTTATGATGTTCTCCAGCACTTTCCCCAAGAGAGGTAAAAGGGAAATCGGCCGATAATTACTGAGGATTGCGGGGTCCGCTGTAGGTTCTTTAAGAACAGGACGGACCACTGTTTCTTTCCAGGAATGATGGAATAATGCCAGTGGAAATGGAACAGTTAAAAATGTTGCAAATTACTGGTGCGCAGCTCTTGACTAGGAGCGCCACAATTTTAGGGGGGCAAGGATCATTGGGGGACCCTGATTTTCCCAAGGCTAACACTTTTTGGACCTCCTCGATGGTAACTAAATTGAAGCTTTCCAAGGAGCAATTTGGTATCTTCCGCTTCTCTTCCAGTTCCGCCAATGTATCAGAGACTGAGGGGGCTATCTGGAGAAAATTATCATACATGCTGGCTATCTTATCCTGAAAAAATGTGGCTATAGAGTTACATAAGTCCTGAGATTCATTAGGAGCCTTACTACAGGCCTTGGGTGACGTAAAGTCTTTGACAATGCTAAACAGTGTCTTCGAGGAGTTACCCTACTGTTCAATTTGTTTAAGAATAAAGCTACGTTTCGCTGCTTTTAGGTTCAAATGGTAACTAGCCAATGCTTATCTATATAACAGTTTATTTTGGGGGTCCTTGCTGACACGCCAGGATCTTTCCAGCCATTCGATTTATCCGACTTTAAATCTTCTGTGTACCACGGATTTAGGGGTCGCCTATGGACAGGCCCACGTTTCTTAGGTATGATCTCGTTAAAGGCCAATTCTAGTGCAAACTTGAAAAGTTTCCAATTTCTTAGGAGCTTCCGTCTGATTGTTAACTAGATCACTGAGAAAGACCTCATCAAATGCTTCTATGGTGAGATTTCGCCAAGGCCTACGTTGGACCGGATTATTTATGACCAATTTCCCTGTCTTCTTTACAGAAGTCTGGTATATGGAAAAGCAGCTCAAAGAATGATCCGTCCAGGTAAGGGTGGCAGGAGGACTTCATCTGAGTTGGTCGTTGTTAGTGAACACTAAGTCTAGCAGGTGTCCGGCTTGGTGGGTCGAACCTTCCACTTTTTGAGTAAGTCCTATAGCTTCCAGAGCAGAGAAGAGTTTGCTGACCTCTGGATTAGAGGTAAGTTCTCCATGGAAATTAAAATCTCCCAGTAGGAGAAACTTCCTGGTTGCTAGGGCATGTAGAGCAATTTGTTCGCCCAGATGGTTGATGAAATTCAATTTGGATCCAGGGGGTCGATATGTAAGAGCTCCGTACCAAAAGTCTGATGATGACAGAGTGGTTTGAAAATACCCAGTTCAACACTTTCACCACTGATTGTGGATAGCAAATTTACTGTTAGATGATCCTGAAAGGCGATGGCTATACCCCCGCCCAATGGGTGCATGGGAAACAATCATGTCCCAGATTTCCAGGGGGTGTTTTGCCAGGGACCTTATATTGCATAGTAGGTTTTTTAACTCCAAGGAGTTGGTGGATGGGGCACACCTGTCCGCGGGGGGCGCCTTTACCAAGGGTAATGGTAGAACTATAAGGATAAGTGCGTAATTGGGTTTTTGTGAACCCTTCTAAAGCAAAAACCACAATCCCTGTTGGAGTGTAGAATGAAAGTCACTAAATTAACCTGTGCTTAACCCTCTCGTAGCTTGCCACAAAAGCAGTCAGGCTTAATTTAGAGGCATGTAAAGTGAATACAACCCAAGAAAAATCCCACACCAATTTAGATAGAGTAACATTTAATAAATTATTTGATGCCAAGATGATAAAAATACAATGAATAGAACAAGAGATATGCAGTATTTAAGTAGGTTTAGAGCATAAAAGCACAAAGTGCCTTTCACTGACATCTCATCATGCAAGGCCACGGTAAAGCCACAACCTCAGACTGACAATGACAGAGTGCGGGCCGATTACAGAGACCTGGTAGGTCCAACTAAGAAATGACCATCTCAAAGTCCGGAGTGAAGAGTTTAGTTTGTGGTGTAGGAGGCCATGAGGAGCAGGGAGAGCATCAAGACGGTTGTCGTTGTAGCACAAAGAATAGGATGGGTGTCACAGACTGTCGTGGCTGGAGCTTCATGCTGGTGGCCAGTGAAGGCTGTAGCCTGAGGTGCAGATCTCACATTTCCGGTTGTTGCTGACAGTTGTTTTAATGCAAAGAGTCAGGTTCATCGGAGCATCGTGATGGCAGTCATTGCAGACGGCAAGATCTTGTTGCGTAGAGTCCAAAACACCGTTTCTTCACAGAAGGTGTTCAACTGATGCCAAACAAAGGTCCAGACCTAGAAGGCACCTCTTGGGGATCAGGAACCCTTTCCAGCAGAGTCCTGCAGGACCCAGGCAGGTCCAGTGTAGAATATCAGCTGGGATTTCCTCTGGCAGCAGGGCAGTCCTTCTTCTGTAGTATCCACAGGTCTAGGAGTGTACTGAAGAGTTGATCTTAGGGTCCAATATTTATATATGGTGCCAGCTTTGAAATGGGAGGAGCTACTAGACGTCCCTTCCCCCACATCTGCTTCTGGAATTTCCTTCCTCCCTGCCCTCGTCCCAGGTTCTATGGAGTCATAAGAGGTTAGTGTGAAGTTTTTTGTGTGTGCTGAGGCAGCTGCTTTGAGGTGCAAGTGAGGTAGGTGACAACACTGCCCATTCCATCAGGACAGTATGGCCCATTCTGCCAAAACCCAATCCCCCCTTTGTGATATTGTCTGAGAGGAAAACACAAAGGGCAGTTTTGAACTAAACCTAGTCATGTGACCCAGGATATAGGCTGCAGCCTTCAAATGGTTAGGACACAGGCTGCAGAAAACAAATGGTTAGTAAAAGAAAATGCCAAATTTCTAAAAGTGAATATATGAATGGGGAGCGATCCAGTACAGTAGGGATCAAATTTACTATGAATCAAAAAACAAAAGTAACCCCTCATACCTTAGATACTTTGATATATTTAAGTTGTTTATGTTATATTTTCGAACCTCTCAATACCAACGTTTGTTAGGAATATATTACTTTATTTTACACTTTTGCTAGAAATCTTCCAGTGTTGTGCCTCACGTCATTACTAGTTCCTTATAGAATATGTTCAAAATGACTTTGCTCTCCATAGGTTACATTGTCTTCAAACGTTGTATTAATACAGTAATACACAACAGGACTTTACATACAATATAAATGACATGACTCAAGGACAATTGAGAAAATACAGCACATGTCTCAAAGTGACATAACTCATAAACATTTGAAGTTTTTTGAAAATACATAGCAATTACTGAATATATACAACATCTATATGTATCCAACATATATTTAAACTCTTTGCTTATTTGTATATTTCTGTTTTCTTAAGAGACAAGTAGCACACAAGCATATAAACAAGGCATCCCATATAAATAGTACATTGGCTTCCTTGTTTAATGCACAAGTTCTATTTTATTATTCCACCCACACTTAAGTGGTCTTTCCTTTGCCGGTGGCCCCTCTCGGATTTGGGGCATACTCCAATTATATAAAGAAACCTTAGAGCCAAAGAGCGATCAATCAATTCACATACGTTATATATACATTTGTTCCTTATGAACAAATCCTTTATGCCCTCAAAGTCACAAAGATAAACCAATGCATTTCGACCTTCTAGATGGGCCTGTCACTTTTATGAAGGTCTTCCTCAGGGCTTACTTTCAATGGTAGTAGATACTGTGAGTGTAACCAGGAGAATGAGTAAAAAAGGAGAAAGAAAACATATATTTTAAGTGACCAGAGTGCATGTCATAATTAAGCATGACTTCATGCAATCCATGTATGAGCCCATACCTTTATTTTGCCTGCTCAGTATGCCAGTCCGGCAGCATTCACATTTATGTAGCCATGTGAAACTCGGCATCTAATTAGAATTTAAATCAGATGGAAGAAGAAATGAATGATGTTCGAAAATATAACATAACCTACTTAAATATATGGCAGTATCTATGGTATGAGGAGTTTATTTTTTATTTTTTGATTCTTTTTTGATTAACTTTCTAAAAGTGACATTTTCAGGATTGTAACTTAAAATCCAACTTTATTATTAAATAGGGCTTTAAATTACAATTTCTTTGAGTGTCAACATGACATTTCAACATATTCCCAAACAAACATTATCACTTAATACATGTAATAAGGTAACCCAATGGCATCCTAAGGGAGAAGTGGGCCTTGCAGGAGTGAAAAGCAGATTTAAGAGTTCCCCACCACCAGGACATGTAAAACTTAAGAGAACATGTCCACATTTTTAATACACTGCAACCTGTCCAATGGGCTGTTTAGAGCCTAACCTAGGGATTACTTATCTGTATTAAAAAGGAAGATTTTGGTATGGCAAAAAGTGAAATAAGAGTTTAATATTGCAAACAGGCTGCAATGGCAGACCTGAAACATATCTATAAAGGCTTCTTAAGTGGGTGACATAATACGTGATGCAGTCACACAAGTTGCTATACTAAAAGCGAATGTACTCCCTATACCATAAATCTCAATGTGATTGATTGGCCCACAAGTAGCATTTGATTTACAGGCCCTGAGTACATGTGGTTCCACTTTACCAGAGACTTTTAAGTAAAGTAAGTGTGCCAAGTGGGAGTGTTCAGAGTAGAGAGCATGAGCACTTTTAACAAGGATGAGCTTTGGTAAAGCACACAAAGTCCTAGGGCCAATAATACCAATGCTGCAAAAAAGGAGGAGTCCACACAAAGGTTTGAGGTAAAACCACACCAAGGATGTCAGTTCTAACAGTGAAGAAATGCACCTGTGACATGTAGAGTTAAATATCACCTGTGGACTGCAGCAATGATCTTGCGATCCACTACAGTGACAAAGAAACATGGCTCAGGCCTACCCAGTGAGGTAGCCTTGACAACAGCAACTTAATAGCTTTTGGAGTGAGCTGTCATAATAACCCTTCATGACAGGTGAAAACTCTGCTTTGAAATATTATTAAGTCACCCTTGAGTTCACTTTGTTGCCCACAAGGTAGGGTGTTTGATATTTGAAAGGAGTACTGGTGTAAATAGGCATGTTACTCCAGTTACTAGTCCCCAAAAGCTATTTTTTCCAGCACAGCTGTAGCTGATTCCTCGACAATGTCAAAGTACAGATTATAAACTTTAATCTGTAATTTTAACACAGGAAAGGGCTACAGAAATCAGCTTTTTTATTAGTTAAACACAATTTAATAATAAAGTCAGATTTATAATAATTATTTAAGGAAAATATCTTTTAGAAACTTACCTTTTACCTATTTGAACCTCTAATCAGCTAATTAGCATTGGCCTACTGACAGCTGGTATAAAAGTGTTTGAACTTAATGAGGTTTGAAAACTGCTCCCAGAGCAGGAACAATAGCCTGGGTGTGGTGAGGTGTTTTGCTTCTTCTTGTACAAAGTCAGTTATAGTGGTCCCAGGAGTGTAATTAAAATGTAAACGGCCTACCCTTTCACAAATGAGACCCACAGAAAACATTGGTTTATTCCTCCAGCCAGGCTGTCATCAATCCCAGTGGGAGGGTAACTACGCCCAGAACTGGTTTTACAACACCACAGAGGAAGAGACTGCTTACATGCCTCTGGGTGAGCACACACACTCTGTGCAAGGGAGGAACGGTTTCTCCATCTTATTTTTTGTGACTAAGGTACACTTTGGAATTGTTTGCAGTTGTAACTGCAGCAAAAGCGGGTAGTTTTGCTACCCATTCGTTAGGGAGGAGGCAGGAGTCATCCCCTATGACTAGCTGATGCTAAAAATAAATGTAGTTCCTCCTGGCACCTTCAATAGAATACATTCTTGTATTTGTGGAAGATACGAAGAGGACTGATCCTGCTTGCTGAACCTTGGAGGAGCCATAAATATCTGGGATTGTTCCTTCCAGTACCCAGGGTGTGGATTCAAATGTTCAGATGACTGACTTTGGTGTGGCTCCAGGAACACAACAAGCTGCAAGAACCCTTTTTCTGAAGTGATCAGTTGACTAGTACCAAGGGGAAATTTAGCGCACCTTTGCAGGTTTGAGTCTAGGCCCTTTAATGCTAGCCATGAGGACCTGAGAGCCTTGGAAGTGAGTTCGAGGAGCTGCACAATCTTCGAACAGCAAGGAATTTTGTGGACTTCCAAGACCCCGAAAACCATCAGGACAGCCTTGCAGCAAAGGCGTCCTATTTCAATGCACCCTTCCTCAGACACAGTTTCAGGCTTTCCCCTCTACTAAGTCAGAAGATAAAATCTTTGACTGAGATGAATCTGCTTGGTTTATCCTGTCTGCAATATATTGAGAACTGCCTGAAGTTATGTATAGGTGGTGGTCTACCACTTCCATAAATTCTCATTGGTGCTTAGTGCTTTTTGCCACTATTTTTACTTTTTCAAGAATCATGTCTCTGGTTCCTCCTATGGATGTAATTAATTTTGTTTATTATATTTTACTTTATTTTTCTAATTTGGTTTGCAATATTTATTGTTTCATGTTTTGATACTGCATACATACTTTACAACTATCCATAAGTTAAGCTTGTCTCTGCCACATCTACCAGGGTGTTAAGCGCAGGTTAATTTAGCTAGTCTAAGGCTCACTTGGACAAGTTACTGTTTTCATTCCTTGAGGTGGGCAACCACCCACCCAAAATTAAATTCACTTTCTTACAGAATAGAAACTTTTCAATTCAGAGTCACTAGAACAGTGGCCACACTTTGAATAATCATTTTTGGTATTTGACCATGATGTTCACAGGTTTGCTGTGAGAGCAATGGTCACCAAACTGAGAAAAGATGGTTCAGTGCTTCCTCTTTAACATTTTTAATATATAATGAGATTTTTGAATGTTCTTTACCTTCATGGTCTAGTTTCGCTGGTCCCCATCTTCTTCTCCTTCTTCCTTGGCTCTCTGGTTAAAGTTCTGTGCTGCAATTCCCAGAACCCCCGGTTCGACCTTGCTGTGGGGAGTGACATTTTTGGTTTGTTTATGCCTTGTGATTTGTTTGCTTTTGGTTTAGCTGCCCTGATTTGCCTTGCCCAAATTGTTTGCCTCCACTTTTATTTCATTGTAAGCAACTGCTAAGTGGTAATTAGTGTTGTTTTTGTTTTGGTTATGTATTGCCGTTACAAATACCAATTCTCCCAGCATTTCTGCTGCTTCCTCTCTCCATCCCTCTCGCCTCGGCCCCTCCCACCTCCCAGGAATAATTATTTAGCCCGCTGTGCAGCCCCTGTAAGCAGCTCCCTGACAGATCATCCTACCTCCCAGGACTACTTTTCAAGGCTGCTGTGCAGACATGCCCCCGTCACGCTAAAGGCAAGCCTGTCTTAGCCCGACTGCACCTGGACCATGCCCAGCGCCAGGACCCTTGGTTCTCTCACCCCACAAAACTACACCACTGCAGACAACCGATCCCCAGACCCACCAACACCAACTGCTGCCGTACATCCCCATGTACTTCCAAAGGACCGTTCTCCTGCTGACACTGCCAGCTTACGATTAGCACCAAAGCAATCAACAACACCATAGACACTGTAAACGTGGCCACATCCACCACGTCAACGGAGACCACCATGGCACAACACCAAGGCATCCTACTCAATGCTTGAACACTCGGTAAATACTATTCGCTGCACAACATCCCCAGGTGACACAGCCCTGATAATGCAACAGCTCAACTTCCGGCTCCACACAGACTAAAAAAGGACCATCAGAGGCACCTGTGCCTACAGACCACTTGGACCCCACCCCAGCGTCTGCAGTGCCATCTCAGACATCATCACCTCACTTGAAATCAAATACATCTTCCTTGGGGACTTCAATTTCCACCTCAAAGACCCCAACAACGCCCACACCACTGACCTCTTGGAGAACCTGAGCAATATTGGCCCCAAAAAGCTTGTCACTGACCCTAACCCCATAGCAGGACACAAGCTTAACACCATTTTACCCACAGCAATAAAATCAGATACAACGATGCCACTCAACTCACCTAGTCCGACCACTACAGAGTCCACTTCACCATTGCAGGACCACTGGCACAGTACCCACCAGACCCACCTTTACAGACTGGAAAAAGGTATCAGAAGACCAGTGGCGGACGGACAGTGATAGTGTCTACTTGCTCCCACACAACGCAAGACTCTGTGCTCTCTCTGACCTAGAAACGATCTGAAATGCTATTTGGCACCTTTTTTTGTACTGAATTGTATTTTAACTGTGTCACTCTATTTTAATACTATCAGTTGTTTCTACCTTGCATTGTACCTTGCATTGTACTGGGCTCTTTATGTCCTCTATATACTCTTCGCCAGCCTTCTGCTCCCATCCGCCACGGCGTTAATTGCGGATTGAGCAGAGAGCAGAAGACACGCGCCCTCCTCCCTTCCTGTTCAGCTACTTCTGGGCGGGAGGGCAGGGTGCGCCCTATTTGTTTCCCAGACTCCCCTGCCTACTTAAGCTCATGCTGGTGCAGATGACACATAGTTAGTAGTTGTGCTATCCTATAACCCCACGGGGAGCCTCTAAATTCACGGAGGACGTAACAGCGGTTGCGGACTGGATGACATCGAATTGCCTCCAACTGAATGCCACCAAATCGGAAATCCTGCTGGTGGGGAAAAACACTGATCTGTTGAGTGAGCAATGGTGGCCTTCTGCCCTAGGCTCCCCACCTACATCCACACAGACGGTCAAAATCCTGGACATTTGGATGGATAGGACACTCACCTTCCAGCCCCAAACCAAGGCAGTGGTAGGAGTCTGTTTCGGGCTCCTTCGTGGTCTCATACCTTTGTTGGGCTTTTTTTAGGGGAAAAACTCGGCAGGTTATTATTCAGGCCACTATATTATCGAGGTTGGATTACGCTGGTGCTCTGTATCTAGGGCTTAACAGAGTAGAGATACAGCTCCTCAAAAGTTTTTTTTAAAGCTCTGTGCATTGCCCACCGAGTTCTAATACCTCAATCATCTGAAATCCTAGCAGATCTCCTCGTACCTTACTCTCCCACTCGTCTCTTGCATTCTTTAAACCAGTATCTGCCATCCGTCCCACTGGTTAAGAGAGCCAGAGAAGGAAGACACTCTTTCTGAGCTTTGGCCCTCAAAATCTGGAACTCCCTTCCTGTGAATATCAGAAGCCTTCAAAATCATGCTGCTTTCCGCAAGGCCATAAAAAGCTCATCATTTATCTAAATAATCGTTTTCTGCATTTTTGGCCCAGTCACCTATCTTTTGTTTGAGCCTAGCGCTGGGTTGTTCCTTGGCCGTGTCAGCCATGCACTCTATAAACAGTATAACATACCATAACATTACCGTGGAACAACACTTTTCGCTCCTACCTCCCAAACTCTACAAATGACCCAGAACAAGCATGAAAAAAGTTTTCCCAGTGGATCACAGAATGCACCAACACAACCAACCCCACCAAGACAGCCGAAGTCAAAGGACCAATCAAAATAGCTAGCTTGTTTACAGAGGAATTGAACTCCTCCAAATGCAACAGCTGGCAGCCAAAATGAAAGCGGTGCATCAGCCAAAAAATGGAAGAGTGCCCCGCTTTCAATACCACTCTCAACGAATACTACCACTTCCTGACACAAACAAAAAAGAAAACCCTGGCAGACCACATTGATGGCATCGCAAGCCACATCATGGAACTCTTCGCTATTGTGAAGGAGTTTTCTAATCACACAGCCACGAGAATTGCATTACACCCCCAGGAACTGTGCAACAACCTTGCTGGCTTCTTCCATGACAAGATCTCAGCCATCTATGAACACTTCAAACCTCAACCCTCTGCCGTCAACAGCTTCAACAAGCTCACAACCTTGACCACAAAACTCACTCACTGGGACCCCCTCACTACGCAAGACACTATTTCCAGCAGGAACACCCACGGACCCATGCACCCAGTACATTTTCAAACTCTTAAGCATAACAATCAGTGATGAGCTCCTGAAGGTCCAGAACACCTCCATCACCTGGGCCTCCTTCCCTGAAAACTATAAATACGCTGAAGTGAGACCCCTCCTGAAGAAACCGTCAGCCGACCCAGCCAATCCAAAGAACTACTATCCCATCTTTTTGATCCCCAATCTAGAAAAAGTCTTTGAGAAAGTGATAACCAAAAACTCACCCAACACCTAGAAGACCACAATCTCCTGGAACCCTCCCAACCCAGATTTCGAGCTAACAAGAGACAGCGTTGATTGAAGCCATCTACATCATAGCTGTCCTGTATTGCAGAGAAATGGAACCACTCATCCTTCTAGACTGTTCACCATGCTCGACACTGTCTCTCATCACATACTGATTAATAGAGTTCACCACATAGGGGTCCAGGAAGATGCCCTCATATGGATCACCTCAAACCTCATGGGCAGAACTCATAGAATCTGCTCCACCCTGCTCCTCAGATCCCAAGAAGATAATTTGTGGAGTCCTGCAAGGATCCTCACTCAACCCCCTGGCTGGCACTGTCAGATCATATGGATTTAACATCATCTCCTACATCGACACCCAGCTCATCCTCTCAACCGCCAAAACCCACTTCCACAGAAGCATCAGGAACATCGCAGACTGGGTGAAGGACAACTGTCTCAGACTCAACATGGACAACCCAGAATTTCTCATCTTTTGGAATAACAACATGCGATGGAACTATTCATGGCGGCCCGTGGTACTTAGCCCACCTCCTGCTCAGGCCGACCACACCTGCAACCTCTGCATCATCTTGTAAAGAAAGCTATTTATGAAGAAACAAGTCAATGCAGTCTCAATCACCTGCTTTCACACACTGAGCATGCTCAGCAAGATTTTGAAGTGTCTTCCCGCCAACATCTGAAAGACCAACATGCAGACCCTCATCACCAGCAGACTGGACTTTGGAAACACGCTCTACGTAAGACTCACCGCATACCCCATGAAAAGACTCTAGACAACAAAAAACTCAACAACAAAACTCATTCTTTACCTCACCAGAAGGATCCACATCACGCCTCATGTCCGGAAACTACACTGGCTCCCGATTAGAAGAGATGCCAGTTCAAGATGCTGACCCATGCCTGCAAGGCCCTAAATGATAACGGTCCTGCATAAATCAACAGACACCAGACCTTCCTCCAACTGACCAGGCACCTTTGATCCGCCTCCCTCTCCCTTGCAGATACCCCACGGATCTACCAAACCAACAGGGAAAACACTCATTCTTGCACCTGGCAGTCAAGACTTGGAAAAATCCCCCACCACACCTAAAGACAGCACCGTCGCTCCAGTATTTCAAGAAGCAACTCAAGACCTTGTTGTTCAAATGATTTACCATCATGCAGCAGTAATTTACACAGCTTGCTGTTTTCCTCTTTGACAATACTAAGCATTTGAGAAAGGTATCATTTATTCCTAGAGGCATTCCAGCATATTGTATTAGTATCTCTCAGCATTTATGCGGCTGTCAGAAAAGACAGTGAAAACAGCAAAGGCATAATCTGAAATGGGCTGTAGTTGCTTCCTTTGCCTGAAATCATATCAGTATTTGCAATATACAAATCTAATTAGAACATCTAGCTATCACTTCATAGAATTGTGCCATGATACAATTTGCATTATTTTTTTATATGCAATATGCAGGGGAGCTGACGATTGCAACTGACTGTTACTACGTCCTTGATGTAAGTATCACACCGTGCAGGTACACAAATGCAGTGCTTTCATGGCATGGTATGTCAGGTTATTTAAATTATAATAAACAGTAGCAAAGCCAATATGATTCAGTATTAACTTGCTGACCTAATGGAATTTTTCTTTTGTTGCCTACATGAAAATCCATGCACTATGGCATATGCAAACACCTCTGGCAAATGTGCTTAAATGTATTTTTATTATAGGAAACATATTGCAAGGTGCCTACTGATGCTGGTTCATGCATCATGATGCACATGCGCATACCTATTGAAGACTGTTAGCCAGATATATGGATCCATTATAATAGATGGCTATGTTATGTATATTAAAGGGAAAACAATTTAAAAAGTGCACAATTTAAAAAGTGCACATAAGCACTGAAAATGAAGTGAGTGGCTCGCAGTACTCTGCAGTTTGAAGGACTTACCTAAATAATAATATTATTAATAATAATAAATTAAAGCAGAGTTAGTAGTATGGGGGAGTGCAATGGGAATAAAAATAGAGCATGTGTGGGAGGCCTAGGTTGGTTATTACCAAGAGGATAACGGCCACTCTTTGGGTCCCAGTGGTGTGAAAGCCACTCAAGTGAAAGCACTCCTCAATTACGTCATAATCATTTCTACAAAAGGATACTCGTTAGAGGCATTTTACACACTTAGACATCAAGTAATTTTTAGGGGTGAATTATTAACGCACTGTAAGAAATTTGGGGGCATTTGTAGGTATTCTCTATTTACCAATTCTTAAATACCTAATTTTACCGATTCGGTATTTAAGAATCTGTAAATAGTATGTAGGTAAAAATTCGGTAACTTTTACCGAATCGGTAAATACCATTCATTCCTATGGGCCTGGAGTCCAATTTTCCTTCTTCTGACTGCACAGCAGTCCATCTTCTGAACTTTCATCAGGTCCAAGAGTGTTCTTATAAGAGGTTGTAAATGTTCCATTTTATCCCCAGTTCCAACCTGCTTAGGAGAGAAATTGGCCTTTTGCCCCTATGTCTGAAAGGACTACACAAAACACCAAAGGAGAGCCATTCCCAGTCATGGGACCCTGAACATTGGCAGAAAGGCACATTTGGTTGATGCAGAAAAATGGAATTTTCTAAAAGTGGCATATTTATTTTATTTATTTGATTTATATAGCGCATTATAACCCAGGGGTCTCTAAGCGCCTAACCCAGGGGTCTCTAAGCTTGTCCAAATAATAATTTAAAATCCAACTTTACCATCAAAGATTACCTTAAGTTACGAATGAGTGGGAGAAGCAGCTCTCTATCTGTCCCCAAACTGAAATTATCACTTATTACGTGTAATGAGGCATGTCACCGGTAGGCAATGGGGGAGATACCCATACAACAGTGAAATACAACATTAGCAGTTAGTCACTGTCAGAACATGTACAACCTAAATACGAGTCCTACTTTTTAAATACCACGTACTCAGTGCACCCTTTGCTAACCGGCAACCTTGTGCACCCTGTGCTAACTGGCAAACTAAACCCTTTGCCAGGCCTAAAACGTCCATTTTAATATTTATAAGTTATCCCTAAGGTAACCTTAGGTTAGGGTTATGTCCTTCCTTAGGGGTGACTTATGCATATTAAAAAGGAAGGTTTAGGTATGGCAAACTGTTTAGTTTACCCATTCAAAATGGCAAGTTAAAACTGCACTACTTATTGCAGTGGCAGGCTTAATACATGTTTTACAGTACTTCTTTTTTTTTAAGTTTCAAAAGAATTTATTGAAAAATAGGATTGCAATAGAAAACATGCTGTATATCAGCATTACAGAATACAAAGCAATCAGGCAAGAATTGGACAATGCGATGCAAAATAGGAAAAATGAAAGAAGAGAGGGGGAGATGGAAAGAAAAGGGGAAGAGAGAGAAAAAGTTGGTGTTGCTGGCACCATGAGTGTTGCAGTCCACTAGTAGCTTTGAATTTACAGGCCGTGGTGCATGTAGTGCCATTCACTAGGGACATATAAGTAGATTAAAGGTAGGCCAGGGTGAAATTGTAATATCGTCGGAGTAATTAGGGTAATTTTGTCTTATCTTTGTGGCACAAAATTACGCAATCATACATAATTGTGAGCAATTTTAGGGCAAAAATGCCTACTGCAAGTGGACAGCAACATCACATGAGTGATTGCTACTTTCTGCTGTTAATTTCATGTTGCATTTAGTGCTATTTTCTTAGCCTAAAATGCGTCCCTTAATTTATCTTGCGCATAATGATGCATTTTGAGCTATGAAAATATTGCTAAATTCAGAATTGCGCTTCTTGTGTAATTCGTTGTAATCTCATATTATTGCGCTGTAATTTGTGCAATTAAATTACAGCAAATTGTGTGAGTTGCGACTACCCTTAATTAACCCCTTCACCGCGGGGCTAATTCCCCTGCGGCCCTGGGGGGAGGAGGGCGCGTGCAGCGCCATGGTGCTCGTGATGAGCTCGGCTCGTCACGCTGCGCGGTGGTTCTGTGCTCATGATGAGCTAAGCTCGTCATGACCACACCCGTTTTCATGGAACGCTCAGTACAGCAGGGGAATTAGCCTGCGTATGAGCACCGCGCGGGTAATGACGAGCTGAGCACAGCGCCACCGTGCTTCATAGCGAGCTGAGCTCGTCATGAGCACGGAAGGTGTTAAAGGTACCAATTGTGTGAATGCCAACTTAAACCATGTTTAGGGGAGAGAGCACAAACACTTTACCACTAATGCCAACATACTCAGCTTCAGCAAAACAAGGGAGTGAAGGCAAAATGTTTGGGTGAGGATGTCTGTCATAACAAGTGCTTTAAATGTCTTAAAACTGATTGAAAGCCATTGTGGACTGCCTTACAGTGGAGAATATAAGTGAAATCATGTTGCCTTGTTTTGTTGTTCAGTATATGTAGAACCTCAGCACAATAGCAGTGTTGCTGGTTTCTTCAGGGTGTGGGAAGCAGCTGTGGCCTGGAATATGTGAAAGTGGGTGGAATAGAGATTTTACACGCAAGTGTTTAAGCAGTGACTATGGACATTAACATTTCCAAGATGCAGTCATTGTGTGTCTGTTCCATTGTAATCGCTGAACGTAATTTTAATTTTTTTTACAGATAATTTAATTGGTTCACCATCCATGCAACTTAGGTACGGCTCTGAAGACGAACCATTCAGGACTGTGATGATGTGTGAATGTTTGTGTAACATTAAGGATGGCTAGAATGTTTTAGTGTGTGCAGATAATAAATCAATGGATAAACTGTTTGTCATAAAGATACCATCGGAAAACTGCACAGTCCCACAGAGAATAGCCTTTAAAGACATCAAATACATGTTCTTTGAGGGAGATTGATAAACAGAACATTTTACTACTACCAAGTGCCCTTTTTCAAGATTTAAGAGGTTGCATTACGAGTGGTTCACCCCACAAAGCCACTATAGGTGCACAAGTTATTCGCAACTTTGATCTGATATTGGTAATGTAAGAAAACTCAAGGACTATTTCTATCCAAATATTAACCTCAGTTATTCTGTTTGCATAGATTTCAAAGTTAGTTTGACTTTTCCTTCAAAAGCCATGAGGAATCAACTTCTGATAACATTGCAGATATTTCCACAGGGGGAAGGCTTCTGCCTATGTGAGGAAGTGCTGCAAGGCTCGACAGATCTGCTGCAATGTGTCACATCCTACACTTATATGGTCACACGACATTTCTATGGCCTAATTTCTAAGCCTTATATTAACCTCACTGGAAGCCATCACTAAAAACACGCCCAGGTATTCAGTTTAAAGGCTGAAAAACAAATTTATTTATTTATTTATTTATGATATTTGTAGAGCGCATGCAATGGCCCGAGGGCGTCTCGGCGCTAAGTGTCTGAGTGTTTACCCTAGAAAATGAATGATTTATTGACTAAAGAGCCAGGTCTTAAATGGGCACCTGTTGATGAAGTACTCAACCCAACCCCTTGCAAACCTGTAGGAGTATAACCATTGACTGTCAGTGTAGGCATCTGCACAAAATCAAAGAATTAAACCTAACTACCTTGAATTGGTTGATCTGGGTAAAATCTCCCTCTCGGACCACCTAAATATACCACACGAGGAACAAGATTCACAAAGGTTTAGCATTGGGTTAGCGTTATATTTTTAGCGCTAACTGAGGCGAAACTTTTTTTCATTATTTTGAACCAAGGGGCATTACATTGGTGGGACATGGGCAATCCCATGCAACCACCAATGCAACCACCCATGCTTTTTGACACTATAACCTATGTACTAACATAATCAGACAGGGTTTAGTGTCCTTAATTAACGTAGCTGAGAAGCAGGCATTAAAAGGAGAAATGTTTTTATTTCTCTTTTTTTCTGACTTTGCATGTGTGCTACACTGTGCAGCACACATACAAAATAGAAAAAGCTTTAAGGTGTCACTAGTAATAGTATTTGGCACAGTAAGGACACCCTTCATGTACAAAACCTATGGTAGACTAAGGCACGCACCCTTGCACTATGACGCTAAGCTGTGCCTAATGCACATCAGCTGATATCTGTGCAGCACTAGGGAGATGCATGCAGTGAATCAAGGGTAAACAAAGTTAACACCAGATTACAACAAAATTAAGCTGACTTCACATGATGCAAAATAAGAAGAACACTGTGAATATGATGATTAGCAGCCTGACAAAATTGGTGTGGAGGCTACCAGGTGCCAGGTAAACATTGACACTGAAGGAAAAATATCATATTCAATAAGTGGATGACTGTTTAATGTTGACAATCACACCACCCAGTATAAAAGCCCAGTAAAATACCATCAGTCAGACTGTTCAAACATGTGGATCCCAGATGACTGCAATGGGGCAGCAACACTAGTTCCTGAATCCTCCTTAGACAGGCCCTCGGTTTGTAGGAGACACTGCTCCAGTGGCAAATCCCAGTGGGAAGGGAGTTGGTTTGGAGAGAGCATGTAGAATCAAAGATGCCATGGCTCCTCTACTCATCAGCAACACTGCAGCGGGCATTCCCACCAGTCTGACAAATGGTACCAGTATGACATTGCGACTGAGCTCAGCACATAGTAAAATCACGTCTGTTAATGCATATCTCCGTTTCTTTTTGTTCAATGGAGCTGGCAAAACAGAGTCCTGAGAGCCGGGAAACAGGTAAGTGGCAGGGGAAAAGGCTACGTGAAGGGAAGGAGTGTGGACGGTCTTTAAATAAGACTGCTTTAGAACTTTCATAAAGGTTACATTCTAATTATTTTTAACAAGGAACAGGTGCAGAAAATTAACTTGATGAGGCTGCCTTCTAGAAGGTTCTTTAGAATGTTCCCAAAGGTCTTGTTCTAATTGCTTATAGCAAGGAACAGTTGAAGATGATTAATTTAATGAGGCTGTTTTGTAGAAGGTGTTTTAGAATGTTCACAGAGGTCTCTTTCTAATTGCTTATAGCAAGGAACAGGTGCAGGGGAGCAATTTGATGAGGGCTGTCTTCCGGAAGGTTCGTGTTGAGGTCATTTATGTCAGTTGCTTGATGCTTATTCTAGGCTTAACCTGAAACATGAACTAACATATGCATGGCAAAACACTTGTAAAAACTATTAAGCCTTTTCAAACACACCTGGGAACACCAGCTGCAGCTAGCTATTACAACAGTAGGTCATATGGTCAAAAGTGTGGTTACAAGATGTTTGTTCATTCATAAGCGTTGGGAGGAATGATATGAGTCATGCCTGTATAATGTGATAGCCAAGAGAGGTGAGCTGTGGCAGGAATCCTGATTAGGTTTTTCTGAGACTGTTGGTAATAGCCTTTTCTGTAGGGTCACCTCCAAACATTTTGCCTTTCTTCTCCCCTTTTGCTGAATTAATTTTTGTAGGCTTTAGGAGCACAGTACCCTTGCTAAGCAGTGTTATAGTGCATGTCCTCTCCCCCTAAAATACATTAACATTGGCTTATCCATAACTGCCATTTTTCATTTGCTCATTAGCTTTCCATCTTGTGTGTTTTGCTGTTCACCCTATGTGGGAAGGGTATGACCAGACGTGGGTCCCGTGCTCACTAAGCCACTGGAGCCAAGCTATCCTGGCTGAAGACGGCTGATAGCCAGATACCGGTCCTAGGATGCTTGATTCTGGTCCAGGGAAGACATGGCTTGGCAGTTCGGGCTGGACTGTTCCCATGAGGCACAGGGTCAAGACTGATTTGCATATGGCCATGTCTGAACTGGGGTGGCTTGGTGAGCAAAATAACAATGGATTAAATCCAGATCTGTGACTGGGGGTGAATGTTTTGCCATTGTGCAACATTCCGTCCATCATCTTGTGTGTTTTGCTGATCACCCTATGTGGGAAGGGTATGCCCAGACGTGGGTCCCGTGCTCACTAAGCCACTGGAGTCAAGCTATCCTGGCTGAAGACGGCTGATAGCCAGAAACCGGTCCTAGGATGCTTGATTCTGGTCCAGGGAAGACATGGCTTGGCAGTTCGGGCTGGACTGTTCCCATGAGGCACAGGGTCAAGACTGATTTGCATATGGCCATGTCTGAACTGGGGTGGCTTGGTGAGCAAAATAACAATGGATTAAATCCAGATCTGTGACTGGGGGTGAATGTTTTGCCATTGTGCAACATTCCGTCCATCATCTTGTGTGTTTTGCTAGTGGGCCAGCAGCACTGATTGTGCCACCCAATTAAGCAACCCTTTAAACATGGATCCGGCCCACCATTGCAGAGTCTGCATGTGCAGTTTAAACTGCCATGTCGACCTGGCTCATGGCAACACAACCCTTCCTTTTAATACATATAAGTCACCCCTAAGCTAGGCCCTCAACAGCCCAGTGGCAGGGTTTAGTGTATTTATAAAGTAGGACATGCACTTTTAAGTTTAACATATCCTGGTATTGAGAAATTCACAAATTTGTTTTTCACTACTGCGAGGCCTACCCACCTCTTAGGATAACAGTGGGGACTCCTTAATACATTTAATAAGCTGTAATTCCTAATTGAGAAGAGGTGGACCTGACATGTTTAGTACTTATGGAATGTACTTATAAATCCTCTTTAAAGTCAAGTTTTTGAAAGTTGGCATTTTCTGCTCTCGTCCCTGTGTGCCTGCAGCCTGTCACTGATTACATGTATGGGTTGGGTGACAGCTGGGCTTTGTCTAGTTCCCCTAGACAGCCACACATACAGGGAGCACAGGTGTGATTTAATGGGCCATCCTGGGAGGATGGGAAGGAGTAGCTGGGAAAAGCCTTACAAATTAGGATAGGCAATGTACTATCCACACACAAAGGGCCTCGATACCCCCCTTGTAGTGAGTCTGGAGCTGGGCAAGAAAGGGAGGACCTCTGTGCACTTCAACGATCCTTCAATGAAGTCTCCTCCACTTCAAAGGCACTACTGGTTATCAGTGTAGAGAAGGAATGTAGCAAACTCTGAGAATATATCTAGACCCTAAACCAACATGTAATGATACATACTATACAGCATCAAAATAAATATATACTGAAACAGTGATATATCAAAAATTCTTGAATCCTTTTATTTTAATTGTAGTATATTTTCTTATTTTTTTCCCCTCTTTCTTATTCATTTTGTATCTTCAATAAAAACATTTGTGAATTTAATAAATGACATTCAGGTTCTGTAAATAGGAAATGTTACAAATAGAACAGTGCAAAAACAATTAATGTGAACAAAAACACTACATAGAAAAAATATCATAAAAAAAGAGGTGATATACGATATAACCAGTCGTTGGAAGATTGGATGAAGGCAATGCGGTTGAATGGAACACTGGTTATCAGAACTGGACCTCAGACCCTACCACTTGAGTACACTACTGGACCTGTGGATACACTGCCAAAAGGAAGGACTGTCACTCTCCTCAACTGCTGCTCTATAAGAACTGCTGTCTGCTGCCCTCATGCCTGGAGAGGGAGAACTGGACCTAGAACCTACCTTGAACCCAGGACCCCACAGTAACTTAAATGGTTAATCTGCTGGCCGCCTGATCTGAGCCTCAGGGACAAGAAAGGGTCCCCACAGCTCCTCCTGAACCCATCTTCAATGAGTTCCTGACCCCCCTAGAGGCTCCTCCCAGGACCCTGTTCCCTTGGGTGGATCTGTAGCTCTTAAAATCAAGCAAATGTGTGTGTTTGCACCTGAATAGCCCCACATGCCTGAAGAATCAGAATGAGCAGCTGCAAGTTTGTCTCTTCACACAGCAAGTATGGCCCGCTGGCATGGATTGCCACAGTGAGGCTTCATCCCGCCTGTTCGCAATGCCAGGCCTGCTCTTCACACCTCCCCAACCACCACCAGCGACGCTCTCCTTGCTCCCAACAAACATCAGCCCCATGAATAGGACTCTTGGCACAATTCTTGAGAAGGTAAAACTTCAGCGGGACATATCTGGGACTGTATCTGACCCGTGCTCCATCACTGTCGGCTTAAACGTTTGATTCAACACAGTCTAGTGCGCTTTATGCTACTAGACACTACATTTTAACTCTGGTTCTACTCAACAGATTTTGGTCATTTTGGTCTTGTTTTGTTCATTAAATTAAGGTCTAATTTCCTAGCCTGGCATTGAATCTTTTTGTCTGGGGAATTCACTATTTTACAGTTTGAAATGTTGTACACATGCATTACACATTGTCTCCCAAGTAAAGCCTGACTGCTCTGTACCAACCTATCAGACGGTGAGCACAGGTTAATCTAGGGCATTTTTGTGGCTTATCCTTACTAGGATTGTGGTTACTGCTTGATCCGGGCTTCCACCCCAATCAACCAGGAACCCAATTTCTAACAAGGATAATCCAAATGTGACAGACACAAGTAAGTATTCCAATACCAGAATAGGATGGCCCTTTGCTCAATCTGCCTGTTCTGGCTATGGACTGATCCAAGACACAAATGTCATTAAAGCAAAGCAGTGGATGAAGTGGCTGGACTAAAGACACATGAAAGAAGAGTCCCATCAAATCATCAAATAATGAGTATGTATCTGTGATGTATCAGAAACAATAGGTCCTGCCAACAAACGGCTAAAGCTGTCTGTCACCCAGACCTAAAAACTACTGTGTATGTGTTTGCAGTCAGATTATGAACATTATCAATACCTTTGCTCCTCAAAAATCAATCTTGACTTTATGACATTGAAAATAAAAATATATACTGGATTGAAAAGTATCCAGTATACATGCATCATGCAACATTATGTGCATACATATCCTTCATAGAATGGCTTAGACAGGTCTGTGGGGGGGATGCTGATTAGTTGATTAACTCATCATGAAATTGATTTGGTTGTTATGAAAGGATTTCAGGCATTTGTAAGACATCCCAAGCCTTCAAATGCCAATATATTGTCCTTGACTATTCAAGGGTAAATAATGGAATACAAAGGCAAGTTTTAGGTTGCTAATACTTTGACAAAGGTTTGGTAAAAGATGTTATGTCTCCCTACCTGTCCATACCTGACCAGAGTGGTTCTATGTCAAGGCAATATTTAGCAACTGCCTTTGGCCACGCCAGAAGAAAGTGCCAAATTACCCGTAACTGCAAAATATCCCATTTCCAGGCGTGAAGGGCAACAAAATGTATCTTTGCTTAGGATGAAACAAAATCCTTGCATATGCATTTTCAGATCATGCATAATAGTGTTAGCTGTATGTCAAGTTGTTTAAAATGAAGTCATAAAAACTAAATAGAGAGGGAATATGGTCCGCCACTCTTGTCTTAGATTGTCATTCACATTTTGGATAAATCCACAGTGCGGCATTTTTAGAGAGATACCACATATCTCTCATGATCAGCCACTGCTTTATTGACAGTCAATTACATTTTGGATTAGCTCACAGACTAGTCATTTATAAATTGCAGTGTCAGTCATTTTGCCTCCTTACGTCTGAGTCTGCTTTAGGAAACAAATGTTGTCTTCGGCATTAATCATTCTCTTGTAGAGTTGCTTCAGATTCTTCTAGTACTGTTGCTTGTTCTGGCATAGTTGGCCACAGAAGCTCACCATAAAGTGTCTATGGTTTCTTTCACATCTGAGGAGTCCTATTGCTCCAAGCACCACATGACGGTTACTTACTTTATGACCCAGTTATGGCCTGAGCATCAAGCATCTGGGTTTTCTCTATAGAAAGATAAATAAAAAATAGCAACACTCAAAAGCACTTTAGGAAATTAGTGAAAACTTTCAAACACCTAAGGGCATAATTATGAGAGATTTCTCAAGGCTTGCATGGTGCAAAAGCTGTGCTGCACTGAAAACAGCTGCGTCGGTCAATTTAACATATACAACGCAAATGTATTGCAGTGATATTTGTGGGTTTGCCAATGCATCACGCATCATTGGGAAGCCTAATATGCATCAGAATTGCTGCTCCTCAGCAAACTGTGCAAATGAAATGATGCAGTGGCTGTAGTATAAAAAGAGCAACCCAATAAAACAATTTGGGAAGCTCAACATTGCCTTGAAAATTGTCCTTTTGCAACTAGGAGTCGCTTGGCGACCACCACCATCACCACCCCATAGGCAGCAAGGGAGGAGGGAGCATGTATCATTGACCTCGGGGAGGATGAGGTCATCAAATTCTACATACTCAGGAGGGAGTGTCTCATAGAATTTCTGCACACAATTTGGCCAAGTTTCAAGCCTCCAACTGCAAGACCCAATAAAATTCTCCCAAATGTTAAACCTATGGCTGTGCTCCACATTTTGGTATCTCATTTCTTCCAGATCACAACAGCCAGATTCTCACAAATATCACAGGGAACATTTTCTAGGTTTCTCACCTCTGTCTTAGATGCCCTTCTCAAACTTACATCCGAGTACCTCCTCTTCCCCAAAACTAAACAACTGGACACCAAGCAAGTATTGCCACATGTCCTTGGTGCAATACATTACATACATGTGCAATTTGTGCACCTGCTGCACTATCCTACCTCTTCAGAAACCAGAAACACACATATTCAATCAATGTTCAGGCAATAGTGGATCATCAGGGCATTTTTTTTCAATGAGCTGTCCAAATATCCGGGGAGTGCACATTATGTCTTCATCTCCACCACAGTATTATAAATGAGCAGTTCCGGAATGGGAGATATGTTAATGGCCCACTCATTCGTAAGGAAAGCAGAAATATGCATCATACTGACTAAGAAGTTATAATGTTTGACATATTAGCCATCTCTGTGTTTGTCTATAGAGCTTGTGTCGTGCTGATAGTGGGGTTAACTTACTTGGAACATGTAGACAAGGATGTTCCATTGTGTCATACCCTCACTAACTCTGAAATGTTAGTTGCAAAATACAAATGGTAAGAAGTAGCGTGTCATCTCACACTGTGTTAATGGACAGAACCACATAATATGCACTGGTAAACTAATCAATACACAAATACTGTGGTACACAAGTAAAGTCATTATAAGTATAACGGGTGCATATTAGCTAGGTGTAAGATGAGTGTATGTTCAGTGGTATACCTAGTCTTGGTGTTAGTTAAAGTTCCACTAAAATGTTGACCAGGTTCTCTGGAGAAATCCTGGAAGAAGAAGTTGTAAATACTACTTGTGTCCTGCAATGGAAGTGTAGGCCCAATTCATGTTTAAGTGTCAATTCGTGGTACGTAATACTCGTATGTACACAGATTCACATCCCATTCTGCTAAATAGACTCAAACAGCTTAGATTTCAGGGCAAAGCTCTTGCTTGGATCCAGTCCTATCTCCATGATCGTACCCAAAGTGTGTCTCTTCTACCACATCAATCATCACCCAAGCCTCTGAGTTGCGGTGTACCACTAGGCTCGGCACTAAGCCCCCTGTATTTTCACACCTGCATGGTACCACTCTTTAATCTCATTGACACATGGGATATGAAGGCTGTCTCGTATACAGATGACACCCAGCTGATATTCTCCTTTAAGGATCAGTCAAAGGACCCGTTTGCTAGACTCATGGGGTGCCTGAAAGACACCAACAGCTGGATAAATAACAACAAACTGAAATTAAATGTAGACAAGACGGAGTTCATGTTTTTTGGTCAGCCCTCCCTCCCCTCCCTCAGCACTCTGGTGGCCGGATGAGCTGGGAACCCCGCCTAGTGCTGTAAGATGGCTGGAAGCCTGGGCGTCAAGTGGAATTTAGATTTATCCTTTGAAACTCACATACGCCATGTCTCCTCGATCTGCTTCGGAAAACCGAAAACCCTAAAGAAATTCCTGCACCTCTTGTCGAGGACAGTCGTAGGACTGTAGTCCATGCAACGGTGACGTGCAATGGTGACATCTCACCTGGACTATGCCAACAGTCTTTACCTGGGACTTCCCAGGTATTTGACTCACAGACCATTCAGAATGCGGCTGCAAGACTTATTTGCAAAGTGCCTTTCTGTTATCACATTTCCCCTCACATCAGACTTCTTCATTGGCTCCCGGTAGCAAAACATATTGAATTTAAGGCCCTGATCTTAGCTTTTCACAACACAGGACCTAGATACCTTTGAAAGAGGCTTCTCCCATACCAATATGCCCATACACTGAGATCCAATTCCCAGCTCTTACTCTGCGTCCCCCATTTTGCTAAAGCCAGAAAGAGAGGAAGGCATTTCTCTGTCAGGACAGCTGTGCTCTGGGATGCACCTCCACTGAAGCTACGCATGTCGGATATGTCGGACTCTGAATCTAGGTTACAAAAAACCTTGAAGATATGGCTCTTCTGTTAAGGTTAGACGCTGCCCTAATCTACTTACCTGACTGCAGCTAAGTGCTGGGACACTTCAGCGTGAGGTAGCAGTTTTTTTGTTAAAATATTCAGCCGAACCGTTTGATACAAATATCGTAAGCACTGAGCTGCTAGTATGTAATTTGTAAGAGTGCACCACTTACGTTTTACGATTAGACTAATCAAATTAAAAAAAGTCATTTCAATTGTATTTGTCCAAATTTACTACAATTGCCAAGGATTCCCCATTGAGGAATATGGAAACTAGGTGCACATGCATCAATATAGGCAATTGTGATTCATTAATTGCGATTATTAGGGAATCGTAAACATGGAATCGCAATTGCCTATGCATGGAGGAATCCCCCCAAAAACTTGTGAATTCTACACATTCCTTAATTGCGACTCGCAAATTGTGAGTCACCATTCAGGAATGGCTTCCCATCCATTCCTATGGGCCTATAGGGCCATAGGAATCAATGGGAACTGCATGCGCAATTTGAAAGTACCCAATATGTACTCGATAATTATGCATGCAATTTCAAGGGTGCAAGGGTGCCAAAAGAACACCCTGATGCACCCCTGAAATTGCATTGTTATCACATGTTGCACACACACATGCCCCAAGGGCATGTATGTGTGCAAAATGGAACTTTGAAACATGCACTTCTGTGCATTTTTCAAAGTTCTCGCAAATTACCATCAATTGGAATTAATGGTAATTTGCGTTTCTTAATTGCGAATTCACAATTTTTTTGTTATTGCATTTAGGGACTCGCAATTAGCGATTCCCTAAATGCAATCATAATTTAAGTAATCGCAAATTTTGCGATTACTTAAATTGGGATTTTTGCATTTGGGATGATGCATCTCAAATGCAAAAATTGCGATTGCAAAGGGGCAGATTCTGCGAATCTACCCTTTTGTGACCTCAATTTGCAATTATGAATGTTCCCCTTGTTTCCCCAAACAGATAAAGAGAATTAATATGTTTTGTCAAGAGTTTCCTTTCACACAAAGGCATACATATTCCCCTGGCCTAAGCAGGAAATTTTTGACACAAATATAATTGAACTAAAACACATATGCAGGACGAAAGAGCGACAAAAGAGAATCAACGTGAAAATTATGGGCCACCTTTCAAGAAGCTAAAACTGAAGTCCTACAATGATGATAGTGAGAAAGGTATTGGCACCTCCTGCACCATATATAAGAGATCGGTGAACTCACACCAGCTCCCCCTGTACATGTAAATGTACAGGAATTTATATAGCGCAAATCACCAAGCGGTTTCTAAGCGCTTGCTTAGGGAACCCGTCCTGGTATTCCCCTGTGAGATAACCCCGGCAGGGTATCCACAAGGTGAAAGCCAGGCATCCCGCCGCGAGGGGCCGTTGTGGAGATTAAGCAAGCTATTGCCCAGAGTCGCAGAGTGTGAACCCGTGAATCGAGTAGGCACCGGAGCGAGAATTGTCGAGTCCATGGACATTTTAGGACTCAAGACCCCGCCGAGACGGCAATTGAACCCTGGTCCCGGGCTGACCTCTGCTTCCAGGTCTGCCTCCTCTAACCAGTGAGCCACACTTCTCCACTGCATTAGGATATTGAAATCCAAGAATAGTAGAAGCCGACAAGCTCCCCATCGAAAAAATGGCAGTTAGGTCTCAGCCTGAGAAAACCAAAAGCAAACAAACCCAGATGCCTCAAGTGTAGCCCAAGTCTCTAGGGAAGGTCCACAAAGCTCGACTCCCTGTCCACCATACCCAAATCATGACACCTCAAAGACAGTAAAACACACACTCCTACTGGTTCAGGTGAGCGTTCATGAGTGTCAGGAAAGTTTGTGGTGCTTCTCCATAGCTCAGGAGATGAAGAGCGCCAGGAGCTGACGCCAAGGTAGAGGCTTCCGGGTTGCCCAGGTAGCTGAGGAGGAAGCAGAGAGTGAATTTGATGGTGAAGTCAGGCTAATCAAAGCGGCGAGTAGCTCATATCAAAATAGACAGGCCAGATGGCTTGAGGAAGGGAGGCATGAACTGATGCTCAGGGAGAAATGCCACGCAAATAGGAGTTAAAGCACGGATACAGGACAGCGCACTATTTACATGAGGAAGTGGGCCAGCTACCGGGTGCAGCCCTAGGAAAGGTCATTGCCATCGCCATCCCCCAAGGATATAAGAACTCCAGGAAGGACCGCCCCACCCACCCAGGAGGAAGAATCGCCATCGTCCACAAATCCAGCCTCCGCCTGAGCACAATCCCTGACGAGTCCACAGAACTGATGGAACACCTTCACTTCAAGATACTGGCCAGCTCCACCACCGCCCTCTGAGGAACCCTCATCTACCGACCCCCTGGACCCTGCGGACCCTTCGCCAACTTCATCACGGACATTATCTCCCCGCAGGCCATCGCATCTACCAACTACACCCTGCTGGGAGACCTCAACTTCTACCTCGACAATCAACTGGACCCCAACACCACATGCCTCCTGGACAACCTCCACAACATTGGACTCAGATCATGACCGAGCCCACGCACTCAGCAGGACACACCCTCGACCCCCTCTTCACTACAGGAAACTCCATCACCTTCAGCCACACCACCGAACTCCCATGGACCGACCATCGTTGCGTCCACTTCACCTTCAGAACACCTACCATCCACAGACACCAGCACCTGCTTCCACAAAGAAACTGGACCAAAATCACCGACGACCAGCTCACCTCCTCACTCAACAACTCCACCCCAACCATTGCGGAAAACGACGCCCCCAACACCGCAGCCTGAACCCTGCATAGATGGATCTCGGACAGCACCAACACCATAGCCCCCCTCAAGAAAAACAACAATACCCGTGCCAAAAAGCCAGATGGTTTACCACTGAACTTTGAGAGCCCAGGCGCCCATGCCGCCGCCTCAAAAAGGCCTGGAGAAACACCAACTCCACAGAAGGCCACAACAACTGCAGAGCATTCACCAACGCCCACCATCAACTCATCAGAGAAACGAGGAAAAAAGCGATTGAAGACAGAATCTCCACCCACGCACACAACAGCAAGGAACTCTTCCGCATCATCAAGGAGTTCGCCCAACCCACCAGCGAGTCTACCGACATCCCTCCCTCACAAGTCCTCTGCGACAAACTCAGCACCTTTTTCCACCACAAAATCAAGAGCATCTACGACAACTTCGACGAAGACAACCAACACACTGAACCCTCACCAACCACCCCCGCCACCCGGAAACCAGCGATTGATGACTGGACAGCCCTCACCACCGAAGACACACTGAAGACAATGTAGTCAATCCACTCAGGGGCCCCCACGGACCCCTGCCTCCACCACATCTTCAACAGAGCCGCCAACACCATCGCACCCATGCGCCGCCACACCATCAACCGCTCCTTGGCGACCGCCTCGTTCCCCGGCGACTGGAAACACGCCGAGGTCAACCCCCTCCTAAAGAAACCCTCAGCGTACCCCACCGACCTCAAAAACTACAGACCCATCTCCCTGTTCCCTTTCCCAGCGAAAGTCATCGAGAAAGCCATAAACAGCAAACTCGCCACATTCATTGAAGAACACAACATCCTCGACTCCTCCCAATCCGGCTTCAGAAATAAACACAGTACGGAAACCGCCCTCCTCGCCGCAACAGACGACATCCGCACCCTACTGGACAAAGGAGAAACAGTAGCCCTCATCCTCCTAGACCTATCAGCGGCGTTCGACACAGTCTCCCACCGCACCCTAATAGGCAGACTCTACGACGCAGGAATCCAGGTCAAGGCCCTCGACTGGATCTGCTCCTTCCTCTCCGGCAGGACACAACGGGTCAGACTCCCCCATTTCCTCTCAGACCCCACACCTACCACCTGCGGAGTCCCCCAGGGCTCCTCCCTCAGCCCGACACTCTTCAATGTCTACATGGCTCCACTTGCCCCCATCGTCAGAACCTACGGACTCAACATTGTGCCATACGCAGATGACACCCAGCTCATCCTCTCCCTACTTAACGAGCCCAACACCGCCAGACGCAACTTTCGAGAAGGCATGGAAGCCGTCGCCAAATGGATGAAAAACAGCTGCCTACAACTAAACACCAACAAAACAGAAGTACTCATCATGGGCCCAAACCCCGACGCCTGGCGCGACACCTGGTGGCCCACCGCCCTCGGAAACCCGCCAACCCCCACAGACCACGCACGCAACCTGGGAATCATCCTGGACTCCGAGCTCAAAATGGACCACCAGATCAACTCTGTCTCATCTTCCTGCTTCCACACCCTCCGCCTCCTTCGTAAGACCATCAAATGGATCCCCCTCGAACACCGAAAGACAGTCACGCATGCCCTGGTCACCAGCAGACTCAACTACGGCAACGCACTCTACGCCGGAATAAACAAAAACCTCATCCGCAAGCTACAGAACATCCAGAACGCCGCCACAAGACTGGTCCTCAAACTGCCAAAACACTGCCACATCTCCCAGCACCTGCGCACACTCCACTGGCTCCCCGTCGAGGCGAGAATCACCTTTAGGATGCTCACCCACGCACACAAGGCCCTCCACGGCACCGGACCAGCATACTTGAACAGCCGGCTCAAATTCCACGCACCCCAAAGGACCCTACGATCAGCCCAGCTCTCCTACGCCGTGGTCCCCCGCACCAGAAAGACCAGATCGCGAGGCCGCTCCTTCTCCTTCCTCGCGGCCAAAGCATGGAACGCCCTTCCGCTCCACCTTAGACAGACAACACCGCTCCCCATCTTCGCAAGAAGCCTCAAAACCTGGCTCTTCGACAGACCTCCTCCTTGATGGAATGGAATCTGCACCCACCCCTAGCGCCTTGAGACCCTTATGGGTGAGTAGTCGCGCTTTAACAAACTCCTGATTAAGAGGTAGAAGAAAGGCTACTAAGAGGGCTTAGAGCCACACCGTCCACTCGACAAAGAAGAGGGGAAGACCAAGAAAGAAAGGAACAAGGCAGCCTGGTACCTACCCACCTATGACCCAGGAAAAACAAAATGGCACCTATGTGTGCACATGAGGGAGGCGGCGATGAGCAGATGCATCGCTCTGCACTAAAGTAACCCTGATGGAGATAATAGCCAAAAAGGAAGGCAAGAATTTTGTGGAGCCGTTTTTCAATAAATTAGCAGATTGGACTGAGGAGAGGGACACATATGACAGGTCGCGGCTGAGGGAAGGATTGTCTGAGGACATGGCAGTATTGGAGGATTGCATCAGGCATGAAGGAGGACACCTTAGTTGGGACTTCTCTACATGCAATAATGCCTCACAAGATAGGAGTGCTACGTTGAGGAGAAACCTGTAGAGTCACCTCAAATGAGAATGTACCCATTACTGCAGAAGGTCGCAGCAGGGATTGTACATGTGCCATGGGCCCAGGTGGACAAATAAGGGTTAAGAACAAAGTTACTATAATTGCTGGGTGGGGGCAGGGAATTGGATTACATGCTTTGAGAAAAACAATGCAGGTATCAACCTAGCAATAGGGGAAGAGCTGCTAAGCAGCCTAATTTGGAACGGATAAACACGGTGTTAACCCATGCTCACATTCCATAATCACATTAACAAATACCCAGCAGGCACCTGATATTGACTGCCCTGAGAGAAATATTCCCAGACCACCTAGATGTAGGAGGGCTAATGGGCAGGGTAGTCTTTTAAATACCAACACACTGGCAGGATATATAAGCTCATACACTCCACTACCATCAGAAAAAATAAAAAAGGATAGAAATAAGAATGAGCAGACCCAAAGAGACACAGCAAAATTTGTGCTGCATAAGTTGATAAAGACTACACTCGAGGGAGCAGCGATGCCCCGCAGCTGTACAGATGGCACCAGATACAATGTGGGCTCCACCGCAAAACTTTTGAGTGTTCCAAACAGGTAGTCAATGAGCAAGAACAGGTTATGGTAATAGAGGCCGGGGTGGCTGGCCCGTAACCAGACATTAGAAAGTGCTACTATTCCTGTAGCTGGGGTCATCTTGTAGAGGCATGCTGGACAAAGGCATTCAATGAGCAGCAAAAGAAGCAGAGATTAGAGAATAGGGTCCAACCACCACAAAACCCCATGTTACAGGATATGGTTAACGTCCCTCCTCAATACCAAGCCCAGGGTAATCGGAACATATCAGTATCATACACTTAGTCACAGGGAAGTCCGCTGTTCGCCACACAAGTGCAGCAGGGATAAAGTGATTTGGTGAACACGTAGCAGCAGCAACTACAGATAGAGAACCCAGCACAACATGGACCAGGGCCAAAACCCCGGCACGGAGGGGTGATAGTGTGGAGAGGTAGTGCCTTCCTTCAGCTACAGAGCTAAAATTCACTGTAAAGTAGACCCCCGTAGATGAAAGCAGGTAATAAGTATCCGAGTGACTTATTCCCCATTGTAGTTAACCTACTATGGCAAAGCATTCCGTCCATCAATTTTTTATTTTGCATATGTCACCCTAAGTGGGAAGGGTATGCCGAGACGTCTCGAAATCACTACACCACTGGATTCAAGCTAGCCTGGCTGATGAAGGGTGATGCCCTGAAATGGGTCCCAGGATGCTTGTTTCTGGTTCAGGGAGGACCTGGCTTGGCAGTTCGGGCTAGACTGTTCGCATAAGGAACAGGGTCAAGACTGATTTGCATATGGCTGGGTCCAAACTGGGGTAGTGTGGTGAGCAAAAGAATGATGGATTAAACCCAGATCCCTGCGATTGAGGGTGAATGTTTGCATTGTCCAGCATTCCTTTCATCAATTGTTTCTTTTGCATACTTGCTAAGTGTGGCACTTTGTGCTGCTCACTTTGGTTAACTACTTTCAAAGTATCATGCCCAGGAGTCTCACATGTCCTCTTCCCATGGGGAAGTTGTTACTCAGGTTCAGTGGTCTAGCACTTATGCAAAAGTATGTGTGTACAATGTACAATCTATGTAATGTGTGATTGCACTCAACACAAATCAGACCGCCCAGGGACACAGGGACACATTTACCAGACTTTACCAGTGTGGCATTGTTAACTATTTATCAGTTGACAGAGGGCCTGACAAGAAGTCCTTGCATTTCTTGCTTACTGACAATCAGGCATAAGTGCCTGGCTAGTATTTAGTACAACTATGAAAATGTATGTACTGTAGAATCTTTTCACTGGGAGCATTGAGGTTATCATATAAGGGTGATTACGTCATGTTCACTGAGCTAGATATATGTGGATGAGTGGAACCTTGTTATGGCTTTACATGCCTTACACATCCCATTTATAGCAGTTAAGTATTTTTGTATTTATACACAGTTTCTCACTGTGTGTCATTCAAGTAACTGCAGCTTGGTGTCACACTTCGGCGTTCCATTGAGAGACAACACATTCCTCAAGGTCTGAGAAATTCACCAAGGCCATACGTTCAGAACTGTATTCCTTGACGACAAGCCCCATTGGTTAAGCCCTCTGACCTGCAAACTTCACATGCCAACAGCATGTTCAACTAGTTAATTTGTGAAATCTGAACAATCTGCTTAAAAACTCGACAACTGTTGAGTTGTCCCTCTGGCGAGCATCCATCTATATTTGTATCTTTTCTCAACCTAGACTGTTCAGGAAGCACAATCAGTCACGCACTAAGGGCCCGATTATTATTGCAGTGAATCCGCTTCCTCTGGGCCGGCGGAAGCCACCGCCGGCCCGGAGGATGCGGATCCACCGCTGCAGTGTGTGTGAAGACCCCCCGCTAGAGTAGGATGGCTGGGGGGTCATCGGCAGACGGGGAGACCATCCGCCGCTTTTCTGCCGCGAGACCGCGGCGGAAAAGCTCCAATATAGTGGCGGTGTCTATCAGACACAGCCAGCCATATTAGGATATGCCCAGGGACATGCCTTTCCGCGGCGGCAATGCCGCCACAAAAAGGCATACGGTCTTTTCTTTGGGGGGCCATTGCAGGCCCCCAGGGTGAAGGGGGGGTGGGGGTGCACATGGGGGGTACCTATGGTACCCCTCTGCATTTGCATGCACGAAGCGGCAGGCACCAGGCGGTGCCTGCCGCTTTGTGCATGCAAATGCACTGCTTGCCGTTTTAACATTGCGGTGGGTGCTGCTTCAAGCAGCACCCGCCGCAATGTTAAAAATACAGGATGTGACCGCCAGGGTGGCGGTCACATCCTAATTTGCACGGCGGGCCCGCCGCTGCCCCTGCGGACGGTCCCTCCACCGTCCGCCATCCTAATAGGCCCCTTAACCTTTTAACTTACTTTTAACAGAGCAATCATACTGTTCTATAACATTTATACCTGTACGCACTCCTGCACTACTGTACTGTCCAGCACGAGCACTCTCCCTGTCTAGACCGTTTAGGACATCCAAAATATTACATATTTAACTTTTATTGTTATTTCTAAACAGAGTTGTTATTCTGTTAATAAACTAATACATATACATTACATATTAAGATGCATTGCTTTATGCCATATTCCCGTTTTAATGCATTTTGATTTTAGTCACTAATTTTAGAACAACCAGTAAGTGCACTTGTGTTTTGCAATTTAAGTTTCATATGCTTTTTTATCATGTAATAATTTTAAATATTCAATCATAAATAAATGAAGACTAAATGATCATGACTATTAAAATGTTTTTTTTCTATTAAAACTGTATTACTTGTGATAATATCTGAGGTATAATACTTTCCCACCCATAATCCCTATATCCCTAGAATATCCTTCCTAAAACTTATTGTTCATATTTCTAGATAATATGCAATTCTAAAACATATATTTCTACATTTTAAAATACATACTTACAATTATTGCCATTTTTATTTTAAATAATACCTATTTATCAATACACTTCCCCACCCACTACCCTTTAACAACCATATCTCAGTCCTAAAAAAGTTCTATTTTTTAATTGTATTTAAATTTAAATTTATAAAACTGTATAACTCTTTCAAATCTTCTTTATCAACCACTTAATATACTGACCACTACTTACCTACAATTACATTATGCATGCTAAAGGCATGCATTGTAAAGGCATGCGTTGTAAAGGTATATAGCTGGAAAAGTCATGCGTGTTAAAGGTACATGCACTGTAAAGACTTCATGGTAATCACATTGTGTGGTGGAGACTGCTTTGTAAAGGCTGTTTCCTTTCCTGGGAAGATAGAGTGGGGATACATATGTGTTTAAACTGTGATCAAATAGTAAATCTAATATTAAATATGTGTCCTAACTATTGATTCCATTTAACATGAAGTAGGATTTATTGTTTGTAGTTGCAACGAATGTATTTAGAACAAAAGTCAGTATCATTAATTACCTTTAGAACTGGAATATAATATTCTAAATTGTTGCTATTCATAGCCTTTGAAATATATTGAAATGCCCTAAAAGAAACATGCATTTGAAAACGCATTGAATTATTATTGTTAATGGAAATTTGTATACAGAGAGCGCAACTAAACCCGGAGGCATCAAGGCGCTGGAGAGGGTAAACAGAGAGCTCAAATATCAGCCAGGGGGGAATTAGAGATAGGCTTCTTGGAATAACCAAGTCTTGAGTGCCTTGCGGAACTGTATGTGGGAGGAAATAACCTTGAGGTCATTAGGGAGCGTATTCCAAAGTCTGGGCGCAAGGAAACGAAAAGACCTTCCACCCCATCTGACCTTGGCAATACGGGGGACAGTGAGCAGGTATTTGCTGGATGAGCGGAGTGTTCTCCCGGGGACATAATGGGCCACCAGGGCACGAATAGCCTCCGGTCCAGATTGATTTAGGGCACGATGAGTAAGGCATAAAGCCTTAAAATTGATCCTTGCCTGCATGGGAAGCCAGTGCAGGTCTTTTCTGATGGAAGTGCCCGAGGAACATTTAGGAGCACCTACAACAAACCGGGCAGCCACATTCTGAACGGTCTGGAGGCACTGGATAAGACCACTGCTAATGCCGAGATAAAGGGCATTGCAGTAGTCAAGTCTGGAGGCAATGACTGCTATTGCCACCTGTTTGCGTGCCTCGGGGGAGAGATAATGAGTGATCTTTCTCAGAATCCTCAGGGCATTGCAACAGGTGGACACAGTCCTACTGACCTGCTTATCCAGAGAAAGGGAGGTGTCCAATATGATCCCAAGGTTGCGGGCAGAAAACGTCGGCACAGGACAGGCCCCAAGAACAGACTGCCACCGATCCATAGACCAGATCTCACTTTTGCCCCCAAAAATAAGGACCTCCGTTTTCTCGCCATTCAATTTAAGGAAGTTCTTGACCAAATTCATCCGGCGACCGCCTCCATGCAGTTTTTAAAATTATATGCAGTAGAGCTCACAGATTGGGAGATGGAAGCCATAATCTGCGTGTTGTCGGCATAGGAGAGAACTTCCAGCCCAAAGGATCTTATAAGCCTGGCGAGAGGAGCGACGTAAATGTTAAAAAGCGTCGGGCTCAGTGAGGAGCCCTGAGGGACCCCACACTTCACGGCCTTTACAGATGACATGTACTCGCCTAGCTTGACCCTTTGCTTCCGTTGATCAAGAAAGGAAGCAAGAAGATTGAGTGCAGAACCCTTGACTCCCAGCTCACTGAGTCGGCTAACAAGAATGGAGGGGGACAGGGTGTCGAAAGCCGCCGTAAGGTCAAGTAACACCAGTAAGGTGGTATGACCGGTGTCGACCTTAGAGCGGATACTATCGACCACCACTGTAAGTGCCGACTCAGTGCTGTGGGTCCTCCGGAAGCCATGCTGTGAGGGATCAAGAGAGTTGGTACTGTCAAGGAACACACTCAAATGGAGGTTGAGATGAGACTCCAAAAGTTTAGCAGGGGCAGGGAGAAGGGAGATGGGACGAAAGTTCTTTAAAGTACCGGGGTCCAGTGTAGGTTTTTTAAGTAGGGGCTTGACGGTGGCCAGTTTCCAGGAGAGGGGATAAATCCCCTCTGAAATGGCCATGTTCATCACCTCCATCAAAGGGGGAAGGATAGTGTGTCTACAGTCTTTGAGGACCTTTAGGGGGCATGGGTCCAGAGGTGATCCAGACTTAAGCTTGTCCAGCAGAGAGTTCAGATGGGTAAAGGTGATAGCGGGGAACTGGGAGAAGAAATAAGAGGGGGTAGGGACAGAGGAATCCGGGGGGATCGAAAAGGAGGCAGAGAGGGGACTGGAGTTATGTAATTCCAAGTCTATGTAGATATTCATGATCTTCTCATGGAAGAAAGTAGAGATCTGGTCACATAGAGCCTGTGAAGCTGTTATAGGGTCAGGCATCTGAATGAGGGAAAGGTTATCCACAATCTTAAATAGATCACTGGATGATTTGAGGGAGGACGTGAGTTTGGAATAGTGAGCCTGTTTATCTCTAAGTACGGCCGCTTTATAGTCTTTGAGGAGGGCTCTATGCTTTTCCCTCTCTATAGGATCAAAATGAGTCCTCCAAAGCCTTTCCTGCCTTCTACAGCCTTGTCTAAGAATCCTAAGAGATTCGGAGTACCAGGGAGCCGAGGGCCATTTCCTGGCTGAATAATGGGGCTTAGCCGGGGCGAGTGAGTTGACAGCCTCCGTCAGGGAATTGGAAAGGTCAAGAGCCATCGTATGGACGTCACCAGTGGAAGAGAGCTTGTGTGTGGCCAAGAAAGGGGCAAGGGAGTTATTTGTAATCTCCCCAAAATTCCTTCTCAAGACCCACTTGGTGTGATGGGGCTGGAGGCCACTGGAAGGAGGAGGGGAAAAACGAAAAGGAACTGCAAAATGGTCTGACCACGACAAGGGGAAAGGGGTACCAATAGAGAGTCGAGAATCGTTGCTGAAAATTCCATCTAGAGTATGGCCAGCTAAATGGGTAGGCCCAGTCCCCAGCAGAGGTAGATCATAGGAGGATAAAGCATCCAACAAATGGGAAGTGTCAGGGGAAGTATGCTTTTCCAAATGGAAATTAAAATCTCCCAAAATGGTTAGGCAGGGCCCCTCGATGTAGGGCTCTAGAATATGGAGGAATTCAGAGCAGAACGCCGACCTAGGACCAGGAGGTCTATAGACCAATATCCCGGTAAAGGAGATAGTGGGGGAGGGGGTAAGGGTGAAATGCATTGCCTGTAGGTGCTCGGATGGAGAGGACAGATGGACAGTCCGGCATTTTACAGAACTGAGGTAAAGTATCCCCAGGTCTCCTCCCACACGGCCTACTCTGTCCATCCTAGCCAGCGAGTACCCTTCAGGAATAGCATTTATCAGGTCAGGCTGAGAAGATTCTGAGGCCCAAGTTTCTGTAATGAAGGCCCAGGTGGGCTTTTCCTGTGTAATAAAGTCTCTGAAAGAGATATTATTTTTGACCAACGAGCGGGTGTTCAGAAGAAGACCCGTGTAAACCGTGAGAGAAGGGGATGGCTTCGCAGGGAAGGGGCGATGGATAGCCTTATCCAGCAGGGTAGACATAATGGGTTTGTTAATACAGCCACATGCAGGGGTCTTGGCAAGAATTTCAGGAGTAAGAGAGTAATGACAGGGCAGCCTGGAGGGTTTTAAGGCTCGCAGGACAGTAGGTAGATGAAAAGAATCACCTGAAACATTGTGGCTGGCCCCTGGCGCCTCCTTGTCGCTGATGGGCGCAGACGGGCTGGACTCTGGCTCGACACCGGCGCGAATGCGGCGCGCCCGCTGATCGCGTCCGCTGCGCGGAGTCATAACCAGTTGTTTAAGTACTGGCGACTAGAGCGCCTCAAGCACGAGTGCCCTATCAAAGATGGCCGCTGCCGAAATGCGGCGCCCGGGAGCCTCGGCCCGTAAATCGGCCGATAGCCACCCTGGGTGCTAGGCAGGAATCGAATCGAATTCGATTGAATCGAATCGGTTGGACAGGTTTGTGACAGCGGTATTTGAATTCGCTGGTGGTAAGAGTTGGAGGGGTACTTTTATTTGTCAAAAGGAAATTGCATGGATCTTGGTATTGAAAAAATCTTGCACAATACAAGGAGCTTTTCTTGTTCCCAGAGCTTTTACATCACTTTAGACAACAAATTATAACACCACCAACAGCTTTTACCACCACCAATTTCATATAACAAATTCAATATTTTACTGACAATGAATTTTTTAATGGAATATAGGTAAAAACCAGTGGTGGCTCCTCGAGGGAGTGCTGCACGGTGGTGGGGCAGGGCGGGAGAGGGGCAGAGTGGGGGGTAGAAAACTCCGTCAAAATGGAGGTAAGTAGTTAAATAAATAAAGAAAACTAATTACATTGCGCGTGCTGCATCGCCATTTGGCTTTGCAGCGCGGGCAATATAATTTGTTTTCTTTCTTTATTTATTTACTTACCTCCGTTTGGCCGTATGCCAGAGTTTACCACAGAAAAAAATATTTACCACTGGCACAAGACTGGTAGCATGAAATAACGCAAGGACTCCTTTTTTTACCACTGAAATAATACAGTAATCACTTTCTTAAGAAAAGGTCTGTGTGAATAGACATTGTAGGCATTAAGGGCCAGATGTAGGTAATCCCAGATTACCGATTCTTAAATACCGAATCATACCAATTCGGTATTTAAGAACTGGCAATCGGGATTTAGGTAATTTTACCGATTTCATTACCGAATCGGTATGATTCGGTAATTACCGAATCGGTATTTACCGATTTGGTAATTGCCATTCAATGAATGTCAATTACAGAATCTGTAAATACCGATTCGGTAATTGGGGGAAACATTGAAGGGTGGCAGGGTGTCACTTTGACACCCTGTTGCACCCCTCAATTGTGCATGGGTGCACATGTTGCAGACATACATGCCCTTAGGACATGTATGTCTGCAACATGGCACTGTTTAAAAAGCAAAAACAATGCTTTTTAAAGGGTTTTCATTATTTACCACCAACTTCTAGTTGGTGGTAAACAACAAATTCTTAGACCCCTGTAGCACTGATTGCAGTGCTACCTATATGTCAAAATACAGTATTTTACAGAATCTGTAAAATTACCGATTCTGTATTTTAACATGCCCCTACATCTCCATCTTCAAATAACGGTCGGTAACGGCCGAAATCGGCTGTTACCGACCGGTATTTGCCTTCCTATATCTGGGCCTTAATCACCTTTTAGAGGTGGGAGGACCACAATTTAACAGGACGAGCAGAGCCAAGTCAAGGGTATGGCTCGGATCTTAGTACCTCTGCATGAGCCGAGCCCTAAAAATGTTTGATATACATGTTATACAACAAATATATCATAATATATTATAAAGTCTTTTCAAAATTCAGAACAGTGTATTTTAACTTGCGGAAGTTTTGACATTAATACATCACTTTATATCACTGCATTAAGAAGTACTTATTAAACGTGAACGACTAGCGAACTAAGGGGCGAAACAATTGACATGTAAACCCTGTACGCGGCCTGAATATTTAGAAAGCAACATTATAGACTATTAAATCAACACATTAGGTTTTGTACCACAGATATTCTGAACTCACATATTTGAAAGTGCTTTCATACACGATAATGATGAAAAGGTAGTTTTGGTTACGTAAAATATTATACGGTTTTGGGAGGGAAGTGGCGATTTAGCTAGGTTTTCTGGTTTCACTTTGTAAAATTCAGCTACCAAAGGGGGAATCTATTTGTCTTTTCTTATGCTAAGGTTTTATTTTTACCTCTTTAGAAATATATTTACAGTTTTTTAATAGCGCAGACTGGACCCAAGATATTGGGGCGGTGACCTTAAGTACCAGTTATATTACACAAGAGACATTCATTTATTTGCCCAGAAAGAAAGTTGAAACGACACCATGAATCAAACCTGGTTCCCCAACCCTAAAGTGGCGGCTCTGGCAGTAACACCACATCCGTGATACAGAGCTATGATGGCAGACAGAAGCCACGTGAAAGCTCGGCTGGGTATGGGCTCGAGGTTTCAACAGACCCTCCAGCTGTGTCAGAGCTAGGCTTTAGACTCAAGACTGGCTCGAGCTTTCTGTGTTCACCAACCTTTATCACCTTGGCACAACATTTTCAGGTATTTCATCCAAATGTAACTCCACATGGTTGCTGATCACATAAAAAATGTTACCTCTCTATTTGCTATTCACATTCACATTTGTCTTGGATGTACCACCTTTACATTTGAGGTTTTTGTAGGGTTTAGAATAAAGGGAATTATTAATAATATTGTGTTCAGGCTAATTACATGTATGTATGTATGTAGCCGATTTATAAAGTGCATGAATCATCCCGAAAGGGGTATCTCCGCATTGCCGGAGAGCGAGAGTCAAACAGGCCCAAACTACCACAGCTTAAACTTTGAATAATTCTGCCTTCAGGAGTTTTCTGAAGCGGCTGTGGCTGGAGCATTTACGTAGTTCCTCTGGTAGAGTATTCCAGTATTTCGGAGCCAGATAGGCCACAGCTTTGCCTCCTGATCGAATTTTCCTAAAGTCAGGGACCACTAACAGCCCCTTGCCTTCCGACCTGAGCCGCCGATTTGGACAGTAACATTTCAACTTGTCTGCCAGATAGCTTGGGCTCGCACCATATAAAGCTTTATGGGCGAGACAACATGGCTTAAATTACATTCTCTGGCATATGGGGAGCCAGTGGAGACGTTTCTACAAGGGACGAGGGAAGGTACAAGGTGTTTTTTTTTTAAATTTCTGTAATTTTTTATTGTGTAAAAAAATATATATATTTACATGGAGCATGGGATATACATAGGTGTTTTTTTAACCCGTTAACCGCAGCGGTAACTCCGCCGCGGTAATTCCGCCGCGGTGCGGGCGTTTCCATTTGCGTGTGGGGCTGCGTTGGCCGTTCAACGTGCGTAGCACTACGAAGGTAGTGCTCGCGACGGTTGGTGGCCGACGGCAGCACGCAAGGGGTTAAGGGCCAGGTGTGCGGCCACATTCTGGAAAATTTGCAATCTCCTAAGAAGAGATCTGTTTGCGGCTGCCAATAAGGCATTGCAGTAGTCCAGACGTACGTTGTGATCAGAACATTGATTTGGAACAAATTGATTAAGTGATACATTTTAGTTTCAGGAGGTATAACAGACATACAGAGAATTGGAAGGTTGGATATGAATTAGGATATAAATATTCCAGTTCAAATCTCTAAGGATAAATCTCCTTTTGGTAACTATTTCTTTTGCTACTATGGATGTACATTTCACAGCTATAATATAACTACTTGCTCCAGAGAGAGGCTGACACACTGTCCTCAGCTTAACATTGTCTGCAGCTCAGCCATTGGCAGTGTCATGGCAACAGGTGATGTGAGCATCGCCCTGCGCCGAGGAAGGCGAAATAATCAGGGAAAGAGAAAACGCAGCAGCCTGAAAACAAGCTTTAAAAGTGAGCTTTGGGTTAAAAACACATCTCTGCTGAGACAGGAAGTGACAGGTGATCTTTGCTGAGCTGGGAGGCCTGCGGTGGGGCGGCCCAGTTACAACGCAATGATAATAACAGGAGGACGCTAAAGAGTGTGCTGTCTGCTTCAAAACCACTTACGTGATTGATTGTCTGAACAGGGATTCAATCAGCCACTGCAAGTGAAAATAACAAACACATTCACACATTTAATTTAACACAAGAGAAACCCAAGAGATTTCTTTAGCTTCCCATAACACATATTTCCTTGAACGACAGCGTGAGTCCTCTAAGACGGCCACGGACGGTTCGAGAAGCGCCTGCAGAACTCTGGCTTTAACAAATCACTGAGTGTTGGACTAGGCTGCAAGTGACAAATGCAGCGAGTTTCAGCGAATGTTCCATACATTCTTCCCATCTATTTTACTTGTATAGATGCGTCCACATTTTAATATGGCAGTGCTTAAAATGGGCAGATACTGTCCTGTACTGAGTACTTGCACTTCTTTAACTTGAAATGGAGAATACCTGCACTTTTCAGTTCTGCTGCAATGCATTTAATGGAAGAGTATCTGCACTTCTCAGTACAGCTGCAATACATTTAGGGCCTCATGTATGGTATTTTTGAGTAGGGCAGCCATGCAAGGCCCCTTGCTGTGCTGCCCTTTGTCAAAGTGAAAGGGCAGGAATACACTGTATTTAAGCAATATGTTGCATTTCTGTCCTATCTGCCTGCACTGCCGCTGTTCTGGCAGCCTTGCGCCAATATAGGCACCCACCACCGTTGCAGGCAGGTTTGTTTTTGTTCAGGAAGGGGCGCCTTCCTGCACAAAAACAATCCTACAAGGCCTTTTTTTTTGTGTTCTGCAGATTGCAGCACACATGGAAAGAGGAAAAAACTAGGAGAAATAAATGTATTTCTCCTTGTTACCCCCTCACCTCGGGTGGATGTTTGCCCAGGTTTACAGTACTTTGTAAATCTGGGCAGTGTCAAATTCAAAGGGGGTTGCATGGCAATACCCACCGCATTGCACATGGAACGCCTCTCGGGATCAGAGTAATGCTTTTAACATAACATAACATAACTTCTCAGTGCTGCTGCAATACATTTAATGGGAGAGTTTCTTCACTTCTCATTGCTGCTGCAATACATTCAATGGGGAGTTTCTTCACTTCTCAGTGCTGCTGCGGTGCATTCAATGGGAGAGTTTCTACACTTCTCAGTGCTGCTGCAGTACATTCAATGGGAGAGTTTCTACACTTCTCAGTGCTGCTGCAATACATTTAGTGGGAGAGTTTTTACACTTCTCTGGGCTGCTGCAATACATTTAATGGGATAGTTTCAACACTTCTCCGTGCTGCTGCAATACATTTAATGGGAGAGTTTATACACTTCTCAGTACTGTTGCAATAAATTTAATGGGAGAGTTTCTTCACTTCTCAGTGCTGCTGCAATACATTTAATGGGAGAGTGTCTACATTTCTCAGTGCTGCTGCAATACATTTATTGGGAGAGTTTCTTCACTTCTCAGTGCTGCTGCAATACATTTAATGGGAGAGTTTCTACACTTCTCAGTGCTGCTGCGGTGCATTCAATGGGAGAGTTTCTACACTTCTCAGTGCTGCTGCAGTACATTCAATTGGAGAGTTTCTACACGTCTCAGTGCTGCTGCAATACATTTAGTGGGAGAGTTTTTACACTTCTCTGGGCTGCTGCAATACATTTAATGGGAGAGTTTCAACACTTCTCCGTGCTGCTGCAATACATTTAATGGGAGAGTTCATATACTTCTCAGTACTGTTGCAATAAATTTAATGGGAGAGTTTCTTCACTTCTCAGTGCTGCTGCACTGCATTTAATGGGAGAGTGTCTACATTTCTCAGTGCTGCTGCAATACATTTATTGGGAGAGTTTCTTCACTTCTCAGTGCTGCTGCAATACATTTAATGGGAGAGTTTCTACACTTCTCAGTGCTGCTGCGGTGCATTCAATGGGAGAGTTTCTACACTTCTCAGTGCTGCTGCAGTACATTCAATGGGAGAGTTTCTACACTTCTCAGTGCTGCTGCAATACATTTAGTGGGAGAGTTTTTACACTTCTCTGGGCTGCTGCAATACATTTAATGGGAGAGTTTCAACACTTCTCCGTGCTGCTGCAATACATTTAATGGGAGAGTTTATACACTTCTCAGTACTGTTGCAATAAATTTAATGGGAGAGTTTCCACACTTCCACCCAATGGGAGGGTACTGACATTTCTCAGGAGCAAACAGGTACTCTTAATAGAGCATTACTTGCACTTCTATGTTTTTCTCACACAAGGCTAATCTTCCCTAGATTCAGATTATTAGGCTACCCGTAGTTCATTCAATTCATTGTTCTCCTTATGCTCATAATGATGCCATAGCTTTCTCTTATGGGACTCTTGGTTGCCCAGATACAACAGAAATTGTGCATTCAATGACTCACTCACCCGATCATTTATAAACTTGATTGTCTAATTCAGCCATCTGAATGGTGTTCAATGACAATTAAAATGTATTATTTCTTCATTTACGTTTAGCTACGTAGTTTAGCAAGAGTTTTCATGGGGTTTATTACTGTTACCCCTGAGAGTTAGGTAAGGTTCAAAGAAAAAAAGAAGAAAAAATAGAGACACATGAAAAAGGTGAGATAGACACTGAGTTGCAGTCAATGAACATAGAGCACTGGTCAGATATTCATCCATCACTGCTCCGGAGGTATGGGATCTAGTTTAAAGCAAGATAACACAGTACAACTTTGAGTCCTTTCTTGAAGAGGTTATATTTACCCTGGGGCTGGAGATGAAGGATCTTTGAGTTATGAGCTGTACAACTACTGAGCTCACATTTCTGTAGACCAAATAATGGATTCCATATTTTCCAGGTATTTTGGACCTCTGGATGAAGAAGCGTGGTGTGCTTTACAAAGAACTCTGTTCTTGCATCTCCTGGAATCCGGTTCAGTGTTTTAAGGCCAGATGTATGTGATTGAGCTGCCAGGTGTTCAGACACATTCTAGCCTCTTGACGCTGGTGCTTTTAGAGCCTGCGATGATCTTCTTTGGAAGATGGTGTACAAAATGTTGCAGTTGTCTCACAGATTAATCACAAAGCACCTTTTCAACCAGCCCCATGATCTGTTTTAGGGAGCAGAAGGATTCTCTGAGGAAGGGCGATCTTTAGATTTATGCACTTTAGGCCTTAGGAGAGTCGAATTTGACTTCAAGGCTCTACTGTAATAGACTTTTGTGTAGGGTCTCAAGAGAAATAGTTTATTTTAAGTTCAAGAAAAGGTTTATTGAAAAGATTAATATGATCATAAAAACAAACTACGTATACACATTTATTTGCTATTACATAAATACATGGTGGTGTAATAAAGAATAATAATGATATATAATATCCATTAAAATAGTAAAGGGATAATGTAGAAGATGATATGAATACAAAGGTACACAAAAATCGTAAATAACAGTGCAAACACACAATTTTAAAATGTGTTATAGAAAATGATACATTAAGCATAATTATAAAGAAACCATAGGAGGTCAAGGAGGCTTGGTAACTTCTTGTTTTTTTGAAATTTGTTTTATTGTTGCATCAGAGTATACGGGTACAGTGTAAATAATCTGCCGATGTGGCCTCAACATTCAGCCACGAACAGCCAAGCGTGCAACGTTTTTTTGTTTTATACAACTGGTGCAAATATACATTTCCTCAATTAATCAGTACAGATCGCGTAAACATGTCTGCAGGCTGGGAGACAGTGAACCTGCATCACCAAGAGGATAATGAATGATGACAGGCATGTAAGTTCCCGACTCAAGGGCGTTGGGTCGGGGTCTGTACTGTCCATATAACGGTGCTACCAGAGAACGGGGGGGGACAAAACTGGGGGAGGGAAGCATGTGGGCGCTAGCAGGGTCTAAGCAGGGGGATACTGGTGACGGGCGTCGGGGGGGGTCAAGGAGCCATTCAGTTTGCGCTCCAAAAGGGGGGGGAAGGGGAATGGATAGGGGGCGGATACACCCCGTGCACGTGAGTAACGAGGTGGGCGGTATGACACATGAGAATTTGATCAGGACGCAGGGGGTACCGGGAGCCTGCCCTGGGGAGGGTGACACCAGGTAGAGGCTATTGGTCCTCTCGGGCGGGGGGGGGGAGGAGTAGGTGGGTCTCCTGCACGTGTGGACTGTCGGAAGCTGTGGAGGAGCATGGCCCATTCCATGGATATGGGAATTTTACGCGCGCCCCTGGCTTCTTCCTCTCTAAGAGCATCCTCTTCCGCCGCCGCCCATTTACCGACCGCCCCCGTCCATGCTGCTATAGGGGGACCCTCCGGGGATCGCCAGGGCATGGCTATGCATCTGTTTGCCAACAGGAGCGCTAAGGACACGAAGCGTCTATGCACCGGGACTTGCTTAGGGACATGAAAGATGCCTAGTGCGCTGGATTCCCAGGTGGCTAGTGTAGTGAGACCTGTGAGTTCCGACAGTGTGTCGTGTACCACCCGCCAAAAGGGATGAAGGTCGGGACAGCTCCAAAACATGTGGCGAAAATCTGCAGCAGGGGAGCAGCATCTGGGGCATAGGAATGATGTGGAGGGATAGAACTTCTGCAATCGCGCTGGGGTGAGGTACGCCCTGTGTAGGATATAGTATTGGATGTTCTTGAAGCGGGCGTTCCTAGAGACGCGTTTTGGGGCCTCGAGCGCTTTAGTCCATTCTGAGTCATGTAGTGCGCGACCTATGTCCTCCTCCCATGTAGCTCGCAAGGTCATCAGGGGAGCGTGTGAGAGTTCCCGGATGGATTTATACAGCCAAGTGACTAAGTGGCGTCCCACCCCCATACGCAGGATTGCATGTATTACTGGATGCGTGTCTGGCTCGCCAGTTCAGAGATTAAAATGGGGCCGGTATCCATCGATCAGCTGTCTATATCTGAGGAATTGGCCCGGGGGGACCCCGTATTCAGCGATCAGGCAGTCAAGTGATTTTAGCTGGCCTTCCTCGAAGAGCGATTCCAGATCCGTGATGCCACAGTGCGACCATTCGGTGAAGAGTGGAGCCGTGAAGTAGGAGTCCTGCCTGGGGCTGCCTATCAATGGTAGTAGCGGGGAGTACGGAGGTCTATTGGGGGACATTCGGTGGATCCGCATCATGCACCGGCGCGCTATCGCCACTTGAAGGGGGTATGTGCGCCGTGGCTTGGTGCCCGTGAGGAGAAGACGGGTGAGTTCCGGGGTTGCGATTCTGCCGGTCGAGGTAACAGTCTCCTGAGGGTAACGGTCCGCCGTCCAGTATGACAGCCATTGGAGCTGTGCCGCGAGGAAATATGACTCGAAGGACGGAGCTCCGAGCCCTCCCTGCGTCGTGGGAAGTTGGAGGGTTTTCAGGGCGACCCTGTGTCGGCCCTCGCCCCAGATAAGGGTCCCTAGGAGGGAGTCAACGTCGCGGAAGAAGGACCTGGGTGGTACCACCGGTAAATTTGTGAAGTGGTAAAGGAGTCGGGGAAGCATTACCATTTTAGCCAGGGCTATCCGTCCTATTGGGGCCAGCGGGAGTTTATTCCAGAAGGCAACAGCCGGGCGCAGACTGGCAAGTGCTTTGCGGTGATTACCCTCAAAAAGGCCTGCTGGAGAATGGTACAAGCGGACACCGAGGTACCGGGGAGCCTCCGCGGACCATGAGAGTTTATGCGGTCCGAGCTCGACTTCCCGGGGGGGCAGGCTCGGGTGTAAGGGGTAGACTGTGGACTTGTCCCAGTTCACCTGTAGTCCCGAGGCGTCTGCAAATTCCGCCAGCGTTGCCCCTATGGGGGCCAGGTCCGTTTCGATGTCTCGGACGTATATGAGGAGATCGTCCGCGTACATGGATACGCAATGTGTGCCGTCCGCAAGTGGGATGCCCCATTCCACACCTTCCAGGCGCAGCCGAACTGCCAGCGGTTCGACTGCCAGCGCGAATAAGAGAGGCGACAGGGGGCACCCTTGTCTTGTGCCTCGCCGAACTCCGAACGCTGGTGATATGCGTTTCCCGATACGAACTCGTGTGGTTAAATCGGTATACAGGTCGGGCCGATATTGAGGCGCCGCAAGACTGAGAATAGATAGGGCCAGGTGAGGGTGTCAAACGCCTTCTCCAGGTCCATAATGAGGCAGGCGGCGCGGGGAAATCTGTCACGTATCTGATCTTGAACATGGAAGACTCGGCGGAGGTTCTGGGAGGTGTTCCTCCCCGGAACAAAGCCGCATTGGTCGGGGTGGACAAGTGGGCGTATGACCTGCGCATATTGATCAGCCAGAATTTTCCCCAGGATCTTACAGTTGGCCGACAGGAGGGTGATGGGGCGGTACGACCCCATGTGGAGTGGATCTCTGTGGGGTTTGGGAAAGGTGACAATCACGGATTCCCGCAGTGACTGGGGTAACCTCCCTAGGTGAAGAGACGCCCCGAACATCCGTGACAGACGGGGGACCACTAGGGGAGAGAATGTCGAGTAGTATTCTAGTAGGAAGCCGTCCAGTCCCGGCGCTTTATTCCGAGACATGGCACGTATCGCCTGGGTGATGTCAGAGGGTACTATCCTGGCGTCGAGAGTGCGCTTGTCAACATCCGACATTGCGGGTAACGTCAGCGGGTCTAAAAAGCGATCTACAGAAAACGGGGAGTACTGGGCCGGGGTCCCGTACACTTGTGCATAGTGACGCTGAAACGCCAGGAGGATCTCGGCCTGTGAGCGCACCAGCACACCGTCCGGGTTGATAATATCCATGATTGGTTTGATTTCGGTGTCCTGCCTCGCCATCCAGGCCAGTAGCGCCCCAGTTTTGTCTCTGTCCTTATGCACCCTAGAGGCGTAAGCCCTAAAATTTTATTTTCGGATGTCAGAGCAGGCAGTCTGATACTCCGTCTTAGCCTCGGCCGTAAGCACGGCGTGCTCCTCCGAGTCGTCAGGCCGTTTAGTGAGTGCGGCCAGAGCCTGCTCTGAGGTTAGGAGCGTCCGTTCCAAGGTGCGGCGGACCCCCACTACCTGTTTGATGCATTCTCCCCTTGCCACCACTTTAAACGCGTCCCACTCCACCAGTACCGACGATGCCGTGTTCGTGTTGTGTGTGAAGTAGTCTTGAATGCTGGTTTTGTGTGCGTCTCTGAATACTGGATCTGAGAGGCAATCCCTAGGAAGGCGCCAGGTGGGGACTGGTGGGTGCGGGGGGCGCCAGGTCAGACGAATGATGTGGGCGTCATGATCCGAGAGGATCCGACCTAGGTAGTCTGTAGATATGATCTTAGGGAGGATTGGTGCAGAGCAGAGGAAACGGTCCAGGCGGACCCGGAGGTTGTGTGGAATCGAGTGGAAGGAGTAAATGCGAGCCAGTGGGTGTAGGTGTCGCCATGCGTCAGTGAGCGCCCAATGCGTGGTCCATGCCCTAAAGAGCTCTGCCTGTCGGGGGGCCGGGGAGTGTGTGGGGGGAGGATGCGAGCGGTCCAGGGTGGGGTCCAGCGTGCAGTTAAAGTCACCTCCCAGCACCCACGGAACTGTAGTGAACTGGGCCAAAACGCCCGTGAGGTGATCCCAGAATTTATCCTGATCCGTGTTAGGGGCGTAAATGCTGCCAAGGAGTATTCCCTGTCCGTCAAGTATTCCCTCTAGAAGCGCATACCTGCCCTCTCTATCTACTACCCGTCGGAGCACCCGGAAGGGAGTACCTGGCCTGGCCTGACCCAGATTAACACGCCGCGTGCAAACGCTGAATAGTGTGTGGCACAGAAGATCCCTCGCCATTCGACCTGCAAGCGAGTGAGTTCGGTAGCGTCAATGTGTGTCTCCTGCAGAAATGCAATACTGGCTGACATACGCTTAATGTAGGAGTAAACAGAGTAGCGTTTGCTGGGCGTGTGTAGGCCTCGTACGTTCAGTGTAAGGACATTAATGTCTGAGCGTGAGACTGCCATTCTTAGGGTGTCGTGGTTGGGAGAGGGACCCCCCTACAGCTCCCGAGAGCCGCCAGTGTGTATGTGTCACGTGTGCTCCTGTGCGCCAAGCTTCCACAATCGTGGGGGAGGGACTAAGGGGATTAACAACAAGTAGAACCTTGGGTGGGCAACAGTCCCAATACTGAGGATATCTCACCGGAGGTGGCATATCCAAACTAGTGTCCCACTAGGGGAGAAATACAACGGATATCTGCGGGGGTGGCAGCGTGTGTCATTGCTGGGCCTGTACGCAGGTCGGGCTCTTGCAGGAGAAGCGTCTATCGCTTGCCAGCGCTTACAATTATTTGGCAAAGCAGTCTAGGCTCCTAGACGTCGCGCAATACAGTAGGCAACCATGAGAAGGATATAGCAGTGGACAGTTCATCCATCACGAAGAGGTGCCAGGTTGGCTGGCCAGGGTAGCGTCCAAGGCGTGCGCCGCAACGAGGGGGGAGGAGATTGGTCCAATCCCTGACATTGTTCCATCACTGTCCCGGTCTTTCTCAGGGGTGAACAGGTGCGGTTGACCTTCCAGATCCGATGCTAAGGGTGATGTGTGCAGTTCGGTCACCGCTCGTAAGGCATCTCGTCGCTCCTGCATGATTTGCGTGAGGTCGGGTGAGCCCGTGGGGGAGGATGCTTGGCTTTTGGGTCGGCCTGATCGGGCACGGCTCGCGCCCCGTCGTCTGGATCGTCTGAAGTCGTTGTTGCGTGCCCTCTGGGGTCCGGGTTTAGGGATTATTGGGCAGTGAAACTCAGTCCAATCCTGTGCTTCCTCCGCCGTGTTGAAGAAGAGGGCTTTCTCCTTGTGTAGCACTTTCAGGCGGGCCGGGAACAGCAGGGAGTATTGAAGATCATTGGCGCGGAGGCGCCTCTTGACGTCCAGGAAGGTGGAACGCTGTTGCTGGACTTCTCGGGCGTAGTCCGGGAACACCATGACGTGCTGGTCTTCAACTTGTAGGGGGCCCGCCGTCCGGGCCGCACGAAGCACTGCATCGCGGTCTCGGTAATGCAAGAATTTAGCCAACATGGGTCGCGGAGGAAGGCCTGGCTTGGGTGCCGACCGTTCCGCTTCCAGGGTGAATGATTTGGTCCAGGACTCCATGTATGTCAGAGGGTCCGAGTTCTCAATCCCCTCCGGCAGGCCTAGGACGCGGATGTTACATCGTCTCGAGCGCCCCTCCAAATCCACTGTGCGTTCCTCGAGGACCGCCACGCGGTGTAGGACCTCCTTCATTTCCGCCTCCTGTGTTTTCACCGCAGGCTGCAGCTCGGTCACGATCCGTTCTCCTTCCTTCACCCTGTCCGCCAACTTGCGATGGTCGTCGCGGATTAGACTGATGTCCGTCGTCAGGACGCCCAATCTCTCCTCCATCGAAAGGCGGGACAATTCGATTGCCGCCAACACCTGATTCAACTTTGCTGACAGTGTGGGGTCGGTTTGCGACGTGTTGGCTTGCGTCCACGTTCTGGTGTGTGGCATCCTCTCGATGGCCGTCTCGGGGACAGCCGTCACCTGCGAGGCCTTCGATTTCCCCATGAGTGCTGTCAGAGATAGGGGGGGGATCGGGCCTCCGTGCACCTCGCGTTCAGCAGATCAACTTCCCTCAGTGTGTCTGGGTAGGCGGCAGCTCAGTGCAGGTTGGGCTCCCAGTTCTTCTCGACCCTGGGGTAGTCGCTGGCTTCCCTCTGGGGGACCCCTACTGGCTCGGGGCGTTAATGGTAACTTGCGGCTGCGGGGGTGGCAGCCCTGGCGTCAGGAGATACGTGTCAGGGGGTACAGCCTCCATAGTCCAGGTTCCCCAGGAGACAGGGTGTTTTAAGTGCGGCCGGATCTTGCTCCCTCCCCCCTCGGCGTGTGATGCAGTCCTTCAGCCAATCTGGGGGGCCGAGGAGCAGGCGACAGAGGCCCGGGGGGGCTCGGGCAGTGAGCGTCTTTGACGTGGTGTGCTACCACCTCAGGGTCGGAGGAGCACCCTGCCTCCAGGGTGGAGCCCGCGCCAATCACGGTGCTCCGGTCCCTGCGGGCGCCATCTTAGGGTCAGGCACTCGGGTCCGCCGGGCTGCACGAGGTGGCAGGAGCATTCCGCCCCCCCCCCCGACCAAGGGCCGACGTGGTCCGTGATCCCCCGGTGGGCCTCAGAGGGTGCAGGAGGCCGCCGGGCCGTCGGCGCCGCGGTCCACGGAGGGGGGGAGAGGGGTCGACACTCACCGCCTCCAGATGAGGACCCTGGATGTCCGGAGGGCACAGCGCTGTGTAGGCGGCACTTCCACCGGCGCCCCTCGGTCCGCGGCGGCGGGCTGGTCGGTGCTGGGGTTAGGCTCCCGTCCTTGTAGGAGCGCCGGTGCAATGGAGCTCCGGTATATCGGCCGCCATATTGTGTACCGGACTGCCGCCGTGGGAGCTAGCCCGGTCCGGAGCACAACCCCGGGGCCGCCAGCTGTCCGCTTCATCCAGGGTCGCCGCCTCAGGGACAGGCTCTCAGTGGCGCCCACATCAGGGAGACGGAGCCGCGTCCGCCATTTTAGGGGCTCGGCGCTCGGCTCCGGCTCCGGCGAGAGATGGTCCGGTGCTTGTCGCTCGTCAGCAGCCCCCGCGGCTCAACCAGAGGACGCCCCACTGCAGGTGAACATTATTGGAGTAGATGCTGTAGGCTGAGGCTCCCGGCGATCTCAGGAAGTGGGCAAGATGCTAGCCCGATCGCGGAGCCTCAGCAGGACACAGCCGCCATCGTGGCTTGCCAAGCCACGCCCCCTTGGTAACTTCTTGTTATGAGGGAACAGGTACAGAAGTTTTCTTCACGGTATCATCTAGAAATTGTGTGAGTGGGCCCCAAAGGTGGGATCGTTTAGTAGCAAGAGAGATAGGATGGACAAGTGCTATATCTAGGCGATGATTGTGACACACAGCATTGCGCAAAGCTAAATAGGATAATTTAGAGTAATCTTTCCAGTTTTTTTTATATTTGCTGATAAGCTACAGCTATTAACAAGTCAATAAGAGGTAATTTGGATTGATTCATTTTCCAGTCCAATATTAAACTATCTAGGAAAATGTTTGTGGGGGAGAGGGGAATTATGGTGTGAAATATAGTGTTGATTTGGTGCCAGACCTGTTTACAGAATATAAAAACATGTGGACAGGTGAAAAGTATATGATGAAGATCAGCATCAACCTCGAAACATGTCCAGCAGGTGTTAAGATTTGTGTTGTGTATTTTATGTAGGTATGTGGGGGTAAGAAACAATTCATTGTAAATAAAAAAGAGCGTTTGTGTTGTGCTGGTCGCTCTGTAGGATTTCCTGAGTTTCGTCCAAATTATGTTCCAAAAAGAAATAGGCAAATTCGTTCCCAGATCAGATTCCCATGAGAGTTTCACTTTGGTTTTGTCCCGAATCGCAGGAGGTGCCATTAAACAGGAATAAATAATGGACGCTTTGGGGTTTATGTGCAAAAGGTTATGCCATGGGAAAAGAGGTTGGGAGGGTGAGGAAGGTGAAGATTTGAGTTTAGCATAAGTATCACGTATTTTGTTTTGCAAGGTCGAAAATGTAGGTTTAAAGGAAGAAGGCAAATGATAAAGAGTTTGTAATTGCGTAAATTGAGTGGGTGAGCCCAGATATAAAAGTAGAGGAACCTAGAGTAGATCTTTGTTTCTCCAAATCTTCCAGTATATAGGTTTCCTGTTAAGAAGGATTTGTTTGTTATACCAAATTGTGGAATTCAGAAAAGTGTCTAAATTATGTACCACTAAGTGGGGTGCAGTGGATAGGAGTTTACAGGATTGCTTCATTATGGGAGTAGAGAGCTTCTGTGGTTTGCGAGTAAAGGAGAGATATTTCTGAAATGAGAAGGGAGTTAAAAATGAGGTCTCAAGATCCATCCAGAGAGGTTCAACCTCAGATTGGTTAGTAATCCAATTAGATAATTGTCGTAACTGAAAGGCTTTGTGATTTTGGGGAAATTGACACCGCCTTCAGATTTTGGTCTTGTTAATTAAGATATATATTTTCTATTTATTTACCACTCTAAAGGGTCATTTGCACAGTACTAAGTTGTTTTACACCACATAAGCCCACATGCAAACTTTAGTAACAGTCTGCCTAATTTTTTGACTTTTGCTGTTCTGGGAGGTGTTTCCCTTATGCTGTCAGGGCACTAGCATGTCAGAAAAGTGTCATTGTCCTTCCATTTATTTATTCATTCATCCAGTCATTCAATTATTTTTTTAAATCATTACACTTGAAGATCCACATACTAGTTTCGACCTTGCAACATGTCCAAAATAATGTAAGCTGAAAACTGAAATCAAATTCAGATTTTTATTTGCATAGTTTATTAAAAACACTGCAAAAACATTTTGTTCAGCGGTATTGGTCCAATGATTTATATTTCTAAAAGAGAAAGAATAAGTTCATCTTGTATTTTCTTAAAACGACTAGGGTTGTCTAAAGAATTGTCATAACATTTTAAAAGCATGTTGTAAGTAAATGAAATAAAGACCACTAATGGCTAGATAAAATCATAGAGAGCTTAAAAGTCATTTTAAATGTTCTTACAGCTGTTGACTTACTGCTTCCCAGCATCCATGGCTTTTAATCTTTTTCTCCACTCTGCACAGGAATCTTACTAGGGCGCAGTTTGGTGTCAAGTTCATTGGGTTGAAGCTCTCAATCAGTACTTCTCAACACATTCTTATCTTTCTCCTATTCGCAGCGTAGATCGTCATTCTACAAGGAAGCTTTGCAGAGACATATCATGTGGATGGTGTCTTCAGGAGCTTCTCCACCAAGGTTACATTGATCTCTATAGTTGCTTCTTTGCCATGACGGATAATACTCTACTCTTAACCTGATTTTTCAAAAATGTTCTTTTGTCTAGATGGTGAAGTTGTTGTTAAATAACTTTGAGGGGATAATTACTTGTAGTTGCAAAGTGTTATCCAGTCATGTCTCCTCCTTGCCAGAGCCCTCTTGTCCTCTAGTGATGATATGGCATTGGCGTTTGTTTTTATAATTTTTTTCAGGACGTTTTTATTCAGACTCAGGTCCCAGATGCCCATAATATACAAAGTCTCAAGTGATCTTTCCAAATATGCCCTCATGGGTGTTCTTTTCGTCCTCTGTATTTCCAGCCATATATAATGGCCTAGGGAGCCTTATTTTGCATATCTAAAACTTTGACAGCAGTTCATGAATGCCACCTGTCTACCCAAAGTTTGCTCTACCAGGCCAAACTTTAGGCTGATTTGCGCTTGGGACACATATCTCGGTAGATGAAAAATTGCTTTATATTGTCTTGGGACTATGAGGTCTAATGTCTTGCAGTCCTGGGCTCTCTGAACATGACTTCCATTGGTCAAAGTAGGCAAAATTCTGGCTTGAGCTACCTGCAGTACCGGGCTGGAGGACAAGCTTTTATTTTCCTATAAACTAATCCTAGGCCGACTCCAAGTGCCTACTGTTTCCCCCTAATTTCTTCCATTTGAGCTGCAAAACTCCCATTTGTAGAGAACAGAACTCCCAGATATTTATATACATCTGTATTGTCCACATTGTCAGTGGCTATATCAAGATGTATGTTCCTAATTTCTGCCTCTGATTAGGGAGTGTTGTGGTGAGATTAATGATTGGCCCTTTATTTTTTTATTTTTTTATTTCAAAGGTTTTATATAGCGCTACTGGACCCGAGAGTATCAGAGCGCTTTACAAGGCATGAGAAAACAAAACAATGAGATAGATTGAAAATGTAAGCGAGAACGAGTTACAAAATGATACTGATTGCCGGCATGTTTAAAAGGGGCAGGGAGAATAGAGATAGAGATTGGGATGGGAATGGATAATGAAAGTTAGGAGGGAGAGGGGAGTGAGGAGAGGGGGATTAAGAGTACGAGGGTATAGAGAGGGGGAGTTAGGAGGGGTGCCCAGTAGAGGAGAGGGGAGTGAGCAGGTAGGGAGTCAATTTACATAAGATATCCTAATACTTGGATCATGTAAAGTGTCAGAAACATTAGATACCCCAATATTTGTTAAGAAGTATTTTTAGTTCTTTCTTGAAGAGAGGGTAGGAGGGGTTACAACGGATATCTTTTGGGATAGAGTTCCAGATAGTGGGAGCGTTGCGGGAGAACGCACGGGATTGTGTTTTTTTACATTTTAGTCTAGGAGGGATGAGGACAAGGGAGTTTGTGCTCCTCAGGGATCTAGAGCAGCCTGCTTTGTGTAGTTTTGTTGCAAGGTAAGAAGGGGTGTTTTGGTGGAGAGTTTTGTGAGTGATGCAGGCAATCTTGTAGGTTGATCTACCTTCTATTGGGAGCCACTTGAGATTTTTGAGGACGGGGGAAATGTGATCAAATTTTCTAGAATCAGAGATGAGTCTAGCAGCAAGGTTAAGGACAGATTTCATTGGAGCAAGATGGATTTTAGGGGTGCCCACCAAAGTGCTGTTGCCATAGTCAATCCTGGAGAGGACCAGCGATTGGACAACAAGTTTGAAATCTTCTGCAGGAATAAACGGTTTAAGTTTCTTAAGATGGAGAAGGGTGAAAAGAGCCCTTTTGGATGCATTTTTAATGTGGGGGATGAGATTCAGATTCTGGTCAATACTGATGCCTAGGGATTTGACCGAATTGGAGGTGGAGAGAGGGCAGTTTAGAGCTTTGATGTCATTTAACCAAAGTTGAATGGGAAGAGAACTATTTTTGGGGGAGAAAATTATGATATCTGTTTTTTTGGGGTTCAGTTTGAGATGGTTCAGATGGAACCAGGTTTGAATTTTTTTCAGGGTCTCATTGAGGTGAAGGATGTCTTTGTGAGATTTGATCTTGTAGTATAATTGGGTGTCGTCAGCTTAGAGGTGGTAGTTGATATTAGAATGTTTGAGGATGAGGGTGAGTGGTTCCATGAACAGATTGAATAGGGTTGGGGAGAGGATAGATCCTTGAGGGACGCCGAGTGAGACAGGTTTAGGTTTTGAGAGGAATTGGCTAAGTTTTATTTGTTGAGATCTATTTTGTAGGAATGAGGAGAACCATTTGTAAACGGTGCTTTCCATGCCGAACCGGTCTTTGAGAGTGCTGAGAAGGGTGGGGTGGTGGACGGTATCGAATGCAGCTGAGAGGTCTAGAAGGATTAGTACTGAGGATTCTCCTTTGTCAAGGGAACGATGAATGTCATCAATGATATTAAGCATAGCAGTTTCTGTACTGCATCCCTTTCTAAAGCCAGACTGGAAGACATCAAGGAGGTTGAAGGAGGCGATATGTTTCTCAAGTACTAATAGGACACATTTTTCCAGGGCTTTGGATAGGAATGGAAGATTAGAGATTGGACGAAGGTTGTTAGGGTCATTGGGGTCAGTTGCGGTGTTTTTGGGAATAGGCGAGATTTGGCCGAGTTGAAGTGAGGCAGGGACACATCCAGTGGAAAGAGAGGAGTTGATGATTTTGGTCCATATGGGGGCAATGATGGATTTGAGTTCTTGGACCAGAGTGGGGGGGGAGAGGATCTTTGGAGTTTGTAGAAGGTTTTACTTTGACAATGATATTAGTGATCATAGATTCTGTTACTGGACTGAAATCACTCCAGGAGGCATTGTTTTTAGCAGTGGGGTTTGTTATTGGAGGGATATCTTGTTGGGGTATAGCAGGGAGGGGAACGGAGGTATCGAGCAGTGCAGAGGAGGTGGTCGAAGGAGAGTTATGAGTGTTGGGGAGGGTGTGTAGGATGGTGGAAGGTTGAGGTGAGGGTGGGAGGGAAGAGAACGAAAGTTCGATCATGTTGATTTTGTTAGTAAAGAAGCTGGCAATTTCTTCGCATTTGTCAATGGAGGTTAGTATTTTAGGAGGGCCGGTGGAGGTTTGTTTTTTTACAATTTTAAAAAGGTCTCGAGGGCGATTTCTGGCCTGCTCTAGTTGAGAACGTAGGAAGGAGGCTTTTTCGTTAAAAATATGTTTTTTGTACTGGGATCTTGTGGTTCTAAGGATAGTCAGATTGTCTACACTTGGATGAGCTCTCCAAATCCGTTCAGAATGTCTAAGGGACCATCTTTCATTGTTAAGTTCGGAATTGAACCAAGACTTAGGAGGAATGTTTTTTTGTAGTTTAAGTTTGATTGGGGCAATTTGGTCGAGGGTTTCAAGAATAGAATTGTTATAGTGTTGGTAAGGTCATTGGTGCTGTCAGAGAGAGGGGGGAGAGCTAAGTGATTCTTAATTGCGGTTTCCAATTTGTCCGGAGGAATGAGGTGAAGGTTGCGGGTGGATTTCTTGGATAGTGTGCTGCTGAGGGTGGGGAGAGTAATGGATTTAGTCATGGTGAAGAGGATAAGGTAGTGGTCAGACCAATCTAAGGGATGAATATTGGAGAGGGAGGCTAGATCTTTGGTCGTTATAATAGCATCAAGGGTGGCACCTTTGTTATGTGTCGGAGTATGGCAGAGTTGGGACATATTGGTGATGTCAGTTGTATCGTTAAGTAGGATGACAGAGGGATCAAGACTGTTGTTCCAATGGATGTTGTAATCACCGAGGAAGAGATTTTTAGAATGTGAGAGTGACGATTGTATGATAAGATCAGTCAGCTCTTCCGTAAAGGGGATGTTGTTTCCAGGGGGGTGGTAGATAGCGTGTAACCGGGTAGTGGTGGAGTCCGATGTGATGAGATTGGCGCAAAGGTATTCAAAGGATGAAGGGACTTGTAGATTGACTAGAGAGATGTTAAGTTCAGCATTAAAAATTATGGCGAGACCACTGCCTGTTTGGTCAATTCTGTCTTTTCTAATAATAGAATAACCAGGGGGGATAAGCAAGTCGAGGATGGGAGTGGAGTGGGGGGTGAGCCATGTTTTGGTTAGGAAGGCAATGTCAATGTTTTCACTAAGAATGGTTTCAGTGATTTCAGTGGCGTGACAGGAGGCAGATCTGCAGTTAATCAACATGCAGCAAAGGGAGGTGGGGACTGGTGCAAGGGAGGGGGGACAAGTAGGGATAGGTGTGAGTAGTTGGGGTGGTCTGGGGGAGGAAGGAGAAAGGGAGAGTTTGCTTGTTCCTAGAAGAACTGGAATAGTAGACAGGTGTGTGGGACATGAGGTGGATCTGCAGTTAGTCGACGTGCAGAAAAAGGGAGTGGGGTCGGGCGATTGGGTGGGGGGATAAGGGGGGATAGATCTAAGAAGTTGTAGGGGTCTAGGTGAGGAGGGCGGAAGGGGGAGTTTTCTAGTTCCTAAGATAACTGGGATGGAATGTTTATGACTAGGGGGTAAATTGGATAACGGTGGAGGTGGAGAGATAGTTAAGTTAGAGGAGTTGTTAGCTTTGGAGTGTAGAGATGGAGAGATAGTTAGGTTAGGGGAACTGTTAACTTCAGAGGGTGTTGGTTGAGTGCCACGTTGTGGTTCATTGGACATGTTGGTATTGTATGGGGTCATGACTTGTGAGGGTTTAATGGGTAATGTGTCAGTTGTGTGGTTGTTAGAAGGAGGAGTAATTTTGCAGCCGATAGGGTTAAGGTGGAAGTCTGTGGATGTGCTGAGGAGGGTGTCCGTGTGTGAGGAGATAGTTTTCGAAAGGAGTGAGATATCATTTCTAGGAGAGGAGAGTTCTAGGATGAGGGACAGAAGGATAAGTTCAATGATAGGGGAAGCCAGGGAATGAGTTGATGGGTGCGGCGGGTCTGTGTTTATTGGACTGTTCGCCCAATTATGATGATGTAGTGGGGGAATAAAGAGTGGAGGAAGAGGTGGAAAGCCAGGAGGGGGTGAGAGGGAGTTTTGAGTGTTTTTGGAAAGGGGGGAGATCAGGGGGTAAGTGGGGAATGTAGGCGGTAATGTTGTTAGGATGTGGAAGTGATTGGAAGTGGGAGAGGAAGGGGAGGAATCAGAATGAAACGGGAGGGGGGAGAAAGGAATGAGGGGAGAAGCAGACATTAGAAGTTGGGATTGGGACGGGGATGTGATGGGGGTGATGTAACTAGGGGTAGAAGACTGCTAATTTGTTGTTTATTGGGTACCGGAGAAGGAAGTGGTGAATCAGGAGGGAGCGATAGGGGGGAGGGTGAAACGAGGGGGGATGAATGCAATAGAAGTTGGGGACGGTCAGAGGAACAGGGTAAGAGGGAGGGGGATGGAATGGGGGTTTGGGGTGTAGTGCCAAGGTGATTTTCATTGGGCGTAGGAGAGGGAGGGGTAGAATTGTGAGGGAGCGATGGGGGGGAGAGAGGAATGAAGGCAGACAAGGGCGTTGGTTGTGGTGGGTCCGATAGGTGAGGTAAGATGGAAGAGGATGAGATGGGGGGTGGTGAGTCAAAGGCTAGCTGGGGTGAGGGGGTAGTGTTAGGGGATTGAATGGTGGTAAGGGATGAGGTGCTAATATGTAGATCATTGGAAGTGGGAGAGGAAGGGGGGAATCAGAATGAGATGAGAGGGGGAGAGAGGAATGAGGGGAGAAGCAGGCATTTGAAGTTGGGATTGGTCGAAGAGACAGGATATTGGTGATGGGGAAGAGGGGGGGAGGTGCGTCAAGGGGAAGAGGGTTATAGTGGGCCGGATTCGGGGGTACTATGAGGGTTTGTGATAAGGTGCTAAAGTGTTGTTCAAAGATATCGAGGTGTTTTTCAGATGCTTGGATAAGGATGGTACCCGATTTGAAGATGGAGATATCTATTTCGCCAGGAAAGGAAGAAGATGGTGTGGAGGAGAGTTTAAAACCATAGGGGATGTTGCGTGAATTAGAGATCAAGAAGTGACCTAGGAATATGCTTTTCCATTTAGAAGGGCGTTTAGTGAAAAAGATGAAGTTGGTGACAAGTGAAGAGTTAAGGCTGTTATGGTGATCAGCGAATAAGGGTTCAGGGTGGAGACAGATAAGTTTGTGTTTGAGTTTTTTTTTACCATGTTTAGAGAGACGGGGTGGGTAGATAATAGACCAAGAGTTAGGGCCAAATTTGGAGATGTGAGGTGTTGAGATCGAAGGTGTAGGAGTGAGTGGAGGCATGGTTTAGAGATAAGAAAGGGGGGGAAGAGAAGGGACACCAGAGTAAGTACAACTGGTCTTCTAAGGGGGAGTGGAGGACGGTGTAAAGGGAAGAAGGGGGTAAAATAAGTGAGATCAAAGCTGGTTCATCCAGAAAGTTGAATGTGTGGAATTTGATTTAATCACAAAAGGTGAGGGAGTAATGTAGTCGTAGGAGATAACATTTCAGCAAGTGAGGATGTAAGAATAAGGTCAATGCGTGAGGTATTGACGTAAGAATATAAATAACAGTTTAAAGGTGACGGAGTGGCAGCCCAGATAAATTAGTGTATATGGTTGTATAGAAGGAGGAGGAGTTGGACAGTATCCTGAACCAAATATACGGTTAGGGTATAAGTGTGATCTAACCCTAGTAACTTAAGTAAACAACATAGAGAAAAGAAGGTAAAGTGATAAAAGGATTAAGGATTAAACATTGAGAGCAGTCAGTAGAGTATCATGAGACATATTACAATGATCGGCAGTGGGGGTGGACTAAGCAGAGGAGAATAAAATACAATATAACAGAGTATATAACAAGAAGAGGATATAGCATAATGAACATTCATGTTTAAATTGAAATAAGATAGAAGGCGTCACAGTAAAAAGCATAATCAAACGACATAAAAGAAGTGCAAATATAAAACATTGTAAACTGTATGTGATCGAAAAGCTGTTAGCCCGGAGGGAGCTGGAGAATAGAGGGAAATAGAAAATAATGAAGATAAATAGTATAGAAGGGGTATAGGTAGTAGGGTAGTTCAAAAAGGAGAGTCAGTGGAATTAGTGATAAAAATAGAGGGAGGTGGTAAAGGTAGAGTAATGAAAATACGTAGTGTAATTGAGTGGGAAGGAGAATAGTTAAAAGGCGGAATAAAAGAGGGAAAGAAGAGAAAGGGAAGTAAGTGGAAAGAGGGAGTTATAATTATAGATAGCAGGGGGTAATGCATGGTAAGATTACATGGGAGAGAGGGACATATCATCAAGAAACAGTCGTTTAAATATAGAGAATTTAGATAGAAAGGAATGACATATAAATTAAGAGAACATGATCAAAATACAATATTTAAATGGAGGAAGGCTAATGATAATAAGCAGTAATAAAAATTATAGAATTAAAGGCGAAGAAAGATATGCAGTGTAGAATTGAGAAAGAACGACAGTGAAAATAATAAATTTAAACATAGTAACATCAAACATAAATTAATAAAGTGCCTAAAGTGGACAACAGTGAAATAACAATCCAAACATAAATTTGTAAAGTGCACAAAGTAATAAGGTAGAGAGTATTGTGCATATCATAGGGATATGTAGTAGGGGGTGGAGATAAAATCACAGATAAATAGGTGTAACATATAGTGTGAACCACTAGTGGAGAGGGGGGTATAATAAGATGAGAAATGGGGTGAGGAGTGGTAACGGGAGGAAAAAAATGGGTATAGGGGAGAGGGGCTGCATTCAAAGATGTGCAGGGTTGTGGGATGGAAGATTAAGTGATAAAAAAGTGATGTTGGGGCTACTTTCAAGATGTCTGCCGAATTAGTGTAGGTGATGTTAGTCCTTTAACAGTGTCTATAACTCAGATGGGCAGGGGGGAGCAACAAAATGGAGTCTCAGTTAAAAGATGTTGATTGACCGAGAGTAAACAAAAGACAAAATGGGTTCCAATTAGATTAGATTGTCTCGAGGGAAAAAAAGTAAAAGTAAAGATAGTGCGAAATCATGTCATGTCCAAAGATTTCTGGGAAATAGGATGTATGATCACAGGCTTCCCTTCATATGCATCAAGTCTGGGGATTCATCTCCAATGGTAAAGATGGGGGCGAACTGTAAGCTTCCTAGTGCTCCTGTTCGCTTGTAACCGTGCGAAATCCCGCAGTCTTACCGATGCTCACGCATCTCGCGGTACGGGGTTGGAGAGAGGAGTACGCGGTGCACGGCGCAGGCGGCACTAAGTGCAAAGCCTCAAAACAGCGTATTGGAAAAACAACAGGCGCACAGGCTCGATTGGGACGGAATCGCATCAGCAGGGTACGGCGCTCAGTTATTAATGAGCCTGGTTCCAAAAGCGTTCAGTAGAGGCGTGTAACGCACCGAGCGCTACAAGCAGTCACCTCTTCAGGGATTCTCTCACCCTTCCTAGCCGCCGTGCGCAGGCTCCCCATAAGCGGCAGAGGGAGGCCAAAGTGAGTTCCGGGCATCATCGAAGGAGCCAAAGCTTTATGTTCAGATCAAAGATCAAAGCTCCTCAACACGGGAACAGAGAGCTAGTAAATCCCGAGTGGGAAATGCAAGGAGCTCCGATGTCCGGGAGGCACCGCTAGAGACGTTCTCAGGCTCCGTGCAACCTACCGGACCTGTGCAGAGCGAAAGGGAGCCCGAGGCAGAAATTACACCAAGGGAAAAGGCAGCCTCCCAACCGATCAGGACTGGACCGCGGGATCCTCCAGCCTCAGGCAATGAGAGCAGCAGTCCGGAGTGGGGGTAGTCAGCCCCGCAGCGTCATGGACGAGAATCGTAGCGAGAGGCAGCCCCGGAGCCGATCAGGACTGGACTGTGGGCTCCTCCGGCCTCGAGCAATGGGAGCAGCAGTTCGGTGTGAGGGGCCAGCCCTGCAGCGTCATGTACGATATCGCTCCCGGTGGCAGCGGCTGCAGCAGGGGTCATATCCTCAGGCACCACGCAGATCGTTGTCTTCGGGGATCGGACCCCCACACGCAGATCGTCCCAGGCGTTTGGTGGAGGAGAAACACGGTGAGTTTACCACGAAAATCCAAACTGGTTGGGAAGTTCAGATTGGTGATGATATCCAGTCCTGGGGGGTGGCAAAGGAGGGACAGTGAGGCAGTCTATCTGGGGATTTCCACCAAAAGGTGATCCCTAGACCTGGAGCTCTGCAAAGCTGCTCCTCCTCAAGCGGCCATCTTTAGGTGCAGTGAAAGTAGGCACAATTCTGGCTTGAGCTACCTGCAGTACTGGGCTGGAGGACAAGCTTTTTATTTTCCTATAAACTAATCCTAGGCCGACTCCAAGTGCCTGGTGTTTCCCTCTAATTTCTTCCATTTGAGCTGCAAAACTCCCATTTGTAGAGAACAGAACCCCCAGATATTTATATACATCTGTATTGTCCACATTTTAAGTGGCTATATCTAGATGTATGTTCCTAATTTCTGCCTCTGATTAGGGAGTGTTGTGGTGAGATTAATGTTTGGCCCTTTATTTTTTTAGTATTCCACAGTTACGTCCAGGAGTCTATGCATTCCCACTATTGTTCTGCTTATCAGAACCAAATCATCTGCATACAAATATTTGATGTTATGAAGCTGGCCAATCTATTTACAGTGATTAATAGGGGTGGGAGTTCTGCGAGAAACAAATTAAAGAGTGTTGGTGCAAGAACACATCCCTTTTTTAAGCTGTCTTCCGTTGTTATTCACCTAGACATGCGAGAGCCACTTCCAAGTTTTATTCTTATTCACGTGTAGATATGAAGAATTTGCAGTACTTTTAGAAGACCATCTGGTATTTTCCAGCCTGCCAATTTTTGACATAAGATGCTATGGTTCACCTTATCGAAGGCTGATTTATAATCTATGAAGCACAGGTTGACCGGTTGTTTATGTTTTGTTGCAAAATAACTTAATAGGGTAAGGGCCATGATCTTTGTTATGGACCCTGTTTCTTTAGTGAACCCTGTCTGGTTCAGAGGAATGATGTGGTGTCCCTCATCCCAGTGCTGCAACTCTTCCAAAACAAGACCAGCAACATATTTTGTGTCATTTTCGATTAGTGATACCAGACGGTAATTCTCAAGTTTGTTTTTGTCTCTCCCTTAAATATACACAAGATCACTGAGCCATGCCGCGATGCAGGGACTCTACAACAGTTTAGTATAGATTTATAAAGAAACGCCAGCCTCTCTGCCCAATACATGTTTTCTTCTTTCGATATTGCAGGTGCAATCCCATTTGGACCTGGTGCTCCCTCTTGTCGGCCTTTTGAAATGTGCCTCTGGATATTCTATATGTTGATTGCAGATGGGAGATCAGCTCTCCTTCTGGAGTTGCGATCTGTGGCAGCAATTGTGTCATGAGATTTTAGCTGGAAAGGTTGATTTGAAATTTGGTCCGGTTTTTCTAGTGGTGTATACTCCTTTCTGTTTGTGCGAGTGTTAGCCCTCGTATGGAAATGGGTTTTTAAGAAGCTAACCCAAGTGCCATCTGAGATGCTCTTTTTTGTGCTTGTGGCATGGGTTTATTGATGTTCTTTATTGTTCACCAAACGTTTGCTTGGGACTATGTGCTTACTCCTGGACATTTTTGCCGATTTACTACTGCAGTTGCAAAAAGAGCTGCATATTCTGCTAGAAAAGTCTTCCATCTTGTTAATGGGTCTAGCTTCTCGTCAATATAGAGAAATAGTTCTTTGCGCTATGAGCAAGAGTTGGCAGGGAGTCTGTTGTCCATCTTATTCTCTTAATTAGAATTGTGTATATAGCTATCTCCAAGTCTTTTGACGGCTCATGTTCTAGTCATGTAATTATTAAGGCAATTTCCTGCGGACGGTGGCCACTGTCAATCCTTTCTCCCAGTGTATGCAAAGATACTTGTTTCAATAGAGATATGTCAATCAATGTATAATTAATCAAAGATGCTCCCGTGTTTGTTTGATATGATAGTCCTGTCGATTGGTCTTCAGCAAAACGGTTGTGTACTGCACTGAGTCTAAAATGTCCAAGTTTACTTTTTAGAAGTTGGCCTTTCTTGTCTATTATGTGCTTTCTTGTGATTACTTGATGCTGTACCCCCAAGCTTGATTTTGTGCACTAAGGACTTAATTTTATGAAGGGGCATCCATCATATTCATAGGGGGAGGGGAGATGATTTTGCTCCTTTCGCTATTCCTTATATGATGTTTCTAGAGCAATATCTCATTTGGAAGATTTGTCAAAGCTCTGTATTGGGACTCCAATGGGAGCTGACTTTTGATCTGTAGTTTTAGTTGTAATTTCTGAAGGATCTTTTTGGATCAACTCAAGGTTTTGCCTTCCATCCGTAAATTGTTTTTTCCTATTTTGTGAGCTACTCTGCTCCTGGGAGTCAAGGAAAGCCCATCATCTGGGTTTAGATTTTTTTGTAAATACTACACATGTTGTCTAAATATGGGATGTTCAATCAGCCCACTTGCTTGTAGGATTTTCTTGTTTCGTCCTTCCTTCTGTTTTACTCTGTTAATTTTCTCCCTGTTTCCCACAGAGCTTGAGGTACTTTCAGTGGAGGTGTCAACTGGTAAATCCTTTTCTTCCTTACCTATTTTTATTTTATTTATAAAGTTTTATATAGCAAGACCATGACCACCAAGGGTATCAGAGAGCTTTACAGATAATGCAGCAAGGAAGGGTATGGGCAAACATACATAGTCAACAGAGCGAAATGTACAAAAGATTATTACAAATGTACCAGAGTCACGCGAGCAAAACCTCTGCGCTACAAACCGCAGCTCAGGAACCAGGTCAAGTAGGGAAGGCGGACTGAGCCAAATATTTCTTCAAGAGTCTTTTAACTTCCATTTCAAAGCGGACAGTGGAAAGGATCACCCTGACTTCAGGGGGGAGAGAGTTCCAGATCCTCGGCGCTATGCCTGAGAAGGCACGATTATAAGACTTTTTTTCTTGAATTTTTGTGGTTTGAGTAGGAGGGTGCTGGCACTTCGAGATGCTCTTGTATCACAAGAGAGCTCAAGTTTCTGAACGAGGTAACGCGTGGATTGAAGTGGATGGCTTTTTGTGCCATACATGCAATTTTCATTGTATCGAAACTTCATATGGGAGCCACTTGAGGACCAGCAGGTCCAGAGAGATGTGGTTGTATTTTTTAGAACCCGTTAAGAGCCTAGCAACAGAGTTGAGGGCCTCCCTAAGAGGAGCTGTTAATGCTCTGGGCAAGCCACAAAGTGTTTTCTGCCATAGTCCAGCTTTGCGATCACTAATGCTTGCACTGCAATCTTTAGGTCCTGAGCAGGGAGAAGGGGTTTGAGCTTCCTTAGGATGCTGAGTTGGACATTTGCTCCTTTAATGAGGGAGCTGATGTGCTTTTGCATGTTTAGATTTGTGTCTAATATAATACCAAGCGAGGATGCCAAGTCCACGAGGTGAGGTCTATAGTTGAGAGCAGTAAGCTGAGTTAGCCATTGCTCCATGACCGGGGATTGCTTGTGGGGTGGGATTAGGAGGAATTCTGTTTTTAGGACATTTAGCCTCAGCTGGTTCTGTGTCAGTTAACTTTGTGTTTCCAGCAAAATTGAATTGAGGGACAGAATTTCCTCAGGGGAGGCGATCTTCAAATAAAGTTGGGTGTCATCAGCATAGATGCGAAAGTGAATGCTGGACGATTTCAGAATTTCTATTAAAGGCTCCATGAACAAGTTAAAGAGCGTGGGAGAGAGTGCAAACCCTTGTGGTACCCCCAACGTAACCGGTGCAGGCTCGGACAAGAATTGGTTTGTCTTGAAGCTTTGAGATCTATTCTGGAGGAAGAAAGAGAACCAGTCAAGCACCTGCCCAGACAACCCCATCCTGTGTTCCAGGAGGTGAATTAGGTTGTCGTGTTTGACAGTATCAAATGCTGACGAGAGGTCAAGAAGGATCAGGAGACACAACTCATTGTGGTCCACCATTCTTAGCGCATCATCGACAATGTGCGTTAGTGCCGACTCTGTGCTATTGCCCGGGTAGAAACCAGATTGGCATTGATCCAGGAGTTTGAAATGGTCGATGTGGTTGCAGAGTTGGGCAAGCACACATTTCTACAGGAGCTTTGCCAGGGTGGGGATGTTGGAGATTGGGCGAAATGTATACTGGTCAGTAGGATCCACTGTTGGTTTCTTGAGAATTGACGTGACCTGCCCCAATTTTAGGCAGTCTGGAATATCCCCTTGCTGAAGTGATGCATTGATGATCTTAGTCCACAATGTTAGTAAGGAGGATCCAACTTCTGTGAAGAGTTTCAATGGGTGAGGGTCATAGTGATGATTGGAGGGTTTTAGAGTTGATAGTGTTTCATTTGGTCTCTACCATACGCTGTATTCACATGAACTTCAATTTCAGGGCCTTCCCCAGTTTTGATTTTATTTTTAATGTTTCTTTCTGCTGTTCATATGGAGTGTAGTTTGCATAAGTTCAGTGCTTCTAGTTTGTTTAGATCATTCTGTGCCAGGCTTGCTTTCCAGTCATTGTGTCCGGGAGGCCCGCCAGTTTATCTAAAACAGGTGAGCAATTGCAGGTTGGCTCTGTCCTTAGTGTATCAGCTTATGGCCTTCTGATTAGATTTAGTAAATTTGCAATTTTTTCCTAAATTCCCACAGTGTACATTACCAGGGTATTTAGGAAGCTAATCTGGATATCCATTTTGTTATTTTCACTACACCTTCACAAGGAGAAAGGGTCCTAGAGAAAGGTTAACTACAGATTTAATCCCCAGTACAGCTAATAACAACTACAAAATTATCTGGTGGTCTCAGAAAAGGGAGTAAAAACCAAGTTATCACAACACACAGGATTACAAACACCCAGCAAGTATCCAAAGTGTAATGAAAATAGATAAATACATGAGGAAAAACGACCTTCGTGAGATGATAGGATTTCCATCAACTACCAAGAGATGTCAGTGTCCTTACTTGGCTATCCAACCTTTCTACCACGACTCCTCTAGATCACAGAGAGAAGTCATGTGGATCGGGTTGCGACCAGGCCACAGAAATGACAACAGGAGGAGGTGGAAGCAAAAGAAAAGAGAGACCACTTTGGTCATCTACTTGCAGATTTAAAAAAATGGATATCAATAGCTTGGGTGATGAAATTATCAGTGCAGTCTATGAGAGTAATATATCTTGAGTGATTCTTATGTCTTCGCTATTTGTAATGGCCCCCTTGACGGTTTGTGATTCTTCCTGTGTTCACTTTTTTAACTCCCCATGGTCCATTCATGCTGTATTGAGTCTGTCGCCTGCTTTCTTTCTCTTCTAGATGATTTATTAGGTGAGATAATTCTTCCACTCCAAGCGATGAGCTCAGTGAGTTATTAAGTGTAACTTTATCAGGTTTCCACTTTTCCTGGTGTTCCCTGCTGTCATGTCCTGCATTTATGATCTTTGGTTCCGTTCCTTCGGTCCATGAGGTAACATTTTTGTTTTCAGTTTTCACTTTTCCTCTAATAGAGCTGCTAAGGATTGTTGATTGCATTATTATTACCGAGTCGTTGAGAAGGCTTTGATTCTCCTTCTGTGCCTCAGTTTTTAGCTCTTCAAATTGGTAATGCTCTTCACATTGTCCTTCATCTTGCCCTGTTTATCTCCAGGGTTGTTTTGTACCTATATCAGTATCCCTTGTTCTTTTATTGTTACGATAGGACTGAGTGGCTGAGGGAGTCCAGTAATGCTACCGTTGCTGGAATTAATTACTGCTCACACACCTTTCAGATAGCTAAATGTTGCGATAGGCTTGACTCCATATTGGATAGCAGTGGTTCTGATGATTTGAGTAGTGGGCTTCTGTGCTGGTTAGTTATGGCTCTTTGTGTCCCAGATAGTTTGTTGAGTTCAGATTCCATTGGTCTCCCCTTTTTCTGCCGATTTTGCAATATTGTTGGGCCTTGAGGTTTTCTTGAGCGCATTTTCCTCCCTTTATATACCTTTGTCCAAATCCAATGTGATCGTGTTTTGTGTATTTGATAAGTTTATGGTTCCTAAGAGCTGATGTGATTTCCTCAAGAACTGATTTTGTCGGAAGTGCACTGCGTTTAGCTTTTTTTCACCTCTTATTTATATTCTCGTCGATTTTAAGACCTTGTTTTTAAGAGAAGACTATTTGTTGTGCGTTTTTTTCATGGAGGTGTAGCTTGGTCACTGAGGGCTGAGGAATGAGGGGCGGGAGCACACCTCTAATTGCAAGCCATACCCGAACCTAGCTGGTCCACTTCCGCGAGTACTGAGCTCGACCTAATGAGTGCAACTAAATGCCCTGTTCCCTCAAACCCTATGGCCTTTTTGGTGCTGATCAGACATGGTCTCTGTATGGACCTGTAAGGCACTATTTCCTTCGGCACTGATGACACCTCGAAACCCATTGTTTGACAGTATTTAACTGTATTTGAGTAACGCAGGCTGGCATAAGCTGGTGAGGTCGCAAGGCTCTTTTGCTCAGGTGGCCCTTTACAAGTGGCTTGTGGCAAAAGGAGGTGTTTCCCAAGCCCCCAGACCTAGACACTTTGATGCTCCCCACTACCTTCCACAGCTGTACAGAACTCTCACTCCTGCGCTTGACTGTCCTTGAGTAAAGCTTGTTCTGGGTCTTTAGTCCTATGGTTTTGCCACTAGTGTTGGCACTGGCCAACTGGAAGGAGGCGGGTGGACACTCGATGAAAGGCTGCTGCCGAGTGCATTGAGCCCCTATTCATCTGGGCACTGGGCTTCCCAGGCTCCTGCTCCCTGTCCTTCAGCTGCTTCAGCCACCGCCGCAGCCTAATATTGTCAGCTCTGTCCAGCAGCCGATGGCTTGATTCGGCTCTGCAGCTTTGGCAGGTTCAGTAGGGCTGATTTGGTGGGCCCGCAGAAACTTCTGTGACGCCCCTGTGAGAGCACCCCGGTAGGCTGTTCCAGTAGCCTGGCCAGCTACCAAGTCCAGCTGCTCGCCCTCCCAAGTTGCCTGGTCGTTGGCCCCGGCTTCAGCCCTGGTTTACAGCTTCAATTAAGGCGTTTAGCTTTTCAGCCTCAGTGGGACGGCGGGGCTTAAGGGTGGCAAAACAGCAAGTGAGCGATAAAGGCTGGGCAGAGCCGGAAGTGCGTCAACAACAACTGAAGAACTATAGAAAGCACCTGCAAACACTGACGCACATTAGGAAAGTAATGTTTGACTTTGAAGAAGGTATGCCAGAGTTTGTTGAAATCTGAGGACGGGAACAGCATAGACAGAACCCTTTATTCTGTACAAAAGACACTGTTTTGGGACAATGTCGATGAATGTACAGATTGTTGCTCACATTGTTATGCAAGACAATTACTGAAACCATTTAACTGAAAATGTGTATTGTTAATCATTAGGTCATTAACCTTAACAATGTCAATGAGCTCCTACTATCACACTCAGCTAAATTGCATCCTGAGGTAATTGTTAAGAGAACATTCAAGGGTGCATTACTAATGTTTAGTTTACTTATAAATGCAGTGTCAAGGTTTTTGGCAGAATTGTCAGCGATGTTTATATAAAAACTCAGAAGAGAGAATAAACGATCATTTGTGGTGCGACACTTTGATTAAAATGTTATTGGCAGCATTTATTTCAGGCAAATTGACATTTGTGTTAAACAACAAGTGTAACCATTCAGCGCTGCATTGTGTAATGTGTTTTATCACTCAAGAGGTCCAAAGTAAGGAAAGAAACATTTCACTAAATAAGATTGCAAATGTATTAACCTTCCTGCACCTCAAACAGTTTGTGCCCATAGGTAATCTTAATTTGATGAGGTGTGCGACCTTTATTTAAGGATAGACTAATGCTTGGTTCCAAGTCACTCCAACTCAACCTGATAAATTAAAAACCTGTTTAAAATATCTGAGCCTCTAAAATAAAGAATACCCCGTGTTCAACTACCTTTGGATAAAAATAATACTACAAACTTGCTTTTTCTCAGGAGAAAATATACACTTCTATATTTTTTCACTTAAATTAGTATCTGTTGACTTCTGTCTTTTCTCTCCATCAGGAGCACATCATCCCATTTGTAAGAAATCTGAATATTATCCGGGGGGGGTGGCTGCGCACCTCAATAAATAGTCACAACGCTTGTCAGGGGGAACCCTCAAAGTCACTAAATTGACCTGGCCTAATCTTCCTGGTTGATATGACACAGAGCAGATGGTTTAGGGCAATTTGTAAGGTATTTATGCAGCATCAAAGCATTAATAAAGTCAAACTACCAAGCAATACACATTAGAATTAGAAAAATTGAGCAAAATCATTAAATGAATAAAATGACACCAAAAACTAGAAATCTAGCAAGAGGAAGGAAAAGTATGAAATTTGATGTTTTAAGTTGCAATAGCACCAAAAAAGTGCAAGGGGCCTATGGTAATCATTGGTCGTGGTAGACTGGGTCCTAAGCATGATTAGAGGCTGACCATGATGCAGCCCTCTTCAGATGCCCCAACTAAGGGGTCGATTATGATGGCGGACGGACTTGCGTCCGTCCGCCACCACTGAGTATGAGGGACCGTCCGCATGGGCAGCGGCGGTCCCTCCATGGCAATTAGGATTTGACCGCCACCCTGGCGGTCACATCCTGTATTTTTTATATTGCGGCGGGTGCTGCTTGAAGCAGCACCCGCCGCAATGTAAAAAATGACAACAGTGCATTTGCATGCACAAAACGGCAGGCACCGCGCGGTGCCTGCCGCTTCGTGCACGCAAATGCAGTGGGGTACCATAGGTACCCCCCATGTGCACCCTCCACCCCCCCACTCAACCTGGGGGCCCGCACCGGGCCCCCAGAGAAATCACCGTATGCTTTTCCACGGCGGAGAATCCGCCGCGGAACAGCATTTGTTGACCACCATCCTAATATGGCTGGCGGTGTCTGATAGACACCGTCAGCCATGTTAGAGCTTTTCCGCCGCGGTTGGAAGGCGACCGCGGCGGAAAAGCTGCGGACCGATTTTGAGACCCACCGCCATCCTAATTTGGCGGTGGATCTTTTGTGCCTCCCCAGCCGTTTTCCCGCATCCTCCGGGCTGGCGGTGGCTTCCGCCGGCCCGGAGGATGCGGGAAAACCACGATCCTAATCGGCCCCATAGTTTGGTCCACTTGGAGGATTCATCTTGGGCCAGGCAGTAAACTGTACCTGAGGAAGTCTTTATAAAGTTGGATAGGCGTTGGGCAAGATACCACTGAAGCTATTTGTTTTGGCAGGAAAAGCTCAGTACAGGAGAAACTCCAATTTCACTCACAGGGAAGTCCACCCACAGCCCAGATACTTTTGGCTCCCTTGCCCAATCAAGAATTTTTTGTTTGGGCTTAATCACTTTTCTGAACATTGGAATCTTTCAGCAGGGCAATACTGAAGCTCTATAGAACGCTGAGATCCAGGAGGCCAGACACTTTCTTGCCAAGTTCAGTCAAACTAAATTTCCTGCTGCAGAAAATCTCCAAGCAGGAGAAACCTGATTTTTTAAACCAGCGAGGTTGGGCTTTGGTCTGATAGGCTGGGGTAGTTTGTTCAGGTCCTCTGAAGTTCTGGAACTCCAAAATAATTTTCTAAGTCAGATGTGTTCAGGGGTGGTAGGAGAAGTCTAGTTACATAGAGCAACTGGTCCCAAAAACTCAGAAACAGCAAGTGGGGGTCAAGACTCACTCCAGCAGAGGTGGACAGCAGGGTCTAGGCCAAGTCCAATTGGAACTTATCAGCTGGAAACTTCTTGAAAGGCTTTTTTCAGCTTTTGTAGCACTGTAGTACACAGCAAGTAGGCCAACTGACCCTTTGAGTTAATTTTTTTATCCTGAGCACAGAATGTAGAAAGTCCAGTCCCTGGGGACTCCTTGCAGATCACATACAGTAACCCAGTCTTCACTCTTCTTCCTCAAGTTGAGCAAGTTTTCTGAAGATGGTGTCTGAGGGGATATTTATGCAAGGCAGTAGCTGTTGGGAAAAGCTCTGAGTGGGAAAATTCCAAATTTGTGCCAAGGAAGTCCTCTCACTGGTCAGATACATTTGGAGCCTTCACGAAATCAAGTTGTCTACATTCTGACTTAGGGCCCATTTTACCTCTAGCAGATGCATTCAGACCATCGAAAATTGGTGTCCGTCCATCCACAAGTGACACTGTTCTGCAGCCTTATTTATATGTTTGTGGTTTGGCGGACAAAAGTCTGTCAATCCTTCGCTGTTATCTCCGGGCGCAGACTTCTCTGCCGACAAAGTAAGAATAGAAAAGCTGCTGACGGTGGAATCCCTGCCACACCTCTGCTCTCCAAAACTCAATGTTGCTTTCCATCGGCGATCCCATGGTGGCTAAACCTCCACACTTGAGCTGGTAGGTTCAAGTGAATAAAGGGGGGAAGCTACCTTTACAACCACTTGTAATTTAGTAGTCACAATGAACCTGATGTTGCAACGTGCTGCATACCTGCCCTTGGATATGGACAGCAACTCATCACATCAGCACCATAATATGATGTAAGTGCGCCTAAATTCATGGTATTTGGACTGTACACATATGTAACATTTTCTCTTAATAGCACCTCAAATCTTAACCCTAAAATTTAAAATGTATGTTTAAATTGTAATATCTATAAACTAATAAAAGTTTATTGTTGAACTGAATTGTAAATTAAATAAAGTGCACATATGTTGGGATATACTGTGGACCAAGTTGTTTACACAGTGTCATCGTCTGTCATCATAAAAATTATCAATTTTATAATACAAGATTTCAAGATTATGACATTATTTATGTTGAGCAAAGTGTCTCTAACATCTGTGAAACACTTTCACTGTTAAGTGTTTGTCATAGACCCCTAATTTGAAAGTTTCATATTCTACTATTTGATCATAAAAATATACCAATTTACACAAAAATGTAATGGGTTACCACTGAATTATTTATATTTTTTCTTTTTTTATTACTTTGCCCTGCCTTAAGGATGACCCCAAACAATGACTCCCCTCACATCTCCTGTTATATCAATATCCCGGGCATATTTCATTGATATGGTTCCTTTACCTATTTGTGTGATGAATTGGGTTGTTGGATGTCTGGGGTGTGAGCCCTGGTCAAGTAATAGCCACCATCCCCTGAAAAGTGAGCCACAAAGGATCACTAGGTTAACCCATGCTTAACCCTGGGTAGCTTTACACAAAAAGTAGTAAGGCTATGTAGTGTAGTTCCTATATTCCCAATAGGCTTTGCGTGTTGGAATAATATACACTATAGATTTGACATAGGACTGAGGTCAGTATGTCTCTTTCGAGTATACTAAATTTAAGTGTGAGTGCCAGCTAGCTCAGAGGTCACTAGAAACTTTCTCGAATAAACAAGAAGGGATTATTTTCTGACAACCGCATAAACATGACAATTTTGTTTCCCCAAGAATCGAAAAGTATCTTCAGAGTCGTGGAATCAATAGATACCTAGTTCACTCAGTCAATCGGGCATGCTTCGTTTCTACAGAGTTGCATAAAAAAAGAGAGACGGGCGTTTCAATAAAAGGGGTTTATTGAACAGTCTTCTTTCTCATGCAAGAGAGGTGTACTGCTACAATCGTTAGACAGGATGCAAAGTATAATGCATACAGCGTAAACAGTAATATAAAATAATACTGTAATAGCATTGGCTGTTGCTATGACATATAAAAATACATACATAAATAACACAGGATAAAATACTCAACTGGTGCTTTTAAAATAAGCCTACCCCAATGTACCTAACCTAGGTCTAGTACCAGGGAAGAAATAGGTGCTGTCTTTTAGCATAGGTTTAGTTATGCCAAGAATTGCCAAAGGTTTCTCTAGTTTCTAATCAGCTCCATACTTTAGAATGAGAGAGGTTGGTATCTCTTTCACAGACACGATTTCCCAACACCTCGCAAGGGGAGTCAGAAACACTGGAGCTGGATTCTCGGCAGAGGATGACAGCTTCTGGTCAGTGTGTCAGCTGGGGAGTTGGCATCCTTCGGCACTTGCTGTAGTGAGCTGCGTCGTTAAAGTAGGTAGTCTAACTGCACCAAACCACACCATGCTTTACTATAGCAAGTGAAGGTATATTTATACCTTGAAGGTGTTTAGGAATGCCAGCTTTGACGTAAAGTCGGGCATATGAACGTCATGGACAAACCCCTAAGGAATAGTTGTTCATGCATAATAATGAGTTTCTTGGAGAAATCAATATTCAGGCTAGGGGAAGTCCCTTCTGCTTAAGAGTCTGGTTTTCCAAGAAATTGTTGTGACGTAGATGAACGGATATTAGAAGCCATGCCTATATTTGGGTAGCATGGGCTATGCCTAAATAAGGACTGGTCTTTTATGCCTATATAAGGGCAATGTGAAATGTACCTTTATAAGGGCATGAATCGGGTAATTAATGCGGAATCTAAAATCAAACACAACAGCTCATATTAGATACAATGTGTAAAGTATTTATGCAGCATACAAACATAAATAAGGTGAAAACACAACACAAGAAAAATCCTAAACCACTTTTAGAAAGTGGCTGTTTTCTTGTCTGACCTTTCTGTATGCCTCTGCCTGTTTGTGAATTGACTGTCTGGTTTGTGAGTGACAGGGGATGGGGTGGCTCCAGGAGACTGGGTAAGTCAGCCTAGGCTGAAAAGCTCCATCTGCATCTTGAGTGGAGGGGGGAGATAGCACTTGGGCCTGAATAGGGCTGTGCCTGCCTTCCACAATGCTGGCTCCACCTCCTGCTGGGTGGCTGACGACCCTGTCCCTCTCTCTCAAAGGAAGAACGTGTCCACTGGCAGAAAGCACCCAGGACTTGTTTTGGATTGTGCTCAGAGCCCTCCTGCACAAAGGGATCAAATAATTTTTGGGGTATAACCACAGGACCCCAAACCCCTGTACTTTAGATCATCCTGGAATCAAGAAGGAACATCTGCCAAGGAGAAAAGCTGGAAGACTGAAGAGGAAGGACTGACCTACTGTTTGTTTGTGGGCTGACCTGGAGTTGCTATTCTGCCAAGGAGAAGGGAAGGACATTGCTGTTGCTGTGTCCCCTGCTTGAAGAGATATACAAGGAATTGAGGAGAGCTGGCCTCCTGTTAAGAAGTCCCAGGAACAAAAGGACTTCACCAGCAGCTTCCCCCCTGAACTCTGCTGTGTGAGTTCTGCCTAGAGTGCTTGATCTAGTTGTGGGCCCTCTGGAGGTTGTTTCCTGCTGTTTGGGGAGCTGGAAAAGAAGAAGAGACGAAGATCTGCAATTTTGCGCGCATTGTTCGCTTCCGGAGCGCATTGTCGACAGTGCGAGAAGATTCCCGTCGCCGCGAAGATCATCTCAGTGCCTGTTACATCTGCAAGACCCGACACGATGCTCGCTTGTGGAGCGCATCGCCCCGGTACGGGAAGATTCCTGCCGCTGCGAACATCGTCGCAGAACCTGTCATCACTGCAAGAACCGTGTCGCACCGCTTGCCTACTGAACGCATCCCGTCACTGCAAATATCGTCGCAGAGTCCAGCACTAACGCATTGAGGCTCCGCGACAGAAGAGGATCCACGCTGTGCCGCGCATCGCCGCTGCACCGAAGATCGACGACGCCACGGAGATCGTCTCATCGTGCCTGTGCGAGATGCTCCCTACCGGAGAACCTGCAAACCGGAATCCATACAAGGTATCGCATCGCCCCCATACAGACCGGATTCAACGCAACCCTTGGAACTTTTGTCGCATCTGCAGGTATTTTGGGCTAAAAGTGGTGCAACTGTGGATTATTTTGGTGCAAACCCTTGAACTCTTTTAAAAGTCTTATTTAGGAACAGTGTATGTTGGATTTTTGTCGTTTTGGTCTTGTGTAGTCTAGATAAAAATACTTTATTTTTCTAAACTGGTGTTGAGTCCATTGGTGGTGTTTTCACTGTGTTACTGTGAGTGTTGGTGCAAATACTTTACACATTGCCTTTGATAAGCCTGTCTGCTCGTGCCAAGCAACCAAGGGGGTGAGAAGGGTTTATCGAAAGAGTGTTTCCCTCTTACCCTGACTAGAGGCAAGGGTCCCTATTTGGACATTGGTACCTACCTCTGCCAACTAAAGACCCCCAGATCTAACAGGAGGCTTAGGGTGATGTAGAAGAATTGCCAAAATAAGATAACAGTGGTGAGGTAGAAGGGAGTAATTTATGACAAAATATTATAAAATTCGTCTCAAGAGGGTAAATATCTGTTCATAGGCATGAATGCAAAAGTATCAATTGTGGTCTGCAGTTGACAGACTCCTGCCGTCTTTACTTGATTAGTAAGCTGAAGTTGTTGTCCACATAAGGTGGTTTATTGGTTATGTGTACTACTGTGGATACTAGATGGCAGATTGGAAATTCTTGACTTTTATACTGTCATTGTGTAATTATCAGCATGGCATATTTGGTTTTTGAAGCTCTTACATTATGCTACAATTTTTTTGATTCTACCTAAGTATTAGCACAAAAGTGTCATTGGTGACTTATTGAATGCGTAAGTTACCTTGCTTGTGGTATACAGATGTACAATCTTTTGAATGTTTTTCCTTTTGTGGTACTTTGTATTGTACTAACATATACTTATATTGTCACAGCTGGCATCATTGTAGTGGGTGTGATGAATAACTAGTACTCTGGTGTGAGTATATACATATATGAGGCTCTTGGTGGTGGTTTTGATGGGATCTTCTCCCTCATGTCGGATGATCAGCTCCTCCTCAGGGTGACTGTTGGCTCAACAGTTGCAGGGTTAGAGGTGATGGCAGGTGGTACCTAAGGTTGCAGGGTCTCCTTCTTCCTAGAAGAGGCTGGTGTATGTTCCTCCGATGTTGTGGGTCCATGAAAAGGGGTAGATGACTCACAAATAGCCCTGTATATGTCCCAAGACCCATCTTGCTCCTCACCATAGAAGGAGCCGAAGACAGACATGTCCCCCACTCAATGAGGTCATTGTGTTCCCGCTGAAGCTGCTTAATATGACCAATTAGCTCTCTTTGTTGGTCCACAGGGAAAAGTGGTGACTACTGGCTGTTGTGGAGGGGGAGACACAGAAAAGGGTGGTATAAGTGGCGGTAGAAAGAGTGAGGCTCACCCTCACAGCCTGCCAAGACAAACCTGATGGACAAAGGGGCTTCTCATCTGGATCAGTACAAGCAGGAAGGATTCTGCAGGAGTTTAAACAGGGGCCAAAGTTGGAGGTGTGGCTTCTGCTCTGGGACCTAGTCCTACAATTTGATATGAGATGATGATTGTTAGTGCATCTGGGTGTAATAGTACACGTTTAATGGTATGTATCAACTTTTTAAAACTCATGATGTCTATTTATTAAATCAGAAAGTTGAAAAAAAGCTTTAGATGCATTTTTGGGATGTTAAGTGGCAGGAGATTTAACCTTAATTAACATATTTTATCTATTTGAAAGCATTATGGCAGCTGTAACATTGACCTCTAACGGGCTAGCTGCTGTTATGAACTGCACTGAAGAATTACCTATTGTAACCTATGGTTATTGTGAGATGGAAATGGCAGTTTAAAACTGCACCTACATTCTGCAATCACAGGCCTGAGACATGTTTAAAGGGCTACTTAAGTGGTTGACTGCAGGAAAGTGGGGTGTTGGCTGAGTGGGGTGAAACCCTGTACAAGCAAAAGCTACAATTGATATCACCGTAAAGCACCAGCAAACCCCAAGTTAACCTGTGCTTAACACTCAGGTAGCTCCGCACAAAGCAGTACGGCTTAACTTAGAGGCAAGGAGTGAACACAAAAATGATACACCAATTTAGAAATATAGAGTAACCTTCTTTTAAATGAGCACAGGCTGGACACAGAACCAAGTTTGGCCCACTGAACATTGTACTTTATGTCCTTGGTGCATAGTCTGTGTGGTTGTTTTACGGGGCCTTACATCTCTCTACATTGGCTCCGATAAGCTGTGCAATAAGATGCTGAAGGGTTTGGGGTTGCTCTGTGTCAGTTCCAATGAAGCTGGCAACTGTGCAGCAAGGCTTTGCAGGACTATGCATTGCTCAACATTGTTTCAGGTTGGTTCTGATGAGGTTGGCAGATGTACAGCAAGGCTTTGTGTTGCTTTCTGTCACTTGGCTTCAAATCTAATGGTGACCACAGCTGGGCTAGCAGAGCAGCTTTATCTCTACTTCCAGGAGTACCGGGCTGGGGAGGTACTACTTGGGGGTTTGGACTCACAGCAGGCAGAGTCCAGGGGCAGGGTTCAAGATAAGTGGAGGCGTTTCTGTCTCTGAGGCTCTGATTATGAGGGCAGCCAACTATCCCTTAGTGTTACTTTGGAGTTCCTGGTTTCATGTTGCAGGTCCAATCCTCCTTCCTCAGGCAGCAGAGCAGCAAAGCAATAGGACAGCAGAGCATCAGGGCAGTCCTTCCAACAGCAAAGCATCAGGGCAGTCCTTCTTGCAGCAGAACATCAAGGCAGTCCTTCATGCAGCAGAACAACCCTTCTGAATGCTCCATATGTCCAAAATTGATCTGAACGGTGGGGCCTGAGGATCCACTGTGTATGAAGTGGGCGAAGGCTGTAGATTCCTCCCTCTACAGAGGTGCCTGGAATCGCCTGCCTCCCTGCCCTGCAACCTCTCTAGGGACACAAAAGACTACTATACATTTCTTATTGAGAGTCCTAAGGCAGAGCTTTGAGGATGTGCAAGTGTGGTATCTGACAGTTCCGTCCCCTATCAAGTCAGAGATGTCCCATCCTGCCAACACCTATTCTCCCTTTGTCTTATTGTCTGGGAGTAATATATAAAGCCAGCTACACCTAGAAATGTGACCCAAGATAAAGGCTGCAGGCACCAAATGGTTTGCAACATTCTAAAAGTGCCATTTTCAGAATTGTGCCTTAAAATCTGACTTTACCTTTAAAGAGGGTTTCAAATTGGAATTCTTTGGACACCAACCTCAACATTTCTACCTTTTCCCGTTTTATCACTTATAAAATGTAATAAGGTAATCCAATGTTATCCTATGGGAGAGGCAGGTCTTGCAGTAATGAAAAATTAATGCAAACATTTTTCACTAACTGGACATTGAATATGGGCTGTTTAGGACCTATCCTAGAGAAGGTTTAGGTCTGGCAAAATGTGTATTTTTCCAGGCCAACATGGCAGTTTAAAACTGCAAACACAGGCTGTAATATCAGGACTCATATATTTTTAGAGGGCTACTCAGGTAGGTAGCACAAAGAGTGCTACAGGCTCACTAGTAAGGGAATAATTTTAAAAAATATCTGTCCAAGTAATCCAATCAAATGATCTGTCCCAAACCATGATGGTAGGACATAAATCATAACTATTTTGAATAATATTATGAAGACATTAATTATGGTGAAAAGGCACATGAAAAAAATAGACTCAATCCTCATATTGAGTATGTATGATTCAGGGTTACAAATCAAATCATTTTACAACAGCATTAACCTTGCCAGGTCAATTGCAATGTTGGAATGAAAAAGTAAAAGATTAATGTCCGTAAAGTCTATTGTTCTATTTTCACCATCAAGATAAAGCAAAAAATGGTCAAGAGCCAGAAGTGATACAGAAGTGAGCTACAGAACTGTTTAGGGACATCACTAATCATCAGCTAGGCTATACAGAAGATGAACGGAATGCAGAGCAAATCAAACATCCACTCCCAGTCAGAGATATGGGTTAAATCCATTGTTCTTTTGTTCACCATACCGCCCCAGTTTAGACCCAGTTATATGCAAATCAGTCTTGACCCTGTGCTTCATGGGAACATGCCCAAACTGCCATGCCTGAACCTCCCTGGACCGGAAGCTAGCATCCTGGGACCGGTTTTGGGGCATCACTCCTCATCACACAGGGTAGCTTGAATCCAGTGGCACAGTGAGCCTCGGACCCATGTCTGGGCATACCTGACGCACTTAGGGCAAGAAAGGAAAAGGCACATAGATGATGGGCGCAATGCAGAGTAAATCAAGCATTCATCCCCAGTCAAGAGAACTGGGTTAAATCTATTGTTCTTTTGCTCACCATGGTACCCCAGTTTAGACCGAGCCATTTGCAAACAAGCCTCCTGGGACCGGTTGAAGGGGTCACTAATTTGCATATGGTTGGGTCTGAACTGAGGTGGCCAAGTGAGCTCAAGAACTATGAAAGATCATCCCAGATCTATTACTGGAGGTGAGTGGCTAAAAAAGGTTCAGTGCTCCGTCCATCATGTCCTTTTGTTTGCTTTGTTCACCCTAAGTTGGCAGGGTATGCCAAGATGTGGGTCCCTTGCTCATTTTGCCACTGGATTCAAGCTAGCCTAGCTGATGAGGAGTGTTACCCTGAAACAGGTCCCAGGATGCTTATTTCTGGTCCAGGGAAGACCTGGCTTGTCAGTTCTGGCTGGACTGTTCCCATAAGGAACAGAGTCAAGACTGATTTGCACATGGTAGGGTCCGAACTGGGATGGCTAAGTGAGCGAAAGAACGATGATGGATTCAACCTAGATTTATGAATGGAGGCAAGTGTCTGAAAAGTTTCCGTGCTCTGTCGTCATCTCCTTGTGTTTGCTAAGATCCAGAAGAGTCACATGAGAAAAGATGGACTTGTTTTGTTTTTCTATCAAAATCAGTGTTGAACTTCTCACCGGTGTGGATTCTGGCCAGAAGCCACACGAATGAGAAGTTCCATGCTCTGATTTACTTCTTTTTCACTTTGCCTCCTAAATCAATACCTGGTGACTCTTCTAAGCATGATTGGACTCATTTTTTGGTATTGATAGAATCGATTATTTTAGTGGATTTGATTGGCTAGCGTCAATTATTGTTCAAATGTAGTAGGGGACATCTTTCTAATTCCAATTTACTATGGTGGTCCTGTGGATGGTCTCAATTACTAGTGACATTAGAGACTAAAACACAGATGACAAGTCCATCTCTTTTCATGTCACAGTTGGGGATGTATAATTTATTTACAATTTTTGGAAAACATTTGTGACAAATGATTCCCTTGCTAGCCACTTACCTTTACTCATAGATTATAGCCATGCTTGTAAGGGATTATTTGGTTGCCCTTTTTCTTGACCAGCAGGCCCACTAGCAGCATTTAATTTACAGACCCTGTGCACATAGGGTACCACTTTACTAGGGACTTCCAAGTGAAATAAATGTACCAATTGGGTGTAGGCCAATTTCCCATGGTTAAAGGAGATTGCACAAGCATTTTAGCTCTGGTTAAAAGTGCCAATAAAACTGGGTTCAGAAAACAGGAGGGTGAGGGCAAAAAGTTTGGGCATGACCCTGCAGAGAGGGTCAAGTCCTCAAGTTATATAATGACTTAGCAGCTTTCTTACACCTAAAAAGTAATTATTACTGTTTTGACCACTAATAATTTGTACAACGGCCACATCAAGAACATAACATGCATTTACTTACTTAAATCCTATGGCTCCGGGTGATTTCATTTAATTCCAAGGACATCTCTAGCCTTCAAGGGAAGATTGGATCATTCATATGGGCCACAAAATCACCCAGGATTGCCTGGAAGAAATTGAGGAGAGGGCTGAAGATGGGAGGTCTGGTCCTACCCGATTTATTTTTATACTGCCATGCCTTTCATTTTAAGAATTTCAGAATGTTGGCCAATAAGTTGGATTCCTCTTGACAGGGCCGTCTTTTTCAGGAAAGGTTATGTGATCAGCCACAGGGTCTGGTATGTTTTCTTTTTAAATTCGGGGACCACATTTTTTAAAAAAAAGTCTGCCTTAAGATCTTACAGGCGGCACTTAAGAACTGGGGATATATCCGGAGAGCTTTGGGGATACCTTATTATAACTTACAGGCTCCAATATGGGATTCCCCTGGCACCCCGGAATGCCTTTTAGATCAACTGTCACAGTCACTTAAAGTAGCTGGTTTTAAAACGTGGGGCGACCTCTGTGTTAATACTAGGCTTAAGGACTGGGAGTCCTTTGCGAATCTAACTAACAGGTCCCTCACCAGTTGTGTGCATGGTGGGCAAGACAAGTATGGGGGACCGGAGAGGACACTCCGATCCTAGATTTCATCAGTAGAGGGAGAGTCTGGAAAGGGGAGGTATCGTTCTGGTGCAGGACACTCACGGGAGTAAAAGACAGTCTTGACTCTGAACTGGTGAATCTTTGGGGCAATGTTTTAACTGGGACTGCTGAGGAGGTACAGAGAATTTGGACTGATGCATTCTCTATGTCTCAGAGATTATTCAAACCAGCAAACCTCAGAAGAAATCACCTGTTTACAGCCTATAGGGTATATTGGATACCAGCTAAATTGTCTAGAATAACAGCTGATAACTACTACTGTCCTAGATGTAAACACCCATCAGCGGACGATCAACATATGTTTATAGACTGCCCAGAGATTGCTAGTTATTGGGCGGCAGTATGTAGTTTTTTAGAGGAGGTCTTATTAACGCCGATCATATGTTGTCCCACATTAGTCTTTTTTGGCTTGCCACAGGGATATCTGATGAATGATATGGCTTCACAATTTCTGTTCTATGTGATTGTTATCGCCAGAAGAGAAATATGTAGGGAATGGAAATCGGAGGCCCCACCTAGATTCGCTGATTGTCTAAAAAGTATCATGATGATCAGCCAGTCAGATATGGCTTGTGGCGGAGTGAGCGCTAATAAAATTTGGTCTGCACTAGAGGCCTGGTCAAGGGAATAACTTAGGTCCAATGATTATGGCAGAGGTTTGTGGTCCGGTCCTCCCTGGTAACCATGACGGTCCATTGAGATAAACAGGAGTTGGACAAGGAGACAGCCTACCTCTGGGTGAACCCTGTATGCCGCACACATATACCAGGGGCGGAAATCAAGTTTGTTTGTGTGAAAGGCATAGAGAGATCCCATCTAGAGCATACATCTTCTGGTGGCATGTATGAGGACACAAAAAAAAGAGTCAACTGCCTGAAGAATTTTTGAGCCAAGGATGTGCTTCTGCTGTGCGAGCATGCCTTTTATGGATAACTGTCAGGCTGCCATATCGGCATAAGCACACAGATTCACAAAGCTTTATTGTCCTGAGAGTCCGGTCCATCAGGGTGGGCTTTTTGGCTGTTGGGTCTTGCAAGATTTTTTGGTATACACCAACACCCAGTGGAGGTACTGCTCTGGTATTTCTTAATAAGGTGAGGAATCAGCGGTTCGAGGTATCCATCAGAAGAACAAGCTGGTGGATACTATATTTAACTGCATGTTCCTCACCAATCCTCTCACCTCACAGTTCTGTGGAATGGACTTTTTTCCCATCTAGAAAGGTCTCAACATAGAGATCTTCACATAAGTCACTCCAAATTCCTGATGGGCCCTGCATCTGAGTGTGGACAAGCTTTGGAAAGCAACTGATGTCTGTTCACCTGAGTGGCATGTATATGTGGCTCTGCTTGTCGCTTCCGGAGTGGACCAACATCAGCACGGAGCCACACAATACCTCCTATTAAGACCAGGAAAGAACAGAGGAGAGACTAGCTCACATTGCTGATCACCTGGGCTTCAGTTGGACAGAACTCATCAGATCAGGGTGGAAACCCCCAACTCGCTGCAAGACCAGAGCCACGCGCTGTTGAAGTACTGGCTGGATAGAGAGGGGAAAAACGCCACAGATACTGGCATTATTCATTTTCTCACCAAAATTAACCGCACGGATATTGTTCACCTAATGGAGACCCGACCTACGTCACCTGCCTTAGATCACGTTAATCACACCTATGGTGAAATAGAGCAAACAATTGTGCTGGATCATAGCAAAGGATTTTCTGCACTCCAGGAAGACTTGTACAGCCCAAGACAGAGGAGCAAAGAAGATCACACATCCCCTAAAGACAATGAGACATCTGATTACCCTCGCCTAGTCTCGGAGGAGGACATGTCTGTCAGTTACTCGTCATTTCTGGATAGCACTCAAAGGACAGAGGCAGACATGTCAGTCTCTGAGCTCCTCCGACAAGTGCAGAAGGAGGAAGTGGAAGCTGAGTACTCAGAAAAGCAGCACGTCTTGTCTGAAAGTTGTTCACCCAACGACCAGAGGGAATATTTCGTCACGTCTCCTGAAGGAGATTTACCAGCTGCAGCCAAGGCAAGGCAAAGAGTAAGTTCCCATGGGGAAGATTATGAAGAAATTACAGTAATGCCTGAAGGATACGAGAGGCCGGTGTTTGATGATAAGGAAAATTCTCCCATCGTGCAAGAACCTGAGGAGCAGCCTTTCCAGCAGGAAGACTTGTCGCCAGGAGGCAGAGATCTTGCCATCGAAGAAGCCACTGATGATGAGTCACCTGCAAAACATGAGAGGTGCAGTGAAGCTGGGTCATTTGAAAAGGTAGGTAGCATGTCTGACATTCCACCAAAAACAGTAACGGAAGAGCAGTATACCGATGAAAATGGTTGCACTGTTGTAAAGAATATTACACGGAAGATCATCAGGGGATATGTTTTCCCAGACGGCACAGAAAAAGAGGAAGTCATTGTCCATGGAGAGCCACAGGAGCCAGTTGATGTCTAAGAGGGAGATGCATACTCTAAAGTGCTCAAGCGCACTGTGCTGAAGAGTGACAGTGAGCATTCTGAGATGATTTTCTCTGAGCCCGGAGTTTTATCAGAGGGTGTTAAATTTCAGTCTGAGCAAGTGGAATGCCGCAATGTCAGCAAAGTTATAAACACCACTGTGGTGCACGGCGAGCGAATGGAAAAACAACTCGGGGACCCAGGTTTAGCCGCTGATCTTCTATCAGCCAAAGATGACTTTGAACAGGACGATGATGAGTAAAGCCAGGGATGTATGACATTACAACGCATGCTTTTACATCGCATGCCTTTACAACGCGGTATTTACAACGAATACCTTTACAACGCATAATGCTTTTGGGCACTGGATAGTGAATAGTTTAATTTACTATTCCAACTCCAGTCCCCGTGGATAGTAGGGAAGGTGTTAGATAGTACATTAAACCTATTCCCTATCCTAGAGCGCCCCCCAGCGCAATGCGTTGTAATGGTTTGCGTTGTAAAAGGTGCGTTGTAAAGGCACTGCGTGGTAAAAGTTGCGTTGTAAGTGATATTTACCGCCCGAAGCGCTGCAGCAGGACGATCTCCAGCGTGACCTCCAGCAACTTCTTCGCCGTTTCTGCAGAGAAGAGCAAGATGCCAAATGAGCAACTGATACAGTTCACATATCCACACAGTATGCAACAGCCTTTTTCTTCTCAAGAGGACATCTCATCACAATACATTGTCACCAGAAGACACCCATTTTCAAAGTTTTCCGTATGCAGTAAACACATTTGTTTTTGTTACCTGTAAGCTAATTTGTGACCAAAGATAGCATCCTTTTTTCGGGATGGTTTATCCACTAACCTTTGTCTTTGTGAAGTACTGGGAACTTGTTAACATAGCAACCTTTAAGTCGTCCGTATGCTTTTTGCACCAGCTACACAAAACTGCGATGTACCAAGTCAACTTCACCCACAGCCCTCTTCGAGTGACTATGACTGCATCTCTGTCAAGGGATCTTCACGTGTAAATTCAACATAGCTTAAATGCTTGGACATAATGTAAATATTTGCCGATGCCCTACCTATTATGACTACCCTTTGCACCTTGAGATAGGCAGGGCTGTAGAAACTGAAGAACAGTCCTTAACACAGAGACAAGCATCAATGAATGCTACTGTGACACAGTTCACTTTCAGCCAAGGTTGTACAGAGCAGTGCCAGCCAGACCTGCGACATCAGTTGGACTTCCAATGTAAAGTTGCAAACTTCTATGATTCATGGCTCTGAGAGTCACTTGGATGAATTTGGAGTAAGACTGGTAGAAGTTGAAATTGATTTTAGCCACATGTGCTTTTCAGACTTGCAAGAATCACCCACAGCTTTCGTGCTGAAACGTAAACACCATATACAGAATTTGAATTCCACCTTTCGTGCACCTGCCTCTGTTGAACATGTGTACTATAAACTTTCGCAAGGTAAGAGGGACAGGTGGCAGGGTCTCAAAAGAGCTATCACTTACGTCATGTCCTGTTTCCATCACCGCCTCTGTGCCTCGCCTTGTCTTGATATCGGCGTCACGTGCTACCGACCACTGCACCATAGATGACCCGGTGGGGTTAAAAAGACTGCCTGCTGGACTAAATGATTCAAGAGACTCACCATGTCTGTCAGGTCTGCCTCTTTTTGGTACATGCATGTGGCATTAGAGGAAACACAGCATTTAATAATCATGTTGAAAGCTTCTTGTCCTTCTGAGCACTGAGCGAATAGTTTTCACGTTGTCTCGTCTTTATTGTTTGTTTTATTTTTGTGGAGGAGGGGCCTTTTTTCTTTTCAGTTAGTTTTTTTTTATTGTTTTTGGTTCACTTTCTAAACTTAATTCTCTGAGATCTGGAATAGCATCCCCCATCGAATGGAGTGTAAGCAACTCTATATTTTGTCTTCTTTACCTTATTCTACACGTGGTTGTAACAATGTAGCCTTTAACGTATATATTTATATACATGCACATATACATAAAAAATCATAGAAACTATATACAATTTGAATACGCCTATTTGACAAATGAATAGTTTATAATGGGAGACGAAAAAGGAATACGTGGAGAGAGCCAGTCCTCCAAGGGTAGATATTTTTCCAAACTCATCTGGCCTGTTACTCCTAGAAGAAAACAAATATGACTCACTCAGTGCTTTTAAAACAAACAATAGGACTTCCAGGTCCAACTGTCCTGCCAAGAGAGCTACAGCAGAGAAAGCTTGGATTTTGCCCATCCTCGTCGCCAGTCTGAAGGTCTCTAGGCTGAGGTGCTGCTGGCAGAAGGCGTTGGGAAAAAAGCGTGTTCGTCATCCAGCGGCCTAGTCACGAGGGACCATTTTCAAAAGCAGGACATGGACCGCCTATTGCAGAGGTCAGTGCTGGCCAGCCTGCTGACAGTTACTTGAGGGAAAGCATATCTGTTGTGTTGTTTGCGGTGCAGATGGTGTCTGTGTAACAGCATAAGTGGTTACTCACATATTTCTTTTCAGTTTGAACTCTTTCCTTTGGCGTATTATCAAAAGAGCTTGAATACTCGGCGAAGAAGTGAATTTTAATTTGGCGAGTCAGCATTTTGTTGCCATGGTGATAACACTAATTGATTATATCTATGAGGGCATGTGTTAGTTGAAATAAATTAAACACATTGAAATGCGACACTAACGATACATAGCTGCAATGTGTACAATGGCTCATTACATTCAATAAAATGTACAAGTGTTAAATGTAAAAAAAAGAAAAAAAAGGCATTTGCTTACTTTGTATGTTTGTGGAGGATAATATAATTTACACTCAACAGTTATTTGTTAACTCAGTATAACAAACGCATGCATGAAGTACATATATATGGCTGGTTTGTTACCATTCAGAAAAGGAAATGACCTTAATGAATATTTAAACATTACAATTTTGGTGGGCTCCACAATTACTTTTCAAGAAATGTGTTGCAATTTGTTAAAGGTATACATTAACTAAACCGTTTTGGAAATTACAAGACACAATTCCATCTAATACATTGCCAATAAAAAAATTGTATTTGCTCTCTCAAGTGCTTATACTTATCAGTCTCAAACTCTTTCTTGCATTCTTAAAAACCTTCAGTTTATAGGATCCCATACAACTTTTCCTCCCAAAGCAAGAGGTTCATAGACCTGGGAGAACTACCACCATTCAAATGTGAGCTTTGGAAGCCAGGGAGCTTACCCTCGCCCACCGGTCATTCCAGCACTTTCTGATTTTCTCCTGTGAACACCTGCTGTTAGATATAGCATTTACTCTTACAACAATTCTAACCACATTTGCCTTTTCTGAGTAATAGCTGCACATTGGAATAGGGCTCTAAACAGGTGTGACTATCCCAATTATCCCATCTACCACGAGTGTCAATTCTTTATCTGCGAAACTGGGTTTTCTTCCCCCAGCAATTGTTTAAAATTTTAAATAATTGAAAGTTGGGAAGCTAACTAATTGTAGAGTAAATCTGAAAAATAAAACAGGGAAAGCAAAGTATAGTGACAAAAAAGAGGCTAGCTGCTGCTGCTCGCTTCAGAGAAATGCAAAAGAGCAATGTATGCAGGGTGTTTTATAGTATGCTCTGCAGGTGGGAATACTTAGAATATTACTATCTGGTATGTGAATTACACATCTGTCTTTAAGATGCAAGGCTATGTCATGGCAAAACAGACCTGCAACCTATTTATTCTGATGGAACGCCACCGGGAGCCCGCCTCCATGATAGACATATATAAATCAGGTGGGAGGAATATTGCCTCACTAGAGCAGGTCTGCGCTATGACACCACTAGCAAGAAAAATCTATCTCGCCATGAGTGACACCAGTTTTCCCCTACAGTATATGAAGTGGATAGGTGTTATACTCTCTCAGGCCAAGATATGATTTAAACCTCCATAACGGGTGGACAGACAGCCAAACCTCCATCGCGGTGGACAGACAGCCCAACCTCCAAGATGTAAATCCTGTCCTTTTGTCACTTTTTGAAGTCCTCTAGCAGGGAAAGGCTGCAAGCTCTCACCTAAGAGGGCTCCACCAGGCTGGATACCTTCTCTGCGAGGTCCTACTGAAATTAATTTGCTGCTGTGGAAAAACTCCCAGTGGGAGAAACCTGAAATTTCAAACCAGATTGACATAGCACGCTAGGAGGAGTAGACTTTGACACAGTCAAAGGTCCCAGGTTCTCAGGAACAACACTTTATGGACAGGACTCACTACATCGGAAGTCACCAGGAGGGTGCAGGGCAGATCCAGTTGGAAATGGTCAGCTTGGTTCATCATCAAAAGGCTCCATACAGCTTGTTGCAGTCCTGTAGATTAACAGGCGGTCAACTAACTAACCCTTGGGGTCCACTTCTTTGTCCTGATTATATGTGAGGGCAGATCCAGCTCTTCGGGTCTCCTCACAGATCTCAAACAGCAGGTGTGTCCTTCCTTTGTTCTTTCACAGGCCCAGGGCGTTCTTGAGATGGTGTTCAGGAATGCCACATAAGGCTGTAATTAGCCTGTGAGCGGGGTGTCTCATTCCAAACCAATAAGGATTTTATTTTCAGCAGTGACCCTACCCACTTCTGCAGCCAACACTGCCCCTCCCAGGCAACAGTGTCACTCCTTGCCTAAATCCAAGATACTGAGATGCTTCTCTCCTTGTGCTGGGCATTTTTCCTCACCCCAGAGATATGACCAGGTAAATGAGCAACCCCTCCTCTGTGGTATCTTTGAATCAGGTCTGAGGCCGCTCCCTCCCCATTGTGATTGGAGCCTGTCTGACTAGTGGGCGTAACTGGTGTAATTCTCTGCAGCCCAATTACTCCTTCTTACCACGAAATTGCTTGCAATCATGCGTCATTTGTGAGAAGCATAATCCAAACATTCGTGCTATTCTCTAAGGGCAAAATGCGCCCAAGATGGGCCCGAGTATGAATTTTGTGCTAGGAAAATAGCATTGAATGGTACAGAACACAACCAGCAGTAGCTAGTAACCCTTCACTGTCTCCTAGTTCATTGTCCCTGTGCTCCTGTGGTAGGAGTTTTGGCCCAAACTACTCTTAACTGCTCAAGGTGGCATAGTTTTGGTCATTTCAAAACACAAGAGTAATGCATAACTAGTGAAATTATTCAGATTACTTCGGCATGATTAACATTTCTCCCAGGCCTAATGGCGACGGGTACAAAGGAAGGACCTGCCCAGGTATCAACTAGCATTGGCCTACGAAAAGGCAGACCTCTTTGAAAATAATACATTTCTTAGGAACTGACTAAATGGCTATCTCGCCAGAGCTACAGAAACACCTCCCCAAAGCCTTTGTCCACAGCTTTGGGACCAGTTTTTCCACCTCATCAAGCAGGCTATTCATCATCTGGGTGAGAGTTGGAGCTCATGCAAATGGACCTCCAGAGGCTTTAGGCAGGGAGCTTCTAAAAGTACCTTTTCCTTAACTGTTATTAAAAAAATAAGGTTTACTATTACAATAGATTTTGAATAAAAATGTAAAAGAGTTCTTGAATCATTTTTTTGTTTCCTAACAGAAATTAGCGTTATTAAATGTAATAATGGAACCCAATATTTTCCTATGGGACAGACAACCTAGCAAAGGTAAAAATAGTATTTGGGCCTCTTTCAATGTAAGGACATGTTTAACATTAAATCTTTACATGTCCTCCTTCTCAATACCATACACCCTGGATTATGGCCAATGAGGCCTACTTAGGGAGTGATTTGAAAGCATCTAACCTGTCAGAAGGGGTTACTTTAGCCAGTCACAATTAGAGATTTAAACTGCAACAGCCAAGCTACAAATGGAAGACATGCAATTATAGTTGCACTGTCACTGCAGTGGATGACAAAATGGGTTCTGCAGTAGCATAGTGACATTTAACTTACTGTCCAGGTACACCTAGTACCTTCTACTAAGGGTTTATAGGTAAGTTTAAGTAGTCAGTTACAGGTATGCCAGTTACATCATGTTGAAAGGGACAGCACACGCACTAACGGTGAACAGACATAATATCGACCTCAAAAATATCGACTGGACATAATATCGAGGTAAAAATATAGACTAGACAAAATATCGACCAGACATAATATAGACTACAAAAATATCGATTACTATCGATATTAATAGCCAAAATATCGAATCAAAAATATAGACTAGACATAATATCGACTAGATAGAATATAGACAACAAAAATATCGAAAATAAGGTAAGTGTTTTATAATTTGTAATAATTGTGTAATATAGATCTGTAACGGGTTGTGGGTTTATAGGGGAATAGGGTGGGAAGTAATTTAAATATAATTAATTAAATTTGTAATATAATAGTAATTGTTAATTAATTATTAATTGTTAATTAATTAAAATATAATTGGTAATTAATAATAATTGATTAATTGATCAATAATTACATTTTCGTAAAATATTTTCTGTAGCGGGTTGTGGGTTTATAGGGGAATAGGGTGGGAAGTAATTTAAATTTAATTAATTAAATATGTAAATAATAATAATTGTTAATTAATTATTATTTGGTAAATAATTAAATTATAATTGGTAATTATAAATATTTAAAGAATAAATAAATAATAATTAGTAAATTAATTTCTGTAGTGGGCTGTGAGTTTATAGGGGGATAGGGTGGGGAGTAATTTAATAATAACTAATTAAATATGTTAATTAATTAAATTTGTTAATTGATTAATAATTGACCATTAAATAAAATTTACTTTGTAAATAAAAGTAATTGGTTTTGGAAATTAAATTTAAGTTTTGGGTTTTTGGGTAAAGGGGTATTTTTAGGGTTCAGGGTCAGTTTTGGGTTTTTGGGTAAAGGGGTATTTTTAGGGTTCAGGGTCAGTTTTCAGTTTTTGGGGTAAAGGGGTATTTTTAGGGTTCAGGGTCAGTTTTCAGTTTTTGGGGTAAAGGGGTATTTTTAGGGTTCAGGGTCAGTTTTGGGTTTTTGGGTAAAGGGGTATTTTTAGGGTTCAGGGTCAGTTTTTAGTTTTTGGGGTAAAGGGGTATTTTTAGGGTTCAGGGTCAGTTTTCAGTTTTTGTGTAAAGGGGTATTTTTAGGGTTCAGGGTCAGTATTCAGTTTTTGGGGTAAAGGGGTATTTTTAGGGTTCAGGGTCAGTTTTCAGTTTTTGGGTAAAGGGGTATTTTTAGGGTTCAGGGTCAGTTTTCAGTTTTTGGGTAAAGGGGTATTTTTAGGGTTCAGGGTCAGATTTGGGTTTTTGGGGTACAGGGGTACTTTGTAAAAATAAAGTAAAATAAAGTAAAATTACATTTAAATTAAATTAATTAAATAAAATTGAATACAATTTAATTATATTATAATAATTTTCATTAATTTATATAAAAAAAAATATTATATACTTACCAATACTTACGTTGTAATGGTATGCGTTGTAAAGGTATACGCTAAAAATGTTATATATGTTTATTTAATAATATGTTTTTATATATATATATATATATATATATATATATATATATATATATATATATATATATATATATATATATATATATATATATATGTTTTCTTTTTGGTGATATAATTTTTTTAATTATATTAATTATTTATTAATACTACATTTATTTAATAATTATTTCTAAGTTTATATTAAATATATTTATTACTATATTAGTTTTAACTTAATTTTAAAACATTTAAAAAAATCGATATTTTGACTGTCTATATTTTTGTAAGTCGATATTTTGGAGTCGATATTTTGGTACTTACCTGTTTGAAGATAGGGAGTCGATATTTTGTCTCTCGATATTTTTGACTCGATATTTTTGTATCTCGATTTTTGTGAGGTCGATATTATGTCAGTGATCTGCACTAACACTGTGCACTTGAAGGTCATTTCCCACAACCTCACATATTATATCACTCGCAACATGTTAAATGTTGTAACTGATGGCATCATTGATGGCATTTCAAATTGCATCATTGATGACATCATTGATTACATCATCCAATGAATGTAACAAAGTGCTATACATGTTTTCCTACTGAAAGATATTCAGAAAGCTACATTAGACCCAATTTATTGTCACTAGTGCTCATGGGTGTACAATTTCATACCGTAAACAACATTAAGCATATCTGTGAACTCAGCCAAATTTAGAAGATATGCTCTTTTTATACTGATATTCAGGCGTGTAGGAAATTAAATGGCTCTATAAACATTGTTGCTCTCACTAACTTGTTATACCTTGAATACCATTAATAATTTGCCTTAATGGAATGTGCCTGTTAAATACCTCATCTAGAGTAGAATTTTAGGTCAATAGCTTCCCACCTATTATTTAGTCATAGATAATTTATGCACAACTAAGCCATATGTCCATCTCTGATTAAATTAAAAATACACTTACACCTGAAACATGAGCAATGGTGAATACAAACAAAAGATGCTTACAATCATACTCAAATTAACCCATCCATAAGTGAGCCACAGACACAGTATACAGTCTTCAAAGCTGTATAATGTTTCAACATTTTCACTAAATATATAGAAATACAAATGTGCACCTTTAAAATCTTTAAACTTGTATATGTCATTACATAAGAACTCTTTACTGTCAGTGTGAACACAGAAATCGTAAAGTGAATAATGTACTATTAGTAAGCTTTAGCTTTTATCACATATTTTTGGCAAGGTTCATCCTACTTGAAATGAATGTCTAAACTCACGCTGCAACTCACACTAGCTGGTCTCAGGCTATGGTGTGTTTAAATAAAGTACTGTTTGAACTTAAAACTTCACCGGTATCGAACATATCACTTTTGACATACTAAATCAAATTTATCTCCAGGAATACTCTAATTCCATTGGTGTCATGCACATACAGTCTGTCTATAATGTATTATACCATGGTCCCTTTGCTACTTACTTTTAAACTAATTTGAGCAGCAATGATGTCATCAATGATGTCAGTTGAGATGTTATCACTAATGCAATAAATGATGTCATTTAACAGGTCACGAGTGTTGCAATACTTGGAGTCATCAGCAGTGTCTAGTGCTGTTGTTATTTGCATATGTGTTGTGTTACTATACACTGTAGGTACTTCAGAAACATCAACAAATGCTGCCATTCATGCTAAACGAATATACACATAAAAATTATGGATATAATGCTTCAATTAATCTCAGCCACTGGTCATCACTCGGGCCGCATTATTCTGGAACCATGTCACCTTAGTTTGACCCCATCCATATGCAAATCACTCTTCGCCTTGCTCCAAAGCTAAAGGCAGCATGTCCCTTTAAAGATCCAATGCAAAACAGTAATGTCCCACTGTCTGAGGAGGTAAAATAGTGCTTTGCAAGCTACTCTACTGGAGACCAAGGGCCATTTCACAAAACATTTTTGGCTGTTGCTGTTTCATGTCCTTGAAGGTAAGTTAAGGCAGTGTTTGCTCCAGACACCTTTTACCAGCATATAAAGAAAACTGAAATCTGGAGGTGGTAGTGTGTTACAAGAACATTTGTTGTGTGCTATTTTGCCGTGCAGGTGATGTCTTGTGTTGAATTGCAGTTGTCTTTTGTTTTGACACTTTTGTTGTGGCTTATTATATTTTTTGTTGTATTGTTATGTTGATTTTCGTGCCTTATTGTATTATCTTCTATTATAAGCTTAACAAGTATTCACATAGGCTGCTTCATATCCAGTCCAAAACAGCACAGGCCTTATCTAAGGTGGTAAAATATCCCTGCTCCAGCTCTTCATCCAGTCACCTCAAACTGTGTCAGAAACTGAGGGCCACATTCATGAAATCGCTGCGAGAAAACAGCGATGCGTCACTTTTCATTGTGCCCTCCTTGCGACACCAATGATGCGTCATATTTACAGTATGAGGCATCATGTCACAAGGAGTTACAGATATGTTAGTATATCTGACGTATCTGTAGGCGCAAAAATGACGCATAGCTGGAGTGTGTCACAAAAGTGACGCAACTCTATCAATGGGTCATTACACATGGCCTGCGTCAGTCTCACACCTGCCATGAGGCAGGCGTAAGATATTGACGCATTTGAGTCCTAGGAAGTGGCGCAGTGAAATATTATGGATATCACTGCATCACTTCTATGACTTTTTCCTGGTGCAGGTAAAATGTGGTGCAGGGGCTTACAAAGTGACGCATCTAGCTAGATGCGTCACTTTGTAAATATGGTGCAACAAGGCCAATTTTTTATGTGGCTGGTGCGTCACAAAAAGTGACGCACCGGTGGCACAAAAGTGACAAAAGGGCTCATAAATAGGCCCCTGAGTCTTTACTTTGTGCTTCATTTGATACAGACCAGTGTCTAAGTGCTCACAGTATGTGCTTTATGTGACATGGTCGCATACACCCACACATGTCCTTATATGACTGATAAATACAGATAAATGGCGTGGTTTAAAATATCCTTGTGGAAAATAGGCAAACAATGTTATAGCTCTTATAACAGCTCTGTAACGAAAAGTCAGATTTTTAGTAAAGCAGGGAAACATTTCTAGGCTAAACGAGAGAAAATCAAAGGGTATCCTGTGACAAAGACAGAAATATATCCTTTAGAACGACTTTTCCAAGGACTCATTAGGTTCTGACAAGATTGATTAGCCTTGTACAGGATAATGAGTTGCTGTTATCATGTCCACTCAGAGGTCCCCAAGAGCCTGAAGCTCCAGCATTTGAGGTCCCGTAGCCATAATTCTAGCTTTACGAAATGCCAAAAACGTAACAAATTTGTAAACTGAGGCTCCATTTAAGCTGGACGCCCAGGGTGAACTCCCCTCTTGGCTTACCTCTGAGCTCCTTGATTGATGTGAGTTTTAAATGCAACTTGATAGTGGCCAAAAACAGCAACTGAGGTTAGAAATAATTTAAAGGGTGATCATTTCAGGGGAAAAAAAGTGCACAGTGAATGCCTATTTTATTGAATGCAGGGTAGTACAGTTAAAAGTTTTCAAAGCTCACTAAAGAGTCTAAATTTTAAAATAAACTACTGAAGGCAAGCTGCCATAGAAAATGCAATAACGACATATTGATATAGGAAGATATATGTGGAGTGCGTTTACAGACTGTTTCCAAGTCTAAGGCTACTTTTCGATCATTAGTATATTCTGCTGTAATACTTTTATGATGGCGGGTTGCAAACTTTACTGAGGTACTGATAATACAAACGTATGACGACGATTAGGAATTCGAGAAAAGGTAACATGATGGCATGGGATAAAAAAAACAGTAAAGTCGATAGGTGTACATGGTTGTAAAATTTCCAATAATACTAATGGTTTATTCTTAAGGGATACCGAGATTAGATACAAAATTTGAATTTTTTGTATTTCACATTCTGCCTTTTTTATGCAAAGGCTACACTTTGCATGATTTAAATATTCATGGCCGGGGGCGGTTATTAGGTTGCCTGTGAGAAAAATATTTTGGAATATCACTACTTTTTCATTTGATAGTGCTATAAATATCAAGAGTCACAATCACAAGTGTGTAGAGAGACACATATTAATAGCAGCAAAGAGGCCCATGTCACGCATGTCATATTTGCTGCGCTACTGCTGATATTAGTATGGTACAATAGTTATAATTAGCACTGCCATAATAATACAGCACAAATGGGGATTTAATTAGTAAAACTCCACATTTTTCATCATCATTATAAGTAAAATGTTCTAAATATGTAAGCATAACAAGCCATAAGTATACATTTAGGTGTTTAACTCCTAAAACAAAATCAGCCATATTCCAATGTAGAATGCAATAAGGGCATGCTTGATTCATATTTGTGTTGTACTCCTACTAGTGATTACTTTCCTTTAAAAAAAAAAATCTTTTTATTAACAGTTTTTACATAATAAATGCATTCCCACCCACCCCTCCCCCGTCTCCCTGACCAAGATCATGTCCTGCTGTCAAAGTGGATTATCTTTAGAAACACCCACACTGCTTAACTCACTTAGGGCCAGGTCTATCACCCACACAAGGGGGCACAAGGATAATACAAGACTAAAGTTCAGATTTATCAAGCCACACATGGCCACCTTGCTTGGCACTGCATTGCTTTATAAATCTTGAGTAACGCAAGGCGGTGCAAATCGCCACATTATGTTACTCAGCCCCAGGGAGGTATTACATGGGTGTGTCCACGCATACACCCATGGATTTTGGTGCATTCGCACATTTTTTATTAGAGGTAGACCTGTGATTGTGTCAAATTGCTAGCCTCCCCAGGGGAGGTGTAACGAGGCAACATATCTTTATATCTCCTTGTTTTTTCCTCTTTCTATGTGTGCTGCATTTTGCAGCTCACATAGAAAGAGGAAAATGCCCCTAAGGATTATTCTTGTGCAGTGCAGCACCTTCCTGCTCAAAAACAAAGCAGGCACACTTGCACTATGATGCAAGGTATCAGTGATACACTATCGATCCAACAAATATAGAGAACCACAGATTATCGAAAATTAAATATTGAGAACATAAATACCAACTCCATATACCTAACTATCAAAATCACTAATTTCAAGCACACAAATATTGTTAACAAATAAATATTGATTTTTTCATATATTGATAATAAATTTATCGGAAACACAAATATTGTTACATATACACTGTCAAAAATATTGATAACCACAATATTGATTACAAAATTATTGTCAAAATAACAAATAAATACAATAAAAAATAAATATTTTTAATTAAACCAATTACTTCAAAAATACCCTAATCATCTATAATTAATGTAAAATGTATTACATTACCCAAAAATTAACCATTAACCCCATACAAGTAGTACACCTATAAAATATACAATAAATATGTCTAAAACATTATTATTAACTACAAATATTTTAAATACAAATACTAATATAAATATCATAGCAATACAAATAATTCATATTCAAATAAATACTATGAAGCATATCGTACCACTAATAGCAAACATAAATTAGCGTTTACCAAACAAACATTTAACAGATGAAAAATTGTACTAAACTAACCAATAAAATAACAACTTTAAGAAATCAAGCAACTAAACCAATTAAACAAACAATACAAAGAGGCACACTAATTAAAGCTAATAATGTCTCAAAAAATGACAAACAATGCAAGAGAAAGCTCTGCTTGATTCATGCTATAAGTAATCATAGAAGAAATTAAACATCTCTACAACTACATATACAAGTAAGTAATACACATATTTAAACTATAAATTTAACATTACTAAACTAAAATAATTGCTAATTAACATGAAACCTGAAAAACAATAAATGCAACATCCAAACCAACAAGCTGCTACAATATTGTAAAATAAAGTAAGTATACATAAAAGATGAATTAGAAACTCACCCAACCAGCACCAAAACAAACCTAACTCACTAAACCTTGACAAAGTAGAAAAAATACCAGTTTAACTTACTCTAACTGTTCTCCTCTTTCAACAGAAAACACACATCTGCTCTAAGTTTAACCCTATTAGTGCCCATTGAAATCCTTTAGTGCCAAGCCATTTAATGACTTGTTGGAGTGCTTTGATTTAACATGCTGTAGTTGTGTAATTATGAATATAATGTTGGTAAACTATATGTGTTTGGTTTCAGTATTTCATGTACTATGCAGTTAGTAAGATATGAAAATAGATATTTTGCTGCTTTCAACAGCACTCTACGTACTTCAACACGGCGTAAATGTTGTTTTGTCTGTTTTTCATGTAATGATCTCAAAATGTTTATTGGAGATATGTTTAACATTGCAAATTGTTTTTCTGAATTTTATACACAGTAGTGATGCATATTTTGTGAATCGTGGCATATGATTTCCTGCATAATCCCTTGAAGGTCAGAGTTCTCGACCTTTGACCCTAAATGGTAGCTGCTGGAAGTGTGCAAAGGATATATCTTTGTGAGGTATCATTGGAAAGGTCATTCCCTGATCTCACAGAGCTAAAAAAAACATGAACTTTGACCCCCAAATACACATTTTTAAAAAATGTTTTGGTTTTTATTCTCTTACACTTGGATCCATTCCTGCATGTGTGGTATTATTGGACTTGTTCATATTGTTGGACATGTCATAAAACTTGACCTTTGACCCCTGATTGCACTTTTTGTAAGCGTTTCAAGGTGATTATTCCTTATGGTTAGATACTTTTTACAAGTATTGCAGTGTTTGAACCATCATTATTAGTAATGACATTTTTCTTTGTTAATGTGATTTGAACTTTGACCAATATTATCACTTTTCTCAGAGTCACATGGTCATCAATCTGTTACTATTAGATCATTTGCTAGAAGTGAGGCATTGTTGGACTTGTTATGATGAGAACTTGCATCATATTTAGTTACTGTGTTGGATAAGGTTATGTTGTTTGACCTTTGACCTCCAATTATACTTCTTTAGGTGTTTCAGGGTCGTTAATGCACTACCTATTTATCATCTGTTACTAGTGTTGTGTTGCATTATTGTTACTGTCTTGATAAATGCATCTATTTTCATTGGTTAATTGGTGTTTGGGAGATCATATCTGTGGACCTTTGACTTCTATTAAACTTTTCTAAGTCTTTCAAGGTCAGTAATCCATTATGGTTTGATCCTTACTTCAAAAAATAATTCCCGGTTACAATGTAGGCAAACGTGCCTGCTTCGACACTAGTCTGCAAACAGTGAACAAGGAAGGGAAAGTAATGCACTGTTTATGTTAAATACAGTGCATTACTGCTCTTTCTCTTTCATGGAGCACTGGGGAGGGGCTTGAGGAGTTTTGAGGCGGTGCACATGTGAATGCTGCTGTGTGAAATAGCCATGAGGTTCAGACCCTCTGGTATGTAATGTGGGCGTCAAACTGTTCGATATAAGTACAGACCTGTATAGAAAAAGGTGTCTGAGTCTTCAGGCAGCTCGGGTAGGCGCTCCGCAGGGATGCAAGCTCGTCAGTTTTACCGAACTAATTTAAGTGTGCCCTCTGCAGAGCAATGAGATGCACTTTAGCTCTCTCACACTCTCTGGAAGCAGCCAGCCTCAATACACTCCTCCGGTCCCGTGGCTTACAAGGCGCCATGAAGGGAGTGATGAGAAGTGCTACCACGGCCCACACAATGGAGCAGCATGATAGCTGTGCAAATACCACATAAGCACAACACGTCAATTAGAAAAAGACATTTACACCAAGAGTAATGGAAAGTCCACTCAAATGCTGGAAGCAGGAAAAAAGAGGAAACTTCAGAGGTCTCTTGCGTTTATGGACAGTCAGTACAGTTGACTGCTTGATCTGTGTTAACCTTTCCCTGTGCATCTTGAGAAAGCTATTTTTTAACGTTTTTTATTGAAGAATGTGGGAATGGAAATAAAAGAAAGAAGAGCATAATCCTCGCCTCCGGTCCTGGCATAAAATTGTATAAACGGAATACTGATCCATGCAATGTCCAGAGTTGCCAGAATTTTATAGTGAGTGTTGTAGAGGCACTTAGTCTTGGCCAGAATGGGGTCTCTACAACACCACTACTTTCTCCATGCACTGAGGAGCATGGCTTTGTGCTGTTGTCTTTGTGAAAGGAGAGAGACTGTGCTGTGTTATCTGACAGGATTCAGCTTGGGGTAAGAAAAAGATCCTGTCAATGATGTCCTGCATGTAAACTTGAGGTTCATGAGAAGAAATTTTGCACCCAATTAAGTCACTGTCACCCCTCCACTAGTGATCAGGAGGAAGAAACCTGGCTTTGTGTTGCCTTACATTTTCACAAGTTGCATACTATTTTATATCATCGTTACTATATTAGTAAGTTCATTTTTCCACTCTTAAGAGTTTCTTATATTTAGTTGTAGGTTGGGGTTGTAACAGGTTGTAATATTTTGTATTAAAAATAAAAAATAAAAAAGTGTATTTGTTTTTTTGCTCACCCTTTATAATACAAACCTGTAGGATGGTATAAATAGTTTTTGAGTAGTCAGTCAGTCATTAAAACTTTATTTAGTTTGTTACAACCATAAAAGTATACACAATACATTTATAAAACTCTATAAAAACACATAATTTGAAACTTTTGTAAAATTGCAACTCAATCATTTCCCGGAAGATAACCCCGACACCTTTGTTATTAAACAGTATCCTCCTAGGTTGTTAAAATCACATGAGTTAACATGAATAAACACAATGCATACATTAAAATGCAATCTGATTTATTATATATTTTTTTTATATATAAAGGGTGGGTTACATACACCTATAACTCTGTACTCTGGAGAAACCCCTTAACTCTACTCATGTATTTTCCCAAAGCACTGGCTATATCCAGATTTGTCATTCCCCCCAGAAGGTCTGCAGCTTGTTTCCTGTTCATAGTCCTGTATTTTTTGAATATCGGGCCTAAAATCTCCTTACGTATATCAAGGACCATCCTACAGTCTAATAAAATATGAATAATATCACAGGGGGTACCTAACGTACAGTTGCCATTACTATTTATCATGAGATTTTTAACCCTGCTATTTACATAACAGGGATTTATTCCCATTCTCAATTTTAATACCTCTCTTCTTAAGTGCTGGTTCGGCAACCTGTCCAAGTAAGTGTAGGAATGGTCTTCTAAAATCCATACTTGGATCATATGGGACACCGATATATTTTTTTTGATTTATTGATCGCTTATACGGGACTCGTCCGCTCCCAATGAACGTAGTACTTTTTTCCCTATATTGACATGTCCTCACTGCATATTCCTAGCTTCCCATATGCTTCTTTTAATGAGGCTCTTGTTTCTTTTGGCCAAGATAACTCGCTAGAGGCAATTTCCTCTCTGCCCCACTGTGATATTTTTCTCGGGGTCTCCCCTGTCTCCAGACGCTGCCAAAACCGTATTCGAGCCATCCTAGTTGTAATTGCCCAGGAGGTAACTCACAGCTCCAGCCTTGCTGCTTGTACCATTGCTGATTTTGGCAACGAGAACAAGCTTTTCAGGATCATACCCTCCTGTTTATCCCAACATTTTTTCCCACTTAGGAGGAGAACCTCTGATCCATATAGAAATTGCGCAGGGACCATTGCTAGGTAGGCCTTTATAACCGGCCCATCTGACATGTCTCCGTAGAAGCTATTAAATCTTTTTAAGCCCTTTATAGAAGCTGTTACCCTAATTTTTAATGCTTTCAGATGGGTGGTCCAATACAAGTTACTCGTGAACCATATTCCCAAGTAGCTATATTCTGTTACCCTCTCAAGTAATTCCGTGCCTAGATGCAAAGGGAACCGGGTCTTGCTTTTACCGAAACATAGTATTTTGGTCTTTTCCATATTTACTACCAGTTTTTTATTTAAGCAGTATTCATGGAACATAGTTAGTTTCCTCTGCATGCTATCTCCGTCTGGTCCATGATCACCAGATCGTCTGCATAAAGCAGACAAGATATGTGGTTACCTCCTAGCTTTGGACTAACCCCTCTAACCTCTCTTAGATTCCGAGGTAGGTCCGCTATAAACAGAGAGAAGAGCAACGGGGCTAGTATGCACCTCTGCCTCAGGCCATTTCCAATCTTGATCATCCCAGATAATCCGCCCTCCTCGTTCAGGATTACCTGGGCCCAGTTGTCTATATGTAAGGCCTGGGTATGGGCTAACAGGTCTGCGTGTATCTAGTAGCCTACCAAGGTAGTCCATAGCTGCACCTTGCCTACAAGGTCGAATGCCACGCGGAAGTCAACAGAACAACAAAACAGGTTACCCCTTTGCTCTATAGACTTCCGCGCTACCGCCCGGAGGGCAAAACAATGATCCACCGTTGAATGCCCTTGTTTAAATCCCCCCTGTTCAGGAGGTACTATACAGTTATCTTCAGCCCAATCTTTTAGCAAACCTAAAATTATTTTAGAGAAAACTTTTTCCCCAATATCCAAGAGGTTTAACAGGCGATAATTTTTAGGGGAGTTTACATCACCTTTTTTGTGTAGGGGTCTAATGTTTGGCCCCTTTCCAGCTATCTGGTAACGTTCCTGTTTTTATTATTCTTGAGAACGTCTTTGAGAACAAATCCGCCCACCAATCTATATTTGTTTTTATGATAATGGCGGGTAGATTGTCTGGGCCAGCAGCTCATGTTAAATTTAAGTAGCCTATCACGGTTTTAATATGACCTTGGGAGGACTGCTCCATTACTTCATCCCTAACTCCTGGCCAACTAGATGGTACTATCACCTCCCTTCTTGGCCAATTGCCGTAGATCTCCTCAAGATAGATTACCCACTTATCCTCTGGGACAGAACATTGCATGGACCCTGCCGTTTTCCCCGTACATTCCTGTATCAGTTTCCAGAAGCCTTTGACATTTTTTTCTTCAATTGCCACTAGTAGGTTCTTCCAGCAATTTTCTTTAAAAGATCTTTTTTTTCTCTAATTGATGCCTTGTATTTTATCCTTAATTTCTCCAGTGCTAGAAATGCTGCATCAATATAGCTATGCCTAAGGCTTCTTTCGCTCTTTTTAATAGCGGCCTTTGCTTTACGGCATTCTGCATCAAACCATGGTTTACTAATTACATGTAGTGATAATTTCCTTACCAGGCTAAGCTTCCCCCGTTTAATTTTTATTTTGAGGCATTCTACAAGTTGTCTTATCATATCTTCATACCAGGATATCTCCTCCCTCTTTGCAAAATTTCCTAAGTCAACTACTATCTGAAGATCCTTCAGTTTATTTAGGTGTTCTTCACTTATCTGGGTTGTAAGTCGCTTGGGATATTCAACCTCTACATGTACACCTTCTGTCTCGGCGGAACCTTATTAGCATACATTTCTATCGATAGTGGGAAATGATCGCTGCCCTCTACTTGGAGTATTTCGAAATGTTGAATTAAGTGGAAACACCAAGCCTGAATAAAGACATATTCTATGGGGCACATTTGCTGTCCTATTTTAAATGTGCGCTTTGCGGGCCGATCTGTTTCTTTCCTACCATTAACACAAACCAAGCCCATGGCCCCCAGAAGCCGACCAAGCTCCACATCCCGATTTGAGAGCTTGGTGCTGATGAGCATTGCAGACTCTATGGTTTACGCTTTTAGCAAGTCGCTATTCCAGGCATCAGTTTTTAGGGGATTTAGTCTATGATTAAAATCCCCTAAAATTAAAATCACATCTCTTGGGTAGAGTTCATATAAGTTCTCTATATCCTTTTTTAAACAGTCCAGCTCTGCTTTATACTCATGTTTTTCCCCTTTCTGTATGTACACATTGATAATACATAAACCTCCACACCCTATGTTGTTATTTAGGACCAGCACTCTGCTACCCAATGCCCAGATACATGTTAAATCGAGGTGAAGAATATCTCTCACTATCCTTGTGGAGACCAACGCCATCTGACCACCTGATGCCCTACCCATTTGATTCTTTCTTTCAGGTTTTATATGATTAGCAAAACCTTCCGTAACAGGGGTTTCGTCGCACAGCCATGTCTCCTGTAGGCACATAATATCGGTCTTCCCAAGGAGATTTTTAAATGTCTCTTGAGGCTGTATTATTTTGTAGCCATTAATAATTCAACACAAGATGCGCAGGCTGTGCGACGACCCAGTTTCCTAATCGATGTTACTCAAATTCCCCTTCTCCTCCTGGTCTATATAAGCCAGCTCTCTACACCTGTTCCCGACCAAGACATCTTCCTCCCCCCACCCTATCTTTTCGGAAATAATTGTAATTTCCAGGCCTTCCTTGTTACTCCGTCCAGATGAGATAATTTTTATTTGCCGTTCTCCCAACCCTGCATGGTTTCTAAGGAATTGGTGCCCTTGGTTATCCATTTTCAGATCCTCTCTATTTACTAATCTGATTCCTTCCCTTAGCATCTCAGCTTCCGCTTTTTCCATTGCAACTTTTATTAAAGCTGAGTGGAGAAGGACCTTTGTTATTTCTTCACCTTTAGCATTAACCAAAACCCCCACTTCTTTTAGGTCATCTGTACTGACATGTTTTAAGCTGGGGCATTTAGCAAATGAGAACAGTAACTGCGAGCGGTTTAGGGGTTTTAATTTCTTACCCCATTTCCCCCCATTTCCCTGACCCATAGGTTCTAGGTATAAGCAGGTGTCCACAATCCTGGGTGCCTGTAAAATCTTTTGGCTTTCCTCTGGTCTTTTATCCCTTTTCTTCAAATTACTTTCTACTCTACCTCCATTCTTACAATTATTCGCCAGGGATAAGTTACTGGGCCCTGCATCAGTGGACATCTCCATTTCCCATATGGGTTCTAACCCCCCTTTTCTCCCCCTGGGCTTCCTCATAGGGGCCTTTACATTCTTAGCCAAGCATTTGCCTAGGTCCCAACATGATTTCTCCTGGGGACTAAGGGTACATGCACCGGTGTCTACAAGGGTTAACTTATCTATTTCCACTCTCACTGCCTTGTCCCTGGGACTTAGGTCATGGAGTACCTTTTTCCTGTTCACCTGTTGTTGTACTGCCTGTTTGACCTGTTGGACCTTTTCCCCTTTCCTCCTCTTCAGGTAATGCCTCCTTTCACCATATCTCTTTACAATCATAGGACAGCGGGAGATATATACAGTGGGCTCCTCCTCTATAGGAATATTTCTCCTTGTCATATCTCCCGCCTCGTCAGCTGTGTTCTCTACCATTCTTACAAGGGATGGCATTTGGTCTTTAATCTGCATCAATACCCCAATTATGTTCTTAAACTGATTAGTTTGGGTTTTTAGGATTTCATTATTACAACTGAAACCGCTAAGATTCCTTGTAAAGTTTTCTGGAGCATCATCATAACCTCGAGCATTGATGAGCTTGAGGTACCCGTCACCTCCAAACTATTCACAGGTAGACCTGATAGCTCAGTCTGGGCAATATTTGCATTTTCCAAACTGTCTTTCCCATTAAGTCCATATTCCTCGTCATCAGCTTCTCTCTCCGGCTGTGAATCGCTCTGTTTTTCATTATCTTCCTCCCACTCAACCTCTGAGTCTTGGATTAATGCTGACTGAAACAGCCGTGGGGAGGAGGACAGCCAAGGTTCTATCGGGATCTTAGCAATGTCGAAGTTTGTCTGGTTCAGGGAATCGGCGTCTGATACCAGGATCTCTGTCATTTTTGGAGACTCCATCGCCTTTAGTTCTCTTTCTGGTGTCTCCTTTTCTTTAAAATGTTTACCAAAGAAGTCTTTAATAGATTTTGAGACTGTAGAACCGCCTTTTACACCTGCTGCCATAGCGGTCATCGGCCCCTTATGTTTAATTGTACTTGAGGATGCAGTAGACCCCAATAGAGATGTTTTATTTCCGGTAGGTGTCGTTATTACACTCTCCAAGTCTTTGGGTAGTTCTGTTATGTCCTCTACCCCAAAACTTGTGTTTCCTGGTGTTTTAGAGTTCTTAAATACTTTACGTTGTTTATTCTTTCCTAATGTCATATCTTTAAATTCTCCTTCTCTGCTTACTTCCAAGGGAGCAGAGATTTTCCGGGCAGTTTTCTTCACTTGTTAGATTACCCGCACTTTCTAGGTGCACTACAGCCCCTCTGGCAATAACTCTTTGCTGCAGCTCCCCCAGTTATGATTTTTTTTTATTCCATTTACCTCTGTCCTGTGAGCCCGCTCTCTTCCTCCACCACCTTTTCCTCTTTTCCTCTGTCTCTTCCAGTCCTCGTGCTCCCAATCCTGGCAGCCTCCTGTGAGTCTTTCCTTGCAGGTTTGGGGTCCAGGGGTCACTATCCTCGCCCTGTCCTGCTATGGGTGACCTCCGGCGACCTCCGGCTAATAACCGGTCTCTCCAGTTGGTGCCTGCAATCCACTGCCACCCTCACCGGGGCGTCACCTCAGATCAGATGCCAATGGAGGACAACGAGGGTGGATGCTCCTCGCGTATGCTTGTAGCGATTTTCCCGCGCAGCGCAGCGCACGGATACGCGGAGAAGCGGGCAGCCAACCACCACTTCCACGATGCCCATCCAGCACCGCCCGTGCAGCACCGCCGCCGAGGCTGACCCGGAAGCCGGGATCTTGAAACCGAAACTGGAGCCGGAAGCCTGCAGACCGGAGCCGAAGGCGCAACGATGACGGTGAAGGTGGGAGGTTTCTCAGCAGAGCAGCGTGGCACACACAGTAACAGAGAGATCTGATTTTAGTTTTCAAGTAGCTTTTACATGAACGTGTCTCACCATGCAAATGAAGTCAAACTCCCAAAAGTAAGATATAATTTCAGCAGCAAGAAGCAAAGCACATGGGTGAATATTCTGTTTCACTTGGTATTTGAGATTAGGTTAAGGAATCTATTTTCTCCACAACAAACACATTTTATAAAAGGGAAAATAAATGAATACATGGATGCATAGGTGTAAAATAAAGGCTGACAGTAGGGCCCCACCTAAAGACACAGCCCTGCATACAGCATTGAAGATAGACTGGATTGGGTTGCAAAACAGATCATTGCCTTGATCGACTGGGAGTAGGACCACTGATTGTTATATGCAAAAAAAATATTGTGGAGCTCTAGACAGACATCGCAGAGACCACCTATACTTCCCTAAAGTGCCTTAGAACTTGGAAGGTAATTATATGACAGCCTCCCTTACCCATTTCATACAATGGAAAGAGGAAAAAAGCAAGAGTGGGCCTACAAATTGTCCCTATAGGAAACACTATTGGTTACATTGAGAGAAAGAAATCGTACTGAGGTTGCCTTGATTGAACTAAACACATTGGTGCTGTGGGTCTCCTGCCAGCAAAAGCACCTCTCTAAGGGCATTGGCTCAAGGCAAACTATAATCCATGATCCTACAAACTGTCCCTAAGCCAAACATGGGTAGCTACAGACGTTTAAGGTCCTGGTCCACCTAGAAGAGGAAAAAAGTGTATGCACATAACTTTTTCCTCTGCTAATCATGTTGAAAGTACCAAAACTAGATCTGCGTTCCTGGATTGTATTCCAAGATGCTTCCCGGGAGGTCCACAGATTTGGTATACTTTCTAGTCACCGACTTACCTGAAGGAAGCTTCTTTGTCAATGAACAAGGGAATTAATTGATTTGTCATATTCTTCACCTTCAGCAAAGACATCATTAAAGTGTTTTCACGTATTTGGTGTCCACCATGTGGAGAAAAAAACATATTTTAATGTTTAAGTACTAGCAGTCAACAGTTACCATTGTCTTCCCAACAACAGTAGGTGTTGTGAATTAAAATTATCACTGCAGTTGCAGATAGCTGTATAAATACAGCTAAATCTGAATGTGTTGTTAAGGTGGCAAATGCTTGGAATGATTGATGCGGAGAGCGGGGTGGAGAAAATTACAGTGAAGAGACATGTATGTGACATATGTTCAATTGGCAATCTTCCTCTAGACTAGAAACCAGTTTGAAAGCATTTATGTCCTCTCTAAACAAACTATTGTAGCTTGGATGTAATTCTATGTTTATGCATGTGTGGTTGGTTTAGTTCATGCTTCTGCAATGTCTAGCTCGTGAGCTACTGAGAGCTCTCCAGCAACCTGTAAGTACTCTACTGTATGCTGCCTACTAAATTAGAAGTGTGTGTTTGGTTGAAATAATACAACTATACAAAAATTAAGAGTGTATATGGAGAAAAAAAATATTTGGCTTCCAAAATGTTTTTAAAGCTGTTATTTAAATCATAAATCTAAGTAGCATTTGGGAGACTTTTTACAAATGTTATTACCTTGGTGCCAGAGGTAAGGCAGCTATGGCTGTTATGTATTACCAATGTATAGGTGTTCCAAATTGACAACACTTTTTTTAACATTACAGCAGGCAACCTGATGTGGTGTGGTGATCACTAGTAGTCATTTTGCATAAGGTGTCTACTAAACTCGTCTTATGCGGCAACTATTGCAACACTAATAATATTGGACACCCTCAATGAGTTTTACTAAAAATAAATAGCTCTTATTACAGAAAATGATGGAGACCCCTGGTTGAGTAAATAATTCAGCAAAGTAGCTCTCTCAAATGATGAAAAGATAAAACTGGGTCAGCCAGGATTTTAATCACAGACAGCAACTGTTGTAGGCTGGACAAGAGGGGAGTACAGGAGAGTCAGGTGTGGAAAGTGAATACTTGACCCGTTTTGCAAAGCCATATTAGGATAAACTCCAAGACACCAGAGGAAAACAACAATTGTTGCCCAGTAACCCATGCCTTTCCTGGTCCTCCCCACCCACCTGAGAAGGTTCTGACAGAATCTAACTGTGACCATACATTTTTAAGATCTACATATCATAAGGTTTCTATCGTTTTGGGCTTCATGCAGAATAACTTTCCAGGACAATGAGCTGATCGAAACATTTACCAGATTTTCAGATTTTCTTACTCAGAGCATGCGAGTTCTTTTACTCTTCTTCTAATTAATACATATGTATGCCAAGTGTTTACCAAAATATGTGTTCCCCATTTGTTCTAGGTGAGACATAATAAGACACTCATGCACACCGTGGAACTCCCTAGTGCACTATAAACAAATATAAATGCCAATAAAATGACACTGAGACACCGAACAAAACACACATACAAACACACACTTGGGCAGAAGTCTATTTCTTTGTTATTTTTTTTATAGTGCCTTTATCTAAACATCTTTGGCACTTGACAAATCAGACATAGATAAACAACGTAGCAGCTTAAAACAATATAAAGAGAGCCAGTCAATGGGTACACACCTTGAAATATCCACTCAAAATACCCATGGTCAGGCGACAGAGGCAATTTATTTTTAAATCCACAAAGACTTTTTTTAAATACTTACACATTAACCCATAGACACCTGAAAACACTACAACGATTTTTGACGCACAAACAAAAGCTACCATAGACTTACTCTCTCTTTTAAAAACCTATGCATGTCAACAGAACAAGACACATTGTTGTAGCCCAAACACATTTATGAACATTATCCATGGCCGAAATTTGTTACTGAGAAGTCTGAGTGGCTGTGGTAGGATAAAGTATGAGTGGATTGTACATAATATGAGTATTTCGTTGAGAGGAATGTGGTGAAACTGGATACATCTCTTAGCTAATACTCTCCCCATATAAATTAGTGTTTGTCCCTGTCACCCTATTGCTACACACTCTACATAAACTTACTTGTTCTTCTCTTCACCCAAGTCTGCTTTGAGACACATGAGCATGCAACCAGAGACCCAGGTAAACAGTCATACACTCATGTCCAACTCTGTACACCCCTGCACAATACCTAATATCAATGTAAAATAATTAGACAGCAATTGTATACAATAAGACATGCACACACACACACCAACCATTGGACAAAGCCAAATCTTCAGATACTCGTTCATAGTACATTTTCTAACAGCTATCTTGGGTCACCTACACACTACATAAACACTCATGGACATCAGAAATTCACATATTGCATAAGTCTTCACTCTCCAGACACCCATGAATGGTAATAGAGACACACTCACCAGACACCGACTCACACAATAAGGCACAACCAATCATATTAGATATACAGTCACAGCAATACCCTGGCAAGGCATGAATCATTCAGGCAGGCTCAGACATGCATGGCTACAAACTGCCTTATATGATACGCACTGACTGATGCACAACTTACCTGAAATAGATGTATGAAGGCAGCGTGGAACCTGTAGCTGAAGCACAACAGTTTTCAGACTCACATCATTCAGCTTGCAGGCCCTTTTCCATGAGTGTTCTCTGATAGGACATACATGGGTGATAGAAGGTAAAACTCCTTTGCAAAACCTCATACATTATAGCTTACAAACACTACTATTTTCAGAGACCCACAAATGCATCAGGTACCCACACTTGCCACTGTACCACTGTACATGCAATCAGACAACAATAGATGACAGCAGACTGACAGGGCAACCACCATGCACCCAATCTCTTTCAGACAAGAAACACATACCCTTAGGACTCACGTACAGAAATGCACGGTAAAACTTACCAAACATCCAGACATCCCCAGGCTCAGATTACACAAAACATTTATGATCAATCTTTCTCAAGATTTCTACTCATTCTGGGATTCTCATTAACCCTGGTGGTACAAGACACACATTTATCCTCAGATATGTGTACACACTGTAAGACACTCTAAAGGACACACAAACATGTGGCCACCACAACATAAACTCAAACACTCACTAATATTCACAGATACATGTTCAAATATGAACACCCATACCAAGAGACAGACACTCTCATGCACCTGTCATCCTATAGAGTAAGAATGTACAAAGAGACATACCCTGACATGATGGGTGAACTCCAGCTGCCATGGTAGGCTAGTTAGCAAGAGCTGTAATAATGTAAGTTCCTTTCTGCTCTATATCCTACTGTGATTAGAGGTATGACAGAGTGAAAACTCAAAATAGTTAACACATGGGTAGAAAATAGTACACTGATGATGATGTGGGTGTCTGATCAGCAAAGTTGAAACTAAAGGGTAAACATGAAAGGAGTAGTCAACACAACCTGCTATATACATGTGTATAATGGTTCATGCTTGCAGACACATATTATAGACAAACATACAAAAAAAGACTTTTGGCACACACACTTAAAATACACTTTTAAGCCTTGCAAGAGATGCTCACAACTCCCCAACATACATATTATTCCCTCCAGTCACCAGTAGACACACCATCGACCATGAAACACCTTCGAGAGGCACACTACACACTATGGTGTCGATTCCGATCCGGTAAAATGGGCTCCGAATGGTCGTACGGAGAGTTTTGTCCCCGTACGAATCGTATCCGTAGACGTCCCGTACGTACGATGAAGTACGATCCGTACTAGGTGCCGAACTCCGTACGAGTCGTACAGGACTCCGTACGACTCAAATCTCCGTACGAATCTCACTCGGAACCCGCTGTACGCGACATCGCGGCATGTTTTTACGACCCAGCAAGTACGATTCGTGTCGGGTACGCGCCGTACGACCCTTTTCCTACGGGAGCTGAAAACAGTCATAAACGCAGAGTTCGTGCCGAAACAGGTACGGAACGCCCCCCCCCGGGTACGGCATGTACCCCCCATGATCGCAGGGGTACGCGGCATACCCCTGTGGTCATGCGGGGTACGTGCCGTACACCCAGCGTACATGGGGCACACACCGTACCCCATGTACAGTGGGTGTACGGCACGTACCCCATGTACGCTGGGTGTACGGCACGTACCCCGCATGACCACAGGGGTACGCCGCGTACCCCTGCGATCATGGGGGGTACGCGCCGTACGGTGTGTAGGTGATCGTGCACTTTTCCGTACAAATCAACGTGTACCGTACGATTCGCGTCCGGGTCGGCCGATCGGGATCGGAATCGTCCGGTCGTACGGCGTCTGTACGAGTCGTACGGAAACGGCTCCGGATACGATTCGTACGGACGGGGATTTTACCGGATCGGAATCGACCCCTATATAGGGTTACATTATGGCCCTAAAATAAACTTATGATCACAAATGTACTTATGCACTCATTGACACCCCCACAGCACCCCAGGGTCTGTCAATATCTAACCATACAAATTAAAAATGCATTTTACTAACACTCAAGGGCACTCTCACAAAGACGGCAAGCATCCAATTTGTTCAGTCCCATAACTTTCCGCAGAGAGACTCTCTATGCCACTGCACTCACACAACCCTTTCAGACACCAAGACACACCCAATAGGGCATGTGAAATTCAATTTAGTCATGCCCCACACCCTATATAGATACACCAGACATACATATGCAATCACAAACAATGACATCCGGCCACCTGGTAGCCAAATACCTAAGCACAGACAGAAAGTGCAGATCCCAATTCCTTTACATAAAAACACCAAGTGCAAACATCCACAAAGAGCAAAACTATTACATATATGTAAGCAATATTGCCCAATACAGGGGTACATTAACTTCTTCTCTCTTTACATGAATCTGCAAAAGGAAAGGCTGAGGCTGTGTCTGTTAGGGATAGGCACACAAATCACACCTGTTACTTCCACACAACTCTCTGGATATGGAACTGGGAGATTCGACCTGACTTTCCACTGGTTCTAAAAATGCATTTGTGAGTGTGCTGGGAATTTTGCATTTTTCTTATTTGCAAACATAAATCTTGCTGTGAGCCTGTTTCTTGAAAATAGCTGTATGCCTTCATTGGAGAGTTCAAAAAAGTAGAAAAGTAAGCAAGATACTTCACTATGCTTTTTCTAAAAATGTGTTGATATAACTACCATAAACATAACCCCTTGTGCCCATTACATTCCACATGAGTGAAGACTCTGTTTCCATGCAATCTTATCAAGAAGCTGCTGATTTGAGTAGCCAGAGCATGCAAAGCTCTGAATTGTAGTGATGGCGAGCATTCTGTGCCTTCTCTGCACTTGAGCCAGTGCTGCCTTGTCTTAGGCATGCCGCAAACTGTCACTGAGCCTATCCGACCCCCATCAAGCCAGATGCCTTATCCAGTTTGGTTCAGTTGAGATAAAACTTTGCCAATCAGAAATTCATACACCGTCACCAAACTGTACACAGAGTCAAAAACCATGTAGTCAGCTAAACGAACACCGATACACACCCTCACATCCATAAATCCATCCTCATGCATTTTCAGAACACCAAGTACATACTCAGTGAGCAGCACACATACAAAAACTGAGACCATTAGTACCAACAAATTTAACATTCCACCATCAATAAAGAAATGTATGAAAAGCAGAACCATACATAGCCATTCATACTAACAAATATCTAGAGCCTGGAAAAAGCATAAATTCAGGAAAGTAGAAGTCAAGCCTGTAACTTTCTTCCCTGGCAAATTCAAAAAGTCAGAGACTAGACGCTGCGAATTGCATTTGGAAATACAAAGTGCCAGCTTGTAACACAGAAAGCAGCAGCCTTAGAGACCTTTATTATTCCTCTGAAGGAAATACATGTTTTAACCTGACAGCAAAGAGCAGCTCTAGTAATGCTACACAGCAAAATCAAAAAAGGTGTTGGAGCAGGAGGTGAGAGCTTGGCATGTTTTTTACAAACCGACAATATATTGACCTCCCACCCAAAATGATACCCTCAAAGACCTTCCCAGCACTGCATATTTAAATCTGAAATCTCTCTGCCCATATTACCCTTCTGTCATCCTCACCAAAACCTTAGTCATGAGTAAATCGTGCTTCTAGTCAAGCAAAAGCTGTACAATACCTTATACCTACTTAAGCTGATGAGCTGAGTGGTTGGTGTGTGCAGAACTTGAGCTAAGGTTATAATTTAGTCAGTGTTTTATCAAAGAGAACTAGCTCTGCAGTGAGTGCTCCTAGCGTATGTTTGTTTAGGAAAGAAAACACATTATGTTTATAGTAAAAACACGCGGCTGAAGCAGGTATCGAGGAGGGTCTTAGACCTTGACAAATCACAAAAAGTGTTACTACAGGTCGGGCTGAGGCATGGAACTCATGTGGCATTTTCCGGATATTGTCTGTGAAAGCGCCATTAGAAGAAATCCTCCTCCACCACATACCACACCTTAGCTCATGTGTCACATTTATGGTCTTCCATTAACACGTTTATAGGCCATTCACTCTGCACGACACAGAGGTCCTGAAGAAAGCCATACCACTAAGAGAGCATTGCTGAAACGGGTTGACCGACTAGGATATTGGAGTTACCTAACATCTCCTTATATATCCGCCTTTCGTTTTATCAACTGCCAAGGGCCCATTGATTAAAATAGTCTTTTTCATCCGAGGGACCCTTAGGACAGCTTTTTTAACAATCACTCACTCCTTTTCACTGCACTCTCATGGCACAATACCAGCTCCGCTGCATCCAGGTGTTGTAGCACACCCAAGGTGCACTCGGTGCCTTGGGTGGGGCCCGATGATGCACATGTCACCAACTAGGTTGGTGAGTGAGGGCTTTACTATAAACATAATGTATTTTCTTTCCAAAACACACATACGCTAGGAGCACCCACTCCAGAGCTAGTTCTCTTTGATCAAACATATATACCAGGGGAAGTTAACTGACTCCAGTACCTTTCCTCCCCCTCCTTTTGATTCTTTACATAATCTAGTCAGACCACGTGCTGTACTGTCTCTGGGGCATACAACACTGTAGAGGCAGACTTAAGTGGGCAATAGCTGCAGCTGAGGAGTCTATTCTTCTCCATTGTTGCACAGGCCATGTGCTGGTTCCCCTGAAGGAGGGTAGGACCTTGACTTTCAAAACTATTCATGTTCTACAGTCTGGAAATATGCACTTTGTGCAAGTTAATCTGAAATGGCTTTGTTTTATAATACAGGAGAGCAGATTATGTACGGACTGGAGAGCTGCCTGGCAGTTTGGGCAGGACTGTTCCTATTGAGCACAGGGTCAAGACTGATTTGCATATGGTTGGGTCCAAACTGGAATGGCATGGTGAGCAGAAAAACAATGGATGTAGGACCAGATCTCTGTACTGGGGTGAATATATGACATTGTTCTGCATTCTGTCCATCAATTGTTGTTTTTGAATTTCTCACCTCGAGTGGGACATGTATGCCCAGACCTGGGTCCCGTGCTCTCCATGCCACTGGAAGTCAAGCTATCCTGGCTGATGAGGGTTGAAAACCTGAAACCGGTCCTAGGATGCTTTTTTCCAGTCCAGGTAGAACCTGTCCTGGCAGTTCGGGCACAAGAGAGGCAAGCTCTATTCCTGAGGAACCTAGGGTCAAAATCCTTAAAGACATACTACCCAAAGTCCCTGAACACATAACTGGCCAACTACCTTCTATCCCCACTTTAAAATGTCTAATTACACACACTAAAAAAGCCACCAGCGACACCCCACCAGGACATAGACATCCCATACCATTTCACAATTACCCATGAAGAGGAAGCCTGCCTTTTGCATGACCAAAGAATGAAACATTAGTGACTATCTTCTCCACAGCAAGCAACTTAATGAAACTTACCCATTGTCAAACCTGGACGATCAAAATGCATTCCCATACCATTCACTCAGATATACACCATACATGGTGAATATCAAAACACTAATTTCCTTTTCATATATGCTTTATTTCCTAATAAACAACGCAGTAGCTACTATGAACTCCTAAGCTCTATAAAACAACAAACAAACAAAGAAATAACTACCAACACCAGAAAATTATCATAGACTTTGAACAAGCTATGATTCAACCAATACGAAAAATATATACCCCAAACAGCCCTACAAAGCTGCTACTATTACTATAATCAAAGTATATACACCTTCAAAGAGTGGAATGTAGTGAAGTGTCACGTGCTAGTCGACGGGTGCGTCAGTCAAGCATTTTATCTCGTGTGTCTACACACGAGACGAAATGCTTGACTGACGCACCCATCGACTAGCACGTGACCCTGTCCTTTTATCCATTCCACTCCCGAAATACTGAAGGGATCTTTCAGAACATCAACACATGACATATCCTCGATCTTTTATCGATTCCAAGACTTGAGGCATACCGCCAACTTACTTTTTGCATTTACGCAATAAGGATTATTCGTGCGGGAAACGTTACTCCGACACCTTTGTTTTCATCTGGTCCTGAGCCCTGTCGGGTTGGGATAATCACTGACTGAGCGACCTTCGGCTTCTTTTCAATTTTGTACAGCCCTGAAGAGTCGTAGGCAGATTGTGCCACATGCGACGAAACACGTGTCGGCTGGTCCTTCTCGTGTCTGAACATTAAAAGACACTTCACGACAACACTGTTTTTGCTCATGTTTAAATATTATGATTGCAATTGTGTTTTCAATGCCTTTGTCTCCACTTTTCCATTGAGTCGATTTTGACGTATCTTAGAGTGTGCATGGGTTTCTGTCTTTTAACTACTGGACATCAGATTCACAGACGATGTGCTCAGATGGATGACATCCTTCCTTTTGGAATGCACCCAAAGAGTCAGTCTCCCGCACTTCACCTCAAACCCAAATACACCATCTGCAAAGTACCTCAGGGATTGTCCATCAGTCCTCTGCACCACTTGCAGACACCGTCAGAACTCACAACATCCCAATCATCTCCTTTGCCAATGACACTCAGCTCATCCGCTCACTCTTAGCAAACCCCACCATGACGAAGTCCAACTTCCACAACTGCATGAGGAACATTACAACATGGATGAAAATCAGTTGCTTAGAGCTCAACACCTATGAGGTGGAAGACCTGATCTTTGGCAGACACACCACTCATTGGAATGGCTCCTGGTGGCCAGTGGAGCTCTGACCCAAACTGACATGGAAAGACCATGCCAGCGACCTTAGCATCATAACGGACAGCAAACTCTCCTTGAAATGTCAGGTCAACGCCGTCATCTCACCCTCCTTCCACAATATCCGCACACTCTGAAAAATTTTCAAGTGGCTCCCCACCAGCACCAGGAAGTCAGTGACGCTGGCCCCATCACCAAGTGGCTTTACTACGGCAACACACTCTATGCTGGTACCTCCACTTAACTCATGCAAAGACTCCAGACAATCCAGAATTCAGCAGCCAGAATATTCCTAAACCTGCCCAAGAGAAAACACATCACCAAGCACCTCAAGAACCTCCACTGGCTCCCTGTGTATAAGAGATGCCAGTTCAAGCTCCTGACCTCCGCCCACGAAGCCCCCCACAACAAAGAACCAGACTTTATGAACAGCTGGGGAACCTTCCACCAACCACCAGAAACCTCCACTCCGTATACCTCGCCCACGCTCAAACACATTGTATCGGCTGCAGTCACATCAGAGGACCATCGCTCTCTCACCTCACTACCAAAGCCTGGAACTCTCTCTGCCTCCGCAAATCACCCTGACTGAAAAACTTCAGGAAGGGACTCAAGACCTTCCTCTTCATATGAGACCTGCAGGAAAGTACCTGGATACCCCTCAGGTGATTAGCCATGCTATATTAATATTGATTGGTTGATTTATTATTTGATTGTTGTACACTAAAGGGGTGACATTTACTATTCCCACTCCAATCTAAAACAATTTGGGAAAGGTGTACAAAATGCACTATAGAAAACTCTTTAAATAAAATAAATAAATAAAATATATACTTGGAGAACAAAGGGTTGATATTTCTTATTCCCACTCAATATAAACAAACTCAGAGAAAGTGTCTGACAGATAAGAGTTGACATTTACTAATATCAGTCCAACCTAAATCAAGTTAGTGAAGGTGTTGGGCACTAAAGGGGTTACATTAAGTATTCCCACTCCAATCTAAACCAATTATGGTAAGTTGTTGAACACTAAGTGGGTGACATGTACTATTCCCACTCCAATCTAAACCAACTTTTTGAAGTTGTTTGGTACTAAAGGGGTGACAGTCACTATTCCTACTCAAATCTGAACAAACTTAATTAGATCCAATTCAAAATAAAACATTTTACTTTACTACATGATATTATCAATCACAAAGTACATCAGTAATACTACACATTATCACACTTAAGGACATTATATATTTTTGTAAAAAGGTATATTATACCACATTATATAATAATAATATTTTATAAATTGAATTAATATGTACAACAATTCAAAATATTTTTAAAAGCGCACCTTCATTTCTTTACAATAAAACAAATCATAACATTATTGAATTTTTTCACATATATATATATATATAAAACCTTTTTTTCTGTTCTAAATAATCTTCTCAATTTTTGGATTACAATTACCATTCCATTAAAAATTAAATATACAAATACATCAAAATATTTACTTGTTTAATAATTTTCAACAATATTTTTAACATTATCATCAAAAAATTTAAATTATGTTATAAATAGTTTTTAAATCCCTCCCTAACATCCTGCTAATAAAGGAAAACAATTAAAATATTTGAATATTATGTGCAGGCACCCCTGTTCCTGCATGGCATGGACTTTACAGTACATGCTTTGCAGGAACAGGCTTTGGCGCTCTCATTGTGGTGCCTTTTTAATATGCACCACTGTGGGAACGCCTAAAGACTGCCCTCCAGAATATAAATGTACTCGTAATCTGGTGGATGGCTGGCAGTTGATTTGTAGTGGGGAGCTAGTGTGGCGTCCCACTCCAAAACTGCCAAACTCATAATCAGGCCCAAAGTCTGCTTATTTTTCAGAACAAATTAAGGGCCGATTATGAGTTTGGCGGGTGGTCCTTTGGCATTCCCACAGCGGTGCCTATTAAAAATCACTACAATGGGATTACCAAAGTCTAATCCTGCATGTCATGGACTTTAAAATACATGCTGTGCAGGAAAGGGGGTGACTGCACACACAGAGGCACAACAAATGCCTCCCTGCAGGTACCCCTTGGCTTTGAGGTTCCTTTTGTTTTCTCACCACCACAATTTTCATGGTGGCCTCACTTGGTGGTGCTGCATATTTGGGCAGTGGGGAGGAGGCAATTAATCCTGCCTCTCCTGCAGTTAAAATGTGTGATTCTGGATGATCCGTGCCTCCCAAGAATTATTTAATTGGTTCTCGATAAGTTTGCCTCCTTTCTTGTACAAGTTTAACCAAAGTCTTAGTACTGGATCATTTCATCCCTTCTTGGAAGGAGGCAGTAGTCATTCCTTCTAAAACGAAACCCAATGGAGACCATGAAGATTTTATCAACTTTTGGTCCATTTCTTTGCTGCCTGTGCCTACACAGATCCTACAAAAATTAATTTATCGGGTACTCACGGAGTTCCTGATTACTCAAGAACTTTTGGCTTCTTAACAAAATGGTTTAAAGGAAGACCATAGCACGGAATCCGCCCTGCTATTGACTTCTGATGCTATTCGCCACCAGGTGGATCAGGTACTATCTGCTAATTCTAAGTACTTTTAGATATATCAGCGGCATTTGATACAGTGTCCCACTCCCGCTTTGTACATATATTGCTCTTGGCACGTATAAGGGACTATGTTCTGGCCCTGCTGGATCCCTTTCAAATAAATAGGAGTCACACAGTGAGCTGTAGGCACTTTAGGTCAGAATCTTACCAGCTGCCTTGTGGGGTTCCGTAGGGCTCTTCGCTTAGCCCAACTTTGTTCAACCTGCACATTCCCCCTTTGTCAAAATTGATCAAATCTTTTGGGTTCCAAGAATTGCCCTGTGCAGATGAAACCCAAATTATTTTGTCTATTACAGATGACTTACATGAAGTAGCGGACAGGTTCAAGTGCTGCATGATACAAATTAGCAGCTGGAGGTAAGAGAACTGTCTTAAACTTCATGCCAATAAGACTGAGTTACAGGGCTTTGGGGAGCAAAGTTCGGTTTGGTATGAATTGTGGTGGCCAGAGGCTTGTGGACCATTACCATGTCCGTTTCCCAAACAAACATGTAGGAGTTATCTTTGATAGTACTCTCTCCTTCAAATCTCAGGCTAAGATGACATTGAGTGCCTGTTTTTTTCATTATTAGACTTTTAAAAAAATCCTTTCTTTTATTTAGTTCGAGCTTAGGGATGAAGTGGGCATGGGGTTGATTACTTCTTGGTTGGATGACTGCAATGCTCTGTATTTAAATATCAATAAATTGACCCTTGAGAGACTTCAGATTGCTCAAAATGATGCAGCTGCTTGCTTGATTCTGAATGTCTCTAAGCATTCTTAGGGATGGTATCTGGTCTCTCCATTTCTGCCAATCAGGATGCGGGTGATGTTTACCGCCCTGTGCTTGGCTCACTTTGTCCTGCATTTGCAGGGTCCTTTCGCTTTCCAATGGTAAACCTCCAACAGATTGTTGAGATCGTCTTCTTTTAGGAAAGTGAATACTCCAAGATTTCTAAGAGCCAGATTGGTAACATGGACCTTTTTTCGGTAGCTGCAGTCAAGTTGTTGAATATGCTTCCACCTGACATTGCTAGTGTCACTTCTATACGGCTTTCTGTAAGAAACTCAAAACCTGGCTTTTTTCCCTTCCCTAATAACTGGTGGATATTTTCCCTCATCCTTCTGTTTCTTACTACATCTAGCACTTTGACAGCCTTGGGTATAACGCGTTTTATAAATCCCAAATATAAATACAAAATATTTTTTAATACAATTCCCAGTTTGTGTGCATGTAAAGTATGATAATGTGAGAGTTGCTCCATTCATTGAGGAGGTATAATATTTTAAAGCAAATCTCTGTCTACCAATGTTAGCAGATAGGTATTTTCGTTGAAATCCATGGATGCATGGGAACTCATGTACCACCCATGGTGCACCCCTTTGCTGCCAAGTAGTGAAATGCACCACTTTGCATTAATTCTGGCAATTTTCCAAGATACATCATGATATGCATTGGAAGTAAATCCCAATACAATACTTTTGTGATGCTAACCCAGTTCAAAGTGCTAGCAAATCTAGGCCAACATATCTTGGTGATATTTTGAAGATTTGCACCACAGAGTGATGCTACAAAAATGTGGACGGAGTTAAGACTAGTAAATATATACTTACATCAATACTGCAGCAGGTCAATATTACAATAGGTCGATTTCAAATGCTCAATATTACTATATTACACTTGACCTGTTGTTTGTGAAAGTATCAAGGCCGGCATATTCTCTCTAGTTTTGTGTGATAAAAAGTCATGTCTTCTTTTAAAATACTAAAGGCTGGGGAAAAATATACTACTATTACATTTGTCTAAATTCTTCAGACTGAGAATGTTCCAACATATGGGCTGCCCAGCCTTTGTTTTGCATAGTCTCATAAATATAACCATATTTTTTTAAATTAAAAAAACAAACATTGCTGATCTACTTGAATCAGTGTGATCCATCCATTTTAAATAGGATTTTTTAGCAAGTCCCTCATTGCCTGACTTGTTAATATTGAGTTTATCCCTTGGCTGTGGGAAGGATGTTGTCGAGCCAAACCAAAAACTGTCCGAGCCACTAGTTCAGGTCTTGCAATCAGCAATGATGCATATTTGGAATGGCAATCGGCATACACAAATTATCATGTCAGCGGCTATTTTTTAATTGTTTTTATTATTTCAAAATTCAGAGACTGCAGATCGATCCCACATTCAACATTACCATGCAAAATAGAACGTTGTCTTTGTACTAGCATATTCCTACTCTTCTGTAGGTACAGGTCTCATAAAATATTTATTTTTTTATTGGTCCTGTATGTTGCTATTACTATAACCATTAGGCCTAGATGTAGGTAATTGTATTTTACCACTTCTTAAATACCGAATTTTACCGATTCGGTATTTAAGAAGTGGTAAAATAGAGGGGGGGGGGATGTAGGTATTACAGATTCGGTAAATACCGAATCGTTAAGATTCGGTATTTACCGATTCTGTAAATACCGATTCGGTAATGCCCATTGATTCCTATGGGCAATGAAGCCCATAGGAATCAATGGGCATTACCGAATCGGTATTTACAGAATCGGTAAATACCGATTCCAGCAAGGGTGCAGGGGGTGTCACTTTGACACCCTCTAGCACCCTAAATACAGGCATGTGTGCCATGTGGCACACAGACATGCCCTAAGGGAATGTCTGTCTGTCACATGGCATAGGTGTGCATGCACACATGTGCAAGCACACCTGGATTCGGTATTTTACCACCCAATTGGATTGGGTGGTAAAATACCGAATCTGAAAGGCCTTTGGGACTCAGAAGAGTCCCACCTACATCTAGAAGTTACCGAATCGGTAAAAATACCGATTCGGGTTTTTACCGATTCAGTAAATTTACCGAATCGGTAAAATTGGCCCCCTACTTCCCAAAAACCCATTTACCAGTCGGTAACGGCCGAAATCGGCCATTACCAGCCGGTAAATGTCCACCTACATCTGGCCCTAAGTTACTTAACTGTGCACTGTAGACAAAACAGCCAAATAAAGATATCTGGACCACTAGTTCACTAGTTCTGTGTAAGCAATTAGAACTGTGCCAGTGACAACGGGGGGGTGGAGGGGGGGGAGGGAGGTTAGATCTTTTCACAACAAGTAACTACTACAACTGCACTCATTTGCCTTTTAATGACAACCCAGGTAATATTACAATATGGTCTTGCTCGAAGTCCTGGTCCCAAGGAAAACACAGATAAGAGGATTTTGACATGTTTTGCATAGGCCCATATATAGACACCCTTTTAATGGCATTGAAACAATTCAACGTACTTTTCCACATTTTTCTTTTAAAATGTAGTTTTAACAATGAAGGTTTTAATAATATACTTTCTTTTCTCAGAGATTGTTGTACTTAATCTTTTTTTTATTTTTATTTACTAATTTTTTACAATACATCCAAATCAGTGTAGACAAAAACAGAAATCCATAATAGCTCTAAGATAAAAAACCCCGGCCCCCATCCACACACGAGAGAACACAATTGGTACAAATTTCAGAATTGAACATGATTTAAGCATTAAAAGACATAAAAAGAAAGAAAAAGAAAAAAAAAAGCCCAAGGGTAAAAATTAAAACAAAGCAAATTTTGCATAGGAGAATACTAGGCACACTAATATTATATCTTCATTCATTCAAAAAAGACCAACTCAGCAAAGGAGCCCAGATAGCCAGTCCTTTTGTTCTCAGTTTAGTGGTGTGGTGTGGCTCACTGGTTAGAGGCGGCAGACCCGAGAGCAGAGAACGGCCTGGGACCAGGGTTTGATTCCCGACGTGGCAGGGTCTTGGACCAGGATCAGCGTACTCGATAATTCTCGCCTTGGTGCCTACTCTAACCAGGGATCACACTCGGCAACTCTGGGCATTAAACTTGCCTCATCTCCACAACGGCCCCTCACAAACGCCGGGGATGCCTGGTTTCACCTTGGTGACTCCCAGGAGGGACTATCTCACAGGGAAAGCCAGGACGGGTTCCCCAGCGGTCTATAGCGCTACGAGGCCTGCGGTGCGGGTAGCAGTGCGCTTTACAAGACACACAATTTATTTATTTATTTTACGACCGGCTCTGGCATTTTCAAATCTGAAATAGACAAGAGCCTTCCCAACCATAGTTGTCCTGTCGGAGGGATAGGGTCAAGCCAATGCGTAGCTATACACAGCCTAAACACAGTACAAGCAACAAATAGAAAGATGTAATTTGAATTCCGAGGATGAACATCGCCTACCCGCAATACAATCAATTTAGGTGTAAGATCAATTTCTATTTCAAGAATACTTGTTAAATAGCCTTTAATGCTGTTTTTCAAAGTGTCAAGTGTCGGACATGTCGCAAACATGTGGACGAGATCTGCTGCTGGTTGTTGGCAGCGGGGGTAAGTAAGCCCATCTACCCTGCCCCATTTAGAAATCTTCGAAGGTGTTATATATAAATGAAACCACGTTTTGTATTATTGAAGTTGTAGATTTGTTGGCATAAATGATGTCTTCGCTATGAGTAATGAGTACTCAGCATCCCCGGTATTGAGCTCTAATGAATTTTGCCACCGGTACACATGTTTAGTGAGATCATCGGGTACTAAATCAGTCAGGAGCTTGTACACCCCCCCCAGTGAGCTAGAGTCTTTAATTAGTAACTCCATTACCGGTACTTTGAGAAAGCAGGAGGTTCCTCCAAGTTTTTTAGCTAAAAAAATCTCTTACTTGGAGATATTTAAAACATAGTCGATTATCCAGCCCAAATTTGTCCCTAATGATATCAAATAGAAGCAAATCACTCCCACATATATATCCGATTATTCGAATTCCATTATCATACCATTGCTTCATATATCCATCATTAAATACATAGGGCAAAAGGTTATTCCTAAATATAGGGGTGTATGCATTAAATCGGCCCAGTCCTAGCCTCTTCCGGACCGCGGTCCAGACCTTTAAATGCACAAATAATGTCTTAAATCTAACCCTCTTATCATAATTGAAGTTGATATTTCGGGGCAGTCACCGCTTGGCTTCAGTACCCAAAATCATTTCAAAAATAGGGACAGAGGACCTATCTCTTATAAACTCATTTTTTTCATTAAGCATTATCTCCATATTCTGCAACATAGTGGCCCAATGATATAATTGAAGGTTAGGTACGGCCCACCCACCCCTTTGCTTGGGTAGCGTTAACAGTCTTAAGGGTCTGCGAGGGCGGCAATTAGCCAAAATAAATCTATAAAAAAATTCATTGATTCATTGATTTAAGCCAAAAAATACTAATTGACAAAGGAATGGCCCTAAAGAAATATAATATCTTTGGAAAAAAAATTATTTAAATAATATTACATCTGCCCACAAGACTGAATTTCAAATTCTCTAGGCGAGCAAATTCCGTTTTAAATTTACTGATTAGAGGGTTTAAATTATTGTCCATGATTTTAGATACATCTGACTCAATATCAATCCACAAATACACCACCTTTTGAACCACACGTGTATCGTTTACCTTACTCAGAATCTGTGTTTTATTTTGATTTAATCGATAACCGGAAAGTTTCCCATAGGCCTCAGCTACTTTTTCGATTTCTTTTACCGCTATTTTAGGATTAGAAGTGACTATAGCTAAGTCATCGGCATAAGCCAATATTTTCGTGTAGCTCCCAATGCACTGCAAACCCTCAATCAAATGGTTGGCTTCTATATTCCTAATCAAAGGGTCTATATAGACTGCAAACAGAAAGGGTGAGCAGGGGCCCTCTGCTAATAACGATAGGTTCCGTCATCTCCCCCATAATAGATATACGAGCTGTGGGGCTACGAAACATTGATTTTAATGTGGAGATATATTTTTCCCCTAATCCTCTATCCTTATGGGATACACTGAAAGTCAGGATCAGAGGGGAAACAACTAGGTTCGGGTGGGCTGTACAATCTAAAGAGAAACAGTTTCTACAAGAGCAATACCAGAAATTAAATATAGCGGAAATCAGACTGATTCCAGCTATCTCTAGCAATCAAGATTTTGAACAGGCTCAAAATAGAGTAGCTGTCTAAATCTGTTATACAGAAGATGCAGCAACTAAAGTGGCAGGGAAGTATACAGATTGGCGCTCAAGGTTATAAGGATGCGGTGAAAAAGTGGGCCAGGTATTGGCTATGCGTACTCGACAACGCACCACCCAGGGAAATATTGTAGCTATGAAAAAGCCCAGGGAAAGGGTTGGTGGTTGGTCCCGGCGAAATACGGGCTGCTTTTCGAGGGTATTATCAGAAACTTTATCAAGAGGACATTGATAACTATGATGAAGCAATTGATGAATATTTGGATAGCTTTTTAAGGGAGAAACTTACTCAAGAGGAGCAAACGGCTTTAGAAACTCCTATATCAATAGAAGAAATCCAGGATGCCATTAGCTCACAGTCTGGGGGTAAGGCAGCTGGCCCGGATTCAATACCGGGAGAATTTTGTAGGACTTTTGCTTCATCACTGCTAGAAATCATGAAACAAGTTTTTTTTAATGCCCAGAACGGGTTGGCGGTCCCGAAATCCTGGGAAGCCGCCAATATGGTCATATTCCCTAAAAAAGGAAAGCCACCGGAAGAAATGGGGTCCTACCAGCCTATAACTTTGATAAACAGCGACATTAAAATATATGCAAAGATACTGGCAACCCGCTTGGCCAGGATGAAGTACGATAGAACATATTCAGCGCGTTATCACCTTATTAGATGCAGTATCACAGGAGACCCTATCGGACTTATTCTGCTAGATGCGGAGGAGGCGTTCGATAGGGTCTCCTGGCCGTTTTTATGGGCAACGCTTTAACATGATAGTTAGAGCGACTACTGATTTCTGACTCTCAGAACACCACTGGAATAATTAGGCTTTTGATTTCTGTCTGTGCTACTATTGGTGAGTAAGGGTTTCCATCTATTTGCCAAATCTGTCGAAGATGGTAACCATCACCCTTTGAGAAAGTGTGTCACCCATTTACTCCCCGCATTTTGCTATCCTGCCAAAAACTGATGGGTTGAAATACAGCAGGAACTTGACTCACAGTTTTTTCTGCTCTACTTAGAGGGTTCACTTTACTTTGAGTAGAAGCAGGAAACTCTGCTGCACCATCATCCATTCCCACGAGTTTAGAGTACTACTTGGTATGTGTTAAAGGTCACGCCAAGTGAGTGACGAAAACAAGAAAGGCACTTATCAAATATAGAAAGTTATATTCGTCTGTATAAAGTAACTGAAAAAATATAGAAAGATAAGGATGAGGTAAGTTGTCTAACATAATGAGGAGAGAGTGGTAGTTCTAAGCAGCAGGCACTGTCTACTCTAAAATCATGTCCATTGTGTAATCAGGGACACCTCTGGTGAAAAATCAAATATTATAATATTACTTAATATATGAGGATCTTCGCTAACTGAAGGGCCTGGCAGCTAAGAGACCGATATGTAGATTGAAGAAGTACTAACTGTTAGCAGCCAGTATTGTAATTGTAATTGATGAATCAGGAACACTGCTAAATCGATCTTCCCACATGTTTATGCACTATGTATTATCATTATCATTTAATATTGTTGTACTGATAAACCTTGAAAAAGCCCTTGGCTGGTTAGACATATAGGCGAAACATGTGTCGGCAGTTTTTTTGCACCGTTCTAACCACTTGGTGAAAATAAAATAGCAAATTTTTTAACATTATCTCCGGAAGCTGGTGAATTTATTCTAAGAACTTTGCCATAAAATGTAGGATCTATCTCCATGTTGACAAATGTTTTCTAATTTTGGTTGCCCTTGGGGTGTGACCACCAGACAGATTACCCTGCATCCACATCATGATTTAGAGTCCTGACTAGTTGTACGTGGACTCCATCAGCCATACACCCCCACAAAACTCTTAATCATCCATTTCCTGACTGCCAAAAGTCCCACTCTAAGGAGCAGAAGTTCTAGTGCCCATAGTATACTGTTTACCAGCAGCACAGTGGGAAAAAGTGGAGTGCTGGCAAAGAGGAGAGGTTGTGCTGGTGTCCTTGAGTTGCAATGAATGTGGGCTTCCTCTGCTGTTCATTTCTCATATTTCTGACCTCTTTTTAAAAACAGGTTCTCCAGCTTCACACTAACCTCAAATCTAACGACTATTTATGAATGTTTACTCGAGGTTATGCAGCACTGAGGGGCAGATTTAAAAGCCCCTTGTACCTCTGTTACGCTGCCGTTACGTTTGTGACGCAGCGGCAGTGCAAAAGATGCACCATGCTGCGGGCTATTTACAATGTGAACCATCTGGGGGATGCTTCACATTGTAAAGCCCTGCGCCAGAACACCCCCCCCACCTGCGCAGGAACGCCTTCCAAAAGTGGATGAGTGAAATCTACAAGTCACTTTGGAGCCCATGCTGCATCAAAACCCTGCACCCGATTGACGCAGCATTGTAAAGATAGCGCCCCCCAGAGTATTGCTGGAGCTAGTTCCAGCAAGGTGCCGCCTTTACGGACCAGATGCGTCACGCATCTATGCCGTTTTTGCCCCATGGTGCGCCGCATTGTAAATGCAAAAAACACAGTTGATGGACAGAATGTAGAACAATGTCATACATTCACCCCAGTACAAGGATCTGGGCCTAAATCCATCGTTTTTTTGCACTCCACATCACCCTGGGTTAGACACTGGCTATATGCAAATCAGCTCTGACCCTGTGCCTCGTGGGAACAGTCCAGTCCGAACTACCAAGCCATGTCTTTCTCAGACCGGAATCAAGCATCCAAGGACCGGTTTCTGGCTATCAGCCTTCATTCAGCCTGGATAGCTTGACTCCAGTGATGTGGAGAGCCTGGGACTCACGTCTGAGCATCCCCAGCCCACTCGGGGTGAAAATTGCAAAAATGCGGCGCATCCATGGTGGCAGAGCCGTAGCACACAATAACTGGTGCATCCCTGCTGATATGCAGGGATGCACCAGTTATTGTAAATCTGCCCCTGAGTTTTCTATCTCTGCACAACTCTAATTTGCTGCAGCATTGGGTATTCCTACTAGATGTTGCCTCTACGATCCTCTGGATTTGTGTAATGTGTGGTGTGAAATTCGTTTAAGTGTCAAAATTAGCCCCTTTCCTCTCCTTCTCCTGCCCTCCAAGTTTATAGACACGTTAAAAGAATAACTTCTTTTTTATTCTTTAAACCTGCCATGATGTCCTGGTGCTTAAAAAGAGGGAAAAATCCAAAACCAAAGAGGTCCTAAGAAAATAACAATGTCTTGTTTTTCCCCTAAAAAGCAGGAGTTTGGATTCAGATCTGGTAAGAGGGAGCTCCATCCATACGTTTGTGCAACGGAAGTGAACTACCCCCTCCCCCCCTCCCAACCTAGGTGGGACTTCTCTAGGAATAGTGATCAAGAACCCAGAAGCTGAGGAAAGGGTGCAGTGGAATGATAAAGAATGTCAAGAGACCCCTTTTCATGAAAGAGCTCCAAGACACACAAAGAGCTTAGAAAGCTAAACTCTGCTGCACTAGGATCCAATGATGCACCCGAATATGTCCTGAAATTGAAGTGCGAGAGGGAATGATAAGTACAATTTGGATTGCACTATTTGTTTTTTATTTTAATTTTGAGACTCACATCCAACCAATGTTAAAATACATCAACAAAAAAATAATAACCCAACATTAAATCCATGCAAATGTCTTGCAATTTCGTACAATATCATGCCATTTTACACAATATTTAAAACATGTTATACAATATTATTCAATTACTATTCTAAATGTATCTGTAAGAAGCGTATTTGAATGGCCCCCTCTGCACTTGGCTTAAAAAAGCATTAAACCGAAACAGTACAAATATGTAACTTTATTGTGAATGCTTGCAATGGAGGGCTATATTCAAGCCTCTCTAAGTACATCCGTCTAAACTTAACGGCCCGGATTTTTTTGGGTAAGGACAGGTACTCTGACTAATAATAGATCACACATCAACAGCAATTTGATATTTGCAAGTAGAAGTCATAAAATTGATATAAACGCCACTAACAGTACTTCATTTTTCAATGTCTCTAAATTGATTCTAAATAATAGATTGTCAGCTAAACAATTGGTAGTAATCTCAGCAAAACAGAAATGTTAATTTCATGGCAAATGTATTTAACCACAATGCCACTTTTGTTTTTTAATGATTGCAACAAATTGCTCGAAATTAAATTTCCCCATTAAGCTGCCAGTTCCTTCCCAGTCTTCTACTGCACATCTTTATGTGCTTATGCTAAAAAATATTCATGCATGGAGGCATTTCTAATCTAAAAATGCACTCGGTGCTCTAATGCCGAGCTTATTTAGATCTAATTAAATGCCACCCTTTCCACAACATGCACAATTAAACTTTTATTTAACTTGGACCCCGTCATAATGACCATACTAAATTCATCCTTATAGTGTTTTACTGCAGTAGTTCTCATTTCATTGGCTGCATTGCAAATTAGCCCTATTTCCTCTGATATATTTTGAACACACATTTTCTCTGAAAATGTAAATTTGGTTCCTATATGCCGCCGATTATATAGTGCTCATTTTGGGAGGGGCTTTCCCTGACTCCCTGTTCCCCATAACTCTATGGAATGATAGAACACGAGGCACTACAGGAGTCCGTCTTCTCATATGGTGCATTTAATCCTTTGAAATGGCAACTAAATTTAATGTGACACCCCAGATGACCACACTCATGGAACTAGAAAGAAATGACCAGAAAAGCAACATAAGTGCAGAAGAAGACATGTAAGAAACTCTGCAATTACATTTTACGAAAGTAAGACAACACCTTAATAAACTCAGATTTCTCAGGTGCTATAGATAATAGGCACCAGGTAAATTGCAACAACAAAAAAATGCTTGCTGCAAAATGAGACAATTTGGATACAGAAATGAGATTGTCCTAGTCACTGAGCCATCAATGACCACCTGTAGATACTTTGGGGTATATTTACAACAGATGGAGATAAATATCGCAAAGCGCGCCTAGGGCTTTTATATTTATCGCCGTCTATCATTGGAATTTAACGCCATGCTTGTGCTGTATTTACAACGCATAGTGCAATGGCGATATAAATTTCAGCGATAGCGGGGTAATCGCCATTTTACATCGAACATCGCTGGTTTTCCAGCGATGTTCCCTGCAAAACTGCAATATGCTTGTTGATACGACCATGTGGCCGTAACACAAGAATCCACCCCCCATGTTAGGTATGGGGTAGACATGATTTTAGCAGATGTTAGTTACTGGCGATACCAGGGGTTTTCGCCCAAAACTAACATCTGCTAAAATACATGGGCCACCTTGTAAATATCGCGATGTGCACATCAGCGATATTTACAGGGTTGTACTGCCCAGTGACGCCCACTTTGCATCTCATTAGAGATGCAAAGTGAGGCGTCAGAAAAAAGGGTGCTAACATGCGCTAATGCATGTTAGCACATTCTTGTAAATAGGGCGATATTTTTATCTCCGCTTTTTTTACTTTAAAAGCCAAAAAAGCGGAGATATGGCACTTGAAAATATGCCCCTTTGTTTTTATATGAAGAACATACTTTTGGCGAAACATTATATTGGAATGTTAAAAGAATGTGAAGACATCCTTAATTAAACATGTTAATAAATGCAGCTTGCGTAGCAGGTCATTACTACAGTTTCAAGGTACTCTAATTAATAAACAAGCATAATTGGAAAAGGAACACGATAGACTAATGAGTTTACTTAAAATAAATCTCTCAGAAACATGATCCTAAAAATAGCGCTTCAAGCTCTTGTAAGCCATCAGAGTTTGTAAAGACATTATTCTTATCATGATATCCAACTGCTTGAGGTACTCAACCCGAAAGAAATGGGATAGTACCATACACCTGGAACAGGGGTGTAATGTCTAGGCCTGGGCCGCAGCACTACGCTACGCTCGCGTAGTTTGCAAAGTTTGCGCAACTTCGCACTACGAGAGCTGCACGTAGCACAGTGCGAACACGCGTAGCGTAGTGCAGCGGTATTTTTTTTCTTGCTCGCGGTCCTCAACGTCAAGTTGGCGACCGCGAGCAGGCAAAATGACATCCTGGCTAGACTTTTTCCTCGTTCGCGATCAGCAGCATCAAGTTGCCGATCGCGAGAGTGGAAAAAAAATCTCCCTGCGAGATTCTCAACGCGGGGAGGTCTGTTTTCTCATTGCGAGTTGTCACGTATGCTCACGACCGCTCCCAATGAGAAACTACCAGTCCGTGTTGAGAAAGCTGCCGCTCGAGGAAAAATCTACTTGAGCGGCAGAAAACTACAGCTCGCACTGTGCAGGATGCCGTTTTCAATGATTGCACAGTCATTGAAAATGGCATCTTGCACAGTGCGATCATGCTACTACACAGTTTGCGTAGTGCTACGCATAGCTCGCATAGTGCGAAGTGCACTTCGCGTAGTTTCGCGAAGCTCTACTTCGCAAACTACGCCAAGCCCATGTAATGTCTGTAACCGGCTTTCACATTGGCCAACCCAGTAAATACCATCACATAAAATAATGGGAAAGCAGAACCAATATGTGCATGGTCAGCATAAAGGCTAATCTCACAAAATGGCCAACAATTGTTTGTCAAAAAGTGAAGTTATTAAGAGTGACATAGTGGTACATCACCATGAACACTGGAGTGGAAGAAACTATCAGTGGAAAACATGCGGCAGCAGACATGCAAGCATCGATGGACGAGGATAGATCTAAGAAATTTACCTTATTCGACAAGATCTCAAATATTCCCCTAACAAACACTGGGAGAATGTGTTTATTTGCTTTTTTAAATGCCTGATTTAATTGTGTTCACCAGCTAAATGTCAGAATATCCTAGTCAAAAAATCGTTTGACAAAATTATTTTCTTTTAAATGTAATTTACATGAATATCGGCTCAGTTGGTTTTCTATGGTAAGCTCAAATGGGGTAATGATTTTGTAAACAATAACAAGGACATTATTTTTATGTCAGGTATTATTATGACTACAACATTATGGTACCATAGTGTTTCCCAAGATCCTTAAATGAGTCTGAATTAAATATTTTTTTTTGTTTGTTTGTCAATTTTTGTATGGATGTGACATACCGTTTTTAAAAATTTAATCCGGAGCTATAATTATAAGTTTGGGCAAGATCTTTTTATACGACGTTTCATGCAACTATGAGCTAGCCATATACGTCTTAGGTTCATCCATTAAAGAGCAGAGTTGCTTTGCTGCACATTTCTTTTTTTAGAATTGAACTCACTTCAATTACATATACTGCTGATGAAAGACATCCTTGCCTGAAATGTATAGAGAAGGTCACTGTGAAGTGAATAATGGTATAAAAGGCAAGATGGTCTGGCTTTTATATACAAGCAGACATCGGAAAATATCAAAGCAGCATCTATCACCACAATAGATAAATAGAAAGGGCAAAGTCCAAACATAAAGGAGGTAGGAATGAACCCATAAAGTCCCATGCCCTAGGTGGCAATGCTAAAGCAAGTGATCAATAAGTATCAGCTCGAAAGGCAGAAGGCACAACCATTGCATCCAAAGGAGAGCGACACAAAAGAAGAGACACATGCAATGGTAACCCACAACAAGCATTAGGAGATGAAAGGAAGTCAAAGGCAAACACCAAACAGCCAGTGTGGCAGAGGAAAAAAGACAAAAATACCAAAATACATCAGCACCAAGACCATTAAACTGAGCAGAAACACGTCATAACATGTTGAAAACAAGAGCCTATGAAAGAGCAACTCACAAAACTCCACTCTTGACAGTCATAAAGCGAGGAGGAGGAATAAAGTAGCCCATGCCAGAACGCCAAGGTGAAAAACGCAACAGAGCATAACTAACAGCTTAATCATGATCTGGGGAAAGGGGGCTGGTGGGGAACCCAAGCAGAATTACCAAAGAAAAACGAAGAGCTGCCCACAAGTGCCAAGCCCAACAGGTAACAAGTGGAAACCCCAAAGAAAAGCCTGTCAGCAGACTGTGCCACATCATCAGGACACTAGATCCCAGCACAGGAACCAAGCCTTGCAATAACTGAAGCACAGGAAACAGCCAAAAGCCAAACACCGCCTGTTGGACTTGGCCCTTTTTGGCAGGTCCACCCCTGAACTTTTTGCCTTAAGCTCTTACATGGTGGTAGTGGTTTTAGGCCTCTGGGCCCGGTGTAAAGTGGGTGCGCTCTCTGAGTGTGTGTGATGAGATTGGCCTGCCCTCCCATAGGAATGCATGGGGGATAAGTGTGTCCATGGTAATTCCCGGTATGATAGGAGTGCAGGGTCGAGTTTAGTATGTATGAACTCTTGAGGATAAATGCTGCACAATGGTGATCGCAGACATTTGGTGACTGGTGGAGAAATGCCACTTTTAGAAGTTGGCATTTCTGTGTGCTATGTGTCTGCCTGCCTGATGTGAATTGCATGTCTGGCTTGTGAGTGACAGGAGCTGAGAGGTGTGGGTGGCGCCAGGAGGGGCAGGGTGAGTCAGCTAGGCTGAATGGGACACCTGGGCTGAGAGTGGTAGGAGGAGAAATCCCCTGACCCTGAATAGGACTGTGCCCAGGCTGTACAATGCTGGCTCCGCCCCCTCTGGAGTGTCTGATCACTGAGCCCCTGCCTGACAAAGGGGAAGAGGAGCTAGGCAACACAAAGTACTCCAAATCCCTCCTAAACCAGTTCTGACTCCTATCCCCAAGCCCTGTGCTGTGACACAAACGGATTTTGCTGATATGAATATAGGGGATGTGACTCCATGAAAATGTTTTGTACCTGATCCAAAACCTGTGGGGCTTGCTGCTGCTGGGGCCCAGAAGGAACCGCCATAGGGGCTGCCTCCCTGCTGGAGGGCCCTATGTACTGACCTCCCTGGGCCCAGCTATGCCCCTGGGACACTTGCAGGACTTAAGCGCCTTGGGAGCGTTACATTCTGATGCCCTTTCTAATTTGACCCATAGAAGCAGCACCAGGGCTCCGCAGCACTGAGCTGCATTCTTTTCCCAAGGGAATCCCGACGTGGTGATCCCCCCGGATGGAGGGGAGAAGCGGGTGCTCACCCCGCATTGCGCTGATGTGCGGGAGCCTACCCCGCTTTATATGCATTGAAATAGCATTTGCCCACCCGCTTTATATTTTAACTTGGGAGGGAGCCTACCCCTCATTGTCCGCCTTGTGGTTACTGATGAAGCGGGAGCCCACCCCGTGTTTCACCGCTGCGGTCCGAGCCACTTTCGAACTTTTCTCTGGGCCACTACCAGCGCGACCCGGAAGACAGGCCCCTTTGCCTGGTTGTGGGCGGTACTTCCTGCAGACGGCTGGAAGTCAGAGCGGGGCTCCAGTAAGCTAGGAGAGCCCCACACGTTGGGAAGCAGAAGTCCCGGGTCCCAGGAGGGGGCCCGGGTGAAGTGAGGAGAGCCCTCGGCAGAGAGGCCTAACCAGAGTCTCGAGGGCTCCCCGTGTGAAGTCTCCACAGCCGGAAGCAGAGACCAGAGCCACAGAGGAGCGGAGTCCCCACAACAGCCCCAGTGAGTAGGGGTTTTGTCCGTGTTGGGATGCCTTGTCCCGGTCTATTTCCTGAGCCGCCCCTGCCTGATAGGTGGTCGCTCCAACGAAGGGGGCATATTTGTCTTTTGTGCTCAAAGGGCCCACAGGGGCCCGTGCTGTACCCCGTGCCCCTACCAGTTTGGTGATTTTCCCAGCTGCCCGACCTGACAGTGAACAGCTGCACCGATGGGGGCAATATTGTTTAAGAGAGCCCCAGTGGAGCCCGGGGGCACAGTCATGCCAGTGCCCCTTCCCATGATTCTCAGCTGCACCGCGAGGGCAGCTGCAACATTTTGCATTGATTCAGAAGGCACATTGAGAGCTCAGGCCCTCATTTGATATTTACAGCTACCCAGCAAGTAGTGGACAGCTGCACCGTTAAAGCTATTTTTTCTTCAGAGGCATGTTGTGAGTTACGAGTGAGAGGCACTCCTTTGCCCCATACTTTTACAGCTGCGCATCACTTAGTGCCAGTTACAACGTTTAGGTCTGTGCAATAGCCCACCCTTGACGTATGCTGACGCCCTGACTTTTGGACATAGGGTATTTGAGTCCCTTTTGAGATGGCTAGTTGACTAGGTGGACTGTTAGGTTTGTACGGCGCCAGAGCCTAATGTGATTTATGTGGTGCTAGGAAATGTGATTCATGTGGTATGATTTACCCACCCTGTTTTATTGTTTTATACCTCTAAATGTGGTTTTTATGATTATGAAGTTGTTTGCATATTATGGTTTATGCTAGTGAGATTATGTTCCACTGAGATTATTTCCTAATGTGAGTTAAGCTTAGGAGGTTAGGGTCTAATGCGTTTAGACTTGTGAGATGATTGCCTAATGTGTTTATGCTGGGGGGTTGGCGCAGGATGTAATTCACGCCTAATGTGATACTGTGCATTATGTGATTTATGTTACAGGCTGATGCTGAGTACAGTGGTTACCAGTGATTACTGGTTTTACGTTTATCATATGTTTTACTTTTACTAAGTTCACTCTGTGATGGTTCTGACAGTGGTCCAGTGGGCCCTGTCAGGTGTATATAATCCCTTGTAGATATGACCTAGTGCAAGGTGGCACCATGTATATTATGTGTTTACTATTCTAATGTGTTATGAGAATACAAAGGTTGATATAACCTTGTGTGGAGTTCCTTTTGTGGTGTGCCTGGGATGTTGTTGCTCTGTACGTGTGCAAATGCTTTACACATGGCCTCTGGGATAAGTCTGACTGCTCGTGCCAAGCTACCAAGGAGGTGAGCAGGGGTTATCTTTAGCATGTAACTCCCTTGCCCTGACTAGAGTGGTGGTCTCTGCATTGGCTTTGGTGGGATCCCATTTCTAACACCGCCCAAGAAAGAAAGTGGTGTCGAAATTCTAAACCAGACTCATCTACAGAGAAAAGGGACCCTACTCATGCACTGCAGTCTGGGGAACAAAGGAAGCAAAAGGGCCAGCACAAACAAACACAGAGCAGGGTCCTGAGTCATTTGAAGAGGCGTCTTTTCAAAATTGTTTAAACAGTATTAAATCTGGGTCTCCTCTTGATCCTTTGCCTATTAACATCCTGTCAGCTCTCTGCCACATCTAAAGGCGTCCTTATCAATCTTCTTAACGCCTCTATGCGGGAGGCCTTGGTACCCCCCGAGAGGAAGCGAGCCATGGTCATCCCTTTGTTGAAAAATGCCGGAGAAGGAGGAGGAGCCAAGATGGCGATCGGGACGGACGCGTAGGCTCCCGGCTCCGTGAACCTCCGAGCCCCGCACAACTATCCTGCACACCATCCTGACGTTGCGCTATACTCTGTGTTGGGGAAGAAGCGCTGCAATCGATGACGCGGCCCTGATATCCCTGTCGGCCCCAGAACCGGAGAAATTTGCAAGGGCAGTCAGCGGCCCTGAAGACCCTAGAGGCGGGACATAGGCTGCAGAAAATGGCCGGGTGAAAACAACGGCAGCGACCATTTGCACTGGTGCGGAGTCGATCCGTTGGTGTGCAGTGACCATCGGCCGGATTTTTGCCGCGGACGCCCTAATTGGTAAACAGCGCGACGGTGCCTCACCCCCCGAAACGTTGGCCTGGAGGACGAATATATGCCTGCGGAGCACATCAGTTAGCTGCTCCGACGCTGCCTTGGATTCGGCCCTGTTTTTGCGGGCCGCTCCCGAATTTTGGGCTAGTGCCCATCGGGGTGAGGGTGACCGATGCGTGTGACTTCTCCTTGGGTGTCTGCCGTCATTGTCTTGACGAACCGGAAAGCGGCCGTATTGAGCTGATTCGCATCTGACCGCCTCGCTGTCCCCATTATTGATGGAAGCGCCAGAGTGTTGCCTGGACGGGGTGGAGACTGCTATCCTGGCTATCGAGGTACAGCAGGGGGGAGAATATACACAGCTGAGTCGCGCCGCGATACGGGAGAACAGGACTACGCTATCCTGCGGCGATATCCTGGCTGCTATTTGTGCCTTTCGATCTGCCTGGGAGCATACCTCCTGTTTGTTGGGGAAGAAGCTGGATGGTGTTGCGCTTCTGCTGGGGCGCTCACGGTCGGATTGCCCCCTGGCCCATGGGGACCGGCCCCACACTGCTGTTGAAGGATGCGCCGTGGCTGCCCCTCAGTCCGGAGGGGTAACTGTGCTGCTGGAATGTGCGGAGAATTATGATCAGTTATCCATGGGCCTGTGCTATTCTGATGGTATTCCTTTACGACAGACGATGGCTGCTTCGCACTCTACATTGCTGCCTTCGCCCCGTGCTTGTCTACAGCGGCGTTTGTCTCCTGTGCCTGCTTCTTCTGTCCTTGTCTTCGAGTTTCCGATGTGGACTACGTGCACTGGGACTGTTTTGAGGAAGGTGACCGTAGGTGCTGATGTTCTTGTTGGTGGCCAGCGACGTCCATCTTGTAGGTCTGTGCTGCTTCTCGCCCTTGCTTGGACATTCCTTTTTTCTCCACCGGCTGAACTGAGACTTAATCGGCAGACATGCCTTAAGGAACTTGAAAGGTCTGGCCTGGGTTAAGCTGTATCCCGGTAATGTTGGCATTTAGGGGGCTGGCGGGGGTGGGGGGTGCGCGTTATCTTTGATACGTCTATTTGTGCACTATTTTGATATTTCTCCCCATCACTGCTTGATTTGCTTGATTGCTGAAGTGACTATAGGTCCTGGGGTTGAGTGCTTTTGCGGGACGGGGTGGCCGGGAGCCCGTATTGATGGCCCTCCTCCAGCTTTATAAAATATCTTTTCTTCTCTTTCTCTGACTACATTTCGGGTATTCCTTGTGGGCGACAGGCACGCTGCTAGGGGGGGTTAGGCCGTAGCCTCTGCAGAGGTGCAGGGTGGGGGGTGGAGAGGGGGGGGTTTCTTTAGTTTTGTCCTTTTTCAGTTTCTATGGGCCTCTTTGTCTCTTCTTCTTCCGTTTCTTGTTTTCTTTAGTTTCTCTTCCTTTTGGGTCAGGGTGCTGGTTGGGTATTGCGTTTTTTCTCCATTTTTGATTCATATACTTTTTGTACTCATTATTACGGTAACTCCTTGTTCATGGGGTGGGCGTTGACTGGTGCGAAATATGATTATGTGTTACTCATCCTGATAAGTATACTCTAGCAACTATACCTCGATTATGATTAATTGGTCTGTTGATATTCTGTTGCTAGCGTCGCTCACTCCCTGTTTTCGCTTGCTTGTACGGCATCTGATCCTTCTTATTTTATCATAGTAAAATTAACCACATTGCATCCTGTAGCTCAATGGTCACGTTAAGCTAAGTGCTGCTTTGAAATACTGTCGTCTTTACTACTGGGGGACTGTTGAGTTGTTTTGTTGCTTGCGGATGTGCTAATAACTGCCTCGAGGCCGGCCAGGTGGTTGTAGGCCCGTATATGTACGTTGATCATGCACAATAAAGGTTTTAAAAAAAAAAAAAAAATGCCGGAGAAGATCCTTCTGTACCATCTAACTTTAGACCTATATCTCTGCTTCTGGCTTTCTCCAAAATTTTTGAGAAACATATCAATACTCAACTGACACAACACATAGCTAAAGTTGGCTTTCTTCATTATTCACAATCCGGGTTCAGACTCAGAGCCAACTTTTCAACTGAAACCGCTCTGCTTGGGGTTACTGAGAAACTGCGCCAGCATTTAGATCAAGGGGAAAGTGCGGCACTCATTCTATTAGATTTGAGTGCCGCATTCGACACTGTGTCACATAACATCTTGCTTAACGCCCTTAGAGGTCTCTTGCGCTGGATGACCCTATCCTGGTTTGCTTCATTCCTTGATGGTCGCACTTTTCAAGTCTTTTCTGCTAAGGCATCATCTAAGATCTGCGTATCAGCACATGGAGAACCACAGGGATCCATTTTAAGCCCCCTGCTTAAACATCTATGTCAGACCTCTGGCAGAGTTTGTGGAAGAGGTAGATCTTTCCCTATATTCGTATGCGGATGATACGCAGATTGTGTTTTCGCTTTCCATGACTAAAGACACTACGACATCTGCCCTTCAGTGCGGCCTACAGCAAGTGACAGAGTGGATGCGCCTTAACTTTTTGAAGTTAAATGGGGATAAGACTGAGGTCCTTATTTTGGGCAAGCACAAGGACCTATGGGGCCCTCACCATTGGCCTCATGAAATGGGGTACTTTCCCCTACCTGTCACCCATGTCCGTAATCTGAGCATCATTATTGATGATAGTCTCTCTATGAGACAAAAGGTGGTGAGTGTTGCTACCATCTGTTTCACGATCTTGAGGTGGCTTCGTAAGATCATTTGGATGCTTCCTGCCTCAACCCAACGCACGGTAGTCCAGGCACTCATCACCTCTCGCCTGCATTACGGCAATGCTCTCTATCTCGGTAGCTGCCAAACGGTACTGAGAAAGCTACAGGTAGTTCAGAACTCTGCAGTACGCCTTTTTTGTCAAGTTCCTAGACAGGTTTCCATCTCGCCGTATATACGTGACCTTCATTGGCTTCAAATTGATCAAAGAATTAAATTTAAAACCCTGTGTTACATCTTTAAAATCAAACAAGGTGTGGCACCAGCGTATCTGCAAGAGCTCATCCATCCATACATTCCTTCGTGTCCCCTGCGCTCTACAGCCCATGGAGACTTCGTGATTCCCAGATTTAAACTTGCAAGAATGGAAGGCCGTTCTTTTTCTTGTCTTGGCCCCAAAATCTGGAATTCTCTTCCGGTGTCCTTGAAGAATGACCCGTCCTATCTCAGCTTTCAAAGAAATCTTAAAACTTGGCTCTTTTAGTAGCAAATGGTTCTTGACTGCTCCTTTTCTAGCAATTTGTGGGCTAGGCGCCGTAAACCCTTTTTGGGTAGCTGCACACGTTACAAAACTAATTTAATAATAATAATAATAATAATAATAATAATAACAATATTATGTCAGCCCACCAGCAACAGCCCACCAGCAACCCCCACAATAATCACAACTGGGTAAACAGGCAGGATGGCATAGAATGGTAAAGCCTCATTCCAAACGGACTACATCAACCAACAGTACACAGACAACAGGTTACAACATCCATACCAAGCACAAGTGACAGCCTTATGGCAATACAGACCCCCTGAAAAATAAAAAAGGGGTCAGGGGTCAACCTGATCCATTATCAACAGAGCCAGAGGCACATGTTCTATTGGTCCCAAGTTAAGAGAGGGACCTTTGGGTGGACCAAGCCCAATCGGCCTCGAGTCAATAAGTGTACACCTAATCCAAGCCACAATTCAGGATTTTCAGAGTTAGGGGCACTGTGGGATTGTTTGCAGTAGGGCAATCAGCAACTGCTGAAAAAGTGGGTGGGTTCCCCTGGGGAACTTTCAACCCACTGGTTACAGAGGGGCTAGAAGTCACCCCACCTGCTAGCTAGTACAATGTTGTCATCCACAGGGTCCACTTAATAACACTTTATGGACCTGTGGAAGAACAGAAGAGGAGTGACTTGCAGTCTGTGACCTGAGTGAAGCCCTGAAGGACCAGACTTGCTCCCCATTGTAACTAAGACTGAGATATGCACTTTAAGGGTCAGCTGTCTGATGTCCTTAGTAACTACAGGACCACCACAACAAGCTGAAATAGGCCATACCGTGAAGTAATAACTGGACCATTGCTAGCTTAACCTTGTCTGGACCTAGTGGCCGGTCTCTGCAGGAGTTTGTCTTGCCCCCTAAATGCTGTTCCCAGGTTCTGTGACTTTGTCTGAATGGACTTCTCCTAATGCCTCAGAAAACCTGGGACTTACACAGTTTTGGATATCTGACCTCCCGGAGTCTGGTACTAATCACTCCAGTCGATCCACTTAAGGTGCAACCTCCTTGGTCTGAGAAAGCAGGTTTCTCCTGCTCTTAGCTGGTCTGCAGCAGCAGACCCTCTGTGATAAGGTATCTGACCTCGTGAAGTTGAGCATCAGATACAGCCTCAACCTTGCACCATTGTAGGATTATGAGCTCCAGAAAAGAGTCTACATCTAAGGACAAAAATCATGATTGGCCAAAGGTGGCAAAAGTGTCTAGAAGTAACGCCTCCCCTACAATTTTTGATAGGTTCTCTTCCCTCAGCAAAGAGCAGGTTCTGAAACTTATAAGGTCATGGAAATCAGGATTGCCTCTAGACTCTTAAAATTGTACACAGAGTTTAGTATAGCGCGAACTAGACCTGAGACATCAGGTATCAGAGCGCTTTACATGAGCACCAGTTTTATTACAGGAGGAAACATTCATTTTTGTTAGGCACAGGAAGATTAAGTGATTTGCCCAGAACCAAAGGATGTTTTTTGAGCGCCGTTGCCGAGACTCGGACCCAGTTTCCCAGCTTCAAGGTCAACCACTCTAGCCATAAGGCTACATCCTCTCCCCATTGTTCGAAGAACAAATCACAAAAATCCTGATCAGTACGTGACATATACCCTCGGAATGGAAGGTGGCATCTATCCTCCCCCTACTGAAAAAAAAGCAATCTTGACCCTAAGGAACCAAGTAGTTACCCTTTCCAGCCAAATTAGTGGAAACAGCTCTAAAAAACGAGCTTGTATTGACAGCAATAATTTGCTGGACCCCTCCAAATACGGTTTCAGAAAGGCTCACAGCACAGAAGCTACTTTGCTTACCACCTCAGAAGAACTTAGGTGGATCATGGACATGGTAGTCAAGCTGTCCTGATCCTATTCAATCTCTCAGCAGCTTTTGACATGGACAACCATAATATTTTTGACCAACTGACTAATGGACTTGGGAATATGAGGCGTTGCTTTGACTCTGCTTAAAACTTTCTAGCTGACAGAACAAACCATGTAACCTTGGGCAATTTCACGTCAAAGCAATTCAACTTGCCATGTGAGGTTCCACAGGGCTTTCCATAGAGCCCCACCCTCTTTAACCTGTATGTCAATACCTTGGTTAAACTGATAAAGTCCTATGGCTTTTCAGTAGTGTCCTATGCCGATGACACCCAATTTGTGTTGTCAATATCCAAAGACCAGGAAGAAGTGGGTCATACATTCAGCTCCTGTAAGTCCCAAATTGATCATTGGATGAAAATTAACTGCCAAAAATTAAACGCTGGAAAAACAGAGGTCCTATTATTCGGTGATAACAGATCCTGTTGGTCGCCAATCTGGTGACCCCAGATTATGGGTCATGTACCAACGCCAGTACAGAAAGGAAGGAATTTGGGGGTTATTTTCGATGATAAACTCCACTTTGACCATCAAGTACAAGCACTCTTATCTTCTGTTTTTTACACACTAAAATTAATAAAGAAGATCTGTTCATATATTTCCAAATGAGCTGCAAAAAACAGTTGTTACATCACTGGTTCTGGCCAAACTGGAATTTGGAAATGCTCTCTTTATCGGCATCTGTAAAAAGTCGCTTTAGAAATGTCAAAGACTGCAAAACGCGGCACTACGACTTCTTTCCGTATTTCCTAAACACAAGTCGGCGGCTAAATCATTGGTCAATTTACATTCGCTATCTATAGCGAAACATCTAGGGCCAGATGTAGGTAACACATTTTTACCGACTCTAAAATACCGATTTTTACCGAATCGGTATTTTAGAAAAGTGAAACGAGATGTAGGTCAAAATCCGGTAAAAAATACCGATTCGGTAAAAATCGGTAAGCCCTTCACGGTATTCACCGAATCGGTATTTTCCGATACGGCAATACCGAATCGGTAAGTCACATGCAATCCTATGGGCCCTGATGCCCATAGGAATGCATTGAAACTACCTACTCGGTAAATACCGAGTCGGTAAATACCGAGTCGGTAAATACCGAGTCGGGGATACAAAATATCAGGCAGTTGAAGTATCAACCAATCACGTGTCTCCATCCCGCCCCTCAGCCAACCAACAGAGCAATAGACCAATCCTGTGCATCGACCCCACCCCACAACCAGGAAGTGGCCACACCCATGCAGGTGCAGTGTAACTGATCACACAGGAGAGCAGACACACAGAGAGAGGCAGCTGTGAAGCAGATCCCTGCAGGAAAAACAAATGGAGCCCCAAGACTCTCAGAGGGAAGGACCAGAGAGGAAGAGAAAGATGAAGTTTAGCACTGGAGAACTGCAGGTGCTGGTGGAGGAGGTAGTGAAGCACTACCCAAGAATATTTGGAAAGCAGTCCCTGCAGGTACCAGAGGCTGTCAAGAGGAGCACCTGGCTGGGGATCCAGACTAAAATCAACGCCATAGGAGTGACCAACAGGGAAGTGGACGACCTAAAAAAACGATGGTACGATCTAAGGATCATCACTAAGAAGAAACTGGCTGCAAGAAGCAAGGAGTCCAATTTAACAGGTGGAGGGAAGAACAAGGCACCTCCACTCACAGACCTGGAAGAGCTAGTGGAGTCCACACTGGAGCCAGATTGCGTCCTGGGGCTTGGTGATGCAGACAGCTCAGCCCGAGCTGCAGCTAAGAAAGGTAAGGGACATGTCCATCACCCCACACCCCCTGCCTGTGTACCTCTCCCAATGTGGATATGTATTTAGGAAATCCAGTCCTGACTTTAGTACTCACCTGCAATGCATTATGGGAGTGGTAGTCATGAGAATACCCATATGAGCAGTCAACATGAAATGTCGTCAGGCATGCCACACAATACAAGCAGACACATGGGAGGAGCAGAAAATAGTGTTGTGAAACTGTAATTTAATATTGATGTACACGGTGAAAGCACCACTAAGATACTGTCCATGTCTGTCCACAGGAGAGACATCACGCAAGTCACAGCAGGTGAGGGAGAAGACACATCCCCAAAGGGATAGCATTGAGCAAGAAGGCAGGGATGCTGGTCCCAGCAGTGCAAGACCCACAGCACCATGCACACAGGCATCAGACATACCAGAGGCAGACGACACCATGCAACTGGAAGCATCTCCTGTGCTCATTGGCTCACCACTACCTGCGTCAGGACAATCACACACACCAGCAGACTCCGAGGTGTCTGAAATCATCAGGCCTGTGAGGCATGAGGGTCCCCCGCATAGGATCCTACAAACTTCCTCGGATGAGGAAGGGGAATGTGATGAGACAATGCAGTCAATGGCAGGGAATGCACCACGTCACACATCCACTCCTGTCAGGCCATCTGAAGGAACAAGACGTCGTAGGGTCCGGGAGTCAGGCGGCAGTGGCCATGATGAAAGTGTGTTCCAAGGCCTCGAGACCACCATGGTGAAGGTTCAGCGCCTGCAGGCAAAAGGGATAAGTGCAGTACACAGGCAGATGCGAATTCTGAACAGCAACTTCACAGACATGAACAAGGGAATATCATCTATGGCAGACAGCATGAAGGACATGGCAGAGGGAGTCAGGGACATGTCTCAGTGTGTGATGACACTGTGTGAGGAACTGCGAGAGGACCGTGCACAAAGGCGCAGGGAGAGCCATCGCAAGCACCATCAGACAAGGGGAATGCGCCAACTAGCAACTGCGACTTCACTGATGTGTCACCGTTCAGTTGCAATGCAGGAGGGGCTGGTGCACTGCTGTACTGATCTATCCCGGGGGATGGGGAGAGTCACTACAGCACTTGAAGTGCTGCTGACTAACCAGTCAGCCACCACAGGCCCAGACGTTTTTGGGGACACAGATACCCCTAGTAGCAGGAGCAGCACCCCTGTTCCTGAAGTAAGGAGGAGCAGCAGACGCCAGAGTGCCGGCGCAGGCACAGCAGACTCTGAGCCTAATCAACCTCAGGCATCACGCGTGGGTGTACTTGGGCGCAAGCAGTGAGTCTGCCATATGCAGATGGACATGTGAGGGTGAGGTAACCCCCGTCCACACAGTAGTGCTGGGCACACTAGTATGTGTGTTCTGTGGCTTATGTCATTTCAACGTAGTGCAAAATAAACTACGTGCATTGAAGTACAACACGTGCTTTGTCTCTATACTTACTCAGAAGTAGTTGTGTGTGATTTCTGCCCGTCTCTGTCTCCCGTCTGTGGGTGTTGGTCCTCCTACTGTGTTGGCTGCTGGTAGTGCCTGCTCATCATCGTGGTCTTCATAGTCCTCCAATTCCACCTCTGTGCCCCTCTTAGTAGCGAGGTTGTGCAACATCGCACAGGTAGCAATAATCTTACAGCACGTTACAGGTGAGTACTGCCGTGCCCCCCCACTTTTGTGGAGGCAGCGGAATCGGCTCTTCAGGAGGCCAAAGGTGCGCTCAATGATGTTGCGGGTGGATTTATGTGCCACATTGTAACGTCTCTGGCTGGGGGTTGTTGGGTTGAGGTAGGGTGTCAGGACGAAGGAACGGAGTGCATATGCACTATCCCCTAAAGTGGAAGACAAAATATACATTACTCAGATGCACACATTGACATACATCTGCTTCATCTATCAAGGGAGTGTCACCCATTTCTTTACCTAGCAGGTATCCTTCCCCGAATTCACCCGCTGTCAGGCGGGTATAGATCCCACTGTTCTGGAAGATATGTGAATCGTGGGTACTTCCTGGGTATCTGGCCACTATATCGGTGATGATGAAATTGGCATCACAGATTGCTTGTACATTAATTGTGTGTGTTGACTTCCTGTTCCTGTATATGTGCTCTGTGGCAGCTGGGGGGCAAATGGGGATGTGGGTCCCATCAATGCAGCCAATCACGTGTGGGAAGTTTGCCATGAGGTAAAAGTCAGTCTTGGTCCTGAGCAAGTCCGCATCAGTGTCTGGCAAGTGGATGTACTGATCCATTCTTTGCATCATGGCATCCAGGAACTTTTGGAAAAACCACGACAGGCAGCTCTGGGACACCCCACCGACCGCTGCCACTATACTCTGGTAGCTCGCAGATGCTAGGAGGTGTATGCTACAGAGCACCTGGACATGGGGTGGGATGGCATGGGCCCTTGGTCTTGGGTGGTCCAGGAGTGGATGCAGGTCCCTGATCAGGTCCATGATGGTTTGGGGGTGCAGTCTGTATCTCTGCAGTATCTCTGGCTCTGTCAATTGGAAGAGTGTAATCCTTTGCCTATATACCTGTTCCTCCCTTCTCCATTCCCTCTCACCTGCTGCCTGTAGCCTTAGCCGTCTTGCTATGACGTAAAATGCCGCCATTCTGGTTCCAGTGTTGCATTTTGGGTGCCTTTTTTATAGGCTGCACCTGATTACCACCTGCTTGCAATCCATGTGAAATACCGACTCGTAATTAACGAATTTCGGAGCAAATCGGTAATTTAAGGCTGACCTACATCTCGATGGCGTGGTATTTTCCATTTCGTAATTTCCGATTCGGTAAAATTACCGAGTCGGAACTTTTACCGACTCGGTATTTGTTCCGACTCGGTATCTTTACCGAGCCGGTAATCTACCGATTCGGTATTTTTTCCGGTTTTAGGCGACATACATCTCATTTTTCATATACCGGTCGGTAACGGCCGAAAACACTGATTTTCAGCCATTACCGACGGGTATTAGGCTACCTACATCTGGCCCCTAGTGTTTAAGACCTTATGCTTAACCTTAAAGGCACTGCATGACTCAGGGCCAAGCTACTTCCATGCAAAAAAACTCAGATCCTTGGACGCAACACTGTTATCTTGTCCAAGACCAAAGCTTGCTACCTGGGGTGGTAGGAGATTTCTAGAAGGCAGCTACACTCTGGAATAGCCTACCAATGGACATACGAAAATACTCTGACTTTCTGGCCTTCAGGAAATCAATAAAAACATGCTTGTTTACACGCTAGAAATTGGCAGTAATAATGTTCCCTGAGCACTGTTCAAGACAGCAGCAGCGCCAAGATGCCCTCCGGGCATTCAAGTGCTATAAGAAAAAACAAAATCAAATCAACTAGTGGGAGGACTTTCATCAGCACATAAGTTGAATTCAACCTGCACAGAAATTTTTCAACAAAAAGCCACTTGTTCAGCTGGATTTTGTCCAACGCCTCTCTGACGTCACAAGGTCTTCAACTGAAAGCTTGCTGCTCAGCCCCGCAAAATAATTTATTTTTAATTCTAGAAAAAAGTTCCAAGGTAAAACCTTCAACCAGGTCAATTCTGGTTGGTGTATCCAACCCGCGCTCCATAGTGGTGGGGCTTAAATTGTACGTAAGTCTCAGTCCACTATGATCATTGACTACAATTGGCTATTTGCTCTTTTTGTAAACTGATAACATTACTGATAACACTATAGTGATATACAACCTGTATTTTATGTGTGTAGCTTTAAGGGTCCATAGCATGGAAATAGCATAGGCCTTGGAGGCAAGTGTGATTGTGCATTGAAAGTTATATGATGCACTGTGTACACATCACTAAAGTTTTGCGTGGACATATGACCCCTTGTTAAACAAGGTAAGGCATGAGCTCACCTGTTGTTGGTTGGAGAGATATGTTTGAAAGTAAGTTGCAGTTTAACGCCAAATCCTGTTCTAAATAATCAGAGAGAAAGGCCAGAACTTTTGATGAATGCAAAAACAACAATTGATGGACAGAATGCAGAACAATGTCATACATTCACCCCAGTACAGGGATCTGGGCCTAAATCCATCGTTATTTTGCACTCCACACCACCCCAGGTCAGACATGGCTATATGCAAATCAGCCTTGACCCTGTGCCTCATGGGAACAGTCCAGCCCGAACTGCCAAGCCATGTCTTTCCTGGACCGGAATCAAGCATCCAAGGACCGGTTTCTGGCTATCAGCCTTCATCAGCCTGAATAGCTTGACTCCAGTGGTGTGGAGAGCATGGGACTCACGTCTGAGCATACCCATCCCACTCGGGGTGACAAATGCAAAAACAACAATTGATGGACAGAATGCAGAACAATGTCATACATTCACCCCAGTACAGGGATCTGGGCCTAAATCCATCGTTATTTTGCACTCCACACCACCCCAGGTCAGACATGGCTATATGCAAATCAGCCTTGACCCTGTGCCTCATGGGAACAGTCCAGCCCGAACTGCCAAGCCATGTCTTTCCTGGACCGGAATCAAGCATCCAAGGACCGGTTTCTGGCTATCAGCCTTCATCAGCCTGGATAGCTTGACTCCAGTGGTGTGGAGAGCATGGGACTCACGTCTGAGCATACCCATCCCACTCGGGGTGACAAATGCAAAAACAACAATTGATGGACAGAATGCAGAACAATGTCATACATTCACCCCAGTACAGGGATCTGGGCCTAAATCCATCGTTATTTTGCACTACACACCACCCCAGGTCAGACATGGCTATATGCAAATCAGCCTTGACCCTGTGCCTCATGGGAACAGTCCAGCCCGAACTGCCAAGCCATGTCTTTCCTGGACCGGAATCAAGGATCCAAGGACCGGTTTCTGGCTATCAGCCTTCATCAGCCTGGATAGCTTGACTCCAGTGGTGTGGAGAGCATGGGACTCACGTCTGAGCATACTCATCCCACTCGGGGTGACAAATGCAAAAACAACAATTGATGGACAGAATGCAGAACAATGTCATACATTCACCCCAGTACAGGGATCTGGGCCTAAATCCATCGTTATTTTGCACTCCACACCACCCCAGGTCAGACATGGCTATATGCAAATCAGCCTTGACCCTGTGCCTCATGGGAACAGTCCAGCCCGAACAACCAAGCCATGTCTTTCCTGGACCGGAATCAAGCATCCAAGGACCGGTTTCTGGCTATCAGCCTTCATCAACCTGGATAGCTTGACTCCAGTGGTGTGGAGAGCATGGGACTCACGTCTGAGCATACCCATCCCACTCGGGGTGACAAATGCAAAAACAACAATTGATGGACAGAATGCAGAACAATGTCATACATTCACCACAGTACAGGGATCTGGGCATAAATCCATCGTTATTTTGCACTCCACACCACCCCAGGTCAGACATGGCTATATGCAAATCAGCCTTGACCCTGTGCCTCATGGGAACAGTCCAGCCCGAACTGCCAAGCCATGTCTTTCCTGGACCGGAATCAAGCATCCAAGGACCGGTTTCTGGCTATCAGCCTTCATCAGCCTGAATAGCTTGACTCCAGTGGTGTGGAGAGCATGGGACTCACGTCTGCGCATACCCATCCCACTCGGGGTGACAAATGCAAAAACAACAATTGATGGACAGAATGCAGAACAATGTCATACATTCACCCCAGTACAGGGATCTGGGCCTAAATCCATCGTTATTTTGCACTCCACACCACCCCAGGTCAGACATGGCTATATGCAAATCAGCCTTGACCCTGTGCCTCATGGGAACAGTCCAGCCCGAACTGCCAAGCCATGTCTTTCCTGGACCGGAATCAAGCATCCAAGGACCGGTTTCTGGCTATCAGCCTTCATCAGCCTGGATAGCTTGACTCCAGTGGTGTGGAGAGCATGGGACTCACGTCTGAGCATACCCATCCCACTCGGGGTGACAAATGCAAAAACAACAATTGATGGACAGAATGCAGAACAATGTCATACATTCACCCCAGTACAGGGATCTGGGCCTAAATCCATCGTTATTTTGCACTACACACCACCCCAGGTCAGACATGGCTATATGCAAATCAGCCTTGACCCTGTGCCTCATGGGAACAGTCCAGCCCGAACTGCCAAGCCATGTCTTTCCTGGACCGGAATCAAGGATCCAAGGACCGGTTTCTGGCTATCAGCCTTCATCAGCCTGGATAGCTTGACTCCAGTGGTGTGGAGAGCATGGGACTCACGTCTGAGCATACTCATCCCACTCGGGGTGACAAATGCAAAAACAACAATTGATGGACAGAATGCAGAACAATGTCATACATTCACCCCAGTACAGGGATCTGGGCCTAAATCCATCGTTATTTTGCACTCCACACCACCCCAGGTCAGACATGGCTATATGCAAATCAGCCTTGACCCTGTGCCTCATGGGAACAGTCCAGCCCGAACAACCAAGCCATGTCTTTCCTGGACCGGAATCAAGCATCCAAGGACCGGTTTCTGGCTATCAGCCTTCATCAACCTGGATAGCTTGACTCCAGTGGTGTGGAGAGCATGGGACTCACGTCTGAGCATACCCATCCCACTCGGGGTGACAAATGCAAAAACAACAATTGATGGACAGAATGCAGAACAGTGTCATACATTCACCACAGTACAGGGATCTGGGCATAAATCCATCGTTATTTTGCACTCCACACCACCCCAGGTCAGACATGGCTATATGCAAATCAGCCTTGACCCTGTGCCTCATGGGAACAGTCCAGCCCGAACTGCCAAGCCATGTCTTTCCTGGACCGGAATCAAGCATCCAAGGACCGGTTTCTGGCTATCAGCCTTCATCAGCCTGGATAGCTTGACTCCAGCATAGGCCTTGGAGGCAAGTGTGATTGTGCATTGAAAGTTATATGATGCACTGTGTACATATCACTAAAGTTTTGCGTGGACGTATGTCCCCTTGTTAAACAAGGTAAGGCATGAGCTCACCTGTTGTTGGTTGGAGAGATATGCTTGAAAGTAAGTTGCAGTTTAACGCCAAATCCTGTTCTAAAAAATCAGAGAGAAAGGCCAGAACTTTTAATGATGACACATTAGCATTATGCAGTTCCTACAAATTTAGTAGACTGTGCATATGGAACAACAATACTTTATGATACCGAAATTGAGTCTTCTGATATAATCAGTAAAGGTTGGTGCTTTGGCTAGCTCACAGTTTCACTTCCAAACAACTAACCTTTCAAAGTTATAGATGTTACCGATAATCTCAAACATGACCACTCTGATTGCCAAGGAAATTGTAGAAACACATCTAACCCTTTTGTGTTGTCACTTTTGCATTTCAAACATTTATTGAAAAGCTCTGTTCTTTATAAATAAAGCATGAACTGTAACTCTAAGAACGATGAGGCACATTAGTGTTATACGCATTATTAGAATGGTGTAACCCACAAACAATTCAACCATGTTAATTATTCATGTTGCTAAGGTTACTTATATTGATCGCTAAATTCACTATGCTAAAGAGAGTATGTTGGGAGTATCTTTTTGCCAAGCCTAATGCAATAACCTAACCACATACTTTTGTACTGATTGTCAGGAAGCCGGCCTCTGTACATTAATAAATGCACCCATCTAAGTAAGTAAGTAAGTAAATGTTTATTGTTTGGTCAATTAAAACTGTAACAATAAAAAAGACATATAAATACAAAACAGAAACAAAATTAAAAGAGAATGAACGATATGTCCACTTTATCTCTATTAGACACTCATAAAATGTCATTGTTAAAAATCAGTTGCCAAGTTCTTGTCCATTTTTCTCTGCCAGAGTTCTGACCCTGTTAACAAAGCAGTCAAAAACTTTGAGGAATTTGATCAATTTACAATTCAGTTGTGGGTCTAATGGATTTAGACACGTGATTATTGAAGCTCTACAGGACCTGATGCCTCTAGCGTTAAAACTTTGTCTGAGCAAGGTGGCTCGTTCGTTGTAATGTTTATTACATATGCAGCTTACATGAATAAAGTCGTCTTTGTGGTAACCACAGAGCCAACATAATTTAGGTCCTATATGCACCCAGGTTGGCTGGTCCGCTATTGATGGAAATTTTCTGAAACGTGTTGCCATTAGTTGCTTTTTCAAATAAATTGAAAATGTCAAATTCAAGTACGAAGCTGGTGCAAGTGACTTATAATTATTAATCGCCCATCTGAATGTGCAGACCTGCATCACTTCACTTCCATGGTTATCTTCCTTCTCAGGAAGAAAGTCAGGAGCAGGAGAGCTGCATCTCAGTCACAGCTCACAGCAGCATTCCATGATGACTCCAGCCGGGGATCTAATTCCATTAAAAGCTTACACATTTGGATGCATAAAAGGCCCCACCAATTACAATTGTTTACTATGCAACTTCAAGCAGGTATCCCTGATGCATGCAATCTGCCTTTGCCCTGCCTTAAAAATACTCCAGGATGCTATTTGCTAAAACTGATATTCAGTCGTTTGAGCAACACTCAATGCAGTCCGGCTGTTACATCATTTTGGAGCAGCGATGTATGACATTTCTTCAGGAAGTGTTCAGGTTATGAACTCAAGCTCCTCAGACAGCTGAAAGAATGGGTAGTGTTTCAGACTTTTTGTCAAGATCCTATATTATGTTCAATCTTAATATTTAGCCACGCCCTGTTGAGAGGTGGCGGAGGCCTCTCCCCACTTATGACTTGGTATGAATCCTTCAAACCCCATGTTTTTACTAAATTGATGTGGGTCATTTTACTAACAGGCCAAGTGATCTTTCTTTAAAGGCAAGCTAGGATTTGCAAGAGATAGAATGGCTTGGCTATATTATGGCTAGTTATTGCACTAACAAAGCTGATTACAGATTTTATACAGATATTTAGAGACCACTAATAAGAAATAACCACTATTACCAGAAGCTACTGCACGCTGCATTTAATGAAATATGCTGGCCATATGTCTATAAAGTGGCACTGAATCAGTTTCTTGTAGGGTCACCCTCTTTTAAACATTTTAGCACTAACCCCTACCTGCAGATGTTAGATCAGAAAGTGCATGTATTCTTTTGACAGGAGTGGGGAACAAACAAGATTGTTATAAAGCTTTATTTGACCAGTGCTTTCTATTGCTGTTGCAATGAAGTTTACCCTGAATTTCAATTTCACTCATCTGGGATAAATCAATAGTGTGGCACTATGAATAGATGTGATGTTACCGGATATTATCTTTATGCTATGTACAGGATGCAGATTTGAACTGATGAACTATGACACCATGTCATTTTATGCTTTTTATTATAATGTACGTCTTCATGTATTGTTATGATTTTAAATAACTTATACAATAAAAGTTTACCATACCTTACCTCACCGACTTCAACAAGGATAGTGTTTAAATAATAAAACAGCAAGCTTATCACACTGTGCCAAAGGAGCAGAGCAGTGTCTACCTTGGTATGTGGAGATACATACAACATACAAAAAGTAAAGGAGGCATCGTGGTCTCCGTTGTGCAACTCTGGAACTAAAAGTGCAGACGACAGGGTGACTATGGCTATCAGAAACAATGCATGCATGGCCAACTCTCATAAGAGGAAAAAGGTGCAAACCACCATAATTAAACAATGCTAGGTTTAAATGCAAAGCTAAAATGTAGATAAATGTAAGCTACTTAACATTATCCACCAGCCACCTATTAACATTTTCCACCAGTCCACCAGATATCTGGGCATCCTCCCTTGTTAAATAGATGTAGTACAACGATATAGACAAATTCTACGTAGAGAGGATGATTTTAAGATGTGGATGGTTATTTCTAGAACTTTGCTGACTATTTTGAGGCATTTCAGCTAGTTGAATAATGTAGAATGTATGAGTGCTCCCTTTGGGGTTATTTATCTCATACAGCTGTTGTTAGCATGGCTATAAGACTTTACGACATCATACTATATCATGCATGTTTTAAAACTGTGGAGGGTTGTCCATAGGTTCTGACAGAAGATGTCTTTCCAGTAGCAAATTTATACTTGTCAATTTCTTGACTTACAATTGCATGCCGCGTTAAGTCTTTCAGTGGGTATCCCAAAAAGGTGAATAGAAAATTGTCTATAGGTGTAGGGTGTTGAATTACTTCAAGTCCACCAACCCAATGGGACTATATCACAATACATGTATGATGTCATCAGAGATGGCATTTGAGATATTATCAGTGATGGCATCCATAATGTCATTTAATATGTCATGAGTGATATAATATGTGAGGTCATAAGCAATGTGTTAACTTTATTTTATTTACATAATTTTTTTTCCTAACATACTTATTACCATAACTAGCTAGATTTTCACCCTAACCTTTGCGTTTTTAGTATATTTTGTGTTTTTTTAACATAAAGTAATATCCTTTTACCATACTTAACTATAATGACACTCTCATGTTGAGAGTTTGCAATCAATTTTCAGTTGTGTCTTCTAAATTCTCATCTTAATGGCGGATATAAATTGGGTTTTGTTTGTGATGTTCCAGTTGTAAGGGAACTCCCACGGGAACAATAGAACTATTGGAAGGTTTCTGTGGAACTCATGTGTGGTGTTTACTTTCTGTTTACTTTCTGTTACAAGTGTTGCAGGACCTGGAAAACCTTTTTTAAAGTTGTGTTTGGTATGTAATAGTGATTTTAACTTATCCTTGAGCTCACAGCTTTTCTCATAGGCACAATTAATGATGATGCCTTGTGTCCTTTTGAGAAGTTGCCTCATTTATGGATGTTGAGGTAGGGCAGTACCAGTGAAATAAAAGAAAGGCATATGATTTGATGAACTCTCTGCCTTGATCCATTTAAAGGAACTTCTCACTATTTCAACCTCATTTGAGATCCCCACTGAGGAGTGTTCACATCTGGTACTTGGTCCTACTGGTACTTATTTGGGTGAATCACAATGTTTTCGGGGTTTTACATTTAATACTAATGGTTTCTGGTCAAGGGAGACCCATTTAGATGGAAAAGAAGCAGGAGAACAGAACTAGGAACAGCAGAGTCCATTATTTGGCAGTTCTTGACCTTTGCTCTGGGAAAGCAGAACGTCTCAGTTAAGAATGTCATGAGCAATTTCTACCTCAAAAAATACAGCATGGATACTGCCAAGAAGTACTCCTATTGCACTTCTGGCATGAGAAAACACATGAAGGCAAGGTACCCTAGACACCTATCTCATGCAGAAGTAAGACATGAGGAGGCATTTGCATCATCTGCGGTCCACTCTCTTTGACTTTGAGACATTATTCCACCTCAAGTGCTGCAGAGGAAGTGGAATGTCAACACTGTGTATCAGAGCATGGTTGTTTACAGCACAAAGAACTCAGTTGCCATGGGGAAGCTATGTGCCTCTGCAACAGACAAGTTGGTGTAATCAATGCCGAAAAAATAAGTTCAGTGCCCTTATTGCTTTGTTTTGTTAAAGCACCCAAAAATATAGAACAAAAGAGAAACACAAAAGAACTTATTTTTATAACCGGTGCTATTAGTTTAGTAATAGAAACATTAAATGTTGTTTGTCATGTCTGTCTATGTACATTCCGATATTGCTATAGTCAGCTACAGAGGTCTATACATAACAATAGTAGGTAAGTCTACCGTTATGTGTAAGGAAAATGAGAGCATTTATCAATATAGATTTGGACATTCATGTTTACAATGACAAGCCATTGTAAACTATATCTATTTAAGAACATTATGTGTACATGGTTACAGAATGTACTATGTAGCCTAATGTAGCAGCATAAACTATCCATAAAAGGCTCACTCTAGATTAATTTGTCCAAATGACAAACAAGTACATTGAACAAGAGAGTGGGCTTTTAATAGATTGTAAGTGCTACTATGATAGCATATAACATTATTAGAACATTCTGCTTTATATTTGTGAAACGGTTTGATGAAGAGCAAAACAGACTCCAGAAGCACACAGGATCTCTAATGCTGCTTGCACCTGTGAAGTGTGAGTAGGTTTCCAAGCTTCTGCTGTGTGTATGTGTGGTACAAGCATAAAAACTGAAAGAGCTGTGAAAATGTCAAACGCTCAAAGTATTTGTCCTTCAGATGTGCCAAAATGTTTCTCATCATTTTGGTACAGATAAAGGCAATAGAACTAGAGCATAATTTCAGAAACCTTCCATCCAGGTTTCCTGTAACTCCATAGTGTTTTCTTCTGGTGCTGGGAGTTATACTGGTTGCTAAAAGCCCTCTACCAAATTTATAAGTAGGCCTGTGCGGGTTTTTTTATTTCACTGGTCGAAAAGGGGGGATTGGTAACTCTGCATAACTTTTGTGAGTGAATGACTGTCTCAATAGTATCTTTATGAGTAACTACATATGTTTTAAACTAGTATATGTGAGTATTGATGTATATAAGTGAGTGTATGTGAGAGTGAGAGATTGGAAGAGTTCCTGTATAAATAATTATGTGTTTCTGTAAGTGATTGTTTAAGAGAGTAAGTATGTGTATGTTTCTGTAGAAGTAAGTGTAGTGGTGTGTGTATAGCTGTGTATGCAAATACATGGATGTTTGATAGTTTATTTGCATGTGTGAGTATGTGTGTGTGAGTAACTCTATGGATGAGTATCGGTGTGTAACAGGATGTATAGGTGTATGAGTACATATGATGAGTGAGTACATGTATGAGTGACTATATAGAACTGTTGGTGAATGAGTGGATGTGTATGTAGATGTTGGAATTACCTAATAGGTTGTTGTAACTGGTATTGGTATCTCCATTTAAAAAAAAAACCAATTGTTTCTATTTTTGAATGTGTGTATCAAGGTTATATTAGGGTGAGAGGAGGTCTGCCACTCTTTCACAAGGACGATGTCATCAGTGATGTCATTTGAGATGTCATCAGTGATGTCATGGGTGATGTCACTGAACATGTCATGAGTGATGTAATATGTGACGTCATCAGTAGTGCATTGCGGGTGCGCGAGTTATAGTTAGCTGAACTAACTATAATGGGAGAATTTCAAAGGTTTTGTATCAGTGAAATGTTCAACTAACTACAACATGTGTGAAACCTATGATTTTTTCAATGAATTTGCAAGGTTTTTTAAATGCTAATTCCTATCTATAACGTGTGTGAAACCTATGTTTTTTTCAGTGAATTTGCAAGGTTTTTTAAATGCTAATTCCAAACTATAACTTGTGTGACACCTATGGTTTTTTCAGTGAATTTCAAAGGTTTTATAAATGATAATTATTAAATGTATTAATTATTATATTTCTTTCTGTTTTATACTAATTTCTTACATTTTTAATATAAATATTTATATATATTTTATTATTTAAATTATATTTCATATTCTTAATGTAAAATAATAACAACACTAAATTGAAAATATATTTTGTATTAATTCTTTTTTTTCCAATATATTAAAATTGAATTCTATATAATTCCTTTATCATTATTTTTTTTTGATAATAGTATCGTACGCATACGCTAATATAATTACACTAAATTTGGCAGAGTGGTAGAGTTTGATTCTCAAATTGTGCTTTTTGTTAAATGGACTAAGTCCGTTCAATAGTTCATGAGAAAACCCGAATAGACTATGCATGTAGTCTTCTATGCACCGGCAAACTTGTCTTTTATACCTTCAATTCCCCAATCTGTATCCTTACACTACCAATAAACACTATCACACTTCTGTTTAAGTACTGTAGTGACCATACAGCACTATGTGCTTATCTGTACACTATTCTAAAAGAATCCATTAACTAAATTAAAACACTAATCAGCAGATGTACAATAAGTGGTACATTCCCATAGATATGACTGTTATTGTGTACTGTGATATCACCTCCTTCTGGTGCAGGGCTTTATAATGTGATGCACCTTCGACACACCATGGCACATCTTTTGCACTACAACTGCATCACAAAAGTGACGTAACGGCTGTGTTAAAGAGGCACAAGGGGGTTGTAAATCCACTTCTAAAACATACAAATTCACCCAGGCAGTTTCACCAGCAGTGCAAATTGAAGCATAGACTTGTGACATATTTATATGGATATGTTACATTCAAGTGCTTCGGAGGTACTACAGTATACTATAGGTAAACACCTTATAGATTTATGCTGTAGCACTTCCTTATAGTTCTGCAGTTTCACATTCACCATACACTAGTAATGTATTCATTCATTCATTTATGAACTACACATTCATTCTGAGAAACTTTTATACACTAACTTAGAAATATAGTTCTTTCTTTGACCAGTGAAGGTAGTTCTAAAAAGAACAGTTTTTTTGTGTTTTTAGTTTTCAATTTTTTTTGTTTTGTCAACAATTTTTTTTTAAACCAAAAAAATTGAACGTGAACTCAAAAAGTGTACAACAGGAACAAAAGAATGAAAAAAAAAAACCTAATGTCGAGGACAGCGATGCTCCTGCATCCTGCGTTTTATCAGGTCAATAGACTGTTCCCTATAACACAAACGTTTATCGTAATAAATGCATACAATTTTAATATCAGCAAAATCAGGATCAATTTGTGGGTGTGGACTGCTTGCTTAAAATTCTGCTGCAGTAGTTGATGTGCTTGGTGCAGTAGCAGATGGGTTGTCCTGCAACCTCCGTGTTGCAGCTCGAGCAAAGTTGTTGGGGTGCAAGTCCTTCACGTGTCTCACCATATTTGCTGTGCCAAAGGAGTATTTTTTAGATGGATCACCCCTTGAAAGAGTTGGTTTGCAAATTTTACAGGTTAGTTTTGGAGCATTAACCTTTTTTGCCCTTCTGGAAAAGTAAAAAACTGCAAAATTAGAGCTTCTTCCCTCTTCTTTGGAGGTTCTTCAGGAATGAAATATTCCTTTGAAGAACGGCAGGAAGATGAGTCCATTGCTGTTATTATGATAATCTTCCTTCTATTTGACAGGATTCTCAGAAGAGATGCTTCTTGTTAGAAAGTCAAAGTAGAATTATTAAAATGGGACGGAACTTTGAACAAGTGGAATAGGAACTATTATGAACCAATCAAATCTCTTCTTTTAAAGTCACATGGCTTTGCGTACGCTTACGCTGAGCTTAAGGTGCTCTCACGAAGCGAGTACACATAACGTTCCACCGCAATATGTGTAATTGCTTTTAAAAGTAATATACTATTGTTTAAAGTTTAAAAAAACAACTTTCATAACTAGTCTACATAATGTATTCTGTTAGTATGTTCATTAAATACATAAATATATGTTTTTAAACAATTAAAAACATTTGCGCCTTTCGCGTACGGGGCGCCGTACAAGACGTCACACAGAAGCTTTGATGTGACGCGTAATGTCGAAGCGTATTCGTTGAGCATGCGTGAGTACGCGCTGAGAATGATTAGCAATACAAACTATGGTGCAATCACTCTCGCACTGTCAAATCAGAGGACAGGACGCGCTACGAGAATAGTTACAAGTGGTCACTCATTGGAGATCGTATTCTGGGTCTGCCTCTGCGCACATGAAAACCCCGCCCCGTCTCTCTTTGTTGTTAATTATTGGTGCAGACGCTCACACTTGCGCAGTGCACGCCCACCCACACTTTTCCACATATCACCACGTACCTTTCTTGCTATTACTAAGCCTAGAACCCAATATATTACCCAATGGGAGGTCCCCCAGGTCCGTCATTCTTCTAGACCGCGAAAACGCTACCAATGACGACCCTGGACTTAGTTTGGTCAGCACCCGCGCTTCCCATATAAAACGGATAGTGACCTAACCATGCTCTCTTTTGCCTCCGCTGCGGTGACAGACAGACTCTCATCGTCCTTGATTGTACTACGAACTGTTTGCTTGAGCGGAGGAGGACTTGTGACACTCAACGTGGTGTCACTGCTGCTGCCTTGCAGCCAGGCCATCATAGCCGCAGTGCTGGCGTTGCCCGTGCCCACCCACCCAGGCCCAGCCAAAGCCCCAGCCTTTGAAGACAAGACAAGGGACGACAAAAGCAAAGGTAGGAGAAACCGCTATAAATTGTACCTGCATGATAGTATTTTTTTTTCTTTTTTACTGTCACGTCGCCCTCGAAGCTCTGGTTTGCTCTATTTTTGTGCGACACATACTTTGTACTTCATTGTATTTGCTCCCTCCTAATCCTCCCGTGACTTTTAATATGTATTGCTACCATCCCAGGCCTCTATTCGTATTGATCGTATATGGTTGATTGTAATATTACCTTCTGCGTCACGGGGCCCTAGTAGGCCTTTTCTAAATAAATTCTGCGTGCATGAATTTCTGTGTACTATTTTTGAACTGTGCCCCGTGCTGTAGCCTATATTGGTCCAATTTGTGCATTCATATTAGTATTATTTTTTTACTGCGTCACGTGCCCCTCCCAGCCAATTTGCTTTACTTTTCTGCGGCACATGCTCTGTGCTTCATGGTATTTGCTTCCTCCTAATCCTCCCTTGACTTTTAATGTTTATTGCTACCTCTCGTTGCCTCACCAGGCCTCGATTATTATTTATCATATATCATTTTTCATAATATTTCCTTCTGCATCAAGGAGCCCTCCTTGGCCTTTTCTAAATAAATTGTACGTTCATGAATGTCTGTGTCGTATTTTTGAAGTGTCACGTGCTTTAGCCTGTATTCCTATAAATTGTGCGTTCATAATAGTATTATTTTTTGACTGCGTCATGTGAACCTCCCAGCTCTGTTTTGCTTTATTTTTTTGCTCCATATGCTTTGTACTTCATCGTATTTGTTCCCTCCTAATCGTCCTGTAACTTTTATTAATTATTGCTACCTCTATTGTTATTGATCGTATATGGTTGATCATGTTCACTTTATCATCCTGAAGGTAATAATACTGTGGAGCCATAAAGAAATGTATGCAATTGGAAGTGAGTGCAGAGTGGAATTGAATTGGAAGGAAGGTTTGAGGAAGTTCTTGTATGCCTACAAGTTTTCTCCACATACTAATGTAGGGGAAGTCACTTTTGAATTCTTCAGAGGAAGGGGGGGAAATACTGAATGTTTTCCTAGTTGGTTATATTGGGGAAAGAGTGGAAGTGTCCCATGGGAATCATTGAGGGATGGAGGTGAGAAATAATTGAAATCCGTGGAAAAGTGGAAGCTGAACTATAATGACAGGAATGAAGTGAAAAAAAATGATTTGCCTGTTTGAGATCTAAAATTGATAAAGAGACCCATGTTGTCAAAGAGTGGTTCCAAGTTTGTAGGTCCTCAAAGGATCATCAAACCTTTCCGTAATGCAGTCAAGGTGGAGGATGGAAGGACGTGGAACCTTAACCCCTTCGACGCTCATGACGAGCTGGGCTCGTCATGAGGTAGCCTCCTCGCACGCTCATGACGAGCCCAGCTCGTCATGAAACATGGGAATGAGTAAATCCCAGCGTACGGGCAGAATTCCGCCCGCACTAAAGAGGTTAACAGAGTAGTGGATTAAAAAGAGAAAATCTGGTGAGAGTAATGAGCAATGTATTTCCATGTGTGAGTCTCACAGCAAAGCCCTTTTTTAATCTAGTTTGTTAATTGTATTTGGAATTGTGATTATCTTGTTTTTTATTTGTTCTGTTTTCTATAATGGAGGAGGGTGTGTGGCATCTTGGAAATGCATTTATTGTTGATGAGGGTATGTAGAATGCAAGGCCATGCCAGCCCAGTGATAACATATTGGGTGAAGTAATTACAGCTGGACTTATTTGTTGCCAGACCTATGAATGGGATGCTCTTCAGTTAAGAACTTATATACACCCTAGACTGTTTTGTGCACCTTACAATTGTGTTGTATTGTTTTGAGCTCTTTCCTAACTTTAGAAACCTCACAAAATGTTGCTATATATCTAGCCAAAAGTAGCATATTTCATTATAGTTACAGTGATAAATAGTCACTGTCTAAGGTGGTAATTGATTATTTTCAGTCCTCTCTTTATGTGGTACTGCCCAGTCTAAAGGATATGCAAATAAATCATGACCAGTGTCCAGGCATGAAACAGGCCACAGGAAGAAGACATACCATCCAAGAACCGCCGCATACATACGGATAATAAAATACAAAAATACACTGCAATATACAATCTCACAAACAGGGCTTTGATGTTGTAAAGTAATAATTTCTTGAAGCAGGACATATACTGATCAAAATGCAATATAATGTGGAAATTTGTGTCCACATACAGAATGAAATATCAAGCCATCACAAGATGTTCTCTCAATTTTGGTTTTAGGTAAGCTGCAGGCACCTCAGCACAACTGTAATCTTGTGAAAGGACTTTGATGCAAAAACAACCAAGAAAGAAATGAAAGTTTTGGAAAAGAAAACTTCACAAACGTATTGAATGGCGGCAGTCAGAACTTTCACTAAACCTCCTTGGGAAAACTGTCAACCACAGGTAGAAACACACTATGACGGCCAAGGAGTTAGACCTGTCATCCTTTCTGCTTGTTATCCTCCTCTTTTTGATAATTGTTTGTTGGTCTTAGGACTCTGAGCACTTTGTCGCTACTGACAAGTGCTAACGTGCATTGGATTTAGTTTATTTATAAGTCCCTTGTACATTTATATATCATATACCCAGGTCCTGTAAATTAAATACTACCAGTGGGCCTGCAGCACTGATTGTGCCACCCACAGAATTAGCCTTTCAAACCCGTCTCAGGCCTGGGACTGCAGGGCCTGGGTGTGCAGTGTACTGCTACATCAACTTGGCAATTAAAACCCTTTGCCCAGCCTTAAACTCCCCTTTTATTATACACAAGTCACAGCTAATGTGTAAATAAAAGGTAGAATATATACTTTTAAGTTTTGCATACCCTGGTAGTGATAAACATGCACATTCATTTTTCACTCCTTTGAGGCCTACTCCTCTCATAGGCTAGCATTGGGAATTTCTTAAAACACTTTTAAACTAATTCCTGATTAGAAAGGAGTAGCTGTACCATGTTTTATATCATTGTAATGGTAAGGATAAATTATATTTACTAGTAAAGTTGACACAAACACAGGGAGGTTTGGTATGTCTGATCACTCTCTATCATTCTGATGGCCCTTCCTGGGCAAGAAGGGAGGGAGTAGCTGACACTTGCAACTGAATAGGTAGAGTCCTGTGCCCACACAAAGGGGTGATTATCCTTTACAAAAAATCTGGAGCCAGGGATCAGAAAAGATACATTTGGGTATAAGAACTGGGTCTCTGATCCCTCCAAATCAGACACTCCTTGACCTACAACTGGACTTTGTCAGATGAACTGCTGTACTGCATCAAGGACTGATACTCCGCCCGGTTGGTCGCCCGGAAGGCTTGCTTTTCTGCTGTTCTGCCCTGCTGCCTGCTGTTCTCTGACCCTGCTGAGAAGAGCTCGACCCAACCTTGCAACCAAAGTGATCTCCAAGAGTTTGTTGGTGTTCCTCCTATTGCTTCAGACTCACTAACAAATAACTTGTTTTGGAATAGAATATTAACTCAAAAACATCTGTTCGAAAAGATTTAGCTGCTTCTCGAGTATAGAATATGCTTGAGGTGCAGATACAATAACTCGTGCTTGCCAGCATCATGAAAAGGGCAGTGGAAGGCACAGTTGCGGCCGGAAGCCGTGCTAGCGCCTGGCAAATCTGGTGCATGCATGCAAGGGTCCGGCAACTCTCATAGCACTTGCCAGCCACGTCACAATTAAGTCCGACAAGCGCCAACAATAAAACCTCTGCAATGCACCGAATGGTGGAATTTAGTGGAAATTAATAGCCATTTCTGACATCATGTCTCTAATATTTAGCACAAATACTCTGTAACAGTATCAACAAGTACAACTATCAATTTCATAAACTAAAGCACTGATCAGAGCATTACTTACCGTTACAGATTCATAGTCTCAATTCAGTTCTGTCGGTTCGAATATGGACAAATTTGCTGTAATGATTGGTCAAGTAAGTTTGTCTTACATCCTCTACAAAAATTCAAAGGTCTTGATCCCACAAAGCAAAGACATATATTAGTATTTTTAGAAAGATGTAAATGCCACAGAATGTCTGCTAATGGAGCCAAAAGTCAAACATTTTACCTAACATCTTTCAACGTGTATAATTACTCAAGCAAAATGCAGAAGTAAGTTTCAAGGGTGGAAAATGTCCCCCAACAACAAACATGGAGGCATAATTATGAACATTGCTGCACTGGGCAGTGTAGCAAGTCACCTTGCTGCACTGCCCTGCATCACAGGGAAATGAAACAAATGTTCCGTCTTTATCCAATACAGCACATTCCTGTCCTCTTTGCTTGTGCTGGCACCCTTTTGTCAGATTAGCACCAACACAGGCATTCTTCCACCATGGTGCAAAAGTGCCTATGTGTAGGCAGGATTGGTTTTGTGCAGGAAGGGAGACCTTCCTGCACAAAACAAAAACAATCCTGAGATGCTCTTTTCTCTGCGTATGTTCCAGCACACATCGAAAGAGGAAAAAATGATGAGAAACAAAGAGATTTCTCCTCATTACGCCTCTCCTAGTGAGGCATTTATTTTTGTCGCATTTCCAGGGTTGGTCAATCTGGGAATGCGCCAAAAACCACAGGAGATGGGGAGGAGCACCCACTCAATGCCCATGGAACACCTACTGGGTGCAAAGGAATGCACTGTATTGCACTACTCCATATTATTTTAAGCCATTCAAAACCATGCAAAGTGGCTTTGCATGGCTACAAAAATATGACTTGAAATTTGCATCGCGTGGTGCAAGAGCGACGCAAACCGGGTCCTAAATATGGCCCATATTTTCTCTGAGGAGAAACAGGGAAAAAAAAGAATTCGGTTCTAAAGCTCTGCTTACATTCCACAGGAGTAAGTTAGCTGGCGACGAGAAAACATAATCTACGGCGTACGTATACGTCCTTGCTTTATCTGGGAAGTTTTGAATCAGGGAACGTCAAAGATCTGTGCAAATGACAGGCGATTTATAGGTTGCCAACTTCCCACTCTAAAGACAGCAAATTGACTCCTTTATATTTTCATTCAAGTTCTGTTTAGGATATCTATTCGTGTAGATACGGTTTGACACATTGACAAAACAAATTACACCAGGCTTAGCTCTTGGTTGAAGTTAATACAATTTAAAACATAAATATATGTAGCTTATTCAACGACTTCCGAAGCCATTTTCACTTTCTAAATAATCACATATTTATGTTCACTTTAAACCAATGAAATATTAATAAGAAATATCAGTAGGCTATTAAAGTTCATTCAAAATAGTTTAGGAAATTTATTACACCATCCAGGTTTTATTGAAAATATACTTATGTTTTATTTTTATAGGGCTCATAAAATGTGCTTTATCGCAATGCATTATTTGTGATTCTCTAGAGACTTATAAACAATGTGCATGCTCGAGTCAGATTTATTTATATCTATAATGTGCATTAAAAAAAATACGTTTTGAGTTCTATACTGGGCGATTCTCGCAATGTTATATGGCTCATGGAACATACATATGGTGTAGGTTTCACAAATTCATTAAACAAAACAATTGAAATATATGACTGAGGAACAAACTCACGTTTAACTACATCTCAATGCAAATTCTACCATGCATTGCTGATCTGTATTAAGCCAGCATTGAATGCCTTTAAGCAAAACCAATTTGGTAGAGCACTACCCAATAAAACATGCAAAATGTTGTACTGAGGCAGGACATCTGAGTTAATTACTGGCCACTGTTGATGTCGAATATACCACTGATGCCACTGATGGAGGTCAAAAGAGCAGTTCTATACCTTGCCAGATACTGCAGAAGTTGTAAAACAAAAACATATATATTGCAGGAGTCCCAAATGCTGTTAACGATGCCACAGTCCACTTCTTCTAGTGGTGCAGCCCACTTCCACAAGGGGAATGCTCACTGCCAGCATAGACAATTCTCAAAGCCACATTCTAGCAAATGAGTTAAGTGAGTAGGCCCACCTTTTTCAAAGTGTTGTTATATAGTGCATTTTACAACTCAGTTCTCATGTGCTAAAAAGATATGGAGCCCTATTACGGTGTCTGCAGAGTTTCCTCCGCCCGACATCTTCTCAGTCATGGGACCGACCGACACCCCATCAGGGGTCCTGACTGACTAATTAGGATGTGACCAAACACTGTTCGCACTGCATGCTCCCATTATAAAATAGGAGGTACAGTTCATTCCTGCACCCTAATGGAAGGCACCTGAAGGTGCCAGCCATGGGGTGCAGGGATAAACAGGGGGGCACCTACAGCCTCTAACCGGAGGCCGTGCACCCATGGGGCTCGGTTGGTGGCCCCCAAAGTCGAGTTGCGACAGCCTTTCTATGTCGGAGAGGCCAGCACAGAAAGGCTTCCGAAATCCGACATCGTAATTCCAAAGGCAGAAAGAGTCACCCGTGGGATTACTGACAGCATTCCAACTGGCAAATGGCCTCGGAAAGGAGTCATGACGAATGGTCCAATTCCTTTCCCACGGCCTCTATTGCAATGAGGGGGGCGGAAATAAAACTGACCGGCAATTTACTATGCTGTCGGAAAGGATACAAGTGGTGGTCAGAGCCTTTTCCGACGGCATCGTAATCGGTCCCATAGCCTCTGAGGGGCACTCAGGAAATATTCAAGCACTTTCATGGTCCAGTTGGGTGACAGCAGGCAACTGCAGTGTGCAAAGAGGTTCTTAGTGTTTTAAAGGTTTAACTTTAGAGTGTTGAATCTCACCGCACTACTTCATGGAACAGACAACTGGTTGATGGATCAGTATTATTTCTAACTAGTGCTGCTGCAGAGTCCGTGACAGAAAAACCACGTAGAATTATCTAAATTAGGCTATTGGGGGATTATTTCTAGCAGTCCTCTCATAGCCTGGGAGACAGTGCTCAGCAATAGAATAACTAGTGACAGAAATCAGAGCCCTACTAGTTACTTGACAGCAAGTTAAATATTCTTTCATATGTCCTAGCTGCAAAAAAAGAATAGAATGTAACAAGTTGTACCCAGAAGTAAGGAACATGTCCCTTACTACATGGCTTACAACTCACCATTCCTTGGTGGATTCCACCTTTGCATGTTTCATTCAGAGGTCATCTTGGGCGCTAATCTTGCACACCTTCCCTATCCTTGATGAAGTTAATTGTTGTCATCCACAGCAAACATCTGAATTCATTCTCCCGGGAGACTCAGTTGAGATGAATACTAGTAACCTACACAAACTCTAAAATGATTTTAACTGGTCCTAGTTTATGTATCCTATTACACCTTACCAATATTAATCAGTTTCCATTGTACTGTTTAGTTAATTGTACATGGTGAGGGCAATTAAGGACTCAAGGCTCCATCTTAAGCCCTACCTTGTTCAATCTTTATGTAAGTCCATTGGTGGACATCGTGGAAAAGTGTGGTCTTACCACCTTGTCATATGCTGATGATACTCAGATTGCTGTGTCCTTTTCCTATTAAGAAAACAATAGGGCAAAGGCCTTGAATAGCTGACTTATACAGGTCTTTTCATGGATGAATGCCAACTCCCTTAAGTTAAACAGGGAAAAAAACGATGAGCTGTTGTTGGGCAACCTTCCTCAACTTTTGGGCCCTCAACTGTTGCCAAAGGTGATGGGTAACATTCCCAGTCCTGCCCCTGTGGTTAAGCACTTGGGAGTTTGGCTGGAGAATGTTATCCGTGAGTCACAAAATTATGAAACTGGGGACCACTTGATTTGGCTCTGAAAAATCTTGGGCTGCCTTTCCGGCTCTGCCCAAAGAATGGTCATTCAGGCTCTAGCTATGTAAATGTAAATGTTTTTGAGCTTGTAAAGCGCACTGCTACCTGTCCATAGGTCTCCTGGCGCTGTATAACTCTGGTGAACCCGTCCTGGCTTTCCCTGTGGGATGGTCCCTTGCTGGGAGTCCCCAAGGTGGAGCCAGGCATCCCCAGAATTGGTGGGGCCGTTGTGGAGATTAGGCAAGCTAATGCCCAGAGTTGCCGAGTGGAACCCCAGATTAGAGTAAGCACCGAAGTGAGAATTATTGAGTCCGCTGACCAAGGTCCACGACCCTGCCGCGTTGGGAATTGAACCGTGGTCCCGGGCCGACTTCTGCTCTCGTGCCTGCCGCCTCTAACCAGTGAGCCACACTACTCCACCTCCAGCTATGTATAGTCTATAGAAACATTCTCTATCTAGGGGTAAGAAGAGCCTACTCAGTAGGTTGCAGATGGTGCAAAATACAGCAGTCAGACTTTTACTCAACACCCAAAGTTCTCTTCAACTGTCAATCTACTTCAAGAACATAATTGGCTTCCTATTGAGTGCCATGCCCAAATCGAAGCTCTATGCTATGTGCATAAATGTTTATCGAATTCAGGTCTGATCTATCTTAGATCTCTTGTGTATTCTTAGATTCCTAGTTGCTCTTTGCGGTCAAGTAACCTTGATCTTGATTTGGTTCCCAGAATCAAGAGATATTGTCACTCCCTTCGGCTTTTTCAAAGAGTTTGAAAACCTGGTTGTTCTAACCGTGTGGAGCCGGAATTATCTTTCTAGAGTGTATTTGGATTTGTTTGGTTGGCAAAGCACTGGGAAACCATTTCTGGGTAGCCAGGCACTATATAAATCCAATTGACATAAAATAACAATTATAAAATGACTGGATTAGTTGCCAGAAATCCTCATTACTCAGATTCTCTCTTACTTGTCCTAGTGCTAACTCGTTTGAGAGGACAGACACACGTTTCCCCGGTAGGCCGCTAGGATGCGGGCCGGTTTTGGGCCCCTGGGGGGCCATTTTTGTTACCGTGTCGGCAGTATTGGCCCCTGGTAAAAAAATCGCCCAAAACCGGCCCTCGCAAACTGCTCGGCTGCACTCCCCCTTATCCCAGGGAGGGCAGCTGAGCCGTTTACCAGGGCCGGTTTCTGTTCCCAGTCCGGCCCTGGACAGACAGTTTGCCTCCCTAAAGCAAGTAACCCTCATAAAGTTTCCAAAAGCCCTCAAAATTGAAATTTGTACTGAATCCCTCCACAAATCCCACCTTCTCTAGTAAAGGACAGGCTTCCCTATTCTCCACCTTGAACAATATCAACTGATGTACCAAAGTGAAGAATACCGGAAGTAATCTAGCCATTCTCGGCCTTGGATTCACTATCTATCTACTCTCCGCAGCGCTCATGATAATTCTTGAAGCAATCCCCTATTGGCTGCATGTACCTGCACCTGGCTTGTGTCCATGATATCTAGTCTGTTGGGCCCATTTTGGAATTATTGCGCTGTCAAAGAGTTCATGTTGGAAGGTGTGGTCTCATGAGATGCAGCAATCATCTAAGGCCAAGTTCCTCGCTTTGCCTTCTGGGGTCCTATACAGTGGTTGTCTGCAGTCTTGTGTGTCCGGTCCTTGAGCATCGCAGAGCAGAAAAGAAAGCAAAAGAAACATAGAGGACATTTGTGATTTATTTAGTCTATGAGAAGACTTTAAATTTAGCCCTTTAGCTGATATAAACCATATTTAGTTCTGAGCTTTAGACATAAAAACATTGGTAAAGTCTTGTGGATGCAACCAGCTGTAGGATATTGGATTAATGAAAATTAACAGCCTTTGGTGCACATCCCCGGTTTGAATTAAGTCTTGTGGAGCTCTGTGCAGATAATCCGGGTAACCTCAATCTTTATCGCTCCAGCTGAGATTAAAGTTTAAATAATATTGGGGCATATTATCAAGAACGGCATTGCAAATTATCGCTGGTTAACGGCAGAAAACTGCTGCTAAAGCGGCGATAATGGGCTTGATAATATGCCCATGAGAATTCCAATAGAAATCCATGTTCTGGTGTGAACATGGGCTTCTATTGGAATACTCCAGGGCATATTTTCAAGCCCCTTATCAGATAAAGAAGCGATAACTTTAACGCCGTCCTTGATAATATGCCCCATTGTTTGTCCATTATGGTTGTGCCAGGGAATACAATATGCAATGTTTTGCATTATAAGGTCCTACAGTTATGAAATTGAATGGAAAATGTGGCTCATGATTATTATTAGTATTTGTTAGCACTGTACAGATGTGGCACAGACATTATCTCCAATGTTATAATTAACTGCAGATGTTCACAGCTGTGATAGTGAACACCGAATCTGACCTAGGTTGACAGGCATGCTCTCAGAACTGAGGCTATAGAATAAAAAGAAGAAGACAGAGCAAGGCTTGGAGGTCTGTTCAGAAACAGTACAATAATATTTGGATGTAAGCACGAAAGATTCGGAATGAAATATTCTGAGTACCCACTAACCAGCTATTTCTTCACACAGGCCCTACCTGCTCACCTGGACTTAGAGGATGATCTGGCAGGAACAGTAAATTGATACTTGTATAGCGCACTACTCACCCGCAAGGGTCTCAAGGCGCTTGTACGAATACCGCTGTGGAACCCATCCTGGCTTTCCCTGTGAGGTGTCCACTCCTGGGCACCCCCAAGGTGGAGGCCAGGCATCCTTAGCGTTGGGGGGGCCGTTGTGGAGATTAAGCAAGCTATTGCCCAGAGTTGCAGAGTGGGACTCCATGATTGGAATAGGCACCGAGGCAAGAATTATCAGGTCCGTGGAATTTTTGAGCCCAAGTCCCACCGAGGCGGGGAATTGAACCCAGGCTAGACCTCTGCATCAGGGTCTGCCGCTCTAACCATTGAGCCACACTTCTCCACAATAGTAAGAATGAGTGCAGGAGGACAGTAGGTGGTAGCATGGGCTGAAGACACATGTATTTACCTTATTTTCTTCCCCATTCAGGCTTTTCACTGCCATCATAATCGGGTTTCAAAAATGCCCTGACAACTGATGTTAGTGGAAAGGTAGATGCAGGAATCAGGTTAGTGCCTGGAGCAATCTTGACTTACCAGTAAAAACAGCTCTTGAAATGTTTTGGAATGAGAAGGCACCTCAGCGTTTGATCTACCTGATGTTAAAGCAGTTATGCAACAGTGGCAGTTTAACCTAAGGGAATAACTCTGCTGCCTAAGGCCTGAGACTGTCGATTTTGATGTGTGAGGTCTGAGACTGCATGGTAGGTTGTGACTGAGGGATAATGCTTAAGCCAAAATTAGAGGTTATGCGACTATGTAACAGGTGTGATAGCTCGGCTCTGCAAGAACTCATAAAGATGGAAGGTGCAGAAAAAGGATAAGATAGGAGTGTGGTGGGAAGCCCCCTCACAGTTCCTCGCAGGTGGGCCACCAAGGTTTAGTTATGTCACTGGTAGCCTCCCACAAGCTGTATTAATGGATACAACAATCAATCCAGGCCTCAGTGTTCCACTTTACTTAAGATCTCAGAAATGTGTGCATAACTCACCGATTAGTAGCGTTGAAACCCATAATTAAAATTTAAGTGCAGGTGGCAAAAGGTTCGCACAATCTGAGTTTGAGTATGCAACAATCCAACCAGGTCTCATGATCTGTGCTTACCCTTTTAAAGACCATTTACCAGTTTTTGATGCAGCACAGCACAATACGTCACTTTGCTGTGCTGCCCCGTGCCAAAAGGAAAGGGCAAAAATGCATTATATTCTTGGTATATTTGTACATTCCTGTCCTTTCCCCTGTGCTGGGGCCGTTTTGGCTGCCTTATGCCAATGCAGACACCCCTGCATAATGGTGCAAGGGTATTTGCGCTGTAGGAGTGATTGTTTTGGTGCAGAAAGGAGCACCTTCCTGCACAAAAACAATCAATGGAAGCATTTTTCTCCTATGTATGCTGCAGGATGGAGCACATATAGAAAGAGGAAAAAACGAGGAGAAATAAAGTTATTTCCGCTTGTTAAGCTTTCCCTGGGAAGGCATAGGCTTTTGATGCATCCCCATGTTTACAAGTCCTTGCAAATCTGTGAATGCCTCAACATCCATGGATGTTGCATGGAACAACATCTGCAATGCCCATGGAATGCAAAGTAAGGCTAAACATCGACTTGCGCTGCTTTGCCTTACTCCATATCTATGAGGCCTTGAAAAGCCGAGTGAAGTGGTTTTGTGTGGCCCCATAGATTTGGGTCTACACTCTGTGAAACCAGTGCGGAATGGGTTTTAAATGGGCCCCCTAAAATGATGCTCTGAGATTTCTTTTAATGTATTTTCTGCAGTTTTAGCGTAAAGTCAACCAGAAGATACTGTGATGCATTACAAGAGCACCAGTTAGATTATACAGGGTCAACTGTTTGCACAACAGTTAACCAGAAGGCAATTTTTTTATTATGTACCCTAACCACTGAACATTGATTTAAGAGATCCTGTGGACACTGCTGACTTGCCCAATTATTCAATATATGACCTGTTTGTCTTTGAAAAAAGCTATCTCTATAAACGTAAAAACCCAGTACATCACACAACCAGTGGTGTAACCCGAGGGCCTCTCCTGCAAGGTACATGGAAAGGTCCCCCTCAGGACTCAAACAGGAGCCCTACGGCCAGGGTTCTATGCAGAGGGGGCCCTCTGGAGCCCAGGGCCCCCATCACGCCACGGGCCTATGTTACGCCACCACACACAACACTGCAAAACACTCCAGTGGCTGACAGCGAAGGACAGAGTGAGCTACAAAATAACCTCCCAAAAATTCAGATGCCTCAAAGTTTCCAAAAATACATGCAGAGCAAAATCAACAGGTACACCTCCAATCAAAACATCGGTAGTAAGGATCTTAGCCTTCTTAATATCATCTTAACAATTTGCAAGTCAGGCTATGAGATGATGAACATTTCTCGGTGGCATGAAACGCAGCCTCACACAGCACATATGCAACTTGCACAAATATTCAAATTTAGGAAAAGCTGAAAATCTACCTATTTTAATTCACTTTTTTTTTTTTAAGTAGGTTTATTAAATATTTTTTCCCCTTATTTTTGGGTAAAGTGCACAGCACAACATAAATTCAAATTCATACAAAAAGAAACACAGAGAGAAACTACAACGAGAAAAAAAAAGAAATCCAACAATACATGATACATCTCAATATAAATTCTTGTTTCACCTGCTATAATTCGAGTGTACATTGTTTCTCTTGAATCAAAAATACCAGAGAAAAAAGAGAACCTAAGTGTCGTTATTCCCATCCTTCCATCTAATTATTGGCTCCCAAATGTTTAATCTGAGCTTCCTCCCCCTCTTTCCTTTTCTTGAATAAATCGCCTTTTCCAAATTATATAACCTAAGTATCCTGGCTAACCACTGTTGGTATGTCGGTGCCAGTGGATCGAACCATGCTGAGTCAATACATAATCTTAATACTGCCATAGCCACAAAGACAAAATACCCGCCTTCCCTCTGAGTGCCATCCGCATCCACACCCAGCATAATTATTGAGGGTGTTAAATTAAGTGGTATTTCTAATTCGCTTTGTATAAATGCCTCAATCCCTTTCAATATCGTACAAAGGTGGGGGCAAATATATGTATTATATCCGCCTGCAAGCTTCCACATCTTGGGATACTAATACCAGTTACTCCCCCCCCGTTGCGCCATTTTTGCCAGAGTATAGTATAACCGATACAGTGTTTTATAATGTTGCGCCTGGAGGGCTGCGGAACACAAGACATTCTGGCCCAATTCTAATGAGATTTTAAAACAGTCCCTTTCTACCTCTAACTTGTTTGCCCAACTGTCCCCCCATTTCTCCAAATCATCCTGTTTAATTTCTATTAATTCATAGTAGAACCTCTTAATAGAACAGCTTACTCTACCCTGTGCCACCTCCATTATAGCATTTTTAGCAAATCCCAAGGGCCCCCCTGTTTTATTTGCTAAAAAACTTCTTACTTGCAGGTACTTGAAAAAGTGTCTTGTATCAACCCCATATTTTAAGTGAATCTCAGAAAACTGCAACAAACCCTGCGCCCCCATGACGTCACCAATCTTTGTAATTCCCTTTCTAGCCCATTCATTAAAGATCACATCTGAAAAGATATCTCGAGCAAATGCTGGATTGTTCACCATTCTAGTATATCTATTGTATTTACCTAGGCCATATCTCTTGCTGAAAGCCTTCCAAATATTATGTGCTGCCATAATCGTCTTAAAGCGCGTTCTCTTAAAATAGCTTGAATCAAATTGTCTCAGCAGCACGTTTTTCGCCTCTTCACCCAGCAGCAGGGCATATATTGCTATAGTTCCTAAGTCATCCTCCCCTTCTGCCTCCGCTCCACCTATCAAGCCAACCATATACTGCAGAGCAGAAGCCCAGTAGTAAAGTTTCAAATCTGGTAATGCCCAACCACCCCTTTCTCTCGGAAGTGCCATAAACCGCAGTGCTCTCCTAGTTTTCCCTTTGGACCAAATAAATCTATTAATCATAACTTCTAAAGTCTTAAACCAAGGATTTTTAAATAACAACGGGATTGCCCTAAATATATACAAACATTTTGGCAAAACCAGCATTTTACTAATATTAGTTCGGCCGCGTATCGATAAGTGCAAGTCATTAAGCCTATCTAAGTCCCTTCTTACTTTAGTTATAATGGGGGTTATGTTTAATTCCACTACCTTATCTAGCTCTGACGTTACTGTAATCCCTAAGTATGTACCTTCCTGCACCACCCGGTGATCCTGGCAAACCACATTTTTATTCTTAATTATTTGTGTTTTTGAAGCGTTTAAAGAATACCCTGACACCCTGCCAAACTTTTTTGCCTCCAATTCCACATATACAATAGCCTCCGTGGGGTTTGGTGTGAGGACCGCCACATCATCAGCATATGCAAGTATCTTACACTCCCCTCTGTACGTTATTAGTGGAGCAATATTCTCATTCGTTGCCATCCTTCGAATTAAGGGATCCAGGTACATAGCGAACAACAGGGGGGAGCATGGGCACCCCTGCCTTGGTCCCCTCTTAATTTGGACTGGCAAAGTTACTGCTGCGTTTACCCTGACAGCTGGTACCGGGTCTCTATAAAGTGCTCCTATTGCGTTAACGAAGCCCTCCCCAAACCCTGCCCTGATTAAAACACACCATAGATAGTCCCAGGAGACCCGATCAAACGCTTTCTCAGCATCTAAGAGCATTGCCGCCATCGGGCCCCCTGTGACTTCCATGGTGTCAAATAGAGTAATGAGCTTTCGAGTGTGGTGAGTAGTTCCCCGCCCTGGTATAAAGCCATGTTGGTTACTGCTAACTAATCCCCTTATGACACTTGCGAATCTTATTGCAAGTGCCTTTGAGTAAACCTTTGTGTCGGCATTTATCAGGGTTATTGGCCTGTAAGAGCCTGGTTCGTTAGGTGGCTTCCCCTTCTTTATTATGATAACGATTTCTGCACCGGCCCAAGAGTCTGGGACAGAAACCCCCATTTGTGCTTTTTGTACTGTATTTATCATGTCCTTGCCCAGTACATTCCAAAATAACTTGAAAAACTCTAATGGTATCTGGTCCGGTCCTGCTGCTTTTCCGGATGGGAGACTCAGCATCGCCGCTTTTATCTCCTCTGATTCTAAAGGGGTGTCCAGTCTCTGTCGTTCTTGCTCTCCGAAGACCGCCTGATATATATTCTGCAGATATCGTACTATCTCCCCTAAATCCTTCCCTTGCTGTTCATCATATAACTCTGTGTAAAATTGTCTAAATACTTCCCTAACCCCCTCCGTGTCCGTAATTAAATTCCCTAACCTATCCCTAATCTCCCTTAACTCTCCTACAGCAGCCTTTTGCCTTGCCTGCACCGCTAGAATGCGCCCCACTCTCTCACTAACCTCATGGCATTTTTCTTTATTTGCCATATATGTTTTAGCCGCTCTGTTTGCTAAATCCTCCTCTGCATCCATTCTTATCTTGGCTAGTCTAATGAGGGCCTGCTCCACTGATCTGCCCGCTGCTGCAGTTTCACTCAGCTCTCCCTCAGCTTAGAATATCGCCCTTTTTAGTACCAAATTTCTCTGCTGGTCTTTCTTCCTTTTATTTACACTATAACTCAAAGTATTCCCTCGCACCCCCACCTTAAAACTATCCCAGACAATGCCTACTGCTGCGCTGCCCCTATTGATCTCCAGATATTCCTCAATCCACTGCATCATGTGCTGTATATATTTCTCATCCTCCATAAGCCCTCTCTCAAAAGTCCATGCTCTCACCCCACTAATAGTGACTGATAATGAAAAACTTAAGACTAGGGATTGATTGTGATCGGATAGCAACCGTGGTAACCTCTCAATTTGAGATGTAGGAAGGCGCACACTAGAAACGAAGAAGTAGTCTAGTCTTGCACTCACCTTATGAGGCGCAGAATAATATGTATATCCCTTTTTTTCTAGCTTAAGGCTATCCCAGACATCTATTAGAGCATTGTTCCTTGCAAGGGTACGTACTGCTTGATAAACTCTGCTTTTCCTCCCTTGGTAAAAAGAGCGAGATCCTGGCCCCAACCCCAGCCCCTCTGCTCCATTGATATTAAAATCCCCTGCGAGAACTACATGAGAGACCCAGGTAGCTAGCTCGACATCTAGAAATTCAAAAATCTCCGGATCATCCCCCGTTGATCCGTAAACTGAGCCCAAGGTTATCCATTGCCCACCAACTAAACATTCTACCAAAGCCCACCTACCCCATTCGTCTTCTATTTTTTTCCTTATGTGAATATCCTTGCATCTTGATAATATGGCCACTCCACTGTTCCTAGAGCCCTGCTTTGAGAAGGCAAAAACTGAAAACCCTAGCTGCTCCAAGAAGTATATTTTCGTTGCCCTAATATGCGTCTCCTGAAGCAGTAAAAAATCAGCCCTCATATTTTTTAATAGAATGGAGACCTTTTGTCTCTTCTGCCTATCATTTAAGCCACATACATTCCAAGATATTATCCGGGTACCCATTAAAATACATCCGGCGACTGTCCTAACCACTTCCGCCTGCAAGTTTCAGTCAAAGAATATACACTCTGAAGTTGCTTACTACGGCCAACCAATTTCTTTTTTCTTTTTTTGTATCTTTATATGCTGTATCCCTGTGCTGTGCCCTGTACCCTCCCCATGACCCCTCCCCCTCCCCTGAGAGACCCCCTGACGTGCCCTCCCCCCCCCTACTGGCAAAAAGGTCCATATAGACCTATGTGTGACAGCTGTGGCCCCCAGAATTGCCACCCCCTCCTCTCCTTCACCCCTGTTCCTCCGTCTTCATAGTGCTGGCACACCATATTTCTTTTTCAGAACATTTTAAAGCATTAGTCTAGCCACATCTATTGACTTCTCTATTGCTGTGACTTTCGATTGCCTTGCGTCGCTAAGGCCATCGTGCCTGACTGGGCTCTATTGTCTTTTAGCCATGCCAAGTATTCTTGAGCCTTAATTTCGGAGTAGAATACCTTAAACTGCCCATTCCTGACCACTTTGAGCCGACTGGGAAACATTAAGTATGCCTCACATCCTAGATTGCAAAATGGAGTTAACTCCCTCATCCTCCATCTCCTTTCCACCGTGGTGTGGCAAAAATCAGGCCTTGCGAAAAATTCTTCATCTTTATAGTGACATTTAGCCTGTGGCTTCGCTTTTGCCATTATTTCTTGTCTCAAAAGGTAGTTCCCTACATATATCAAAATTGCTCTTGGTTTGCCTGTCGTACTACCCTTACTTTGTGCAAACGGAAATCTGTGTGCCCGCTGGACTTCCGCTTCCCAATTCCACCCTGTTATCTCTGGTGGAGCTCCTCTAAGTAACTCAATTACATAAGCCCGCACATCTTGCCCTTCCTTCCCCTCTGCCACACCCAAAAGTCTTATATTGTTCCTCCGTTGTCTGTTCTCGAAATCTTCGAGTTTCCATAGTACATCTGATGTAGTCCTCTCTTGGTCCTGGTTAAACTTCTGCCATTTGCCGACTTCCTCCTCCAAATTCCCAGTTCTTTCCTCCACCTCTGTGACCCTGCCCACTAAATCTGCATATAACTTATTCATTTTCCGCAGGCACCCCTGTATCTTCTTACTTTCTTGTCTTGCTCTGCGGCTCTCAGATCTAGCCTCCCCCTGCATCTGTTTCAAAGTCGAAAACATCAAGTCGAACCCCGAGGCCTGTCCTTGGCTCTGTGATCGTTCTTGTGGTGGAATAATCCCTGCCCCCTCTTGGTATAGCTGTGAGGTCGTCGAGTAATCCCAATCGGGTCTCTTTACCGCCTCTGAATGTGGGGGGCTTATAGCCATTTTCGATCTTCTCCGCATCCTGCGCATGACACTCTTTGATTTGCGACGGGGGGAGGGTTTATGAACTGTATCCCCTTGAACCTCTGAGGTATCTGAATCTAGCCCGGAGGATGCCAAGTCACTTTCGGCATCTGTGGATATTGAAACCGTTTCAGAGCCTGTCTCTGACCCTTCCACTCCCCCTTCCTCCTCCCCCTCGCCATCATTGAGGGAAAAGAAACAGTCATCGCTAGGTGAGCCAGGAACTAAAGCAGTATCACCAGGTTGGATTTCAAACTCAGGCAAAGTCCCACTAAACTGGGCGTCCTTTAGTGGATCCAGCACCTCTCCCCCAGTAGCTTGCTCCTCTCTGTTCAGGTTATAAACCAAGACAGTGATTAAACTTTGAGTTGCTAGATCAGTCCCGCTCGCCCCGTCAATTCTCACCTGGGCGACCTCCTTAACAGTTATTGTCGAAACTGTTAATGCCATCTCCTTGTTCCCGTGCTCTGGCTGCTGTGTTGCGCTAAGTTTATGCTGCTTTTGCGTTATCTGCAATGACTGCGAGGGTTGGGTGGCTTCAATATTACATACCGGATGACTTTCATTTTGTTGCAGCGTCTGTGTTGTACTTGCCTCTTTATCCTCTGCGATCTCTATGACCGCCTCATCACTCCGTTGCTCAATGTCTGCTTCTATCCCCTGCGCTCCCGTAGCTCGAGCTACAGCGCCTCAGCGATCCGTACCGTCATCTCTTTCCTGGATGCCATCAACTGATTCTGGAGCCGGGACCAGAGACAGGAGTGGAAGCCCTGCATTGACGTTCGCATTTGCATTCGTCGAGGTCAGAGCTGAGAGAGGAGAGAACGCCTCCAGCAAGGTAGGCTGCCTCAGAGCTGCCTGCTCACAGCTCTTTGAGTTCGCATAGGTTTTTCTGCATAGGGCAGCTTTCTCCTTTTGTTTATCTTTCTTCTCCTTTTCTTTTGCTTTACCAGCACTATCGATGCCTTTAGAGACGTCAGTGTCCCTCAAAGCGTCCTTCAGTGCAGTTCTCTCCTCCAGCCTATGAGAGAATATTTTCATCCTCAGGTTGGCTGCCTGAATCACTTAGCGCTGCTTTTTCTTTATCCTCCCTTTGCTCCTTTTGTTCTTTAACATCCTTTGCGGCTTTTTGTATTTTCGGGGCCATTGCGTTCCTCAGCTTTTTAGTAATTAGCTCAAGCACCCGCAAGACGCGGGTCGGCCTCCCTTCAGCAAGAACGGTCCACCAAGCTATAGCAAGCGGTGAGCCCACAGCGGTGAGGTAAGGACTAGGCGGTGTCCAGTCAAGCTATTCAAACCCCCGGAGCATACTTTCCTACCGTTTTCACTGCCGTTTCACTTCATTCATATTTGGCTCAAATTTCACTGGTAGTCGTTATTATTTCGTTCTGTTTTCAGCCAGAAAATCCTCGGTGTGTCACAGAAAACCAAAATTCCCATGGGAGAGAAGGGAGTGCCACTTCTCCCTATGGCCTGTCAGCGGCCATCTTGCCACCGTGTCTCCTACCTATGTTAATTCTCAATGACACTCAATCCTTCTCCAGTTCTCTCTCTTTATCCCAAAGGACCTAATTAATGGTAATTTGGTGTAGATCTGCTATGCCCTATGCCAAAGTGAAAAGGAAGGAATGCACAGTATTTATCTAATACAGTGTATTCCAGTCTTTTCCTTCAGCGATGATGCACTTTTCGCGGCCTATCACCAATGCATGCACCCTTGCACTATGGTGCAAGGGTGCCTGTATATTAGGCAGATTTTTTTGTGCAGAAAACACAAAAACAATCTTCGGAGATATTTTTTTCTTTTTATGTGTGCCGCAGAATGCAGCTCGACATGGAAAAAGGATAAAACGAGTAGAAATAAAGTTCTTTTTCCTCTTTGAGCCTCCCCCGTGGAGGCGTAAGGCTTTGTGCATCCCCAGCTTTATATAGTTTTGTTCATCTGGGGAAGCGCCAAAATCCATAGATGTTACATGGAAACACCCACCACTACACCCACAGAATGCCTCCCTAACACACAGTAAGGCAATGCAGAAATGTGTGCTGACTTGCCGTACTCGATATCTATGAGGCCTATCAAAGACATGCAAAGTGGCTTTGCGTGACCTTATAAATATGATTTTGTGATACGCACTGCCAGGGCATCACAAAAAGCCCACACAAGGGGCTCAATAATATGCCTCAAAGTGACTGAAAGCAATTGGATTAGAAACACTCTGTAGAGTAAAAAGTCTAAAAAAAATATAATAAATGATTACATCATACATCTCTTTAAATTACCATTCAATAGAGCAGTTTGAATTAGTAATAATACGTCTGAAAAACTGTGCTGCTTCACTATTGTAATATGAAGAATTATTTTAATTAAACGGTCACAGGTGAGTATTATCCCTCCCTTCTGCTGCTAATAACAATAGTTACGTTTTTACACTGACGGTCATTAAGGTTATCGTCACAGAAGGAGAATGAAGATGGCCTCTCTGTGTTAATTATGTATTCAATTTGCCTGGCTATTAATTTTGCATTTCTACGATCTGTGATTGACTTGAGGCAAGTTCTACAACATTATGTTGGATTTAATCGCATGTCTATGTTCTTACTATTTTTTACTTTGTGTTTCTTATAACACCTTCCTATTTGCTGAATGAAGTAGAAAATTAATTTTTCGTCTTCTAATATTAAAGGAAAAAAAAACATAATAGCACTTAGACGTGCTGCTTTTCCAAGAACTGGTGTATCTTTAAAGAGTGCCTATTTTGTGCAATGTATGTACGTATGCAGAATTTATATAGCACAAAAATGAGTGAAAGTCATTGGTGTACAAGATACAGGATATAGACAATGCGTATTTAGAGGGCTTGCTGATTTGTATCCCCAAAATTGATCAATACAGTATCATGATGTAGTGTTATTCAAAGAGGCGTGTCTTCAGCGCATTCCTACATTGGAGCAGGATTGTAGCACTCTTGATGGAGGGGGGATGTTATTGCAGATCCAGTGTGCATAAATGGAGAATGACTGTTATCTTTTTTTTTGCACTTCCTTGTCTCCAGTCTGATGGTTTTCTGGCAGTTGTTTTGTGTGAACATGGCACCTATATAGCCAGGGGTGCAGCACGTAAGGAATTTGCAGATGATGCTGCTGGTTTGAAAAATAAAGCGGACTGGCAAGGGAAGCCAGTGTGATTTCAATAGGGTAGGAGTGATGTGGCCCTACTTCTTCATGGCCCTGGTGAGGTATGCTGCTGAATTTAAGATGCTGTTAAGAGGGCCAGTGCGGAGTCTGGCAGATCATGCAAGAGTGTTTAGTCTATATGCCACCAAGTGTCCTTTTTTTTACTCTTATCCATGCTATTCATTCTTACATGGCCCATGCTGTCAGATTTACATACCGGTCACATATTCACTCGATTCACTCAGTCTCTGATCTAATGTGATGTCCTCTCATATCTCAACGCATGCTTGTAGAACTTCCACTTTTGAACCAATTTTGGTTCTCCCTTGGTTGCTTGTATTAGCAGCTTTACCCTGTGTTTGCTTTGCACTGCCACACATAATACATTTGTTTTTGTGACATGATAATATTATAGAAATACGCTGTGCATATTATTTGGAATTCAGGGATTCAGTCTGAACATTTCGTACATGGTCGAACAACATGGTGTACTGCTTTCTTGTGCCCTGTTGGCAACATCGCCTAATTTCTATTGCAGAGGCGGCCAGCGAAGTGGGCCTCAAGGGTTGATGCCATAAAGGATGCCAGAGCACTACAAGGAACCGGTTTTCGCCACCAGGGAATTCCCCGAAGATGAGGGGGCGCTCCCCGCGCAGCAAACTCGTGCCAGAAAGGCGCTGGGTCACCTGGCCCATGGGTGGGCCAGGTGATGTTTTGAAAACCCCCAATCAGGGTGCACCACCAAGATCAGTGGGATGATTGGGAGGAGAGATGTAATGCGCTGCTCCCCACACTACACTCATTACTGCATCGTGGAGCTAGGGAGCAGCACCAGAGGTTTTGTGAGTCCCACCCACCCATACCTACGCAGTAGCAGTGTCACAGTGCTGGCAGGTAAGAACGGTACATTTAGTTGGTTATGGAGGCACACTGACAGGGCGGTGTGTAGAAGGAGGACCGCTCACTTGGGGCTGCATTACGACAGGGTGAGTAGGCCTCACAAAAGGGGGTAGCAAATGGATACGGTGCTCGCAGCCCAGACCCCGCCAGACGGCAGGGCACAAAAGAGACTAGCGGTGTAGCAAGTTGGGACCTAACTCCGAGGGGAGGTTTTTCGAGAGGTTGGGCGAAATCTGCAATGGCAAGGAAAGAGCATTGCTGAGGCCCTTCCAATCTTAAGAAGGAGAGAGGTTCCTCTTACTGGATCGTCGCCAGCAGCAGTGTTCCTCCCTGAGCCGGTTCCAGTTACAAATTCGCATTTCCCCAAGAATGGTTACACTCCCGTACTTGCGGCATCCCAGCGGTATCCCTGCAGCAGCTGCTGTTTTTGCAATTGGGTTCGGGGGACAATCACTGAGGAGTCAGCAATGTCTGTAGAGCCTGTGGAGTCATCGTAGAGTGCACCTGCTGCAACAACACTGTTCTCTGATCTGCAAGAAGAGTGCCCCCTCTGGCAGGAATGAGGTAGGAGTCCTCTGGGGAAGCAGCCTTGCTATGGGTGCTCTTCAGGCACCTACAAGGATTATCAGATGCAGGGTCTTGCTGCCCCAAGGAGCAACTTCTGACACAACAAAATAGCATACCGGAAAAGTTGGCACCTGGAAGCTGGGCACAGAAGTGCAAGGGTCTATCCTGAGCATAGCTGCATGTACACAGAAGCCAGTGAAGCGGCTCTTTACTCCGGGAAACGGGCTGTCTCAATTTTAATTATTTCTGCCTCGCTGTAGTAAAGTTTGCCCGATTTCAAGCTTCAGGCCCCATATTAATTTGCTCCGGCACAAGGCAGTGTACCATACAATTTTAAACAAGTCCCTTTGGGGATCACATTGAAAACAGGGACATTTCAATTATTTCAGCCAAGGGTTCGCCCACGCTGTTGGCAAGTGAGACAAAAACATAGCGCCTCATTAGGATGACGGGCGGGCACCCTATCAAAAAACGGGACCGCCCGCCTTAATGGCGGGGGTACCGGGGGTGCCATTAGGATGTTCCCGCCACAGTGGCGGGCACATCCTGTATTCTCAGCATTGTGGCGGGCGGTGCTCTCTGCACCGCCCGCCACAATGCTGACAATACATCACAGCATTTTCATTTCCAAAGCGGCAGGCACCGCGCGGTGCCTGCCGCTTTGGAAATGAAAATGAAGGGGGGTACCATTGCTGCCACGGAAAGGCATTGCACTCATTGCACTCTTGCCATTGTAATATGGCTGGCGGTGTCTCATAGACACCGCCACCATATTCACCATTTTCCGCAAGGCGACCGGGGCGGAAAAGTGGTGGGTGGTGTTTTCTTCCGCCGTGGCTCCCCCCGCCATACTAATATGGCGGGGGGAATTCAGGGAAGGATGTCGGGCGGATTGCCCCCGCCAGGCTGGCGGTGGCTACCGCCAGCCTGGCGGGGGCAATGCACCCGACATCCTAATGGGCCCCTTAATGTGTGGCTAGCTCACTTGGGGTTTTGCGGGCAAATCCATTTTATCCCTGGGCACTGAGGACACGGGTGCAACATTTGGGGGAGTGCTATCACTGCTAGGTGCATATTAAGGTGACAGCACCCCACCACCCAGCTTTAAGGAGTACAGTAGTCAGGACAAGAGCACCAAGCAGGATGGCAGACTGCAATGGAGAGGACTAGCCAGCGGAGCTGGGCGATCTGTTGCTGCAGATCAGGGCAGCGTCAGATGCACATGGTACTAGCTGGCTGCAGGCGCACAGGAAGGAGGAAGTTGGGAGAGACGCTCGAAAGCAACCAGTGGAAGTAAACTGCCGGCCAGAGCCCAGGAAGTGGCAGAGGGCACCATTGAAGATGCCAAGGCAGCCAACAACCAAGGGAGAGTCCAGGAAGGACGACCTGCTGCCTGCAACCATCACGGCGGCGGCAGGAACAAGCGGGAACACCAACACTACGAATTGTGAGCCTGTTGGCACAATAGTGCTGGAATGCTTGAAATCATTTGCACCTCTACTACTAAAGGGCTGGGGCTTATAGGGCTTAGGGGTGGCAGGCACCTCACCTCAGGGGGGGGGGGTAGCTGGGCTACTATGACACCTAATAGACCCAGGCAGCTCACAGCAGGAATGCCTTGAGGGGCAGTCGGCGGGGCCAACTGATCCCCGCACCCAGGCGCAGGAGACGGGGGGAGGGTGTCCGCCATAGAGGCATGGGGTAGTGCAAACCAAGATAGAGCTTGGCAACCCCCAGATGCATACACTATGCCATCACCACTGACCACGAAGGCCACCAGTTTAGCGAGCCTCATACCATTAGCAATTAAGGAGTAGATATGGAGAAAAGAATTTAAAGATATTTTCTCATTGTTAGAAATACAATTGGCTGGGCTAGATCTAACAATGTGCAATAAGAAGGATGAGGATCGGAGAGATAGGAGAAAAGTAGAGGAAAGAAAGGAACTTTGATAATTAGCTGGATGCCTTCAGAATAATGACCTGCATTATTGTCGAGAAATTCCCTCAGAAGGCAGCAGACCTCTGGCTCTACAAGGCTAATATTCACGGGGCACACATGCAGTTTCCAGGGGATGCATGTTTAGAATATGATAAAGGCTTTAGGCTTAAAAATTCAGACAAACACTGAGATGGAATGGAATGAGGAGGATGTGTCGGGTTTAATACATAAAATGATGGTGGCAAAAGAGGTCAATTCATGGGCGGGAAGAGCGAGAAGCCATTTTGGGGTTCTTTTTAGAAAGGCAAAAGCAGGTCATTCCACAGGCCCAAAACATACAACAATTGGAAGGCCCCACACACCAGTGGACAGTCTCCCCATTGCTGGAAATTTGAGGCCAATGAGTCCACATGGGGGGACTCTTGTAAGTTCCAACACATATGCTCTACATGTGGGAGAGTGCACCCAGCAGCGGGATGCAGGCGCAAGAAGGAGCAGCAAGGGGACAAGAAAGAGAAGAAGAAGCACTAGCACAGGCACACGGAGTGCAGGGGAACTAGAGGACTTGAGAAGTTACCAGCTAGCTGTGTCCCCCATTAACAAACACCTGCTCAGGTGGCTGGCTAACAAGTACCATATCAAAGATTGTGCAAGGATGTTAGCGAAAGGTTTTGAGGAAGATTTTGTCATAGGGCAAAACCAACAATTCAAAATCAGCGTGCAGCACCCAGACATAGTAAGGCAGAGAATAGACAAAGCCAAATCCCTAGGTAGTATTGAGGGTCCCCTGTCTTCTCCGGCAACAAAGGGATTTGAAATCTCCCCATTGGAGGTGGTTCCCAAGAAGGAAGCAGGTCAGTTCAGACTCATTCACCACCTTTCCTTACATTAAGGAGAGTCGGTTAATGATGGCATTAGTCCCGAGGTATGTCCAGTGGTCTATGCAACAGTGGACAATGCCATTGATCTAGTCAGGGCTGTGGGCAAGGGCACCCCCATGGCGAAAGCAGACCTTGAATGCGCATTCCGCCTACTCCCTGTTCTCCCAGTTAGCTTCTACCTGTTGGGTTTCCAGTGGGAGGGGGCAACGTACTTTGACAAAGCAATGCCAATGGTTTGTTCAGTGTCCTGCGCATATTTTGAGCAGTTTGGTACCTTTTTAGAATGGGCATTGCATGACCGGTACCCAGCAGGGGGCAAGCTGAACTACCTCGATGACTTCTTGTTCATAGGTCCTGCCAGGTCGGCGGAGTGTGGCAAGACCCTGCCAGCATTCCAAGAACTAGCAGGAAGCCTCCACATGGCTCATATTTTTAGGGATTGAGCTGGACTCAGTTGCAGGAACGTCCAGTCTCCCAGAGACTAAAGTAAAGGAATTCAGAGAAGACATAAGAAACCTCTGAGTTAGGGAGACGGCAACACTCCACAAGTTACAGCAGCTTGTTGGAAAGCTCAACTTTGCAGCCAGGATCATCCCTGCTGCCAGGGTCTTTGCCAGACGCCTAACTCAGTGAACTGCCGGGCATGCGCACCAACACCACTATGTCAGGTTGGGGGCAGGGGTCAAGCACGACCTCATCATGTGGGACACAATCCTTGCTGAGTTCAATGGCCTGTTAATTTGGAAAGAGGGCTGGGTGATGGCCAGGCAGATCGCTCTGTTCACAGATGCTTTAGGTAGCATAGGCTTCAGGGCCATACTAGGTAACAAGTGGTGCACAGGACAATGGCCAGACAGCTAGCATAAACAGGGTATCACCAGCAACCTCACATTCCTAAAGTTGTTCTCTATTGTAGTGGCCCTGGCGGTCTGGAGGCAAACATTTAGGGACATGAAGCTGACGCTATGGTCCACTAATAAAGGAGTGGTGCAGGCGATCAAAGAGGCATAGCCAGGTATCCTGACACATTGAGGCTAATGCGTCGCTTTGTTCAATTACAGTTGGAGGGGAACATAGGGCTGAAGGCACGCCATGTACCTGGTGTGGAGGACGTGGTTGCGGACACACTTTCCCGCGCACAGATGAGCAGATTCGGGGAACTAGCACCAAAGGCGGAGAGATGCATGACCCCCTTGCCAGAGGATTTACGGTCTCTGGGGGGTCGGACTTGTCGATCCTAGGGAACCAGGCTCTTACCCCGGATGTGGCCAAGGACTACAAGAAATACTCAGAGACAAAGGGGGGTAAAATGATTCATTCAGTGGGCATTTACAAACAAAAGGTCTAGGTCCTGGGCCCAGCAGTAGCACACTTTTCCAAGTTAATTACGGGACAGCATCCCACTGCCTCCTACCACATCAAAGCAGCCATGAAGGGTTGGAAGTGCTCGGAAGAGGTAAAAGTAAACAACTGGAGGCCCATAGACTTCAACAGACTGCCTTTACTCATAGATGCCCTGGGGAAAATAGCAAAGGATGCTTATGAACTGAACCTGTTCAAGGCAGCCTTTGTGACTGCATTCTTTGCGGCATTTATGGTTGTGACCCCAACTAGGAAAGGCCCCGCAGGGCATTGCCGACAAGCAGCCAATGTCAGGCCCGGAGTGTCAGAGGTAGAACTGCTGCTGAGAATGTTGAAAACTGACCAGGCAGGCAAAGGGACAGTAGTAAAGCTGGAATGGATCAGGGATTTTAAATACTGTGCAGTATTCTGCTAACCTATGTGGCCTCACCCGGGGATGAGATTGGACCAACTTCCAGTGGTGCTCGCAAAGTTACAGAAGACTCAGCCTGTCACCCAGACTGTTGATTATTCAGCTGGGTGGGAACGACTTAGCCCGGCGGGGCAGCAAAGAGCTACTCCGCACCTTCCAGTCAGAAGTGGTGTGGTGCTTCAGGAGCACCACCATCATATGGTCGGAACTGGTTAGCAGACTGGTCTGGCGAGGGGCAAAGTCACATAAGGTGGTGGAAAACTCAAAAAGGAAACTGAATACCGCTATAAGCAAACTCTGCAAGACCAATGGCTTGGAGAGCATCAGGCATGACCTTGTCCACTCAGGCAGCCCAGAGCTCTGTGGTCTGGACAGGGTTCACCTGTCAGAGGAAGGGATGTCTTCTTCCACCGCAAGATCGCTGACATCCATGACAGCTTCAACACCACGACCGCCCCAACTACGCCAGACTCCACCTCCCCTGTGAACACCACCAGCGCCAACCGCCTCTCCTCCTGGTCCAACATCAACGACAACGAGACACACCAGGTCATGAACTCCATCCACTCAGGATCTCCGTCTGACCCGTGCCCACACCACGTATTCAACAAAGCAGATGCAGCCATCGCACCCCAACTATGGAAGGTCATCAACATCTCCTTCAAAACAGTACCTCAAGAAGCCCAAAGTGAACCCCAAGACCTCAAGAACTTCCGGCCCCTCTCCTCTGCTCCCGTTCCCGGCCAAGGTCATCGAGAAAATCGTCAACAAGCAACTGGCCCACCACCTGGAAGACAACAACATCTTGTACCTGTCCCAGTCCGGATTCAGATGAAACCACAGCATTGAGACAGCCCTCATCGCTGCCACAGATGACAACAGGCGCCAACTAGACAACGGCGAAACATCAGCCTTCATTCTCCTGAACCTGTCAGCCGCCTTCGACACGGTCTGCCATCGCACTTCAAAGACACGCCTCCTGGAAGCTGGAATTCAAGAGAAGGCTCTTTACTGGACCACGTCCTTCCTCTCCAGCAGAACCCAGAACGTACGCCTCCCACCCTTCCAATCCGAAGCAACCAACATCATCTGCGGCGTCCCCCAGGGCTCATCCCTCAGCCCAACGCTGTTCAATGTCTACGTGGCCCCCCTCGCACAAGTGGCTCGCCATCACGACCTCAACATCATCTCCTACACTGATGACACTCAACCCATCCTCTCCCTCACCAAGGACCCACACACTGCCAAAACCAACCTCCACGATGGTATGAAGGCCGTCGCCGACTGGATGAGGAGCAGCCGTCTGAAGCTGAACTCGGACAAGATGGAGGTCCTCATCCTCGGACACACCCCCTCATCCTGGGACGACTCCTGGTGGCCGACCACACTGGGAACAGCACCAACACCCACCGACCATGCACGCAATCTAGGATTCATCCTCGACTCCTCACTCTCCATGTCTAAGCAGGTCAACGCTGTCTCCTTCTCCTGCTACAACACACTCCGCATGCTCCACAGGATCTACAAGTGGATCCCGACCAAAACAAGAAGAACGGTGACACAGGCCCTCGTCAGCAGCAGACTGGACTACGGCAACGCACGCTACGCAGGAATCCCAGCCATACACATACGATGACTACAACGCATCCAAAACGCCACATCACCCCCCACCTGAGAGACCTACACTGGCTCCCCATGGACAAGAGGATCACTTCCAAGCTCCTCCCCCCACACACACTAAGCACTCCAGAATGCCAGACCAGCCTACCTGAACAGCAGACTCAGCTTCCACACCACCACCTGCCATCTCCGCTCCGCCAGCCTAGCCCTCGCCACTGTCCTCCGCATCCAACGAACGACCTCCAGCAGCAGAGCCTTCTCCTACTTCACCGCCAAGACCTGGAACACCCTTCCTACCAACATACGGCAGACCCAAGACCTACTAGCCTTTAGAAGACTCCTAAATGACCTGGGTCTTCGAGCAGTAGCAGCACCCCCCTCTCCCCTCAGCGCCTTGGGACCCTCACGGGTAAGTAGCGTGCTTTACAAGTACTCTGATTGATTGATTGATTGATTGTATTCTAGAACAATCTGTGAAGTGCAATGGTTTTATTTGTCTGCCCCTAACACAAAGATGAGGATAAATGACAGACAGCACAGGGGGGAGCGGCAGAAAGACGTGAGCCTCCCTGGCGGTGTGGTGGATAAGAAGGGTACATTTGGTTGGTTATAGAGGCACACCAAAAGGGCAGTGTGTGGAAGGAGGGCAGATCATTTGGGGATGCCTTACAGTAGGCCTGATAAAAGGGGGTAGCAAACGGAGAGGGCGCTCTAAGCCCAGACCCCAACACACGGCAGGGCACCAAAGAGACTAGCTTGGTAGCGAGTTGGGGCCTAACTCCGGGGAGAGGCCACCCTTCACATGCAAACGGGTGTGGAAACCAACAGAACAATATACTAACTGTGAGGGTGAATTACGACTATGATATGCAAATGACCTATGATAATCAAGTTATTTATGACCCACCATTGATTTATGGCTGATGATTTATTATGATCATACAGAATGATTTATGACAGCAAATTGGTGACTGCTTGTGACATAATGATTTATGATACACCAATGATTTATGAACTCCTATTTATAATGAGCAACACATGATGTATGACACACAATTTTATGATGGTTCACGAGGATGACGTATGAATCTGGCCATAAAAATGTGTCCAGGGAAGCACAAAATGTGTAAGTATGTTAAGGTAATAAAACTGTGGCCAACAATGACCGCAAAACTACAATGATTGTTGGCTGTCCTTGGCAATACATATATGTAAGATTTACATGACATCCTTGAATGTGCACAGTGCGTGTGTTATCACAGACCCTGCCCCCAAAGCGGGCCTCTTTAGAGCCAGCGCCATAACATATGCCAGCGCCCTGCAAGGAACTGGTTTTCAACACTGAGAAGCGCCCAAAAGCAGACAGGGCGCTTCCCATGTGGCAAACGCATGCCAGAAAGGCACTGGATCACCTGGCCAATGGGGGGGGGGCTGGTGATATTTTGAAACCCCCCCAATCAGGGTGTACCCCCAAGATCAGCGGGATGATTGGGAGGGGAGATATAAGGCGCCGCTTCCCACACTACAGTTCACTACTGCATCGTGGAGCAAGGGAGTGGCACCAGAGGATTTGCAAGACGCTCCCACCACCCGCACCCATGCAGCAGCGGTGTCACAGTGCTGGCGGATAAGAAGAGTACATTTAGTTGGTTATGGATGCGCACTGACATGTCGGTGTGCAGAAAGAGGGCAGCTACTTGGGGATGCCTTACAGCAGGGTGAGTAGGCCTGACAAGAGGGGGTAGCAAACGGAGATGGTGCTCGCAGCCCAGACCCTGCCAGACAGCAGGGCACAAAATAGACTAGCAAGGTAGCGAGTTGGGGCCTAACTCTGGGGAGAGGTTACCCACCACAGGAAAAGGGGCATGAAAGTCAACAGACTAATCTGTGAACTGTCAGGGTGATCTACGATTCTATAATATGAAAATGAGCTATGACTAGCAAGTGATTTATGACCAACAAATGATTTATGGCTGATGATTTATTACGATCATGCAGAATGGTTTATGACAACTAATTGGTGACCACTTTCGACATAATGATTTATGATACACCAATGACTTATGATGTGTGGTTTATGATGAACAACAAATGATGTATGACACCCAATTTTATGATGGTTCACGAGGAAGATTTAAGACCCTGGCCATAAAAATGTGTCCAGGAGGAGCACAAAATGTGTAGGTATGTAAAGGTAATAAAAGTGCGGCCAACAACAATCAACAATCAAACTACAACAAGTCTTAGCTGTCCTTGGCAATACATATATGTAAGATTTGCATGCCATCCTTGACTGGGCACAGTGCCGGTGTTACAGACACAGAACAGTAGCACAGCTGCAATTTCCTAATTCAAAAGCTCTTATCATATAAACTGTGTCTCAACCCCTTGGAGAGCAGAGGGGCGAATTTCAGCGGCGATCCCAGTCTTGGAACTGTGGCAGCAGCCTTGTGCAAACTGAGTTTACACCTACGATGCAGACCACCTAACTTCACATACCAGGAATGGGCTTTTGCACTAATTTCAGAGATCACAAATATATCCCTGTACTCAAACAATTCAGTTGTAAACTTTATTTAGCATTAAAAATGCATAAAAGTACATTAAATTCATTTCCTAAACATACTTTTAGCTGCAGTGCTACCTATCCACAGAAAGTTTACATAAAACAATACATTAGTTTGAAAATAACATGCAATAGTATGGTAGAACCGGCACTGCATCAAACGATCAATGTTATATCGAGAATTTCATTTTACGACAATTATTTAAAATCAGACTATGCTAAAACACTTTAAAATTGCTATACCAAGATACAAAGCCTATGTAATCTGAGATGTCTTGATGGAAATAATAAATATTTAACACTGTAACATGAATTCTCCTTAACTTCAACTGTCAATAATCACATACCATTTTTAGAATGCTCAATATACATAAGCAAGGGGCATATTAGTAAGACCCTCGTTCAAATTATCGCTTTGTAAGCCAAAAAAAGCATAGATAAAGCTCTTGTAAATATGTCCCTTAGTCCCTACATTCTGACGTCCAGTTCTCCCAAGGCAGAGTTCTGTTTCCAAACAGAATCCCTGCAACATGCTTCCTGAAGTTCCAATGTTCCATAGGCCTGTCTTTGCTGCAACAAGAAAGGTATCCCATTGGTGTCTTTCATCTGCTATCCCTTGGCACACAGCAGCTCTCCTTGTTTTGCTTCTAATAAGGCAGGTTTCCAAATCATAATCTGTGTACTGCCTGTAGGTATGAAGTACTCTAGGAGGAAATATTCTGCTTCCAACAATATCAGAGAATAGAGTCCAATATAGCTGCTTCTCCCGTGTCTACAATAGGAGGGGGTGTATCATATATGGTATCATTATTTGGTCACTCTACTCCCATGGATGAAAATGGGCTCAAATGTATCAATCAGCCTGTTGTGGTAAATAAATAATTAATTACCGGTACTATTTTTCTATGCATTAACTGAAACAGATAGCTCAATAAATAAGAGGCAGGATCCGTGGTATCTGAGTTGAATAGGCTTTAATCAGATGGCTCGAGCCAATGGACCATCGGGTTCCATCACCTGCAAAGGTTCAGGAAGGGACAGACACAAGGAAAGGGGAATGGCAGCTGCAGCATCTCATTAACATCATACAGTATATATAGTAAAACAGTACAATTGCATTGCATACAGTAGGCGTAACAAGTGACAAACGAAAGATAAGGACACATGAGCGTGAAAAGAAGGCGTGCACAGAGCGTGCACGAAGACATGTGATGTAAACGTCACAGAAGTGTCATAAATGGGTGGATACATGGAGGGGGCTACCTGGGCAGCTGTAACCTTTAACCTACTGGTGCGCGCAAACGGGCCATGACGTGTAACTGGGGAGAGCTGGGGGCTCTGACTTCTGGCACTAGAAGAGGAGACTAAAGTCTGGGATGTCAGGATGACATGTACCTATAGCATATCTGATATCTCGTGTTTGGAGAACATGTTGCTTGATTCTAGAAGTCATCAGGGCAAAGGCTACTTGTCACTAAGGCTGGTGCATGCATATATTTCTTAGTGTATTGCGTGCGCTATGAATCTTCTATGGATACTAATTCAGTAATTCTCTTGCATGGAGACAGGAAGACTAGACTATAGATGAAGATGTTTATACGGTTCGTTAGCTTAGGAATGTGAAGCCGGGGAGCTGAACTGATAACTAGGGCATAACATATTCTTGGCAGACAGGCAGGCAGGCCAGGACGGGCACCGTGCTGCTTGGCAGGAAGTAAGTGAAGGGTCAGGGATGCGGGAGGGGCTGCATCGCTCCTCGGAGTGGTTTCAGGAGACTTGAGACTCGAATCTGGTGTCCGGGCCCTTTGAGGCCTAGAAACGGGGACAACTCGATGATTTAACGTGCACAATGTAAAACGTTGGCAACATAGGCCTAATACTTGTTGCTTTCAGGGAGACTGGATAACTGGCATACTAACGTTGGACACAACTATAATTGGGTCTTTATTCGGTCAAGGGGGTAAATATGCATAGCGATCATGCACATATAGCATATAATGGGGAACACGTAGGGACACATGACAGGGCAAAATTCAATTTTCCTCATTCCCTCCTTGTTCCCTACTTGTTCCTTCAGGAAACATCAATATTCATGATACCATCTATCTGTTCATACAGCATCATTTGCTCGTCTCGAATCTTCTTGGAATGGGACTTAGGACTTGGAATACAAGAGGTAGCACACAAGCCGCAAATCGCAGGGCCACATTGTAAACATAGACAACAACTGAATATGATCATTACTACTATTCTTAGGAATGATAGTACTTTCCATCCCCAAGCAGATATTATACTCCAGAGCCAACCGGACCATGTCCAGGTGCCTGGATTCTGGTGCAACTGATGGGCTATTTTGTGAAGTCTGGTTATAGCTGAATAAACAGACGGTGCGTTATTAGGAATGAAAATGCAACAACTAGATCCGATGACTCTACAAGCTCCGCCCCTATCGGCCAGTATGACGTCAAGAACAAGGCGGTTCAGAAGAACGACAAATCTCATAGCAGATTGCTCTTCTGTTAAGTTACCTAGAGCGGAAGTAGTCTCATTCACTACTGCTTCAAGGGTTCTGGTTAACCTACGTATTAGCTTACTATTCTGGATAGGTCCTATGAAGAAAAAGAAACCTTTATTGAAGTCTGTATACTGTTCTAAGGCAGTTTCAGTTTGATCGACAATTGGGGACTCGATCTCCCTTCTATGTCTGATGTGTACTAGATGTGTATTTCTGTGATAATCGGATGGGGCTAGAAAAACTGGTGGCAGTAGGAAGGCAATGTAACATGTTCCATCCCAATCTAGGGGCAGACGTACATATGCGGTCTGACCACATACAAAATACGAATGACGTGAGGCTTTGAAATTAGATTTCCCACTGTCACTGTACTTGACCACAGTAGTACAATCACTATGTCCTAGATGTACTGAACCATTCTTTCTAACACATAATTCGCCTTTTACTGGTAAAACTGTAATAGCAGGCAAGTCTGGAGTAGTCTCGGACTGAACATTCAAAACCATGAAATTCGAGGAATAATTACCTAGATCATATACTTCATTTTCTAGATCTAACCCTGTTCTATGGGAAAGACCTTCCTTGTCTGGGAAACATGTCTTATTCAAAAGGGACTTATCGTCTGAGGATGATGTTATCGTAAACCATGCTCCACACGAACCATTGTGTGAAAACGGATAGGGAAAGAGTGGCAGAACTCCCTTTTGTGTCTGGAAAGGGGGGAGTCGACCACACACCCAACAATTAGTGGCATTGCTAGTCTGGTGTGAATAGTGTAACATTCGGATAAAAGTATTGTTGCGCATGGCAAGTCGATAGGATAACTCGTGAGGAGGTAGTTCACTAAAAGTGTGCTCTACTGTATTATTAGAGGAAAGATGTACATGTGAATCAAGAGGAGGAAAAAATACATGTAAAACGTAACTTATACATGTGATCGTAAGACTCAGAAATAACATAAACAATAACGTAATAATACATCTGCTTCGCAGATTTTTACAATAACGTATTTTCTTGGAGTTTCGTCTAACTCTCTCACTATGGGGGTCTATCTCATACATGTCAGGAACCTGTCTAACCGCTTCACCCGAGAGGGACTTAAACAATTAAACTGTCTGACTTGCTAGACCTTAACTTGATTTTATACTCCTGCTGCGGAGTTTTCTCTAACAGAAGTTTAGAGTCAGTATCGGGGCAGTCCTTGAAAAAAGTCTTTGGACGGAGTCCATGAAAACGCTTGATGTGGCTGGAGTGAAGCCACCCTTTTCTTCCTTCTAGCTTTACGGCGGTCCTTGTGGTCATCAGAACAAGTTTTGGCTCTTTCCAGCGGGGCTCCAGCGGACTTGAACGATCGAAATTCCTCACTAGAACGAGGTCGCCTGGAATGACCTCGTGCGGTTTCACTTGGGTGTTGTCTGGAAAAGCAGCCGCGACCTGTGAACGACAAGAGAGTAGTGCAGACATCAAGGAAGCTAGGTAATCTGTCAGCATATTACTGTCAACATCAGTAATTTTACGTGGCATAGGTGTACCCCACATGTTCGGGGGACGACCGAATACAACTTCGAAAGGTGACAGACCTGAACGGGAGTGAGCGACCATTCTCATGTAAAAAAGGGCGACTGGCAGGGCTACCATCCAATCTACGCCTTTCTCTGCGCAAACGTTTGCAATGCGGATTTTCAGAGTCTGATTATGTCTCTCGACGAGGCCAGCTGCCTCGGGATGTCGTACGCAGTGGAACTTCCACTGGTACCCTAACAGAAGAGATACTTGTTTCATGAGTTCGGATGAGAATGGCTGGCCGTTGCCTGAATACACGACCCTGGGCAAACCATAGCGTGGGAAAAACTCACGAACCAACTGCCTGGCAGTGGTCGCGGCAGTGTAATCTGGAACTGGATATGCTTCTGTCCATCTGGACAGAGCGCATACAACTACGAGGACATACTTGAAACCTCAACATCGATCCATCTGAATATAATCCATCTGGAGGACTTCAAAAGGGTGGTCAGGAGGATGGAATCCACCTTGTTCCACCGGAACACCTTTACCTGGATTGAACTGACAACAGATCATGCAGGTACGCCCTTTCTGCTTGGCTGCTGCTCGTAAATGCTTGTTAAACCAAAGGTTCTGGATGCTGTCTAACATGGCTTTTTCTCCTAAGTGTGCTGGACTGTGTGCTGTATTAATAATGACTTGAACCATAGAGTCGGGGAGAAACCATGTGGCTTTTCCCTTCGTCAACCATCCCTGATCTGTCTGGACCCCTCCTTGTTCAGACCATTTCTTGATTTCGTCTGGGGTAGCATGTGACTGTATGTCTAGTACGTCTTGTGTAGGGTCCTTAACTGTCATACAAGTCGTCTGGACTGGAACGTCTGTCTTTGTCTTGTCAGCTGGAATGACTGGAGTCTGAGCTGTAAGCTTGGCTGTTCGATCTGCTAGATCGTTACCTTGGGAAATGGTGTCAGTGGCTTTCGTATGTGCTTTGCACTTCATAATGGCAATGGCTTTCGGTAAATGTATTGCTTCTAACAGAGCTTGAATGAGGGGGCCATGCTGAATCTTGGCTCCATGAGAGGTCATGAAACCTCTTTCTTGCCAGAGTACTCCAAAGTCGTGAACGACTCCGAATGCATAACATGAATCTGTATATATGTTTACTTTCAGGTTCTTGGCTTTTATGCAGGCTTGGGTCAGAGCAATGAGCTCTGCTGCTTGAGCAGACAGGGTGTCAATACGATGTGTTTCTATAACTTCGGTTCCAGTAGTCACTGCATACGCGGCTACTAGTTCTCCTGTACTTGTTCTCATACATGAACCATCCACATAAAGTGTCAGGTCAGGATCAGGTAATGCAATGTCCGTCAAGTCTTGTCTTGGCTTTGTCATGGTGTTGATAACTTCCACACAGTCATGTGTGGCAGGATTTGATGTATTCGAGGGTAACAGTGTAGCAGGATTTAAAATGTTGCAGCGTCTGATGTCTATATGTGGCTGAAACAGTGTCAGTTCATATCCTGTTAAACGTGCAATTGTCAAGTGCTGAGTCTGTGTTCGGTTTAAAAGAACTTCCACGGAGTGTGGAACTTGTACTGTCAGGGAGTGTCCTAACACTATGGAATCACTTTGTCTGATAGCTAGAGCTGTGGCTGCAACTGACTTGAGGCACGCAGGCAAAGCCTGGGCTACTGGATCTAAGGTGCTAGAAAAATAAGCACAAGGCTTGTGTTGTCCTGCTTGATCTTGCGTGAGAACAGATAATGCTGTACCATCACGTTCAGTAACAAAAAGTGTAAAAGGCTTACTGTGGTTTGGTGTCGCTAACACAGGCGCATTACATAAAGCTTTCTTTAACTCATTGAAAACAAGTGTATGTTCCTGGGTCCAAGGGAGGACAGTCGATGTGGCTGCCTCCTGTGTTGTTAACTGTATCAGTGGTTTAGCTAGATATGCGTACTGAGGAATCCATTGTCTGCAGTAAGAAGTGAGGCCGATGAAAGCTCGTACCTCCTTCTGTGTCTTGGGCTGTGGAAGATGTGCTATTAACTGGATACGGTCTGGTGTCAACTGTCTACCCCTCTTGGACAGTAAGTGTCCAAGGTATACCACTTGCTGGACACAGAATTGCAGTTTGGAAGGGGACACCTTGTGCCCCATGTCTGCCAGGAAATACAAGACTGTCAGTGACGCACGTTCGCAGTCACGTTCTGTACGGGCTGTGAGCAATAGATCATCGACATACTGGAGCAGGGCAGTGTCAGTTGGCATGTGAATACTGTCTAGTTGTCGTTTAAGTGCTTGACTGTAAATGCTAGGACTTTCTGTGAAACCTTGAGGTGCTCGTGTAAATTTATAGCTTCTTCCGTTTAAACAGAATCCGAAAAGGAACTGGCTGTCTGGATGAATGGGGACACTAAAGAATGCGTTCTTGAGATCAATAACAGTAAAGAACGCAGCTTCAGAATCAATGGCAGTCAATAGGGAAGAGATATCTGGAACCACTGGGTACTGGGGTATGATACATTTATTAAGTTCTCGAAGGTCAATCACTAATCGATAAACTGGAGGTGCATTTGGATCAGTACGTTTAAGAATCGGAATGATAGGAGAATTACATACATTGGAGTCAGTTTCTACAACTACTCCTTGAGCGATGAGTTCGTCAATTATTTTCGATAAGGCTGCTACAGCCTCAGGGGGTAACTTGTACTGTCGGATTCGTGGTAATACAACACCTTGTTTCAGAGTAGTGAAGTAGTGTGGCTCACTGGTTAGAGGCGGCAGACCCGAGAGCAGAGGATGGCCCGGGACCAGGGTTCGATTCCCGGTGCGGCAGGTTTCTGGACCAGGGTCAGCGGACTCGATAATTCTCTCGCCTCGGTGCCCACTCTGATCAGCGATCACACTCGGCAACTCTGGGCATTAGCTTGCCTCATCTTCACTAACGGCCCCACCAGACCGCCAGGGATGCCTGGTCTCACCCTGGAGATACCCATTAAGGGACCATCTCTCAGGGAAGCCAGGAAGGGTTTCGCAGCGGTCGAAGCGCCTTGGGACCCTACGGGTAAGTAGTGCGCTATATAAATGCCTATACATTTACATTTACATACAGAGTGACACGATATGGTGTAATATGCATACAACCTACATCAGTTGGACCTTGCGCCCATAAATGCTGTGGTACATTCAATAATCTTGGATCAAAATCACGTAACACATAATGACCTTTAAAATCTCGTAAAAACAATCTCACTCCTTCCGGAGAGCAGCATATTACCGCTCCTAATTCTTTCAATGTTTTAATACCCAGTAAATTTTCAGGACAGGATTTCGTAAGCAACAAATCTGTAGTTCGGGACAATGGACCAAGTTCTAGGGAAACTGGTTTCGATATTTCATTAACAATAGGCTTTCCTGAAAATCCCAGGGAAACATTTCTTGAGCCTGAGAGTGGAGCCCCTGGAACCTCGTCATGACTGATGGTAGTCCTACTTGCCCCTGTATCAATCAGAAACTTTCTGTCTTTCCCTAATACTTGACTGTGTGACCCTCTTGATCTACAGGAATCTCGATGAGAGGCAAGCCAACTTCCCTCTCTAGGCTATTTCATGAATACTGCTGATATTCTGGATAATCTGACTGTGCGTACTGGTACATCTGTTGTGTAACGTGTTGTGTGGCAGCTATAGGCTGCGGTACTGTAACTGTCTGTGTGCGTTCTGCGGTGGTTGTGTATTTTGCGGAACATGTTCTTGTCTAGGAGGACGCGGTCTCTCTTTCGTCTTACCTGTAGCTATGTTGTGTTTCAGAACTGCACATTCGTTTATGTAATGACCTGGCTGTTTACAGTAATTGCATGTCCCTTTAACGGGAGCTGCAGAATGACTAGTTTGACTCGTACCCCTCTTCTGACTATCTGATGGAACAGACTGTGCAACTAGTACTTTCATTTTCGTGTCTTTCATACGTCTTCTTTCGTGTTCTTGCTCTTCCCTGATTCTGTTCTGGTGATACTGTAACATCTGGAGCATTTGGGACGGGGTATTAGCTTGCCATGTACTCTCGACTTTCAATACTCGATTTTTAACTTGTGGTAAAGAATTCTCAACTAATTTGGTAACAAAAAGATGTGGATACGATTCACTACTTGTTTTCAAACCGCTATTAATAATGAAACATTTCTCAAATCTGGAATAAAAATCACTAGTGTCTTCGTCCTGTTTCTGTTTACAGGCTGAGATGGCGTCCCAGTCTTCCTTTTTTCATGGCTAGTAATCTTGGCAAGACTTGTATTAACAGTTCGGGCAATTCTTTAGCTTTATCCCCAAGACCAGTACCTGGGACTCGTGTGTTATCTTCGGTTTCTAACGCGGTCCTATCTATCTTTTTCTCTCCCACCTCCCATTCTTTTTCTTTAAGTTTTTAATATATGCCCGCAGGCAACAGGACCTTTAACATTTTGATGATATCAGGATACGTGTATTCTCCCATACGGAGCATGTCTTTTAATTCACGGTGGAACCCTGCTGGATCTTTATCGTGACAGGGCACTAACTTTTTCATTTCTAGTAGCTCTATTTTCGTTATAGGGGTGTAAACAAATACTCGTTCGAGGTCACCTCCCGTTCCCTTAACAGGATGCACTTCTCGCAACGGATTCTGTCTATCTATGTAGAATGGGGGTGAAACAGGAACAAAATGCGGAGTCAGGAACGTTCTGTATTTGTGGCGCTGTTCTAGAATGACGTTAATTAAATCGGTACCTAGACCTCTCCATCTGTTTAGGAGTAACTCGTTCAGTACATTATATAAGGGACTTGGATCAGAATGCTGACTCTCGTACAGTGTAATGAGGTGCTGGATCATGTACATACCCACCAGTCGCTGCTCGCCTGGGGGAAGCTTCAGAAACATTTGAGCCACTACTTCGTCTGAATACGTGGTAGAATCACTAGTCCATCGAACTGCTGATCGGGCGAGTTCTTGTTCATGCATGGTACTAAATTTACTGTAACCAGTTCGTAATTTCAGAACTTTATCGGTAGCCTGAAATGATTGTTCAAGAGAACACTGTTCTGGTACGGGAGGAGGAAAAGCTTTCTTGTAATCTAGGCGTGTGTGTCTATCAGAAGGTCTCGTCCTACCTACATACGCTATTCTAGTGGGATTCTCGTTGTCTACCTCTTCGTCTGAAGAGTCATTCTCTTTCTCGGCTACTCTCCTTGCTTCCTCCTTTTGGTGTATACTTATAATTTCTTTACGAATCTTCCTGTACATAGTTTCTATACTATTTTGTGTTCTGTGTTTTCCTTCTGCTATATTGTCACTCCATCTGGTCAGGACTCTCATCTCTTCTGGATTTTTATCAGGATGATCCTGTTCTCTTATTAAACAATTTATTAAAAATTGCAAAATCATGCCTTGAATCTCGACTTTTCTGTGTACCATAGCTTCGTGAATACTTTCTGGTTTCTCCCCTGTTCGGATGAGATGATATATTCTGTCTAGATGTTCTTTCATATTTGATATGGTAACCAAGAAGCTTGCAACTCGTCGTAAGCGTATGGAATATATTATCATACTATCTTCACCTGGTACTGGATCATATCTACAATCAGATCCGCACTCATTGAAATACTTTCTGAGGGCTTCGTACGTAGTCACATTCGGGGTACGTTGTAACGCTGCATCTCTCAGCGTCAGTCGCTTTGTTTGAGGCGGGGAGATAGGAGTACCTCCCCCTGCTCCTCCTGAACTGGAATCGTCAATTAATACTGAATGTGCGGCTACTGGTAACGTGACTGGCAAAGTAGGGGTACGTAATGTGGGTTGGTCCTGGGATACTGGCACATTAACAGGACCAACGACTGGAGGCACAGTAATTACATTATTAACAGGAGGTGGAAGTTGAACTGGCGGAGGATTCGTATTAGCATATTCTGGGACAGTGTCGTCCAAATAGGAAGAAAGGAAAATTTCAGCCGCGGTCGGTTTATGACGTAGCTTAATCGGGACCAAGGGTGGCGGTAAATTACAGGATGTTTCCGGGGTCGCTTTAGGCAAACCCTCGGCGAGAAGAGGATACATACCTTTAATAAGAGCATTCCTCTGTCTGTCTGACTGTTCTGCTCTAACTCGTTCACCTTCTTCTAGTAATTCCCTTTCTTGGGCTTTTTCAGAGGATTCCCTACTTAATTCAACTTTTCTGAATTCTTTCTCTGTTCTTTTATGCGATTCTTTACGCCATAATTCTATGGCGTCTTTCTGGGATTGTCTGGCTTTCTTTTTCCATATTGCTTCTTCTACTCTCATGATGCACTCGGCATCCCATGTTCCTGAAACAGGCCATCTATATTTCTCTTCAAGATGTTTGGTGTAGTCCACCCATAAATCTAGATACAGTATGGCATCTAAGCCATGCTTATGATACATGAAATGTCCAGGACTGTCCCTGGGAGGGACAGGAACTGATTCTTCGAGTAACCCTTTTCTGGTTTTTATCTGACGTAACTTCGAAAACAGCGGCATATTTGAACCGTACTTGAACTTGAACACAATACACAATGAACACAGTGATGAAATAGCAAAACAATCACTCATACCACGACATCAAAAAACACATTAATAACAGTTCCAACAGATACTACCTAATACATTGAAAGCATAATACTTGAATTTCTCGAGAAACGGACTTACTAGAATTTCTGGATGCACTGCTAAAACAGTACAGAACATACCGGTCTCCTAAAGAGACACGTCATACCGTATCCACCTAGGTGAACACGTCGGACCGGATCTGTGTACCCAAACCCGTCGGACCGGGCACAAACTAATGAACCTGTCTAGATACTTTCCAGCAACGGTACTCACCGGGAAGCAAACTGAAGGCCTCGGACTGGACTGGACTGCTACGACGTCTGGTTACTGCTACGCACTACGCATGCGCCTCGGGCTTCGGAAACAGGTGGGCCTCCGGATACCTCGGACCTTGCTCTCTGGGCTTGGGCTCTGGTCGGGACGATCCGCCTTCCTCACCGCCTCGTCTGGATGCCGGACCGCAGTCTCCGTCTCCTCCGTGGGCCTGAGGGAGACTTGAAGCAGAAATATCTGCAGGTGCACAGTAGGGGTCCGTCACGGCTGTAGAAGGGTCAGGGGGCCTGCGTTACATCGCCGGCGCGTGGGGAAGGGGCTCGTCCCTGTTCGGGCGCCATTTTGTGGTAAATAAATAATTAATTACCGGTACTATTTTTCTATGCATTAACTGAAACAGATAGCTCAATAAATAAGAGGCAGGATCCGTGGTATCTGAGTCGAATAGGCTTTAATCAGATGGCTCGAGCCAATGGACCATCGGGTTCCATCACCTGCAAAGGTTCAGGAAGGGACAGACACAAGGAAAGGGGAATGGCAGCTGCAGCATCTCATTAACATCATACAGTATATATAGTAAAACAGTACAATTGCATTGCATACAGTAGGCGTAACAAGTGACAAACGAAAGATAAGGACACATGAGCGTGAAAAGAAGGCGTGCACAGAGCGTGCACGAAGACATGCGATGTAAACGTCACAGAAGTGTCATAAATGGGTGGATACATGGAGGGGGCTACCTGGGCAGCTGGAACCTTTAACCTACTGGTGCGCGCAAACGGGCCATGACGTGTAACTGGGGAGAGCTGGGGGCTCTGACTTCTGGCACTAGAAGAGGAGACTAAAGTCTGGGATGTCAGGACGACATGTACCTATAGCATATCTGATATCTCGTGTTTGGAGAACATGTTGCTTGATTCTAGAAGTCATCAGGGCAAAGGCTACTTGTCACTAAGGCTAGTGCATGCATATATTTCTTAGTGTATTGCGTGTGCTATGAATCTTCTATGGATACTAATTCAGTAATTCTCTTGCATGGAGACAGGAAGACTAGACTATAGATGAAGATGTTTATACGGTTCGTTAGCTTAGGAATGTGAAGCCGGGGAGCTGAACTGATAACTAGGGCATAACATATTCTTGGCAGACAGGCAGGCAGGCCAGGCCGGGCACCGTGCTGCTTGGCAGGAAGTAAGTGAAGGGTCAGGGATGCGGGAGGGGCTGCATCGCTCCTCGGAGTGGTTTCAGGAGACTTGAGACTCGAATCTGGTGTCCGGGCCCTTTGAGGCCTAGAAACGGGGACAACTCGATGATTTAACGTGCACAATGTAAAACGTTGGCAACATAGGCCTAATACTTGTTGCTTTCAGGGAGACTGGATAACTGGCATACTAACGTTGGACACAACTATAATTGGGTCTTTATTCGGTCAAGGGGGTAAATATGCATAGCGATCATGCACATATAGCATATAATGGGGAACACGTAGGGACACATGACAGGGCAAAATTCAATTTTCCTCATTGTAATACTTCATTGAGTACGGCAGACTCCATTACAGGAACAACTGTGTCTACCTTCAAAGTTAAAATGGCCCATCTGTTTGCTCTCTTTCCATCATCTTCTCATTTGTTTATAATATTTGTTTCCTGCAGTTTGTTTCCCAAAATGAGTGTACTTGGGTACAATGTGTAGTTCGATACAACTATCCTATGTAGTAATTGCTTTCTGCAAGTACTTGATTACAATGATTTAACACTCTTGTTCCAGTCATCGTTCTTTTGCTCACCACGCCACCCTGGCTTGACAGTTTGAGGTAGACTGTTCCCATGAGGAACAGGGTCAACAATTATTTACATATGCTGGGTCCAAACAGTGGGGGCATGGTGAGCGGACGAACGATGGATTAAACCCAGATCATTGTGACTGGGGGTGCATTGCTCAGCATTCTGTCCATCAATTGTTCCTTTAACTTTCTAAAAGTTACATTTTCAGAATTGTGATTTAGAATCCTACATTACTATTAAAGAGGATTTTAAATTGCAATTAATTTTAGTATAAACAGCATATCTCTACCAGCTCCCAATTCAAAAAACTACTTATTAAATGTAGTAAGATTACCCAGTATTAGTCAAAATGAAAGATAGGCCTTACAACAGTGAAAAACTACTTTCGTTTTTTTTCACAACCAGAACATGTAAATTAAATCACACATGTCCAACATTTAAAATGCAATGCCCCATGCCCTATGAGTGTTTAAGGCCTACCTTAGGGGTGACATATAGGTTTTAAAAAAGAAGTGAAACGGTATCTTAAAACTGCATTGTGGCTGTAGTGGCAGGCTTAAGATATGTTTAAAAGGCTACTTTAGTGGGTGGTATAAAGAGTGCTGCAGTAGTAGCCTTTAAATTCCAGACTCTGGGTACATGTAGTTCCAATTATTACAGACTTTCAAGTCAATTAAATCAGGTGTAGACAAATGCTGCCATGTTTTAAGGAGAGAACACCAACAGTTTGGCACTGGTTAGCAGTGGCACAGTGTCAGAACTGGAATTCCCGGTTGGCTGAGGTATGCACCCATATCAGGAAGGAACAACCACTCTAGTCAGGGTAAGCTAGAAACTCACTAAAAGGCAACCTGTGCTCACCCTCTGACACAGAGTAGTAAGGATTATCTAAAGTGGCAATGTGTAAAGTATTTGTGCAACAAACACACACAGTAACACAATGCATACACCATAAAAAGACTCCACATAGGTCTAGACACATAGAAAATATTTATCCTTGAAAAATGAGACCAAAACATCAAAAACCCCAATCTGTTGAGGTCAGGATATGAACTTGTAAAAATTAAATGCAAAAATAGTGCTTAGAAGTCACAAGAGGTCAAAAGGTTGCTTGAGGTCACAAGGGACCAATGCAAATCCAAAGTTCAAGCCGACCGGGATGGAGGGCAGGCTGGCTTCAGGACCCATGCAGGGTCTGCTGAGAAAGTACCTTGGATGGAGCAATGTGTCAATTCTACGGGCTCGATGCATTGATCTTTTTCATGCAGTTGGGTTGCTGGGTCGTCTTTGAGCATCACCAAAGTGAAGGCAATGATCGTCATCGAGTCACACAGATCGTCATCGTCAGGTAGTGCAGGCTGTAGAACCGCTATTGTCAAACAACCTCTGACTAGGTGTTAATGGGCGATGCGTCAATTCCAATTGTCGCAGTGGTTTACGATGCGTCTGGTTTGAAGAAGAAAACCTGCAGAACCCACTTCTGAGGCCCAGAATTTGGAGAGGCATGAGTAGAACTCACAGAAGTTGGAGTCCAGCGCCAGCAGAATTGCAGAAATTCTTTTGCATCCTTGAGACTTCACAGAACAAGAAAAAACCCAGCAAGCACTTGGGGATCACTTGGAGGCAAGGCATGTGTAAAGTATTTGTGCAACACACACTGACAGTAACACTATCAATACACCACAAAAAGATTCCTCACAGGTTTAGAAAAAATAGATTATTATATTCTGAACAGCACAAGAATGAAACAACAAAAATCCAATGTATAGAAGTGGAAATATTGAATTTTAAAGGAATAAATACAGTAAAGCGCTTCGAAGTAAGTAGAGCTAAAATTGTTACTGAACAGGGGATAAGTCAACATTTGGGCCAACTGCGATGGAGCACCACATAGGTCCTGGTGAACAAAGTACTTTTCTGGTCGCAAACAATGAGATATATTGATGTCGAATCCCGCAGGCTCAGAATGCATCTATCTTCTCCACACAGTAAAGGCGATACTTCACCTCTGAAGACGGGTGCCGGAGTCGAGCGATGCGCCAGATTGTGCCACACAGTTGAGGGAATGCTTCAATTTCACAAAGCTGCCGCAGCAGGGATTTGCTGTTTGATTCGCTGGATCCCATGTAATATGCTGATTTAACTCCCGCCACCGGGTCGATGCACTGGTTCTGCTACATGCAAACAGGAGAAGCAAAATTCATTTTGCAAGTATCTGGACCACTTCCAGTGAGCCCAGTACAGGAGCAGGGGTAGAGATTTTGACATCCTTGAGTGTCAAGCAACAGGAGGCAACCAAACAAGCCTTTGGAAATCACTCGGAGTGAATGCTGAGTCAGCTCTCCTTAGGCAGAGTCAGGGAGCAGCAGGCAGCAGGGCAACAAACAGAAATTAGTCCTTCCAGATCTTCAGTCAAGCTGTTTCCTTTAAGCAGCACAACAGTCCTTCTGACAGAGATTCCGTTCAAGATCCAGAAGTGTCTGATTTTAAGGGGCCAGAAACCCAGTGCTTATACCTAAAAGTGTTTTTAATGAAGTAGCTCTCTGAAGTGCACCTCAATCCCTTTCAATCCAGTCTTGTCGGCCAGGCTATCTGTGGGGGTATATCAGTATTTTGTGTGTGTACAGGACACTACCTATTGAAGTCCAAGCGCCAGCCACTTCCATTCCTCCATTTCCTGGAAGACCCATCTGAATGCAGATGAATGCCAATGAGTGCTCAGAAATTCAGAATGCAGATAAAACTCACTTTCCTCCGTTTGTGGTTGTCTAGAGGGAATGCACAAAGAGTAGCTGCCAACCAACCCAGAAATGTTTGCAGGGAAATGTCCACCTTATAAAAGTGGCATTCCTAAAATAGTAATGTTAAATCCAACTTCACCAGTGAGAAGGATTTATAATTACCAATTCAAAGATATGAAAATTGAAAAAGTTACACCTCTATGGTCATGAATTCCATTTTAAAAGTGTATTAAGGACCTCGTGATGATCGCCTATGAGAGAAGTGGGCCTCAAAAGAGTAAAAAACGTAATAGGCTGTTTGTCACTATCATGACATGCAAACGTTAATGTAAAAAAAAATTAAATATCCTACCATTTATTTATATAGCTCCCTACCCTTAGGTTTTCTTTGGGCCTACCTTAGTGGTGACTTACATGCCGTAAAAGGAGGTTTTAGATTGAAGAGGTAAACTGCACACATAGGTCCTACAGTGGCAAGCCTGAGACAAGCCACTGGGTGGCACATTGAGTGTTGCAGGCCCACTAGTAGCATTTAATTTACAGGCCCTGGGTATGTTATACCACTTTACAAGGGACTTACTAGTAAATCAAATATGCAATCGGGTATACACTAATGTCACATGTTTAGGGGAGAAGCACATTCAATTTAGCACTGGTTAGCAGTGGGAAAATGCTCAGACTCCTATCGCCAACATAAAAAAAATCAGCAAAAACAGGAGGTAAAAGGCAAAGCATTTGGGGTGACCCTTCACAGAGGGTAATTTTCCAACAGTCACACTCAAGAGTTGCCTGCGCCCTATCCCTGGGTAGGTGGCAAGCCCCACAACAATGATCACCAGTAGTTTTCATCTATACTGCTCTTCTTCAATGCCCTCCCATAAGAAGTGAACTGTTTATCTATGTCATCCCCCACCACAACTCTAGACACTTTACCCTTACGCAGATGGGGTGATTGTATCCCCCCTTAGACATCTCATCTCTGCTGTCACCATCTTATTTGGGCAATGCCAGTGCCATCTTGACCTGCCACTCCTATAAGGCCAGTTCCTTCTCCTCCAGTGCTAAACTATTTCCCTCCAGGAAAATTTAAGTCAAATTAGCCTTACCCTACTCCATCATCACTTTTCATGGAAACTCCAACTGGTAGTTTGTCAGCTACCAGGGTTCACCCCTAAGAAGGTGCATTGGAGAGTCCATCTTGCAATACGTTATCCTCCTCCTCCTCCTGCGGTGTCTGTAGCTGACAGACCTCTTACGAGGCACTGAATGCTTTGTGAAAATCCACCTTGGACTCATGGGTCAACTTCAGCCCTCTATGTTTGCACAGGATCCACAGCTTTCCAATACTAAGGATCTCTATGATAGCCAGTCCTATGTTCATGCTCCCAAAATATGTACAGTGCAAAAATTTAAATCAAAAATGTATTTGGATAAAATACAAAAAGTGACCAATGGAGACCTTATTCCAATAAAAATAAAAAATCAACATTTGCTGTCAGTTTATATATATATTTGTAGCGTTTTAAAACTGAGTAGCAACTGCTAGACACACATTCTGGCTCCTACCACTGAATACCAATGTAAGAAAATGGCTTATTAACTGGGGAGGATGTGTGTTCTACCCAAGGAATAAATCACAAAATCCTATCAGGTCTAATAAGGTGTTTCTGTTATGTTGTCCGTTATGTTGTCCGTCTTCTGTACGATGATTTTAAGGTCCAGCTCCAGACAGCTCCCTCTCAGTTTGCAGTTATAGCACTGAGAATTAGAGTAGCCAGGCGAGGGGAAGGGTTTGGGATGAGAACAGTGTGTGAGGAGAGCTGAAAGTAAAATTTGAATAGCATACAAGAACCATACCATCAACATAAAATAGACTGTTTTTCTACAATCATAATTTTCTTCTTATATTCTTGTGTTTTAGTTGTAATGCATGCTGTTGAATCTGATATGATGAGTACTCATATCTAGGAAAACGTCACAGGCGTTATCAATCATGCACTAGCCACACTTTCATTATTCATACAGTTATAGACACCGTTAATAAGCTGACACTTGCTAACCTTGGATGTTTTTAGCTTCTGCTATAATGTTTCTTCTAGAATCTTGCCACAGAAATACCAATAAAGTGTTAAAAAAGGGGGTGGTGATGGCTGAAGACGGCTGAAATGCCAGAAACCGGTCCTCGGATGCTTGTTTCCGGTCCAGGGAAGGCATGGCTTGGCAGTTCGGGCTGGATGAGGAGGTGCACCCGCCTTGCCTCGTAACACACAGCGTTGCCATCTTAAGTAACCTGTTCATTCTCCTCCCGGTTCATATATCATTTTGTAACCATCGAGACTCATCAGGTCTCGCGGAGCTTTTTGTTCACATATTTCTTGGAAACTCCGGACACAGGATTCCATATTACACACTAAACCGATGTGGTTACGCCCTTCACCCATGAGGCCCTGAAGATTCGCAGTCTGTTTCCCTGCGATGAAACACGTGTTGGCCCATATATAGGAACAATAAACAGAACTATCACACCAACAACGGAACTTATTGATACCTCTATTTTGTCAAACCTGTTCGCCAAATGTTTAAATGTTTAATGATTTGGTGGTGCTCTAATGTTTTTCTATTGACAGTACTGATACTCTTAACACTAAAAAATTACATATCTATATTGTATAGCGCAGGGGCATTGCTGTTGACTAGGTGTGAGTGTTTGATTGATTCAGATGCTCCGTCCATCACCACCCCCTTTTGTACCACAGAAATAATAATAAGCAAGAGCCTGACCCAACGTAACCACAAACTACTAGCAGATGAAAATGAATTGACCTTGAGGCTCAATTAATTTAGTATGTCTCTGTTACAGGGTATACCGCCCAGAGCACGGCCTGCTCCGGAATTGAAATGAGTGGAAGACTCGTAGAATCCTCTGAATGTTCCAGACTGCAGGAAAGAACTGGAAATTCAGTTGGAACCGGCCTGGTTGGGAAATCTCTGTTATAGTATTGTGCAAATCAGTTGGATTGGTCACGAAACACAAATCACACGAAAGGTTTTAATGATCGATATCATTTAGTACAATTAGGGGCCCGATGTAGGTAGGCCGTTACCGATCGGTAACGGCCGAAAATACCGATTTAGGGCCCTTACCGATCGGTATACTGGCATCGAGATGTAGGGCTAAAAAAAAAGTACAAATCGGAGCGAAAACCGAATCGGAATGATTACCGAATGTAAAAGAATCCGATACGTACATACCGAAAATCGGATACAGTACGATTCGGTAACACACCGAATCGGATGCAAACACCGAATCGGAGCATGTACCGAATCGGTGGTGACACCGAATCGGACATAAGCCGATTCGGTGCATGTACCGAATCGGTAGTGACACCGAATCGGACATAAGCCGATTCGGTGCATGTACCGAATCGGTAGTGACACCGAATCGGACATAAGCCGATTCGGTGCATGTACCGATTCGATATTGACACCGATTCGGACATAAGCCGATTCGGTCCATGTACCGATTCGGTAGAGACACCGAATCGGACAGAAGGCAAATCGGAGAACCTACCAATTCGGTAGAATCACCGATCGGGAAAATCCCCGCTTCGGACAGATGGGGAGATGTAGGGAGGCACATAAACACCGATTTTGGCTCAAAATCGGTAGAATCCACTCGGCAATTACCATGGATTACGATCAGGTGGTAACCAACTCCAACCCATAAAAACAGCCCCAAAATGCATTGCAACTTGCAGGATGGCAGCTTTTTATGTCATAGCGAGGCGGCTACGGCTACAGCAGCAAGGAGAGAGGGAATGGCAAAGAGAGGAGCAGGTATACAGACAGCGTATCACCCTGGTCATGCTGACAGATGCAGAGATCCTACAGCGGTACAGGCTGGACTCAGAGACCATCACAGACCTCATTAGGGACCTCCAACCCCTGTTGCAGCACCCCACCCCAAGGGCACACGCAATCCCTGTGCAGGTGCAGGTGCTATGCTGCCTACACCTGCTGGCGTCTGGCAGCTATCAAAATGTAGTCGCTGTGGCAGGAGGGGTGACCCAGAGCAGCCTGTCAAGGTTCTTCCACAAGTTCCTTGATGCCATGATCCAGAGGATGGCCCACTACATTTCCTTCCCTGCAACCCAGGCAGAACTGGTACAGACCAAAGCAGACTTCTACCAGATGGCAAGATTCCCCCACATCATTGGCTGCATAGACGGCACACACATTCCGATTTGCCCACCATCTGACACAGAATACATCTACCGCAATCGGAAGTCCACTCACACCATCAACGTACAGGTGATCTGCAATGCGAAATGCACCATCACAGACCTGGTAGCAAAATTTCCGGGTAGTACCCACGACTCCTACATTTTCCAACAGAGCGGCATCTATGCACGGCTGATGGCTGGGGAATTTGGAGAAGGATACCTCCTAGGTGAGACACATCATCAGCCCCCCATAACCAAAAACAGCAAAGTGAAATACATGTATGCATGTAAGTAATTTTACCCCTTTTCCTTCTAGGCGACAGTGCATATGCCCTCCGCTCTTTCATTCTCACCCCCTACCTCAACCCCTCTACACCCAGCCAAAGGAGGTATAACCGTGCCCACAAAAGCACCAGGAATGTTGTGGAAAGGACATTCGGCATCTGGAAAAGCAGGTTTAGATGCCTGCACAAGAGTGGAGGTGCAAGGCAGTATACCCCCATCACCTGTTGCAAAATCATAGCTGTCTGTGCAATGTTACACAACCTTGCGGTGAAGAAGGGCACTGAGGTGGAGTTGAGTGATTACGAGGACCATGATGACGACGAAGCTGTGCCACTAACACAGCCAGCTGGGGTGTGTACGCCAAGTGATGGCAGATATAGACGTGAGGAGATAACAGCAAACTATTTCTGAGTGAGTACAAATGCACAGACAGGTGAATGGTTGTGTTGAATAAGCAATTTTTTATACTGTTGCTACACAGTTACTGCACTGATGTGCAACAAAAAAAAGGTGTAATAGCAATGAAAACAAAAGTCTAGGGTCCAGGTTGCCTCACCCGCCCTTGCTAGGCTATTTCTTTGAGCGCTTTGCAGCCCCACTGTGGTGTCCCTCACCCCCTTCAGAATGACCAGCGGCATCTGCGGAGCGCCTGGTGCTCCTGCGTGGCTCTGACGCAGCGCTGGCCGGGCTGCTGCGGCTGCTGCTGTCCCCAGCATCCCCCAGGTCCAGGGTAGGATTTGCGGCAGTGTTAGAGATGATCAAGGCCTCCATTGCTGTCGTGATGCGGGCCATTCCCCTTGTCAACTCTGCGGTATTTTGTGCTAGACTAGACTCCATGTTGGCACCGCGCTGACAGAGTTGTGCCGTTGCTGCAGCAAGGCGGCTTAAGGAGCGGTTCTGCACCCGGGCATCCCGCCTGCGCACCACCTCTTGCTCCTCCAGTCTGCCACATAACTGTGTGATGGCAGTGGTTAGCCTGGCTAAACCTGCTACTGCCTCCTTGTTGGAATCCACAAAGGCCTGAAATCCTTTCACCATTTCCCCCATCTGCAGGTTGTGCTGCAGGAGCTGGCGTTGGCATGCCATGATGGATTTCGCCTGCTGCCTTTGGATCTTCACCATATTGCCTTCGAGGCCCCGGAACACACTGGCCTCCCGTGCTGGGTCTGCAGTGGTGGGAATGGCACGGCGCCGGGTACTGCTGCTGCCCGCCTGCTGCGTGGGCTGGGGTGCCACTGGTGGGGGTGTGGTGCTGGCCGGGGCCTGAGCCCCTGCTCCCAGGACAGGGTGTACTGGAGCCACAGTGGCAGGAGCTGGTGTAGGTGGAAAGAGCTCCCTTGTCGGGGAGTTCTCTGGGGAGAACTGCAAGGAGGGTGTGCTTTGCATTTGTGGGGAGTGAAGTGCATCAAAGTCAATTTCCAGGTCTCCCTCAATACCCAGCCCTATGGTGTTTTCCTCCTCCTCCTCGGCAGCCTGACTCGTGCTCGGCCCTGCGAGTGCAGTGGTAGATGGTGTTGCTGCCTCCTTTGGCAGTGTTTGTCCGCCTGATGGTGCCCCTAGGTACAAAGAAGCATTTGTAAATAGAGTGCCGATGTATTACAGTCAGTACAATTAAAGCATTCCACATGTCCTAGCATCTCCGTAGAATGTGTTCCACTGTTTCATGTCTTGTGATTCTGCACTGCCATATTTTGATACCTACTGCTGACTGGATGTACCATGATGCTTGTCTCTTGTATGTTGGTTACAGTACTGTGCTGGGGTTTGGCTATGCATTGTGTCTAATGGGGAGGTGTCTGGTAGGGTGTGTCCTGATGCGCATGCCTCTTACCTGTAGCTGTAGCTCTGGCTGAGCTGTCCAGGGTCCCAATTCCGGTCACGCTCTCCCTCTCAATGGTGCTGGAGACCAGTTCCTCCAGCTCGGTGAGGGGTGGCGCCGGGTTCCTGCCACCACCAGTGACTCCAGCCTGCTTCTGGATCTCTGCCATCTTCCGTTTGGTCAGGCTGCGGATGTCGTAGAAGCGCTTCTTCAGCTCATCCAGGGACCTGGGGGTGACACCCACAGCGTTGACCTTCTGGCCGATTTCGCTCCAGAGCCTCCTCTTGGTGCTTTCTGGCACATTGAGGGACAGCTTTCCGAATAGCTGCCGGTGCACCCTCACCACCTCCTCAACCAACACCTGCAGCTCGGTGCTGCTGAACTTAGGCTTCCTCTTCTGGCTGGACTTCTGGCTCTCACTCTGGTTTGCCATCTTGCTCTGAACAGTTCACTACCTCCTACTCCCACTGCTGCTAACTGTGACTGCTCAGCTCAGGCTGGCTCTCCAGAAAGTTCTTAATTGGCTGCACCTGCCAGGGTTGCCACTCCCTGTTTGGGTGGGGGAGGGGGAGCCACCTCATTGGCTGAAGCGGCTTTTACCGAATCGGCTATCTCCGAATCGGATATTACCGATTCGGTGAAATCCGAATCGGTATCATCCGAATCGGCGATAGCCGATTCGGTTTCTTCAATGCATTCCTATGGGCTTTTTGGCCATGGGTGTGTTTTCATACCTCCGATTCGGTAATTGCCGAATCTGATTTTTCCGACTCGGCTATTTCCGATTCGGTGGTAGCCGATTCGGCTAGTTCCGATTCGGTGGTAGGCGATTCGGCTAGTTCCGATTCGGTGGTAGGCGATTCGGTACTTTCCGATTCGGTCCATGCAGATTCGGTACGTACCGATTCACATTACCGATGCCGACCGATTCCCTATTATTTCGCTGTTTGTTTCCTACATCTCGTTTTCCGATTTCAGAATACCGATTCGGCCCGCCTCGGTATTTTGGAATCGGAAATTCCCTTTTACCTACATCGGGCCCCTAGTCCCTGAATGTCATACTGACTCAGTAAATAGACATTTTCATTGATCTCCAGGGGAATTAAAAGTGAGAGTTATGGAAAATCAAGTTCAGCATTTAGGTTATACAAACCAAATATGCAGAGTCAAATCATAAGGAGTCACAAGAATGAGTCATAACTCTTTAGCTGGAGAGTTACACCTGCTCACTTTACCAGCTGGTAAAGTACAGGTGGAGTCAGTTCAGAAACTTCAGTTCAAACAGACTTAGTATAAGAACAAGAATCAGAGTTCAGTCAGACAGCATGCCAAGGCAAGGAAAATAAAAAGGATAACCAGCGCTGACTCTTCCTCCAAGGGGGCAATTATACTTTCAACAGTTCTCAGTTTACGCCCACAAAGTATCACTTCCATCATACGTTATGGTTCCCATTGGTCGTCCTCAATGTACTGCTCATGGTGTGATCAATACCCCACTAAGAAATCAGGAAGCATTAAGTAATTCCTTTTGCTAAATCATCAATTACAACAACTTTATAACTTTTGTCCTTTCCTCAGAAGTAAGAAAATTCATTTGTTCACTTTCTGTCCATTCCCAGACACTCTATCTGGGTTTGCAATTGTATTGATACATTTCTGTCGAAAGTGTTGCTAAATCAGAAATGGACTTATTGTACATAGGCATGAAAAGAAACTCTTGCAAACGTTACCATAGCTCCTGAAAGGGCTACTTCAGCTAGTTTCTGTTTTCGAAATGAGGTAAAGAAGCATTTGAGGCCTACACAAAAAAAATGGTTAAATCATTTCCACGTTATGATTAATATAAAACACATATTATGATGAATAATTCAGTTTTCTTTGTAAATTGTACTCATTACCGCTTTCCTCAAATGCTACATGTCAATATTAGGTACTACTAAAAAGAACATTTCACACATTTTATTTTTTCCAACAGATGATTATGCATCCCTTGTGTTATTTACATTTATTTTCACATATTACTAGAATAAAACAACAAATCCTATTACTGTTGAACATCTTTAAACTAAACCTTTAATTTGTTGTCAAGGGTTTCATTATGTAAGCATTCTTTTCATTTGTTACCTTAGGTAATCAGCAGTCCATTTTCTAGGTTATCTATGTTTAGATTCTTAATCATGTAATTACATTGCATAAGCAAATAACAGTTTTTTCTCTCTTTTTATTTACATCTATTCACATTTTGGGGTTTTCAGAACCCTTCTGCATTCTTTTGCAATGCAGTAAAATATCTCATGTTTCTCGTCATCATTTATTTGTCACATTACAATAAAATTAGTAACGTAAATCTGATGTAATAGTCCATCAATGGCTTAAACCAATAAGGGGGACCAAGATGTAAATTTTTAAGTTTTAAGACAATCCGCACAAAGAAAAAGTAAAGCACCTATCAGAAAACACAAGTCTGGGACCTAGGTGCAATTTCAGTCCAACTGAAATCAAGGGGCAATCCACTACAACAAACGGATCATCTCAGTAAAGGATTTTATCTTCTGACTCAGTTTTTTTAATGGTAGTTGAAATTGAAATCCTATATCGAGGTAAGTTTGATGGTTAAGTCCCTTCAAATTTCGAAGGATGAGGTTCCTTTGAACATGTCTGTTTTAGTGGGAATAGCTCCTAGCTGGAAAATTCTACTTTCTTGGCCACCAAGGTCCTCTCGTTGGGAAGATACCTTTTATGCCTTCTCCCTATCAATATTTCCGCTTTTCGACAATTTTACAGAGAATAATGTTCAATCTCATTAGAAACCAAAATGATATTGTTATTTCCTGTATTTAATTTATTTTGTGGCAAAAATATTAATCATGATCCAAGCCTGGATAAAGTTTTGATCTTAGACTCTAAATGGCTGACTGTTGAATGCTCAAAATACAACCAGGCTGAAAAAAGTGTGTGCTATCTCAGCCACGAGTGGGGTGAAGATGTGGTAAAACCAAAACAATGTTTGATTGATACAATTAGAAACTCTACAATAGCAATGAACCAGGACGAAATTAATTATTTTTTTGTTTGTTGGTCTTGCTGGGTTATATGCAATATTTATTCACAAGTCTGTTAAGAAAAGCAGGACAAAATCCATGTAGGTTTGCAAATGCTACAGAGGATGTGATCCTGGCTAACTACACCATAGGATCAATAGGATAACCTATTGATTTAAATTAGTTTTGGTGAGTAAAGCTCAGATCGGGAGAAATTCAAATTTCGCACCCATGTAAGCTCTTAAAGATGGATATTTTTTGTGCCTTAGCCTGGTCGAATTACTGCCTTCTGATGTAGTATTTTCTATGGAGCTCAAAATCCTTCAGACTCTTTGATGCAAGGTCCCACTCCAGCTCAGAATGTATTGAAAGTCCAAACCTGTTAGAGTTTATTGTGTACCTCCTCTTGGTCACTTCATAGGCTCATGCATGGATCCCCAGGAACATCACTTTTGAGCAGGAACTCACCCCATCAGAATCTTCCAGCAGAGCGGGGCTAGGCTCTTCAGGAAAAAAGCCTCCTGCAGTTTGTTGTCTCTCTGTAGCCACACAGGTGATCTGCCAACTCGTCCTTATAGTCTACTTGTTTGTCCTAGGTACAAGTAGTAGATCCAGCCTTTCTGGTTTCCCCACAGTTCTGAAAAAACAGGTGTAACACTCTACTGTTCATCCACAGATCCAGAGTGTGTTGTTTTGATCTGTGTGTGAGGGGCTACTTTTCAAGGACTTTGTAGCCAGTGGTGGTGAGTCCTGGTAACTCCCTAACTAATGAGAACAATTTTCCCTACGGCAAACGTTCTGGTTGTGGGGCTTTCTTCCTTCCTAATGAAATACCAGACTCAAATTATATGGAAGTTCTTTTATTTGGCCTTTATTCTTTATTTATATTCAAAACCATAATAAGTTCCTTGTAAGTTTAATTTGAGTTTATCTCTCTGGATGTACTTCTCCACACTTCTTTCTTCCTGGGTAACACTTTCTTCCCAACCTATCCTTCACAGGAACACTTGTTTTCCCTCCGGAGTCCTTCGGGAAAAGAACAGTAACCACAGTTAAGTGTAATAAGTTGACTGGTATTTTTTTGTTCTCTTCTATCTCTCTTCCCTATCTGATTGTTCTTATATTCCTGCTTATTCTTTTCCTACACTTTCCTCCTTTCTGTTAATTAACCCTTTCTTGGCACCTTTCAATGCCACTGTAACTGTATGATTCAAGTTAATTTGTGTCATGACAGTAGGGGGAGTGACGGAGGAAGGGGACACTGTCTAGTCTACCACATTTCCATGTCGAGGTTTTCTCAAGTGCAGCTGTATACAAGAGACCACTGTTTCCTGACTTCTTTTGGTAGCTGCTCCATGTATTAACAAACTGGGTGGGGATATTTTTGGCTTCTGTTATGCCTCTCTTTTGGAACCTGTAGAGACATAATGGGTGATAAAGGTTTTCCAACAGTTTAGTGCACTTCTTAGTTGGTAAGGTGCATGCATACAAAGACTGTTGGATATATACTCACTGTCCAATGCTGCAAATCCATGAACTTTGTTGATGGTAAAATTATTATTCTGCAAAAGAAGGAAGAGGCTATTATTTGTTGTCACTCCACAAAGAACAGTGATTGAGAGTTAAAAGACTAATATTTTTCTAAAGACTTGTTTTCAGCGTTCCTTGGGACACTCAATCATGCCTCATAAGGAATTGTTTTGCTAACATTGACGGAAAATGTAATTCTGTTTCTGATCTACCTTAAAACCTTTTACCTTTTAGCTTTAGTTATTTGGATAACTATTTGGTGCCATAGGAGTGTTCTAGTAGTAGTGATATTTTGGTCCTTTATTTACTCATCTCCTGTATTTGTTCCATTCTCTCTAAATTTTCACTGCATTCCCAGGGATTTTCAGATGCCATATTTAAAGTGGGAATGTGGGAGGTATTAGGTAAGAGCACACATTTACCAGTTATGTTCCATCTATATCCATGTTCATAATTGAAAAGGCGATGGTTCAAAATCCTTATTATATTATTGTAGATGTACCACAACCCTAGAATACTGAAAGAATCTGCAGTGCGGAGCACTGATGAAGTCACATTAAAGGGACCCAAGGACGCCATGTCTATTTTTTTTTCCACTTCGCCTTTCCCCTGGGTGCTTCTATTGCCTCAAGTTATATCATATATTGGGTGGTGGCAGGGCTTTAGTGGCAGAATCAGCTTCTGATATTCATATCTTTGTCCCACAAGATTTCATAGCCGAGGCAGAATTTGTTGTGCCTAGACTGTACATTTGTTTTGTCAATGTAAATCCTCTTTGTCGCACAATTCCACTACTAAAACAAAAAAAATATTTCTTAACATATTTTTCTCTCTTTCTTAATTTTTTTGATGTCCCTCCCACTAACAGAAACTGTAATTAGGGCAAGGCGCACTGCACAAGTTGTATGAATGTATCAGTTTTTCACGAAATAATTGATATATAGTTGTTTGAAAGTTTGAGGATTTTTAGGGTGCTCCAACAAGTGGCGTAACCGTCCCTGTACGCCGTAGATTGGTGCCTGGTTGAGTGCGTTACCATGTGTGTAGACGCATCCAGAAACAGGATTAGAAACAGAACTTTTCCGGAAAGCAACTGACCGCAATAATACTCTCCACCATACCAGTTTCCACCAGGATGCTTTGAAAAGACATTTACCATTCTGCCAAATGTTAAGAGTAAAACGAATCGTATCAAATCCAGATGTGTGCATCACCCAAATGACACAAATGGCCAAAAGGTTTCAAAGCAGAGGGTACCCACAAGCAACCCTCAATGAAGCAATCACCAAAGTATCTAACATCACACAAGAGGAAGCCCTTAGAGGATCCACCACCAAAAAAGACAAAAAAAGAACGGTATCATTATCAAGATACTCCACTGCCAGCAAAACCTTCAAAAGTATCATCTTGAAACATTGGCGCATCCTGTCGTCTGAGCCTGACTTTGGGAACCTTTTCAAAGAACCCCCAATCTTTGCTTACACAAGGACGGAAAATCTCAAAGAACTATTATCCAAACCACCGAATGAACAGGTGTCACACACTGGCACACGTCCGTGCCATAATTGCAACAGCTGCAATAACGTCATTCCTGGAAACAGTATTAACCACCCAATGAGAGGTTTCAAAATTAAACTCAATGTGGATGCCACATGCGACTCCTCCAATCTCATCTACCTTCTCAAATGCCCATGTGGCATGATCTACGTGGGAAAAACTACCAGAAAAATTAAGGTTCGCCTCAACGAACATAAATCAAATATTCGAACAAAGAATCAGAAATCCAACGTTGCAATCCATTTCAATGACTTTAACCACAACGTGGCTCAACTAAAATACATGGTACTTGAGACTATTTGCAAAAAAGAAGGTAAAGACAATAACAAAGTTCTCCTCCAACGCGAAATGGCCTGGATTTACAGGCTTCAGGCGATGAAGCCGCACGGTCTAAATGACCGTATTGAATTAAGTGCCTTTCTGTAGTACCCTGTGTGGTACCTTGTCCACACTTTGCCCCTTGGCAGCATCAGCTTGAATGTTATCACTGTTTTTGAATCATATTCCTATGTATGTTTCTTGCTAACCTTACAGCCATGTACCCATAAACATCGGTTTTCACCACACCCCACACCCCATCTGGTTGCCATTTCCCTTAAACCTTACCTTCCCATAACCATTGGCTACAACCTCCCCACTCCAATATGGCGATTTGGATGCCATTTCACCCTTAGTCCTTTCACCATGTTTAAGACCGAGCCACATGACCAGTCACATGGCTCCGTTTCACTCAGCCAGCCATAACTTTATGTTTCACTCCGCAGCAACTCCGCATCAGATTTCTGTCACCATAGTAGCTGACGGAGCATAACCTGAAGCGTTTTGCACGCGTTCGATAATCCTACAAGTAAGTCGGGGCCCCGACGGGTATCAGAATGCTGTTTCACCGTCCGGTTTGAAACGAACATTTACGATACTTCCCTTTCTTTCGCCTAGGTTTTCACCAAACAGACCAGCCACTCTGGCGTAAGTGTTTCAACACGCTCTTGCATGATTTATTTTTCACTTAGTCCACTATCCCTGTTTTCAAATACTGTCACGTCCAAAACAATCCCCATGGTTTATAAGGCATTTTTATACACGCCATCATGTGACCAGGTTAGCATGTTTACCAGTGGGTTTTACACCAATGTAATGTTTGAACATACATGTCTTTGAGTTAGTTCTACATTTTAAAGGCGTTTATCATTATGTTTTCAGCGCTCCTTGAAAAAGGGTTTTTCCGGCCCGAAATGCATTGGAGCATTTGTCCTGTGTGAAAAACAACAGTCTCGAATCAATTCAATCATATGCATTAATATGGATTAAACGAGTTCATAAAACCAAAATATGTGAACAATGATGAAAAACCTGAACCTAAAATAAAAGCAAGTTAATTTGGAAACTTAAATGAGTCTGTCGTGATTATGACGAACCAATAAGGTGTGCCCAGTCACAAGGATGCGTCTACACACATGGTAACGCACTCAACCAGCCACCTCCCACTAACAGAGCCACTTACTACAATCGTCATCCTCCACCTGTATACTCATGCACTGACCTGGGAAAGCCATGCTCCTCTGGGAGCATGACAGGACCGAGGCCCCTCTGGAATGTTTCTTCACCAGGAGGCATGAGTAAGCACCTCCTCATTTCCTGGTACTGCTTCTGTCTCTGCTCTCACTGTGGAACAAGTGTCTCCTTTTCCCCTTTCTCCTCCTCCTGTGGGTCCTCACTTTGAGGATCTTCCTCGCTCCCTGGCCAAACCACCACATTTTTGCCTTATCTCTCTTTTATGTCTTTTAGAAATGGGGGTCTCTAGTTGATATTGGTTTGTATCTTTGTCCAAATAGGGGTGCTTCCTGCTAGTCGTGGTAAGGTTGTTACACTCCTAAAATAACCCCTGCTTCCCCCCTTGGTAGCTTGGTACGAGCAATTAGGCTTATCTCAGAGGCTGTTTCTAAAGCATTTGCTCATAACCAACTTTAAGACAGTAAAAAAACACTATAAAAGGACACCACACCGGTTTTAGAAAAATACCACATATTTTTCCATGCAAAGAAGACCAAATATGACTTTAAAAGGCAGTTCCTTAAATCCCTGTTGCTTTGTCCAGGGCTACTGCGGTACTGAAAACAACATAATCCAACAGTTCAAGCTGACCATGTTAGTGTGGGCTGGTGTTATTGTCAGCAGACTCGTAAACAGTACATTTGGATCCAGTCGACCACATAGGTGCGGATCGGTCGTGGCAAACATTGCGGTTGCAATGTGAAGCGTAGTGGTGTGGCGTATGGTGCCTTCAAGTCGTGGTGCAGGCAGTGGCTCGATAACGGTCGTCCAGCGGCGTTGGTGAGACCAGGGCTGCAGTGCGGACTGAGGCGGTGCCCTTTGCGGTGCTGACAGATCACAGTGCACGTGACAGAGGTGGTTGATGGGAGCAGGCGTCAATTGGCCAACACTGCGGTGTGGGATGGGGCGGTGCATTGTGTAACCTACGAGCGGTGCCCCAAACCACGGGCAGCAGGGTGAAAAGAAGCGGTGTGGAGTGCGGTGCCCCAGGTCCCGGTGCAAGCAGTTGCTCAGTGGTGGCAGCGGTTTTCATCGACGTTGAGACCAGGGTTTCTGTGCGAATTACGGCGGTGCCCTCTAAGGTACCGATAGAACACGGAGCCTGCAGCAGTTTCAGGGACGGTGTTGGCTGCTTTCCCTCTCTGTGGCAACTGAAACCCATGGTTCCAGGGGCGGTGCCCAGAGGTAAGTGAAGACTTTACTGTACCTAAGACTTCCTGAACAGGAGGCAAGCTCTATTTCAAGCCCTTTGAGATACTCAGCAACAAGTAAGGAAAGTTCAGTCCAGTCCTTTCACTGCCTCATGCAGAAGCAGCAACTGCAGACTAACCTAACAACACAGCAATGGGACAGTACTCCTCCTAGCAATTCTTCCAGCTCTTTTTGGCAGGTTTCTTGATTCCAGTGAGTTATACAGTTCCGGGGTCTGGGCCCCAGTATTTATACTCAGTTTCTTTTTGTTCTTTTTGGGCAGAGATTGTCTGTGTTCAGCCCATACCAGTTCTGTCCTCTCGGTTAAGCTTCCCAGCAGGAGGTGGAGACAGCATTAATCAAGGGATACAGGGCCTATTTAGATGCAGGGGAAATCTCCTCCCACCAATCTAAATGCAGACCAGGCCTATTCAGGTGCTAGTTAAACTCCTCCCACTACGCTGAATGCAGCCCAAGTCTATTCAGCCCAGAGAGACTCATCCAGGAAAGGTAGTACACACCTTGACCCCCTCGGTGGCTGTCTACAATGAATGCACATCTCCAGCACCAGCCACTCCAAAACCAGAGTCAATATACAGACATGTAGAGGCACATAGAATGGCTAAGCAGAAAAATACCCACTTTCTAAAAGTGGTATTTTCAAGCACAAAATATAAAAAAATCTTTACATTCTGAGTTCAGGCATACTAATGTCAATGTTGTCTCAACTGGAAGATATACTTATAAGATGCTATAAGTAAACTCCCATTCTAGCCTTTCAATAGTTAAAAATTAAATACACTGTAATTCACTACCAGGACTTGTCACACTCATCAGTACGTGTCCTACCTTTAACATACACAACATACTGCCCATAGGGGTACCTTGGACCTACCTTAGGGGTGACTTACATGCAATAAAAGGGAACGTTAGGGCTTGTCAAGTGGGTGCACTTGCCAAGTTGTCATGGCAGTACAAACTGCGCTCAGATGCTGCAGTGGCAGGTCTCAGGTACATTTATAGGGCTACTTCTGTGGGTGGCACAATGAGTGCTGCAGGCCCACTAGCAGCATTTAATTTACAGGCCCTGGCACTCTCAGTTCAATTTATTAGGGACTTACCAGTAAATCAAACATGCCAATGATGGAAACACCAATCCATAACACAATTTACCTGGAGAGCATATGCACTTTAGCACTGAATAGCAGTGGTAAAGTGCCCAGAGTCCTAAAACCAACAAAAACTGGGTCAAAACAGGAGACCACAAAGCAAAAAGTCTGGGGGTAAACCTGCTAAAAAGCAAAGTCTAACACTGTCTTTATATGTTCTATATTCCTGGTGGATAAAAAAAGTTTGTCTTCTATGTTTTATATTGTCTGCCATGTTTGTCCTTCCTCTTTTTTAACTATGTTATTTTCTTTACTAGGTGGAAGCCGTTGGCATTCCAAAGTGGATGTACAGATAAGTCCCCCTCTCTTCCTGTTTCATCCGCCTCCTTCATACACCTTCCTACTTTTTCAGCACAATCTGTTTGTCCTACTGCAAACTATTGCACAGTGCACTATCCTCAATAAAACCCAAAATGGTACAACATTTCTGCCCTTGGAGGTGACTAGAGATACAGCCAGGGTTGAGTATAAGGAAATGAGCAGTCCCCTCCTCCTCAGCTTCATCAAATTGGTTCTGGGACCAACTCCCCCTCACACTAGGCTGGAGTCAGGCATTCTAAAGAGACCACAAGAAACAAAAGGCTTTTCTTTCTCAGGTCTACCTTTACACTTAACTATGAATAGGAGAGCCTAACCCTAATCCTGCCAAAAAAAGCCTAAGTCATTGTCTCTGCTCTGGGGGCAGTTTGGTATTTGGACAAAATATAGAATTTTTAATATCGGGAGACAGAAATATCGGCAAAAAAGACATCAGCATATTAAAGTCCACATTTGTAAAGCGCACAATCACCCGTAAGGGTCTCTAGGCGCTGGGGGCCGTCGGGAAGATTAAGCGAGCTATTGCCCAGAGTTACAGAGTGCTGGGCTAACCTGCCGCCGGAGCCGAGGATCGAACCGTGGTCCCCAGATTCCAGCGTCAGTCGCCCTGGCCGCGGCGCCACACCTCTCCCACATATTGTGCTGTTGTGATGCAGAACTATCGTTATCAAGAATATCGTTTTTTTGAGTAAGCAATATCCTTATTAAGAATATTGTTTTCAATAATTTAGTTTTTTTAAATATTTGTGGGGGATTATTTTTAAGTATTTTAGTGCATATAGTAATTTCATGTCATTGGTAGCATAATTGTTAATCATTTTTGTAATATAGTTTGTAATTTTGAGTGATTTAGATTGTTTTATTTAATTGCTAATAACAATTTATAGTGTTGTAGCAGGATGTTTGGTTTGTAGAGGGATAGGGTGGGAAGTTAATTAAGTAACAATGAATAATTAATTAATTAATTAATACATATTTTTTCAAGTTGAGTATGTGATAGATATTAAGGGGGTCATTAGGATGACGGGCGGACCTAGTCCGCCCGCCATCACATCGGGGGAAGGGACCGCCCGCCTTAAGGGCGGGGGTCCTGTGGGGGGTATTAGGATGCGCCCACCACAGTGGCGGGCACATCATGCATGTTTAACATTGTGGCGGGCGGTGCTCTGAGCACCGCCCGCCACAATGATAAAAAAGCTTGTCATGCATTTGCATACACAAAGAGGCAGGCATCGCGCGGTGCCTGCCGCATTGAGAATGCAAATGCAGGGGGGTACCACAGGTACCCCCCATGTGCACCCCCCACCTCGCCTTCACCATGGTGGCCCGCAGGGGGCCCCCAAAGTGAAGACTGCCTGCCTTTCCGTGGCAGCAACAGCTCCCACAGCCCATGCTAATATGGCTGGCGGTGTCTGATACACACCGCCACCATATAAACCCTTTTCTGCCCCGGCCGCAAGGTGACCGGGGTGGAAGAGCGGCGGACGGTCTTTCCGTCGGCCGTGGACATGAATGATGTAATATCTGACATCATCAGCAGTGCATTGCGAGGACGCAAGTTATAGTTAGCTCAACTAACTATAACAGGTGAATTTCTCTGGTTTTATATGAGTCAAATGTCCAACCAACTATAAAGTCCCTGAAACCTATGTTTTTTTTTATGAATTTCAAAGGTTTTTTTAAATGCTAATTCCTAACTATAAAGTCTGTAAAACCTATGTTTGTTTCAGTGAATTTCACAGTTTTTTCAAATGCTAATTTCATACTTTAATGTTTATAAAACCTATATTTTTTCTTTTTTTTCTAAATCTTTTGGAACTCTATTATACTTCTTTTTTTTAACTTTAAAAATGATGTAATGTTTTATATCTTCCCCCAAAAATATGTATATCTTTTTTTTTTAAACTGCACTCCTATACCGGTAGTGTACCAAGCTCCATCACCACGCGAATCCTATCCGCCATATTGCTAAACTCGTAAATGATGCGCATTTTGTATCCAACGGGTTTGTGCCACCTCGTCCCGCATAACATCATATACATATGAGGTCGCACCAGCTGCTACTTTGGTATCCGATTGGTACGCTGTACCAAGCCGGGCATTACGTCATGTACGTATGGGATCACGCCTGCTGCGCATTGCGTATTCGACGACTCCACACTGCCAGGCCCAGTGTTATGTCATAGACGTATGGTGTCACGCCGGGTACGCCATTCCCTCTTTTTTTTTATGTATCAAAACTAAATCTCAATAACTCTAAACTGTATATGAGAGCGAGCAATAATCTAAAATATTTTAAACATTTATGTATTTCTAACTGATAAACTTATTTTATGATAAATATATTTTCTCAAAATCGTGACAGGTGCAGCCTCCTTGCGCCCTCGATACATGGTTGCCACGTGACCTTAAAAAACAAGTATTTGATTAGTTCATAACATTTCCCATTGTAACAGTTGGAGGACCCCACCCATTTTAGTCATTCTCGCTACAGCATTTGATGAAACACACCCCTTCTGCTTAGGGAGCTTTTTTGAATTTTTTTTTGCTGTGTACACATATATTATACTACACACAATATGCAGCAATCATCTTGATCAATATTCATGGTCTGTACATTAGCCTTCCAAGTGTGATGGCCATGCATCTCAAATGTTACATCAAAAAACAAATTTGTGTTACACGATACCCCTGGTGTGTGTGTGTGTGCACATTATTGTCCTGCCTTTCAGCCTGGGTATTGTTGGCTCGAAGAGGTATCATCAGCCACGGCCAGAGTGCACATCTTAGATCACATGTGACAAACAGAAAACAGTAATGTGTAGATTTGTATTGCTGTATGCTCTGTTGTCAGGCTTTCCCAGTATAGTAGTGTGCCATATGTGAGACTATCAGATTCATGTTTAACATGCAATGCTTAACTGTAATGTATGTTATCACTATGTATGACGTAGCCTCACTGCTGATCGTCCCTCCATCCGAGCACATTCACATGTGTGCGCTTCGCGAAAGCAACACTTTCAGTAATATCGCAAACCACTTACATGCGTGTCTGCACATATCAACAACCTTAAAACCTTGACAACGACAGGTGATGTTGGCCATTCAATGTATTCGAACAGCATCTCATTAGCGACAGTTGCCGCCCTCCCGGTACATGCTACATTAATGTAAACTGTGCATTCTGCGACGTCAAAACTGCAACAGAAACACACATAAGTACACTTCCTGGCCAGGCAGGAACTGAACAACGCCCAGGTCTCCAGAACAATTATTCACACCCCTACGCTGGCCTGGGGTATGCAAGTCCAGCCCACTTTGTGTACGTATAAATAGGATAACGACGACGCCACATGTCCCAGTTCTTCCACACTGCCTAAGGCCGCATCCACCTCGCATATCACAATGCGCAATAAAAAAAGGAATCCATAAGGTGTGGGCCATTATGGCAATCAACACTGGACATGAATTGTGAACCCTACTGGACGTCGTAATTCGAAAGGGATCCATGAGGTGTACACCATCCTGCAATCAACACTGCATCTGAATTTTCAACACTGCTGCCCGTCGTGTTTGTACACACAACAATGACAGCAGGTGAGCAGTGGGGCCTGGGTGCACAGGGGCTGCAATTGAGTGCAGTGCTGCGGGAGGGGTGGGGTGCATCAGCCTGGGTGCCCAGCAGCAAACAAGCGATATTGCCCTCTGTAATGATGGGATCTCTGACCTCATTCAGTCACATGTCTGTCTCCGTTTAAGGACCTGCTGCACCGTACTGTAGGCCTGAGCCAGCGGGCAGCGCTGCCCGACAGACACATGTTGAGAGCAGTGCTGCGGGAGGGGCGGGGTGCATCAGCCTGGGTGCGCAGCTGCGAACAAGCGATGTTGCTGTGCGTAATGATGTGATCTCTCACCTCATTCAGTCACATCTCTGTCTCATTTTAAGGAACTGCTGGACCGTACTGTAGGCCTGAGCCTGCGGGCAGCGCTGCACGACAGACACGTGTTGAGAGCAATGCTGCGGGAGGGAGGGGGGTGCATCAGCCTGGGTGCGCAGCTGCGAACAAGCGATGTTGCCGTGCGTAATGCTGTGAACTCTGACCTCATTCAGTCACATCTCTGTCTCATTTTAAGGACCTGCTGGACCGTACTGTAGGCCAGACACAGCGGGCAGCGCTGCCCTACAGACACGTGTTTTTGCCTTTTAGGGCACTGTAGTGAGATGATTACTAAGTGTACATGCACACAGGCTTGCACCACTGCATTACACATGCACATTATGCTTCTAGCATGCGCTCTGTTCCTTTGTATGTAAACGTTGGCATAACATATTACTATTTGGTAGATCGTACTTCAAGAAGGAAGGATGCCCTCAACTGGTGTTCTCTATTAAGCTTCAAATAAACCTTAATTTACCTTTAGACGTTTCCATCCTTATATTTTTTCTCCCTTTTCAGACACTGAATTTGTTGCGCCGAAAAGGGCAGGGCGGGTGCTCACCCCGTGATGATGCCCTGGGCATTTTGACGCCTTCCATCATGGTATCAATACACCGTCGCCGACCGGAGTCCTGCTGTGCCACCCCACAGAGGCACCGTGGAGTCGGAGCTTGCACCAGCACGTCGTGGGACACACCGATGGTGGCAGGTGAGCAGTGAAGCCTCGGTGCGCAGGAACTACAATTGAGCACGTGCGGGGGAAGGGGCTGGGGTGCAGCAGCCTGGGTGCACAGGTGCAGGCAAGAGATGTTTGCGTAGCTAATAATGTAATATCTGGCCTCATTCATACCTGTTTCATTTTAAGGACTTGCTGGACTGCACTCTTTATTGCGGACCCCAGTGTCCTAGACACACAGGTGACGGGAGGTAAACAGTGAGGGCTGGGTGAAGTAGACCGACGCTCTGTCTCCTCTTCCCTCTGTTTTTTTTACTTTCCCTCCCCTTCTCCCTTCCACCCACTCCCTCTCTGTCCCATTCTCACTATCTTCCTGTCATTCTGACTACCTTTCTTTTTCTCTTGGACATAGCACACATATTTATGTTTCATTTTTGTCTTCCAGCTTTTGTACACTGCTTCCGAAGGAGTCCCAGCCACTTATTTCATGTTATACTGTTGTTTCTTCGAATAAAGTTGCATTTCCATTTATTTGTGTTGTTTTAATGAAGGTTCTTTTTTTACTACCAATAAATGAGTGTATATGTCTTGTTTTTTTCACAACACTTGTCTGTAGTTTATTGTGAAAATCGTCTGTTTATAGGAGGTTATGAGGGAAAACATTTGTAATTTTGTGGTGCACCTACCAAATACAAACCAACAGACTATTACATAAATGAAGTCTTCGGAATTCCACAAATGCAAGGGTTCTATGTGTGTATCACTTTATTACAACACCATGAGTTCTGCCCGTTTGATTACAAACCAATAAGGCACTGCCTAGGACCACCGAGGCTTCAAGGACTGCAAGGCCCACCCAGCATATTCAAGTAAAGCCCAGGAAGGTGGCGATCCATAGACTTCATTTGGCCTTGAAGCCCCCCAAACAATTACTAAACATTATCCAGGGAGGTGGCGATCCCCTAGGCTGCGAAATGTCGCTGTGCCCTTCCGTGCCTAATTTACATGTGAGATTAAGGTCCCCAGTTATTATTATTATTATTATTATTAAGCGTTCTTTTATAGCACTCGACTACCCGTAGGCATCTCGGCGCTTGCCTTGGGAACCCGTCCTAGTTTTTCCCTGTGAGATACCCGTACTGGGCATCCCCAAGGTGAAAGCCAGGCATCCCGCCGCGGGGGGGCCATAGTGGAGATTAAGCAAGCTAATGCCCAGAGCTGCAGAGTGTGAACCTGTGACTCGAGTAGGCACCGAAACGAGAATTATCGAGTCCGTGGATATTTGGGCTCAAGACCCTGCCGCGACAGGAATTGAACCCTGGTCCCGGGTCTGACCTCTGCTTCAGGGTCTGCCGCCTCTAACCAGTGAGCCACACTTCTCCTGCACAGACCCCGCAATACAATATTAGGATTGGCCCGGGAACATTAACCACCAGGAGGCTCATTTAAATGAACGGGTGAGACCCCGTTTCATTTTCTTTCTCTCCATTTGGACCATCCGGATCCTCCATATTGAAGCGATACGAGCCAAACAAGTATTAAAAACTTGGCTCTTCACTCAAAAAATCTGAGCCACCGGTATTCTCCCTGTCTCTCTGAACTGCTCACTTAGCGCCGGGACACCTCTGGTTGAGGTAACTGTTTCGCGCTCTATAAAATTCTGTATTATTGTTATTATTATTATTTGCTATCACAGGGTGGAAGCCATGCTCCCGCCCTGTAATAGCAAACATAAATGTCCTGTGGATGCACACCCCGGGACATTGTATGAGCTGCGCCTGTGACGTGGCACTCCCTAGGGCCATGATGCATTGGTTACTGCATAACTACGGAATAAGAATAACCGCATACTAACACCACTTGTACAAATGTAATGCAGTGACCAGAGTCTACTGAAGAGGCAGAAGAACCCCAAAATCTAAAAATATAAATCCTGCTAGAGGTCGGATGACATAGTTCAATGAGCCGATGACCCTGGGATGAGTGAAAACAGCTTCACGAAGAAAACGTGTGTTCAGCACAACGCACGCAAGCTCGAAATATTGGTGAGTGAGGCCTTCTTTTTACCTTCTGCTTGTTGCCAATTGTATGTACTGAAGAGGCAGACAGCAGTGGATCCGATAAGTAGATTTATTGCAGGAAAACAAAACAGCTTAAACAGCCACCAACTGGACCAGACAGCAAGGCAACCATCTTCTCCAGTACTGTGTACAAACTACCCAATATTCTCCTCATGACAGCCCTACATTCTAACAATACCTACTTACATTCTAGTAGCATTACATACTAACATTCTACTATGACTTACATTGCAATACTACACAGAGCACATGACTTTACAGCAATGAGCTCATGGTTACATCCACGGGTCTTGAGACCGGTAGGGGTGAGTAGTTCGCTTCTCACTCCCTGTATTGTATAAAAGTAAACTAACACTACTTCCACAGGTATGCTACACCGCCCAGAGCACATCACTTTACAGGAATGAACTAACAATTTAGGCTCACGGTTTAATACCCGAGTCTTCAGACCAGTAGGGGTGATTAGTTCACTTCCCACTCAATGTATACTATAAACGCATACTAACACTACTTACACAGTTATACTTCAGCGGCCAGTATGCTACAGCGCCCAGAGCCCATCACTTTACACCAATCAGCTCAGTTTGATTTCCGAGGCTTCACACCGGTAGGCGTGAGTACTTCACTTCCTGTATAGTATAAACGCACTATAGCGGTCATTAGTCTGCTTCCCACTCCCTGTATAGTATAAACGCCTACTAAAACTACTTCCACACATATGCTACAAAGACCAGACCACCTCACTTTAAAGCAATGAGCTCACAGTTTAGGCTCTTGGGTGCATACCCGAGTGTAGCAGCAGCTCATCTCAGCACCATGTCACTCTTAGCAACACAGCACTTTCAGACCGGTAGGAGTGACTACTTCCCTTTGCACTCCCCCACAGAGGTTACAGTGCTCCTATCCTCCTCTTTTTGCCCTTTTTTTACCCTTACTCGCTTCAACGGAATCACAAAATCGCAGCCAACACTTCCTAGTTGCAACCACTTGCACCGCTCGCAGCCAATAAGCACCAAGCTCGTGCGTGTAACGCCCAAGCCAATCAGATGGCAGAATTCCCAAATATCGATATCTGTAAATTTCGATATTTCTCCACAACTACTGAATGAATTTAAACCAAATAAACAAAAGCATGCATTCTAGACCAAGACTTTCTCCTTGCCAAATTTGGGGTAATTCCGTTCACCCTTCCGACCTGTAGCCTTGTCTAAAGTTTCCTATGGAAATGAACATGGAGAAAACACGTTTTGGGACACCCTTTTATCTCGGTACTTCTTGACGAATCACCCCCAAACTTTAAGCATAGGAGCTGATATGAACAAAGAATTAGCTTAGAAATTTTCATGGAGATTCATCATACGACGCAAAAGGTATAAGCAAAACAAAAAATGCTCTTCCTATGGAAACTAGGTCCAAACTATAACTACCTACTGGCGACCGCCAGTAGGTAATATATATATATATCACTTGAGGAACACTTCCCAGCACTACATGGACCATCAGGCCACGGGATGGCCACGCTCACAGGGGCGGTGTCATTTGATTGATAAGTAGGCTGAGTTTTTCACTGTGCACTGTACCGCATTTGAAGCCTGCTATCCATGATTAAGTGCGTTTGCACGAAACGCGTCGGATGGGACTACTTTTAGCGAAGCACTTTGTTTGTCAGAGAAGCAGTTTCTGCATTAAAGAGTTGGCGATTGAACTTACCGGTGTGGGCTCCTCATTGCAGGCAAACTCTGTGATGGTTAATAGCGGCGCAGCCTGAGCCGCGAGGCAAGCCCCTCTGTACCTGCTGGTACAGTCCTGCTACCCCGTCAAGCGGCGGAGCGGTGTTTGGTCCGGTAAACCCGATGGAGAAATGATGATGGGTCCTTGAAAACGGGCGAAGGTGGCAATTCGCAACCCACTGTGGAAATACTACATCAAAGAGGGTCCTTGCACGGAGACTCACTTGAGGAACACTTCCCAGCACTACATGGACCATCAGGCCACGGGATGGCCACGCCCACAGGGGCGGTGTCATTTGATTGATAAGTAGGCTGAGTTTTTCACCGTGCACAGTACCACATTTGAAGCCCGCTATCCATGATTAAGTGAGTTTGTACTAAACGCGTCGGATGGGACTACTTTTAGCAAAGCACTTTATTTGTCAGAGAAGCAGTTTCTGAATTAAAGAGTTGGCGATTGAACTTACCGGTGTGGACTCCTCATTGCAGGCAAACTCTGTGATGGTTAATAGCGGCGCAGCCTGAGCCGCGAGGCAAGCCCCGCTGTACCTGCTGGTACAGTCCTGCTGCCCCGTCAAGCGGCGGAGCGGTGTTTGGTCCGGTAAACCCGATGGAGAAACGATGATGGGTCTTTGAAGACGGGCGAAGGTGGCAATTCGCAACCCACTGTGGAAATACTACATCAAAGAGGGTCCTTGCACGGAGACTCACTTGAGGAACACTTCCCAGCACTACATGGACCATCAGGCCACGGGATGGCCACGCCCACGGGGGCGGTGTCATTTCATTGATAAGTAGGCTGAGTTTTTCACCGTGCACTGTACCGCATTTGAAGCCCGCTATCATTGATTAAGTGCGTTTGCACGAAATGCGTCGGATGGGACTACTTTTAGCGAAGCACTTTGTTTGTCAGAGAAGCAGTTTCTGCATTAAAGAGTTGGCGATTGAACTTACCGGTGTGGGCTCCTCATTGCAGGCGAACTCTGTGATGGATATATATATATATATATATATATATATATATATATATATATATATATATATATATATTCACTGAAAAAACATAGGTTTCAGCCCTGATATAGGTAGGAATTTGCATTTAAAAAACCTTTAAAATTCACTGAAAAAAACCATAGGTTTCAGGCCTCATATAGTTAGGAATTAGCATTTAAAAAAACCTTAGAAATTCACTGAAAAAACTATAGGTTTTAGGAGTGTTATAGTTAGCTGGACATTTCACTCATACAAAACCATTGAAATTCCTCCGATAGAGGGGTCGATTATGATGGCGGGGAATCCGCATCCTCCGGGCTGGTGGAAGCCACCGCCGACCCGGAGGTTGCGGATTCACCGCCACGGTCCTTGAAAACACCCACAGCCAGATTAGGATGGCGGTGGGATCAGCGGCGGACGGCAGGTCCGTCCTCCGCTGATCCGCGGGGTGTTGACCGTTATTAGGTGGCGGTGTCTGCAAGACACCGTCAGCCAAATTAGGATGCGTGTGTAAACATGCTTTTCCGCAGCGGTTTTTCCGCCATTAAAAAGCATGTGGACCTTTGCTTCTGTGGGCCGCGGGCCCCCAGGGTGAAGGGGGGGTGGGGGTGCCCATGGGGGGTGGGGGTGCACTATGGTACCCCCCTGCATTTGCATGCACAAAACGGCAGCCACCGCGCGGTGCCTGCCGCTTTGTGCATGCAAATGCAATGCATGTGGCATGGTGGCGGTCACATCCTAATTGGTATGGAGGGAACGCCGCTGCCCTTGCGGACGGTCCATCCACCTCGGGGGTGGCGGACGGACGCAAGTCCGTCCGCCATCCTAATCGACCACATAGTTAGTTTTACTAACTATATCTCGCGCACCCACAATCCACTGCTGATGATGTCACATATTACATCATTCATGACATGGTCAGTGACATCACTGATGACATCTCAAATGACATCACTGATGACATCACTGATGACATCATCCAGTGAATGTGGTTTGCTTCATTATTTAAATATGTATTATATATATAGCAATTTGCATTGAAGTATGAGTGGATATAAAAATATAAATATTTGGATGGAGGATTTAGTAGCAGTGTAATTGACTTTTTACTTGACTAATTTATAGTGTCTCACTAAATATAGTGGATAGTGACTAAACTGTGTGAATATCTGTATCACTTTGTCAGTTGTGTAAACTGTTTCTCCAGTTGGTTACTAGCTATGTGAAAGTCTATATTAGTTATTGATTAGTTAACTGTGTATTTGTATGGGAGAGTGAATGTGTGTGTGGTTCGGTGGGGGGGTGTGACTGCCCAAAGATGTGTGAATAGTTGATTCAGTAGGTATATGAAGTTAAAAGTACTTGTTCTAACAGTTGTTTGGGTGAATGAATAACTTTATGGGTGTGGTGATGAGCAAATATCTCTCTCAATGGTACATTTCCAACAAACTAGAAAAATAAAAGGCAGTGTATGTGTCAGTTGTTGTATATAAATAAGTATACATAAGAGTCAATGATTGTATACTCGACTGTATGGATAACTGTATACTGATTTTATAATACACTAAGGGGCCGATTAGGATGGCGGACGGACTTGCGTCCGTCCGCCATCCCAGAGGTGGAGGGACCGTCCGCATGGGCTGCGGCGGTCCCTCCATGCAAATTAGGATGTGACCGCCACCCTGGCGGTCACATCCTGGATATTTAACATTGCGGCGGGTGCTGCTTCAAGCAGCACCCGCCGCAATGTTAAAAGTGCATGTTTTACATTTACATGCAGAAAGCGGCAGGCACCGCTCGGTGCCTGCCGCTTTGTGCATGTAAATACTGGGGGTACCATAGGTACCCCCCATGTGCACCCCCCACCCGCCTACACCCTGGGGGCCCGCAACGGGCCCCCAAAATCAAAAGTACACATGCTTTTCCACGGCGGAAAAACCGCCCCGGAAAAGCATGTTTACTAATGCATCCTAATTTGGCTGGCGGTGTCTGATAGACACTGCCAGCCAAATGAGAGCTTTTCCGCCGCGGTTGTAATCCGACCGCGGCGGAAAAGCAGCGGACAGAAACCAAGACCCACCAGCCATCGTAATGCGGCGGTGGGTCTTTGGTGACTCCGCAGAGGATTTTCCGCCTCCTCCGGGCCGGCGGTGGCTTCCGCCGGCCCGGAGGAGGTGGAAAATCCTCCATCCTAATCGGCCCCTTAGTATGAGTTACTATCTATATGAATAGATGAAGTGATGTTTGTATAAGTGTGTAGCTAAGTAAGTATGTAAGTATGATCCATTGTTTGCATAAGTGAGTAGGATGACTTCATAAGTGAATAGGATGTGTGCTGGTGTGTAATGTCGATATAGGTGTATAAGTATTTTTGATAGTGTTCTATTGTTCATTGACAGCTAGTATCAGTGAATCTATAGCTAAGTGATTAGATGTGTGTATACATCTAGGAATCACTGAGTGGGTTTTTAGATACTTGTATTGCTGTGTCAATGGATTCAAATATGATACTCTGTATGATATTTGTATTATGTAATGAGTGATGAAAGATTTTACTAGTGTATGAAGAGGTGTATGTGATTGTCATGTGAATGATGTCATCAGTGATGTCATTTGAGATGTCATCAGTGATGTCACTGACCATGTCATTAATGATGTAATATGTGACATTTGCAGCAGTGGATTGCAGGTGCGCAAGATATTGTTAGTACAACTAACTATTTCGCAGGAATTTCAATGGTTTTGTGCGAGTGAAATCATTTTTTCAGTGAATTTCTAAGGTTTTTTAAATGCTAATTCCTAACTATATCATGCCTCAAACCTAAGGTTTTTTCAGTGAATTTCAAAGGTTTTTTGAATGCTAATTCCTAACTATACATTTAAGGGCGTGGTTTGCATTGCACGCCGACTTGTGTGTATTTCTCCCCTGAGGCGGAAGCCGGGGGTTCTTTATTCTTTCCTGTGCACCTCCATCGAATTGTAGCGTTGTTGAGCAATAATAACGCACTTTTAGAACTTGAAAAATACTTTAGGCCGTCTGATTTTCAAGCCACCTAAATTGTAGCGTTGTTGAGTACTATTAACCCATTTTTAAAATCTGTAAATATTTTAGCTAGTTCAATCTTAAATCCTCTCCCCACCTTGGTGCGAGATTCGCATCGCACCGAGGCAGCCGATCAATCCGCCCTACCACAGTGTAGCTGTCACCAGCTGCCTTTACTTCACCCACATCAGACGCCATCTTGGGGAGGCTAAGGCTAGCGGTGCAGTGGTTAGACCCTCCCGCCCTCCCAGTACATTTAAGGGCGTGGTTTGCATTGCACGCCGACTTGTGTGTATTTCTCCCCTGAGGCGGAAGCCGGGGGTTCTTTATTCTTTCCTGTGCACCTCCATCGAATTGTAGCGTTGTTGAGCAATAATAACGCACTTTTAGAACTTGAAAAATACTTTAGGCAGTCTGATTTCAAGCCACCTAAATTGTAGCGTTGTTGAGTACTAATAACCCATTTTTAAAATCTGTAAATATTTTAGCTAGATCAATCTTAAATCCTCTCCCCACCTCGGCGCGAGATTCGCGTCGCACCGAGGCAGCCGATCGATCCGCCCTACCACAGTGTAGCTGTCACCAGCTGCCTTTACTTCACCCACATCAGACGCCATCTTGGGGAGGCTAAGGCTAGCGGTGCAGTGGTTAGACCCTCCCACCCTCCTCCTTACCACCTTCCTCACTGCCAGACCTTCCCATCCGCGCAGCGGGCGCGCCGGCGGCGCGCCAAAGGCAAACCCGTCTGTGCCCGTCCGTGCCGGGACCGGGCCTAGGGCCAGAATACCTGGCCATAGTCCTCGCCAGGGACTAGTAACATACTCCAAATCTGCTCTGCTGGACCTGTACCCTACGGACACTAATCATTGTGTCCAATATTACCCGCACATGAAACTGGAAGCCACAGAACACATATGTTCCCATTGTAACACTAGGCTTTATATAGCCAATGAAAAGGTTAAGACGAACACCACTTCAGCCGTTAACACCACAGGCCTCTCCGTTGCACTCATCAATGCACGATCTCTGGTAAAACATCGGCAGGAAGTATCCGACCTCATCTTGGACAACAACCTAGACTGCCTCTTTATAACAGAGACTTGGACGGATGAAGCCTCCGATCCAGATATGGTTGTTGGGACCCCCCAGCCTATAAAGCCTACCGTTTAGATAGAGGGGTGAAGCGGGGAGGTGTACTAGCCTTTATAGCCCGCAATTACTTAAGTGTGAGAGTGTCACACATCCCCTCCACATCCTGCGAAGCCCTCCAATTTGATATTAAGCTTACTCCGTCAACCCACTTCAAAGGAATCCTCCTATATCTACCCCCAGGTGCCCGTACTGCCTTCCTCGCCAACCTAGGCTCGATACTTGAAGTTGTGGCGATGGAAGACTCATTTACAGTTATGGGCGATATGAATTTCCATCTGGAGAAGTCCTCTGAGAATGACACTCGCATTCTGATATCAGATATGGATACTTTTAGTCTTCAGCAATTGTTTACTACCCCTACCCACAAGGCTGGCCATCCCTTGATGGCATTTTCTCCAATATGGAAGGCCTAAAAATAACAGACACTCTGCCCATGCCTTGGACTGATCATTATGCCATCCTAATGAGACTATCAGTCAAGGCAAATAAGACTAGAAGAGAACACGTATGGAGACCAGGAGCCTTTAAGGTCTGGAAAGATATCGACCGGACGGAGCTAGCTGATCTATTGGATAGGACCCGGCCCTGTCTATCGACCCACCCTAATATAGCCACACTTCAATTTCAGGAGTGGCTGGGCACTGCCACAGATACCTTAGCCCCGACTAAACAGCCTTCGAGGAATAGAACAACGCCATCGGCCCCGTGGTATACAGAGGAACTGCGTAAATCGAAAAAAACCTGTAGAAATAGGGAAAGGCACTGGCGTAGATCGTACAGCTCTGATAGCAAGGCCAGCTACAAGGAAGCACTAGGGCTGTATAAAATCCTCATCGTTGAAACTAAGAAAAAGTTTTTCACAGAACAGATAGATAACGCTAAAAACTCTAGCAAAAAACTGTATGAGATCACCAAGATTTTAGCGGGTAACAGTCCGGACCTAGCTCCGCCATCATCCCAAGGTTTCTGTGATGCATTGGCTAATTTCTTTTTCACTAAGGTAAATGATATATACCAGACATTCTCTATCAGCACGTTAGTTCATTCACCTATGTCGGATAGTATTTCTCAGGATACTGAACTGCTCCAGTTCACAGACCTTACAGAGACTCAAATTAAGGACATTATTGCCACAATTAAATCTGGATCAGCATTAGATCCCTGTCCCCTCAAGGTCATTCGTCCAGTCATAGACTGTCTGGCTTCCGACATTGTTGTAATTTGCAACACAATGTTCAGAACCGAGATATACCCGGACTCACTGAAGAACACACTGGTTAAGCCGTTATTAAAGAAAGCTAACCTGGACAAGGAGCAATTAAAGAATTACCGCCCCATAGCAAGCCTACCTTTCCTAGCCAAGGTAGTTGAGAAAGCCATGAACATACAACTCTCAGAGTTTATAGAGAAGCACCAATTACTGGATAACACACAATTTGGCTTTCGAAAGTACCATGGTACAGAGACTGCCCTAATCAAAGCTACGGAGGATATGCGAGCAATCCGTGATCAGGGAGAAACAGCGATATTGGTATTGCTCGACTTATCCGCAGCTTTCGACACGGTCAACGACAAGATCTTGGTTGACCGTATCGGAAAAATAGGCATTCGCCACCTGGCCAAAAATCTGATCTCTTCTTTTTTGGCTGAGAGAACACAGGTGATTACACTGGGGCATTTTCAGTCAGCCAAGTTGTCACTGCCGTGTGGTGTACCTCAAGGCTCATTCCTAAGTCCGACACTATTCAATATCTATGTGTCGGACCTGGCTGTCGTCATCAAAGCCCATGGGATGAGCCTCACCTCTTACGCAGATGACACACAACTTGTGCTAGCCATCAATGGTGATGGAGAGAGAGTAGCGGACAATTTTCAAGAGGGCATGCGGGCGATTGGAGAGTGGATGGCCTCCAATTGCCTAAAACTAAACTCCGAAAAAACGGAGGTGGTCATTTTCAGACAGCTCTCACCCAGTTGGTCAACCACCTGGTGGCCACCTACGTATGGTACCCCCCTAAACCGGTCCCCACCGTCAGAAATCTCAGAGTGACTTTTGACGAGAACCTGAATTTTAGGGCCCACGCAAATAAAACAGCCGCCACTGCCCACTATAAACTCAGGCTGATTAAGAAAATTCCTGCCAGAAGCAGCAGGAAAGACATTGGTAAGCTCCCTGGTGCTGTCTTCCCTTGATTATTGCAACGGATTATTCATCAATGCACAGGCCAGAGTGACCAATAAAATGCAGACAATCCAGAACGCCGCAGCCCGTCTTCTATCTGGAATTCCGAAGTTTATGCCAATTTCAAAAACCATAAAAGATCTTCACTGGCTTAAGATCCGGAACAGGATCAAGTTTAAAACCTTATGCATAGTGTATAAAGCTCTGCATAACCAGGGCCCGCATTTCTTGAAAGCCCATTTTAGGTTCCAGTCATCCACAAGATCGCTTAGATCTAATAACCTTCATCTTTTGCAGGTACCGCAAACTAAAACAGTCACTTGGGGCGACAGGCGCTTCTTGGTGGCTGCTCCTAGACTGTGGAACTCCCTGCCAGTAGCCATTAGAGAGAGCCCATCCCTGATGCAATTTCGCAGAAAAATAAAGACCTGGTTGCTTGGTCAAGAATAACTGCCGACTTAGCCGCTGTGGGAACCTTACGCATAATTTCTAGCGCCGAGACGCCTAAGGGCATTTGTTTGCGCTGTATAAATTGTAAAAATAAATAAATAAATAAATATCAGGCCTGAAACCTATGGTTTTTTCAGTGAATTTCGAAGGTTTTGTAAATGACAATCTTTAAATGTGTTAATTGTTATTTTATTTTATACTGATTTACTAAATTTTTTAAACGACTTATTTTTAGATGTTTTATTTTTTAAATTACATTACATATTTTTAATATAAATTGAAAAAAAGGTTTTTTAAATTATTGAAATTGTAATATATATATTTTTTTTATTTAAATATATTTTATATAGCAGGCAATGATATCCTATGGAAGGAAATTCAAATTACCCTAAGTACGGTTAGAATTACTTTTCAGGATCAGTAGTGGGCTGAAAGATGCAGCACTGAGGTCTCTCCTGATAACAGATGAGTAAATTGGAATTTGTATTTCGGCTGATTTTAGAGGAATTTTGTGATGTTGAGGCTAAACTGTATGCACCATGCATCCTAGTTAACCATCTAGCCTGGTCGGAGGAGAACAGTGTAATCCTGAAGGTATTAGGTCGGGCACGGGAACAACCATACATCTGGCATCTTTGGCAATTCTAACAGCGTTCAACAAAGTCCCACGAAAACGACTTTGGGAAAAAGTGAAAGCATTGGGGATAACAATGCAACTACTTGACGCCCCTTCACAGTGACACTCGGGCAAGGATGAAACTCAGGGATGGCAGCAGAGTGTCAGCCAGCATAAATACTAAGCACGGCATGAAACAAGGCTGTGTTTTGGCACAAAGCCTATTCAATCTGTACCTAACTGACATAAACAATCATATGTTATCAACCAAAACTCCACACATAAGAATTTCCAAGTGAAACCAGTCAATGTTAGCTTATGGAAGGAAATTCAAGGTACTGTAAGTATGGTTAGAATTACTTTTCAGGATCAGTAGTGGGCTGAAAGATACAGCACTGAGGTCCCTCCTGATAACAGGTGAGTAAACCGGAATTCGTAGTTCGGCTGATTTTAGAGGAATTGTTCAAAGTTCCAAAATTCCAGACTTAGAAGAATTTCCAAGTGAAACCAGTCACACACCAGTGGCAAGCACACCAGTGAACACCCTCAAGGCTCAACACTCGGGTAGAAGCGTACCCGCTGATACCGACTACATCGACCATCATGCTTCGGGGTCACACGCTGATGGGACGAGCAGTGTGCGACCTCATTCGGACATACTATTTATACAGGCTCCCTTGAGCCGGTGGAGGTAACGACCTCGAGATAACGCACCTGCGCGCCTTATGAGGTATCTGGACCTATGAATATTTTCGGCAGCCCACGCAGCAACCCCTTGCACACGCCTAATCCCTGCTGATGAGCGTTAAGGAACGCGAAACACGTGTCCAGGGATGGCAAGCACACCAGTGAACACCCTCAAGACTCAACACTCGGGTAGAAGCGTACCCGCTGATACCGACTACATCGACCATCATGCTTCGGGGTCACACGCTGATGGGACGAGCAGTGTGCGAACTCATTCGGACATACTATTTATACAGGCTCCCTTGAGCCGGTGGAGGTGAAGACCTCGAGATATTGCACCTGCGCGCCTTAAGAGGTATCTGGACCTATGAATATTTTCGGCAGCCCACGCAGCAACCCCTTGCACACGCCTAATCCCTGCTGATGAGCGTTAATGAACGCAAAACACGTGTCCAGGGATTGCTAAGCACACCAGTGAACACCCTCAAGACTCAACATTCGGGTAGAAGCGTACCCGCTGATACCGACTACATCGACCATCATGCTTCGGGGTCACACGCTGATGGTACGAGCAGTGTGCGACCTCATTCGGACATACTATTTATACAGGCTCCCTTGAGCCGGTGGAGGTGACGACCTCGAGATAACGCACCTGCGCGCCTTAAGAGGTATCTGGACCTATGAATATTTTCGGCAGCCCACGCAGCAACCCCTAGCACACACCTAATCCCTGCTGAGGAGCGTTAATGAACGCGAAACACGGGTCCAGGGATGGCAAGCACACCAGTGAACACCCTCAAGACTCAACACTCGGGTAGAAGCGTACCCGCTGATACAAACTACATCGACCATCATGCTTCGGGGTCACACGCTGATGGGACGAGCAGTGTGCGACCTCATTCAGACATACTATTTATACATGCTCCCTTGAGCCGGTGGAGGTGACGACCTCGAGATAACGCACCTGCGCGCCTTAAGAGGTATCTGGACCTATGAATATTTTTGGCAGCCAACGCAGCAACCCCTTGCACATGCCTAATCCCTGCTGATGAGCGTTAATGAACGCGAAACATGTGTCCAGGGATGGCAAGCACACCGGTGAACACCCTCAAGACTCAACACTCGGGTAGAAGCGTACCCGCTGATACCGACTACATCGACCATCATGCTTCGGGGTCACACGCTAATGGGACGAGCAGTGTGCGACCTCATTCGGACATACTATTTATACAGGCTCCCTTGAGCCGGTGAAGGTGACGACCTCGAGATAACGCACCTGCGCGCCTTAAGAGGTATCTGGACCTATGAATATTTTCGGCAGCCCACGCAGCAACCCCTTGCACACGCCTAATCCCTGCTGATGAGCGTTAATGAACGCGAAACACATGTCCAGGGATGGCAAGCACACCAGTGAACACCCTCAAGACTCAACACTCGGGTTGAAGCGTACCCGCTGATACCGACTACATCGACCATCATGTGTCCAGGGATACATCGACCATCATGCTTCGGGGTCACACGCTGATGGGACGAGCAGTGTGCGACCTCATTCGGACATACTATTTATACATTTGTGGATAACACACAATTTGGCTTTCGAAAGTACCATGGTACAGAGACTGCCCTAATCAAAGCTACGGATGATATACGAGCAATCCGTGATCAGGGAGGAACAGCGATATTGGTATTGCTCGACTTATCCGCAGCTTTCGACACGGTCAACGACAAGATCTTGGTTGACCGTATCGGAAAAATAGGCATTCGCCACCTGGCCAAAAATCTGATCTCTTCTTTTTTGGCTGAGAGAACACAGGTGATTACACTGGGGCATTTTCAGTCAGCCAAGTTGTCACTGCCGTGTGGTGTACCTCAAGGCTCATTCCTAAGTCCGACACTATTCAATATCTATGTGTCGGACCTGGCTGTCGTCATCAAAGCCCATGGGATGAGCCTCACCTCTTACGCAGATGACACACAACTTGTGCTAGCCATCAATGGTGATGGAGAGAGAGTAGCGGACAATTTTCAAGAGGGCATGCGGGCGATTGGAGAGTGGATGGCCTCCAATTGCCTAAAACTAAACTCCAAAAAAACGGAGGTGGTCATTTTCAGACAGCTCTCACCCAGTTGGTCAACCACCTGGTGGCCACCTACGTATGGTACCCCCCTAAACCGGCCCCCACCGTCAGAAATCTCGGAGTGACTTTTGACGAGAACCTGAATTTTAGGGCCCACGCAAATAAAACAGCCGCCACTGCCCACTATAAACTCAGGCTGATTAAGAAAATTCCTGCCAGAAGCAGCAGGAAAGACATTGGTAAGCTCCCTGGTGCTGTCTTCCCTTGATTATTGCAACGGATTATTGATCAATGCACAGGCCAGAGTGACCAATAAAATGCAGACAATCCAGAACGCCGCAGCCCGTCTTCTATCTGGAATTCCGAAGTTTATGCCAATTTCAAAAACCATAAAAGATCTTCACTGGCTTAAGATCCGGAACAGGATCAAGTTTAAAACCTTATGCATAGTGTATAAAGCTCTGCATAACCAGGGCCCGCATTTCTTGAAAGCCCATCTTAGGTTCCAGTCATCCACAAGATCGCTTAGATCTAATAACCTTCATCTTTTGCAGGTACCGCAAACTAAAACAGTCACTTGGGGCGACAGGCGCTTCTTGGTGGCTGCTCCTAGACTGTGGAACTCCCTGCCAGTAGCCATTAGAGAGAGACCGTCCCTGATGCAATTTCGCAGAAAAATAAAGACCTGGTTGCTTGGTCAAGAATAACTGCCGACTTAGCCGCTGTGGGAACCTTACGCATAATTTCTAGCGCCGAGACGCCAAAGGGCATTTGTTCGCGCTGTATAAATTGTAAAAATAAATAAATAAGTAAATAAATATCAGGCCTGAAACCTATGGTTTTTTCAGTTAATTTCGAAGGTTTTGTAAATGACAATCTTTAAATGTATTAATTGTTATTTTATTTTTATACTGATTTACTACATTTTTTAAACTACTTATTTTTAGATGTTTTATTTTTTAAATTACATTACATATTTTTAATATAAATTGAAAAAAAGGTTTTTTAAATTATTGAAATTGTAATATATATATATTTTTTTATTTAAATATATTTTATATAGCAGGCAATGATATCCTATGGAAGGAAATTCAAATTACCCTAAGTACAGTTAGAATTACTTTTCAGGATCAGTAGTGGGCTGAAAGATGCAGCACTGAGGTCTCTCCTGATAACAGGTGAGTAAATTGGAATTCGTATTTCGGCTGATTTTAGAGGAATTTTGTGATGTTGAGGCTAAACTGTATGCACCATGCATCCTAGTTAACCATCTAGCCTGGTCGGAGGAGAACAGTGTAATCCTGAAGGTATTAGGTCGGGCACGGGAACAACCATACATCTGGCATCTTTGGCAATTCTAACAGCGTTCAACAAAGTCCCACGAAAACGACTTTGGGAAAAACTGAAAGCATTGGGGATAACAATACAACTACTTGACGCCCCTTCACAGTGACACTCGGGCAAGGATGAAACTCAGGGATGGCAGCAGAGTGTCAGCCAGCATAAATACCAAGCACGGCTTGAAACAAGGCTGTGTTTTGGCACAAAGCCTATTCAATCTGTACCTAACTGACATAAACAATCATATGTTATCAACCAAAACTCCACACATAAGAATTTCCAAGTGAAACCAGTCAATGTTAGCCTATGGAAGGAAATTCAAGGTACTGTAAGTATGGTTAGAATTACTTTTCAGGATCAGTAGTGGGCTGAAAGATACAGCACTGAGGTCCCTCCTGATAACAGGTGAGTAAACCGGAATTCGTAGTTCGGCTGATTTTAGAGGAATTGTTCAAAGTTCCAAAATTCCAGACTTAGAAGAATTTCCAAGTGAAACCAGTCACACACCAGTGGCAAGCACACCAGTGAACACCCTCAAGGCTCAACACTCGGGTAGAAGCGTACCCGCTGATACCGACTACATCGACCATCATGCTTCGGGGTCACACGCTGATGGGACGAGCAGTGTGCGACCTCATTCGGACATACTATTTATACAGGCTCCCTTGAGCCGGTGTAGGTAACGACCTCGAGATAACGCACCTGCGCGCCTTATGAGGTATCTGGACCTATGAATATTTTCGGCAGCCCACGCAGCAACCCCTTGCACACGCCTAATCCCTGCTGATGAGCGTTAATGAACGCGAAACACGTGTCCAGGGATGGCAAGCACACCAGTGAACACCCTCAAGACTCAACACTCGGGTAGAAGCGTACCCGCTGATACCGACTACATCGACCATCATGCTTCGGGGTCACACGCTGATGGGATGAGCAGTTTGCGAACTCATTCGGACATACTATTTATACAGGCTCCCTTGAGCCGGTGGAAGTGACGACCTCGAGATAACGCACCTGCGCGCCTTAAGAGGTATCTGGACCTATGAATATTTTCGGCAGCCCACGCAGCAACCCCTTGCACACGCCTAATCCCTGCTGATGAGCGTTAATGAACGTGAAACACGTGTCCAGGGATGGCAAGCACACCAGTGAACACCCTCAAGACTCAACACTCGGGTAGAAGCGTACCCGCTGATACCGACTACATCGACCATCATGCTTCAGGGTCACACGCTGATGGGACGAGCAGTGTGCGACCTCATTCGGACATACTATTTATACAGGCTCCCTTGAGCCGGTGGAGGTGACGACCTCGAGATAACGCACCTGCGCGCCTTAAGAGGTATCTGGACCTATGAATATTTTCGGCAGCCCACGCAGCAACCCCTTGCACACGCCTAATCCCTGCTGAGGAGCGTTAATGAACGCGAAACACGTGTCCAGGGATGGCAAGCACACCAGTGAACACCCTCAAGACTCAACACTCGGGTAGAAGCGTACCCGCTGATACCGACTACATCGACCATCATGCTTCGGGGTCACACGCTAATGGGACGAGCAGTGTGCAACCTCATTCGGACATACTATTTATACAGGCTCCCTTGAGCCGGTGAAAGTGACGGCTTCGAGATAACGCACCTGCGCGCCTTAAGAGGTATCTGGACCTATGAATATTTTCGGCAGCCCACGCAGCAACCCCTTGCACACGCCTAATCCCTGCTGATGAGCGTTAATGAATGCGAAACACGTGTCCAGGGATGACAAGCACACCAGTGAACACCCTCAAGACTCAACACTCGGGTAGAAGCGTACCCGCTGATACGACTACATCGACCATCATGCTTCGGCGTCACACGCTGATGGGACGAGCAGTGTGTGACCTCATTCGGACATACTATTTATACAGGCTCCCTTGAGCCGGTGAAGGTGACGACCTCGAGATAACGCACCTGCGCGCCAGAAGAGGTATCTGGACCTATGAATATTTTCGGCAGCCCACGCAGCAACCCCTTGCACACGCCTAATCCCTGCTGAGGAGCGTTAATGAACGCGAAACACGTGTCCAGGGATGGCAAGCACACCAGTGAACACCCTCAAGACTCAACACTCGGGTAGAAGCGTACCCGCTGATACCGACTACATCGACCATCATGCTTCGGGGTCACACGCTGATGGGACGAGCAGTGTGCGACCTCATTCGGACATACCAGTCAATGTTAGCTTATGGAAGGAAATTCAAGTTACTGTAAGTACTGTTAGAATTACTTTTCAGGATCAGTCGTGGGCTGAAAGTTGCAGCACTGAGGTTTCTCCTGATAACAGGCGAGTAAACCGGAATTCATATTTTGGCTGATTTTAGAGGAATTTTTTAAAGTTCCAAAACTCCACACTTAAAAGAATTTCCATGTAAAACCACTCAATGTTACCCTATGGAAGGACATTCACTCAGCAGGTAAGTAGTGTTATCATTTCAGCACTGGTGCATCCCCTGTAAACAGTTGAAAGAATGCGTTTAAGTCATACAGGCAATTTTTTAGGAATATGTTTAGTTTGTGAAAATAGACACTTAGAAACTTTTCTGGTGAAAACCAGACAATGCATTCCTATGGAAGGAAATGCCAGTTACTGGTAAGTACGGTAAGAATTACTTTTCACGGTCAGTGTTGGGCTAAAAGAAGCAGCACTGAGGTCACTCCCGATAACAGGTGAGTAAATCAGAATTTGTAGTTCGACTGATTTTAGAGGAATATTTGTACGTTTCAAAAATCATCACTTAGAAACTTTTCTGCTGAAAACCACACAATGGATTCCTATGGAAGGAAATACAAGTTACTGGTAAGTATGGTTAGAATTACATTTCAGGGTCAGTGCTTGGCTAAAAGAAGCAGCACTGAGGTCACTCCTGATAACAGGTGAGTAAATCGGAATTCGTAGTTCGATTGATTTTATAAGAATTTTTTAAAGTTCCAAAGCTCCACACTTAGAAACTTTTCTGGTGAAAACCACACAATTGATTACTATGGAAGGAAATTCAAGTAAATGGAAAGTACGGTTAAAATTACTTTTCAGGATCACTATTGGGCTTAATGTTGCAGCACTAAGGTCACTCCTGATAACAGGTGAGTAAATCGGAATAGTACTACGGTGATTTTAGAGGAATATTTTAAAGTTCCAAAACTCCACACTTAGAAACTTTTCTGGTGAAAACCACACAATTGATTACCATGGAAGGAAATTCAAGTAACTGGTAAGTACGATTAAAATTACTTTTCAGGATCAGTACTGGGCTTAAAGTTGCAGCACTGAGGTCACTCCTGCTAACAGGTGAGTAAATCGGAATTTGTAGTTCGGCTGATTTTAGAGGAATATTTGCACAATGCTGAAGGAATGGGGTGGGGCCTGAGGTGACATGTGTGTAAACACGCCCTGTGGCGCGTTTTAAGTTGGGGAATCAATTCCTCTTCATTCCTGAGGGCCCCTGGGGGCCAACTAGCCCACCAGGTACCTCCAGTAAGTGCCAAAGACCTGCATTGCAGAGAGGTGGTCCAGACCACGCCCCTTTTTACACCTCTACAATGCAGCTCTGTGGCGCTTACTGGGGGTACCTGGTTAGCTAGTTGGACCCCATGGGCTGTCAGGATTCAAGGGGACTTAATCTCCCAACTTAAAATGGCCACAGGGTGTGTTTGCACACATGTCACCTCAGGCCCCCCTCCCTTCACCACTGTGCAAACTGACCCGTAGCACGTTTTAGGAGGTAGTTTTAATCCCCCTACTCTATTATGTACTAGGTCCTTACAGAGGAGGTCATGCTTTTCACATAAGTACCCCAAAGCATAGTGTTCCCTAGTGTATGTAGGGGTTTTCACTGTATTCTAAGTGTATTTTAGAATACCACTGGCTCTAGGCCTGGCTAGTCAAAGTCAGTTACCACCAGTACCCATCTTAAAAAGTTGTGGGCACAGGATGATTTTTTAGCAAGGCCTCTCTCCGCCCCTCTGTTGGTTCTTTCTGCACATGTCTTGGTTCTTCCTGCACTTTTCTTCGTCTTTGTGGACTTATGGTGCTTCTTTCTGCATTTCTTTTGCTTCCTTCTGTGCGTTTTTTCTTCTTTCTTCACATGTCCAACCTCTGTAGGCATCGCTAGAAACTAGCATTTGAAAAACCTTTGCAATTCACTAAAAAACCATAGGTTTCAGGGATGTTATAGTTAGAAATTATCATTTAAAAAACCTTTGAAATTCACTGAAAAACCCATAGGTGTCAGGCATGTTATAGTTAGAAATTAGCATTTAAAAAAACCTTAGAAATTCACTGATAAAAACCATAGGTTTCAGGGGTGTTATAGTTAGCTGGACATTTCACTCATACAAAACCATAGAAATTCCTCCATTATGGTTAGTTCTGCCAACTATAACTCGCTTCCCTGCAATGCACTGCTGATGACGTCACATATTACATCACTCATGACATGTTCAGTGACTTCACTGATGACATCTCAAATGACATCACTGATGACATCACTGATGACATCACTGATGACATCATCCAGTGACTGTGTGTTTCTGTAAAATTTAAATATGTTTATTATATATAGGGAAAGGCATATTGAAGAATGAGTGGGTGTATAAGTGTCTGAATGGATGATTTAGTAGGTGCGTGACTGACTCTATAAGTGAGTGATTAAACGTATCTTACTGAATGCATGGGTTAGAGACTAAGCTGTGTGAATGTTTGCATCCGTCTGTCTGTCGTTGTGTAACCGGCTACATGGGGTTGTGAATAATTTCTAACTATAACATGCCTGAAATCTATGTTTTTTTCAGTGAATATTTAATATATATATATATGACCTACTGGCAGTCACCAGTAGGTAGTTATGGTGAGAACCAAGTTTATAGGAAAAGCGTTTTTTGATTTGCCAATATCTTTGGTACGTTTTGACGAATTTTTGCGAAATATTTTAAACTAATGGGGCACTCCGGTCAGGGCCTGTCTTAGTAGTTTTGTGGTGATTCATCAAGCTGGGGCTGAGAAAAAAGGGGGGTCCAAAAACGCGTTTTCTCCATGTTAGTTTCTATAGGAACTTTTATCACGGTTACAGCCCTAACTGCTGAACTGAATTACATCACATTTGGCAGAGAGGTAGCTCTTGGTCCAGAGTGCACTCTTTGCTTTAAATGGTGTAAATCCGTTCAATAGTTCCTGAGAAATGTAAAAATAAAAAATATGGATCCGCAAACCCTCCCTACCACATGCTTCATTCTGATTGGCTGCCAACACTTCAAAGCAAGAAATGTTGGCAGCCATCTTGTGACTTGGTAGAACTGAGTCACAAGTAAAAAGGTAAAAAAAAAAAAGGTGGCAGGTTAGAAACACCATGACCCCCTAGACGTGCTCAGGAGATCCCACAGGGAACACAGGGCCTGAAAAAAGTATTTTTTTGTGTAATTTTTTGAGAAACAATTGCCGGGATTCATGCTGAGTGCGCAAATCCGCCCAAAAAATGAAACAAAAATGAAGTGTGGGCTCTGTGCTTCGTTTTAATAAGGCCCCTGGTGGGCCAGGTCCTGAGGGCAATGTGTAAAATATATGTGGGGGACGGATGGGCCCCTGTAGCCCCGGGGACTGCCACCTCCTTGGGGCTTGAAAAAAAATGTGTGGGGGCTCTTCTCCACCCCCACGCTGCCCCGGGGACCGCCACCTACCGGGCCTTCAATTTATATGAGGCAGAGGACCTCACAGGCCTCCCCAACCCATAGGGACCATTACCTCCCCGGGGCTTCAATTTAAATAAATAAGTGTGGGGGCTCCTGCCCCCACACTGCCCTAGGGACCACCACCTCCCCTGGGCACTAATTGTTCTAATGCTGGGGTCCATTGAGGACCTCCCCAAGGCTATGTAAATATTGGGAGGGGGACCCCCCTCCTGGAGCCCTAGATGGCCCTGGGGACTGCTACTCCCCAGGGTCGGCTCCAGTAATGTCCCAGAGTACCTACCCCTGGGACATAGCAGTTTGCAATGACAGGGTGGGAGCATGGCTCACGCCCTGTCATTGCAAAAACCTGCTCTTGCTTCCACGAAGCAAAGCAGATTGCTTTTGGACAAGGGGCGCTGAATGTCAGCAGCTCCCCTTTGCCCAAAAGAAATACCAGCTCCCGCAGGAGGTGGGGAGCCTGCAGGGACTGCGGGGGCATTGCGGCTCCCCCGCGGTCCCTGCATAACATATGTATACTTAAAAATCAATATTTGTGTGTGCATTTTCAGATTATACTTGTGTCAATAATACTTTCTTTTCACAGTTTATTAAAGGGGAGGACTGGCAAGGCCATCTTTCTAGCAGAATAATTCTCATTAGCCTACTGGAGGCACTCAAAGTCTGACTTTTTAAAAGTTACTTTTTGAAATATTTATTAAAAAAAATCCGACATCACCACTGAATTGGATTTTTACTCAACATAAAAATAGTGTGTGAAGTATCCTTTAGCTTCCAAACAGAGATAGCAGAGTTATGATTTTATTCTGACCTTCAGTTTTGTTTTATAGGACAGCCATTTATTCTGAAAAGAGTTTTGGGGGCTTTATGATTCTAAGTACATGCTAACAATAAATGGAACAATGTACTACTTTTAAATAGCATGCACCCTACCGTGTGTGCTACAAGACCACATAGGAGTCACATATTTAATTTTAAGTAGTGTTAACTAGCAGCATCATTACACAATAAGTAAGGCTGGCCAGGCACAAATAGGTACTTCCTCACGCACACACTGGCACCACATGCACCTGGCTAAACTGTTAACCACAATAGTTATGCCAAATGCGTTCTCTCATTGAGGAAAGGAGTCTGTGCATTTCATTTATAAATTGGTATACTTGCCAGGTAGAGAGAATACTGAGTCTGATTCTTTGACAAGAATACTGTCCTCCTAATGGGAAAAGTGGTATACCTGCTATTTAAGACGAGTATCTTAAGGAGGGCTCTTTTGTAATTGTACAGAGTTAAAGAGAGTGAGATCTTTGGTACATGGCAGATTGCCTAAGAAACACCTCCTTAACCCTGTAGATAAAACTTGTTTGAAGGTGAGATGTGAATGTCCTGCTTGCTAATGACTGTTAAGATGATGTGAGAAGACAACTATACCTAAGTGTTGTATGGAATAACATACATCAGTAGCTTGAAGACCACTTTGGAATTGTAAAACACAAAAGAAAGTGTGCTGTTTATTGGTTGCTTGAAATGGACTGCAGCTTGAGGATTTGTCACAGAATGTTGAAAATGTATGATGCGGACACAACATTGGCAACCTTCAGACCACCAATGTGCGATTTCATGTGTCACAAAGCACTGTGGAAACGAACAGCCATTGATATAATGGAACATACTGGTGAATACCAAAAGTAGGTAATTATGATTATGGATGTGTTTTTCTGAAGGTGGCCATATGACCAGAAAGTTGACAAAGCTGCCTTCCAGGGTCTTGCTGTTGGATTATCTCAGAAGTTAGTTTTATTTGACGACTAGCATCCACAATACAAACAATGACACCAAAGTAAAGTATATAATAATTGACACACAATATTTTTCTCAGTTTTTGTCAGTCCCAGAATTCCAAAGCTTTTCAGAATGGTATTTCTCTATTGGTCATATAACTTTGTGAAAAACAGCTCATTAAATTGTATTGGAAATGTCAAGTCTACTATTACTGTTGAGACACATTGCGCGGATGAAATATTTTATCTGTGTATTTCTTGTTCCCATGAAGTGATAATTTTTTATATGTAGATATTGAAAGCTCAATTTATAATGTAGGACTGAGAAGGCTGCACTTAAACAAAATGAACGGCTCCAAAACAGGCACTCTTATCATATATAATTGTGTACTTAGTATGGTGCCAGTTATTGCGATTTGAGTTTAGACTAGACAGTTTCTGATAAGTGGTAATAGATTAATTTTCCTAATGCATGTTACAGGTCAGCTATATGCATCCCTTGGTACTCAGATTGGCACTTTATTAATACAGTAAATTACAACATGACCTGTGCATATGGCCCTCTGTTGTAGTATGAATGAATAATGTTTATTTTCACATGTATCAAATGGCTACAAAAACCATTACCTTTTCCTACCAATAATTAAAATCAAAAGGCTTCCAAAAAAAGTCACTTGACTATAGACCTACTTAGGCCATGTATTTGTTACTCTTCCTGCTGCTCCTCACAAATAAAAATGCCATTGTATGGGAAATTGCACAAGCAGCAACCACCATCCTTGCCAGGGGGAGGCGCAAGCAACCCCAAATTAACCTGTGATCAACCCTCTGATAGCTTCTCACATAGCAGTAAGGCTTAACATAGAGGCAATCTGTAAATTATTTGTGTAACACGTCAAACAGTATCAATGTAAAAGACAACTTAAAATGAATCCCACATCTAGTTATGAATATAGAACTTTCTTTAATAAATAAAATAAGAACAATGCTATGAAAATCATTAATAGAACCAGAGATATTCAATTTTAAATTTTAAATGAAAAAAGTGACAAAAGCGCAAAGTGGCCATCTGGTTATGGCAGACTGGGACAAAGTTACAAGTTGAGGCCAACCATGATGGCGTGTGGGCCAACTCAGGGACCAAATTACCTTAAATCCTGGTATGTGGACCTTTGAGAGGATGTGCGTTTAAGATGGATCAAACAGCCGAAGCAGTACATTGGATGTAGGATGCGGCGACTCCGTGTACAAGGGCTTGAATAGCATTTAGTTTGCCATTGAGAGAGTTTGCGCTGCAAAGCCTGGCGGTAAGGATGCTGCGCACAGTCGGCAATGCATCGGTTGTAAAGAGCTGCGAGCCCGGCATTATCATTGAGTCATGTGCAGAGATGCTCATCCCTCCTGGCCCTGGCTCCAGACTAAATACAGGGGGTTTACAACCCTTTGTGAGGGTGCAGGACACAACTTCTTCATGTGTAAATGGGTCTGGATTCAGCTACTCCCTCGAATCCTGACAGTGATGGCCTATCCAGTCACACCTAAGCTACTCATTGTGTGTGGCTGTCTAGCAGGAATACACAACACCCATCTGTCACCCACACCCAGTCATGTGACCCTGAAATAACCTGCAGATACCAAATGGTTAAGGCAGGAGAATACCAACTTTCTAAAAGGGGCATTTTCAGAATTGCAATTTAAATTTTCACCATAAGATAGGATTTAAAAGTTTGATTCCAGAGACAACAAACAGGATGGGATTACCATTTAGAAATTACACTTATAAAATGTAATAATGTAATTCAAGTGTTATCCTATGGGAGACATAGGCCTTACAGTATTGAAAAATGAATGTAAGATTCTTTCACTACCAGGGCATGCAGAACTTAAAAGTACATGTCCAATTATTGAACCCTACCATAGGGATGACATGTGTATTAAAAAAGAAGATTTGGGGCCAAAAAAAATTTGAAATTACAGTTCAAAACAGCACAAACACAGGCTGTAATGTAAGGCCTGAGGCATGTTTATTGCACAAAAACAACTGTGGATGGGCCAAGTTTTAGCTGGTTATCCAGCACAGTAATGCCTGGCACCAGAAAGATTTTTTAAAGAACCCTCAAAAAGCAAGCTAGTTGGTGTCATGCTTCATCATCGGGTTCCCAGTTGAGTAGCCGAATGCTACTCAGCTGTGGTACGACACCTGATTACAGTGGCGCTGTTTTTTTGTGTAGGTGTGATGAAGTGGTGGAAAAATACCTCTGGATTTCTAACTGATAGTTACTTTATTCCCAGCGGCCTAGGGTATGTTTATAAAACAATGAGTGGACAGGAAATAAGACTAATAAATGTGTCTTAATTATCTCTGGTCGATATGTTTCAGTGCTTAATATAGATTTAATGGGACTTTCTTCAGGACCTCTCTCACATAAAAAGTGAAAGTGCAACTACATGAAAAAAGTGAGTGGTAAAAATGTTAAACCACGTGTATATGCATTTAAGCACACACGCTAAGGTGTGCTGTATGCTATGTGGACTAACCGTAATAAGCGTCCACCTATTTGTTTATTCCTGTAAAAGAAATTGAGACAGTACACAACAGTACAACATAAAACACATATTGTATGCAATCTGTAATGCATTTATGCCATGTGCCAAAGTCATTTTTACCGCTATTGTGATTGCTAGGGCATTCAGTGTTAAATAAACGTGTAAAACCATTCATACACAAGGCGTGCACTCAAATCTATTATGTGAAGCAGCATGCATGTAACAGAAATGATCAAGGCGCAAGTTTGAGGTTTTCTCAAAACAGTGCTTTTGTTAAAACCTGAGTCGGGTCGGGGACAATCGATATTTGCCCGGCGGTATTGCCTCTGTGACCCTCTAGTTATTTAATCAATGAAAGAGGCAGGCGCTGGAGACTGGAAGGCAGGAAACAAGGTTTTTATTCTCTCCGGAGGAGAACACAACGAAACGGACAGAAGGTATCGTTCTGAGGTGCTCTAACTGCATCCCTGAGGCCTGGCCTCTTATACACACGTTTATGACTTTATTGTAGATTACACATTTATGTTAAAGCTTTGATGTATGGAAAAGACATTCCCGGAACTCCCCTCTGGGCCCGTTCCCACACACATTTACAGTTGAAGTCCCCACCCTAGTCACAACAGGTGATGAGTATCACGCAGCCGGATATTCCGCCGATTCACGGAATGTGGGGGGTTTGATCGGATCTCATGGAGTGGGGGCTTTGATCAACCCGGGGATCCTTTGATGGGGGAAGCTTTCTATTGTACGGGGAGGGGCAAGGAATTGTATCGGCAGAGCTGGGTGTCGGCCTGGGAACGGGGGGAGACAAAACGGGCACACAGGGAAAAAGGGGGTTTGCATCTAAGGGCCGGAGATCATGAAAGGGAAGCAGGGAGGTGTCGCGCTGGGAACAGGATGAGGGCCTGGGGCAGAGCAGCGCCGAAGAGGGGTTTATGACTCAAGGCAGGTGCAAGCAGGGGGGGTGGTCAGCGTGCAGGCTTGGTGAAGGCGAAGGGCTATGTCAGGGGCCAGCGGCGTGCAAATGGGTTCGTTCTGCTCGGGGCATCTTAAAAAAATGGCGGGCGCGCACGACAAAAGTGTGGCATTAGGGGAAGAGGCAAGATGGCGCAGATAATGTTCACCAAAACGTACTAATTTTCAACAGTCCTCCCTTTAACATATTCAAGACATCTTGCTGGTTCATTTTCTACTCGGTTCTATTGTGATGGGCATGAGAAAGAAAAACGGTAGGAACCCTAGAGGAAAAGAGTTGTAAACAATACATTTTAACATTTCTAGTTTTTAGGAGGTGAGCCTGTTTGATAAACTTTGATCAATTTGTTTTAGCAGGAAAGTCATAGGAATGCAATACAAAAACGATTCTGTAGCGAGAGCAACAAGCATATTTCATACTGGCAGGTTATTATCAGGTTCGGATTGGAGCATGATCAATACAACGGCGGCTGGGAGAGAAATGAGGTCTAGCAGAAACGGCGATTGGGGATGTCAAATGTTCAAAGTTTAACGAGTTCTCATCATTCTTTGTTGCCTTTCGTTGGCGCTGTTGAGCACCGGCGGTGGAGCTACAAGTCCAGCTCTGTTCTACGTTCTGCGTTGCAGGGCACGGCCCTTTCCTCGCGTTTCTGGTCGGAAAGGTCCTTTTCGCCCTGTGTCCTTTGAGGTGATTGTCAGAAAGTTCAGATGGAAGAAGAGCGTACAAAACAGTCCATAGGGTAGGTCAGAGGAAAAGGGGGATGGAGCAAGGCCAAATTAGGAACAAACCAGGGAAACGAGAGACTTCAAATAGGCGGGCGTGTGACCGAATTCAGAGAGCGGGGACTTGTCGACCAACACTGGACATCGAGCAGGGGCATCAGGTCGACCCTTTCTTCTCATGTTGTCGAAAACAGTGCCTCGTCCTGCAGCTCTTTTCTGTCGTGGTCTCGCCTTGGCTAATGTCGCAGGTGTTCCTTAGTCTGCGGTCAGGCCTCGTGCTCCCACATCCGGTCCTTCTCTCCTCCAACAGCAGTACCCTTAAACAAGTTTGAAAAGACAGTCTTTAGAGAATTTGCAGATGAAGATAATCAAAAAGTTTATTTCTCTCCCAGCTCCAGACAAAGAATGAAAATGCCCGTTATATTAGTGTTCATAACTGGCATATGAAAGACCGGTGACGGGCCTGTTGGATTTACTATGACTTTCCTTTACAATTATTTATTACAGTCACGACAGTTCATCTGATGGTGACCCACCTTCGTGAGACGAACCTGGCAAAGATATGCCGTTCTCTAGAGTTTTACATTTATAAAAGGGTACTGTGAGTCGTCAACATGGTACTACACAGGTATTTTGCTGAGAGACGATCATGGCTAAACATTTCCTTTCGATCGATGCATCCTGCTTTTCAACTACTACGGGGTTTATTTTCGATGATTTCTTTACCTTGGACTAGTCTGCTAACCTTGTAAAACATCATTCTGGATCCTACGTAACCTTTACAGCCCGATTACTTAATTAGGAAGGACAGGGGTTTTATGGGAAACAACCAGGGACATAGGAAACTTGTGGTAAGGGCATAAATCGACCCATCTCTCACAACCGGAAATGAGGGGTAGTTTCATAATTCCAGTTTTTGGGCGGCTGATACAGGGGAGGTAACAGGGGTGATCATTTTTCCGGTTTGGGTATTGCGACAATTCGGGGAGGGGAGGGTCGCGTATTCTGAGGTCCTTGTTTTATACCATAGGAGCCGTTGACATGTAGTTCCCTTATTTTGGGTCAGATTAGGGAACCTCTGTCGTCTTACCTGTCCTTTCCCTTACGGCCCAACCTCGGTTTATTGACTTCTAGCGGGAAAGGAGAGGTAATGACGTGGCCTCAGGGTGATTGTATTAAAGACAAGTTTTTGTGCAAATACTGACGGTATTTGAAGCCAATTAGGTGGTGTGCTAGGGGTGGCGGTCTGCCAATTTCGGGGTTAATCACTCGGAAGAGTGGGAGTGCAAAAATAGAGGGAGAGAGAGAGAGAGAGAGAGAGAGAGAGAGAGAGAGAGAGAGAGAGAGAGAGAGAGAGAGAGAGAGAGAGCGCAACGGCAGGCTAAATAGTACACGTGCAACAGAGAGGGTGGCAGTGTATTCAAGAAAGGCTATTTAGTGCATTACACAGTAAAAAGGCATTCACGGGTCTGCGTTAGAATCTTGTAATCATGCAGTTTGAGCATTAGACAGGGTAGAGGGGACGTGCTTTGAGAAAAAGGAAAGAAGAAAGGAGGTACCATTTTGTCGCACTTTCTCGCATTCTCGGTCCTTCGACCAGTTGGGTCAACGCCTCAGTCACACACACACACATTCCCTCACAGTTTCGCATCATACGTGACATGGGTTCATTCGTCCAGTCTGGTTTAAGGGTGATCACTTTTTATCAGGTTGTGTTAATTTCTCGGGTTTGCTCGATACGTGAGTAGTTTGCAGGCGCGCTTAGACACCACCTTGCGGCGCTAGTCCGTTTCGTGTATTAGACATGGCAAGGTTTCAGATCTTCGCCACACCTCGGCTGTAATCTCTGATGTAACCTGCAGAGGGAGGAAGAAAGGGGGTGGGGGAGACAGCATTCGCGCATATTCAAATACATGGACTCATAAGTTCTTTACTTACCTCTTACTCGTCTTTCCTCCTCGGGGCAGGGTCCCCGGGGGTATGGTTTCTGGAGTCGAGGGGGGGTAGTGTGTCCATATAGGTCATGTGCGGGGAAACGTAAAAAGGAAACCAGAGGTGCTTAGTGCGAGGTATCTAGTCAAAGGATGTATCTCACTATCGGGATCCTAAAACCTCTTTCAACGCTGTGGCGTTCTAAGGTTCTTTGGTTCTTGGGTCAGCTCCGTTCCCTGATACTTTGGAACGTTGTACTTTATCACATTTACATTATTTCATTTCACCCTCCTTTTACATTCCCTCATTTACACCGTTCGTTTTACCCATCCTTGGAAGTCAAGGTCTTCCTCTACGCGAGAGTTCATGAATCAGTCGCGTACTTTGAAGGCGGAGTGTCGTGTTGTCGATCCGATCCGTCCTCCAGGGCTGGGCAACCATCTTCTTTCAACCTTAAAGAGAGAGCAGAGTAGGGTGCACAGAAAATAACTTTCCCACCGACCCCACATTTTTAAAATAAAGCATGCAATACCCGTCCATAGTTTCAAAAACTTTATTTTGCAAAATCATTTCAGCATGAGGATTATGAGGGTGCGGTCGTATTTGGCCGGTCGTGGCAATGGCTAAAGTGCGTACAGTGGGGGGGGTGTCGTTTTGCAGCAATAAAAACATCGGGAAGTTTTACTCATTCATTTGCAAGAAGCTAAAACGTCTACTAATTGGCTGGGGGTTCGAGGGCATTTATTTTCATAATTTAGAAGCATAATCATAATAGTTGTAATCAGATTTCCTACATGCATACCGTACGTGTGCGTCGTAAATGAGGTTTACATCAGTTATAAAAATATAATACATTGTACATTTGTAATCGACATTTGTAACAGGGATCCTTTCGTACTGTTCGTCGAGTGAGTTCTCCTTGTCTTTTCTAGCCAAGTGTACAAAGGATCATATAAAATCTCAGAACATCAAGTTTATATTAGTGCGAAGGAACACCACGAGGTGTTCGTAAGTTCCGATTGATACCAGCGCCATTTTGGGCGGGGCCGGCTCAGTCCGGAAGCAGCATCAGGGGGAAATGTTTCCTATTACTGGCAGTTTGGACCAGAGTCCTTTTCGGCAGTTCTAGAATTCATGCTAACAGAAGGAGTGGCAATGTCATGTTTGTTTCGTTGGCGATCAAGGCAGCCGTCCCTTACCGGAAGCCTGCAAAGGCCGAAGGTTCCGCCGGGGACCTTTTTAGGATCTTCAAGGCTGCGGAGATGCTGTCGGAGATAGGGGCTCGTGCTCCAGGGGGCAAATGTTCGAGTTATGTTGCTGGTCAAAGTTACTCTAGTGGCCGGGGCCCTTCCAGCGGACCCAGACGCCATTTTGAGGCCCTCCAGGGGCCACTCTCGTCGAGTTTGCAAGAGTGGAAGAGACCCTTCGGAGTGAAAGGAAGAGGGCTCTGTTTTGTGAGAGCGGGACGTTCGGCTGGGGTGCAGCTGTGATGCCCCCACCTGGGGGCGAGGGAGACTCGTTCGCGCCGTCTCCTTCTTCCGGGGCACCCCATGCTGCTCCTTTTCATCGGCCCGCACGAAGGTCTCTCCCCATCCGGTGTTCCCCAAGTCCTGTGCTCAGTGCTGTGGGAGTATGGCCACCTGTGGCGCGCATTCGGTGCGGCACAAGTATCAGTGCGGCCATTGCAGGTTCGGTGTTCCGAAAATATGGCCACCATTGCACGTTCGGTGCTGCGCAAGTACTGGGGTGCCACCATGGTGTGTTCGGTGCTGTGGAAGTATCGGCACCATCGCCTGACTGGGGGTGTTCGGCGTCGGCCGGGGGCTGGGAGACCTCCTATCGGTGGAGGTGGGAGAGGCTCGTCCGCGTCGCCTCTCCCTCCCAGCCCAATTTGGACAAATTGTTGTGGTGGTACGTGCAGGACATCCCGCCGTCCAGAGCTGCTGCGGCTGTAACGGAAGAGAAAAGGAAGAGGTGCCTCGTTCTCCTCTGGACATGTGGCGGGACTACTTAAGTCTATCCAGGCCCGTTGCGGCTGGCCGAGGAGACATGTGGCGGGACTACCTACAACTGCCCGGGCTGCTGGCTCCTGCCTCTCCTCCGGCTCCCCCATACGTTAAGATTTCCTGACCAAAAGTTGGCGGCCGGGCCCGCCTTATATGGGTTGCCGTTGGTTGGGCGTAGCCGTAACCCTGCCCTACTTTGGAAGGTTCCAGAATGGGGGGGGGGCGCGAATGTTCTGTTTGACTTTCATTTTCTACAGTTTACCGTTATTATTCCTTGTTTGTTGTGTTAAATTAAAAGTTTCAAGTTCATTAATGGTCTACGGATTTTGTTTTACCATTTCTTTCTTTCCAGGTTGCTTTTATGCTAAGTTTCTGCTAACAGAGGTTGAGTAACACGGAAACACGTGTAGAGGGATGACGCAGATTTGTACCTTACATACACACAAACTCAGACGGGGGACAGTACAAGTACGACATACAAAGACCCAAGACGAATATAAAACAGTTATTGGTCATAATTATCTCTTTCCGTCTGTGAATTTGAAACAAGGCTGGGTTCCCGTCTTGACGTTGCCCGACCTAGGAGAACTTGAGCATGTCGCTGAAATTTTCCTGGCGAAATCTGTGCCATCGGGCATAATCAAACGTGGTGGTTCTGTCTGGTCTGTCTATGTAAGTCGGGTTCTTCTTTGTCTCGCGCTTTTTCTCGTACTGCCGGTCTGTCGTTCCTGTCGGCCCTTTGCCTTTACTCACGCTCAGTAGAGTCGGGCATTGGGCTTTCCAGTGTCCGACATACCTACAAAAAGCGCATTGGTCTGGCCCTAAGTCTGGTCGTCTTTTGCATAGTGTCGGGGGATAAGTTGTGGGTAGCGGTGTCCTGGGGTTGTCCTGTCGGTATATTTCTCTACTTGGTTTGTCCTCGTCTTTTCTCTGTCGTTGCATAGCCTCTCTGCGCCACATACCGAGGCTGTCGAGCATAATTGGCGTTGTCTTATTATTTCGAAGGGCTATTTCTAACGTTTCTATTTTATCAAGGTCAAAGGATCCTGCCAGTGGCCACTGTTTGTCTTGATTCTCTTCGGTATACCTGTGCCACAATTTATTATAAGCTATGGTGACTAATCCATAGTTTATGAACATGTCCTTATTAGGGGTGCCTTCTAGTGGAGCTATATGGTCCACCTCTAATACACGGTCCGGGCTAAACAGGCTATTAATCAGTGGGGAGAAGACAGACATGACGGCTCGTAACGAGGGACTAAAAAGTCAGCACTGCCTATCTTATCACTAGGTGCAAAGACTGGACAGAATATTTCTATTCAACGTTGTTTGCAGGCAGTGAATACCTCATGGATCAAAAAAAATAACAAACAGACCAATAAATAACAATGGGGAGAATGAGTAGGTCCGCAAAGATCTGCGTTACCTACCCTTTTCACTATCTGCAAAAAGGGTGGTCTCTTCCCTGTTTGCAGACAGGGAATCTCCAGGAAACAATAGTTTTGCGAACAACAGTTCAGTTTCAAGTAATTATTGAGTGGGGGAGAAAAATAAGCACGGCTGCTGCCCTACCTATCCTCCACTGCTTGCAAAGAGAGAGCCCGTTGTTTCTCCGTTTGTAGACAGTGAATCTCCAAATAAATAAAGAGCAATACTAGTATTTTTGAACAATCAAACAATCAAGCAATTATTTCGCAACTTGTCGTGATTACACGACCTTACCCGGACCATGTGGACAGTTTCTTGTCTTCCGAATCCAGCGCCCGATCGTCCTCTTTTTCTCGTATTTCTCACGGCACTCCTGATGGTCCCCAGTCAGGACCGTAGATCACTCGAGAGAGGTCTGTTCGGAACTAGTGAAGTTCGGATGATCGGCTGCCAGACGAGGGTCTATTGGGCAAGAGCTCTCCCGATCGTTGCAGTCGTTCACTCTGTCGTCGGGACCTCTCCCACTGGATCCACGAGTCGCTGATGGGCCCCACGCTTGGGACGCCAATTGTTAAAACCTGAGTCGGGTCGGGGACAATCGATATTTGCCCGGCGGTATTGCCTCTGTGACCCTCTAGTTATTTAATCAATGAAAGAGGCAGGCGCTGGAGACTGGAAGGCAGGAAACAAGGTTTTTATTCTCTCCGGAGGAGAACACAACGAAACGGACAGAAGGTATCGTTCTGAGGTGCTCTAACTGCATCCCTGAGGCCTGGCCTCTTATACACACGTTTATGACTTTATTGTAGATTACACATTTATGTTAAAGCTTTGATGTATGGAAAAGACATTCCCGGAACTCCCCTCTGGGCCCGTTCCCACACACATTTACAGTTGAAGTCCCCACCCTAGTCACAACAGGTGATGAGTATCACGCAGCCGGATATTCCGCCGATTCACGGAATGTGGGGGGTTTGATCGGATCTCATGGAGTGGGGGCTTTGATCAACCCGGGGATCCTTTGATGGGGGAAGCTTTCTATTGTACGGGGAGGGGCAAGGAATGGTATCGGCAGAGCTGGGTGTCGGCCTGGGAACGGGGGGAGACAAAACGGGCACACAGGGAAAAAGGGGGTTTGCATCTAAGGGCCGGAGATCATGAAAGGGAAGCAGGGAGGTGTCGCGCTGGGAACAGGATGAGGGCCTGGGGCAGAGCAGCGCCGAAGAGGGGTTTATGACTCAAGGCAGGTGCAAGCAGGGGGGGTGGTCAGCGTGCAGGCTTGGTGAAGGCGAAGGGCTATGTCAGGGGCCAGCGGCGTGCAAATGGGTTCGTTCTGCTCGGGGCATCTTAAAAAAATGGCGGGCGCGCACGACAAAAGTGTGGCATTAGGGGAAGAGGCAAGATGGCGCAGATAATGTTCACCAAAACGTACTAATTTTCAACACTTTCAAAGCTGTGTGTAGTTTGCAGCATGACACATGAATTATCTGTATACTGCGTGATAGAGCACGTGTACTGCAGTCAAGAAACCATGAGTGCCTCGTTGTGTGCACCGTACATTCTACCATTATCACTGTAATCATTGTGATAATGTAAAGCAATAGAATCCCCTATTTGAGGACTACCACAATATTTACGTAGAATAATGAAAATACAGCTCAGATCTGATCGCGGGAGGGGTGAACCCCTGTAGCACCCTCTATGGAGCAGTAGAAAATGAAAATTGGCCCATAATCTGCTAGTGAAATGGGATGAAATCCTGTGGCAGAGTAGTGAAAAGTGTTGCGCAATCTGGTGGAATAGTAGGATCTTAGTTGGTCGAAGAACTCGCCCACTGTATGACCTACTCTGGTCCCCTCGGGAATAGGATGTTTCCCGTGATGCTGACCGGAGCTCCTATTTAAGTTGTGATTGCCGTGGGAAAGTGGTTCCTGGTGTCAGCGTGACACGTCAGTACGCCTTTCCACCGTCGGTGTGAAAAGACTAGACTGTGTAGAGCACTGGCATGCAGCCGGTGAGGCAAAGGTTGAAACGCTCTGGTTATGATTTTAGTTTCAAGGCAAGGTTGTAGGTGTAGGTATACTGTGTCCGTGAATGAGATTAAACACAATAATTACTAGTTCAGCTACGGGTACATGGGGAGAGCACAGCCAAAGACATAAAGGTTGAAACGCTATGGATATGATTTCAGTTTCAAGGCACAGTCCTAGGTATAGGTATACTGTGTCCGTGAAAGTTGGAAATAAACCATGACAGAGATTAAACACAATGATTACTATGTCAGCTACGGGTGCATGGACAAAGCACGGCCAAAGACGTTAGTGTGCTTTGTTTAATTTGCCATTATGTGTGCATGTAAATAGCACAGAGGGTAGAGTGCTATTTCAGTGCTAGATTTGAGCAAATAGCAACAACATTTGTAAAACTAAAAGCGGTGATACAGCCATTCTCAGGACAGGCACATCTGGTTCTCAATGGAATTACTTGTACATAAGATGCAACTTTTGCGTGATCTAGTCAGGTTAGTTAGAATGTTGGTTACTGCGTGTTCTGGTCATATTACACAAATTAAATGACCACACGCGAAGGACATCCATGCAGATAGTTATCAATGGAATATATGTAAAGGAATTACTTGTACCGGTTCAACAAGATCAGGCCAAGTTGTACAGTTTCTATGAAAAATTATGTGTGATCTGGTCAACATATACAGTTTAAATGACTACACACAGTGGACCTTTTTGCAGGGTTTTCCATAGTGTATAGGTGATCATCTGTTCATACTGTTCCATGGTATATTATTGTTTAAGCCGTGAAGATGGGGGGACAAACGATACATCCATCATTATTCTTTTTCGAACAGTTCTTGTCGGACATTGTTTGTTGGTTGGTTCTTGCTGTTCAATAACATACCATTCCATATCATTTGTGGTGTGACCGTGCTCTATAAGATGATTTGTCATGCGTGTTGTATTACGGTTGCACCGTATGTTGCTTCTATATTCACAGATACATGTTTTTACTTTGCGGCTAGTCATGCCTATATTTCTCAAACCACAAGGGCACGTGATGAGGTATATGGCATGAGTAGTATTGCAATTTGTGTGTTTACTTATTTCCCAGACTTTTCCTAGTTCCAAATTAAGAGATTTTGTGGTCTTTGTCAGTTGACACACGCTGCAATCACCGCATGGGTAATGTCCAGTCACTCTAGAAATGTTTAATGTGCTGCGTAAGTGGTGGCACAAACAGTGCTGCTGGTCCACTAGTGGTATTTTAATGTACAGGCCCTGGGCACCATTTTATCAGGGACTTAATAGTAAATTAATGATGTCAATTTGATATAAGTCAATTCTACCATGCTTTAAGGAGAGAGCACAAGCACTTTAGCACTAGTTAGCAGTGGTAAAGTGCACAGCGCCCTAAGGCCAACAAAGACGAATTCTGCAAAAAGAGGAGGAGGAAGGCAGAATCATCTGTCGGATGATTCTGCAGAATGGGTCAAGCCCAACACATGGTATGGAGAAAATCAATATTTTCTGGAAGAACATTACTACGGCTTTGATATGAAGTGTACTGATCAATGATACATACTAGACCTGACAACACACACAGTTTGACAGTGTGTCACACAACATAGGCTCTGTTCACAAGTTTCACACAGATAAAGATAGCATGCACTGGAACCCCCTGTGCAGGATTGATTTCCAGCTCATGTTTTCAGATTGGGCACTGCTAATGTTCATAGTAGTCCCAAACTCCCCAAGACATTTAGCAGTAGCTTTTTGGGGGGCTGGGAGAGGTACGGGGGTCAGTCTTCGGCCACCCCTCCATGACCACGTCACGTCATGCCTTGCAAAACCAATAGGCTTATGTACCAGCACCCTCCACGGAACCTGCCCCCTCTTTAGACCCCACCCTTTTACCACCTTAACTCCTTTCACACGGAAAAAAGTATCTGAATATTTGCAAATCTGACATACAGTTATGCTATAGTCCTCAAAATGAAAAAAACTTTACTAACAACCAATATAATGTTTTGAAAAAGCATCTGCTTCAGAGGCATTATGACTGCAAAGTCATTGTTTAGCATGCATTTGAAACTGAAGAAAAGTTTAAGAATGCATGGTGACATTAAATGTGACCAACATAGGACTCCCCAAATTTAAAAAGCTCCTTTACTAAACAGTTCTGCAGCCACATTTCAGTAATGCAATATTAAATAATATAAAAGCTGGATGAGCAACTTAGGTAATCAAAATGTAATGGTTCTTTTAATTTTTTCCATTCACTGCAAAACATGATATTTCTAGATTTTTCCTCAAGCACGGTATAGGATTTTTTAGGTGCTGTCAGATGTAGAAAAAAGGGCCTTTAACCCAGCTGTCATTTTTAGGTGAAATTGGCAAAACCTTTTACTTTACCTTTGCATCTCATAACTGAGCTTTGTTCAACTTCACAAAATGTTTTTGCATAATTTAATCAGTTCGCAATTCCATTGTCAATTAAGGAAACGTTCAATTCAAATTTTGTTCTTTTAAGCACACAGCACAATCACAAGTGGCTGAACTGGTCATACTAGTCATCGGGAAGTTCCCTGGGAGGCTGAGGGTGGGGGCTGGTTTTAAAACTGTGGGGCTGTTTTTTTTACTGGGATCCGGTTTTGCAGTGTTTCTGCAATATTGGTGCCCTGTTACAAAAGCAGTAGTGCTTCAAACTTGCACCCCGCCACCCAGGGGCAGGTCTGACAAAGTTGCCGGGGCTACTTTGAGGTCCCAGTCCGGCCCTGCATGCAGATTTTCTCTGCTGTGCCGGCAACATCAACTGTGGAGCAGCTCAATTTTGGCCACACATCTATACTTTTGGCTAGGCCACATGTATTCAGTTTATGTTCTTATATACTTTGAGGACATTTTAACAATTTATAGATGGTGCACTGAATGTCCAGAGAACTGTATTCATTATGTGCTTTTGATCTGTGTGTGCATGTTAAAGTTTTTCTTAGCAAAAATATCTGGATTACTGACCTCAAAACTTCAATAGGCTTAGACTGTAAGGTGGTGTGCTAAACTGCGAGTAATGCAGCACATTGATCACAATTATACAACTGATCATGTGACACATGATTATTAATGCTTGTAGATTTTGTATACACTCTGTAATTATCACCCACAGTTGTGGGTGTTTTTATTATGTAACCGTAATACCGGTATAATATTCCTGTAGCCATGATGTATGCACATAAAGTATATTTGCATTGTTGTATTAATTTTGTTACCACATGTGCCCCTATATTCAAGTGACGGGTGTGTTTTGCCTTTTTTATTAAGTTAGCATGGTCAGAGGCCTTCAGCTTTTGGGATTTCAATGTTTAAACTTCAACTTGATAGTTGTCTTCGTACAGTTAATTTCTGCTCTGCAGGTGCAAGTAAGGATTAGGGGACCATTAGGATGGCGGGTGGATCACCCCCGCAGGGCTGGCAGTAGCCACCGCCGGCCTGGCGGGGGAGATCCACCCACCACCCTGCCATGAATGACTCCCCGCCACATTAGGATGGCTGGGGGGTCTGTGGCGGATGGAAAGACTTGTCGGCCGGGCAGAAAATGTGTTGAATATGGTGAAATTGTCTGAAAGGCACCGCATTCCATATTATGATCATGGCGGTGAGCAGCCTTTTCATGGTGGCGTTGCCGCCATGAAAAGGCATGCGGTTTCTGCTATTGGGGGCCTGTTGCAGGCCCCCAGGGTGTTGGGGGGGGTGGAGGGTGCACCTGGAGGGTACCTCTGGTACCCCCCTACATTGACATGAACAAGGTGGCAGGCACCGCGCAGTGCCTGTCACCTTGTGCATGCCAAGGCACAACGTGCATTCCCAGCATTGTGGCAGGCGGTGGTGTGAGCGCCGCCCGCCATGATGCTGTGAATGGGGAATGCCACCACCATGGTGGTGGTGGCATTATAATTGCAGGTGCCGGACCGCCACACCCCTGGGGGATGGTCCCGCATACCATTACAGTGGCGTGCGGTACCCTAAGTAAGCTAGTTAAAAGGCTATAGACCAATGTAGTGATAAGAGAGCATGGGATGGCTTCTTTGGCAGGACAAAATATGTTAATGAGGATGGAGACAAGTTTAGTGGCAGAAAGGAGGTGCTCAAGGTCGACTAGTGCTCTGAAGGAGCTAGAGGAGAGAATAAGAAGAAGTTACCAATTGTTACTGAGGAGATGGAAATACACTGGAAACAAGGATATGTTGTTTCTTTGAACATTCTGAGTTAAATGATATTGTTTTGCTAGTTAGAATTCAGATGCCTTTAGACTATCCCGTGGTACAGACCTCACTGCTATGTCTCTGAATGTGGCTTTATGCTTAATACTCTTCTTGACTAGAGAATTTGTACTGAAGTATCCAGTATACTGAGAATGTTGTGTTGTACAAAATGCTGTGCGGTTCATGCTTTCGTTCTACCGTACAACTCTCCACTCTCCCACCCGAATTTCACCTTTTGAGCTTCTAAGAGGCAGGAAGCCATCATCCAAAATTTGTCCAGGATAAGTAGGGGGCCCTAATTTACCCATAAACGTATCCATCTATTTACATTTTAAACCCTAACCAGGGAACCTTGGAGTGAACATTTTTGGATGGAAGGCATCTCTGAATTAGCTTTAAGACTTTGCAAATCACGGTCTCATGTTTTCTGCACAGATACCAACACATTTATGTTTGATTTGACTTCCCCTCCTTTTGCTCCATCCCATGCATTGGTGAGCACAGAGATGTTGTAGCAGCCCTATGATGAAGCTTTTTACTGCCTAGTGGGCGAGGGCAGTTTTTTAAGAAACCTTATGTTTCACTACAAATGTTGTGAAGAGACAAGTTTTTGCTTTGTATCGTCTGTCCCCCCCCCTTCTCCCCATTTAGTGTTGATAGCTTAATATATGCAGGGAGGATGGAAAAAGATCAGTGCCTCCCCTTCTTTTCTGAGTGTAAATCTGTTATGTACATATACAGTCAACATAAAATCTATTTAAAAAAACATTCTATTATAAATTAAAACATTAAACAATTTAAAACTCTTTGACCTTAAATTCTCCACTCCAGTCAGTACAACAGTAGGGAAAGGCTTGGATAGTTGAGTGGTAAAAATCACTATTCCCACTCCAATGAGTGCAACAGTAGGGAAAGTGTTGGATAGCGTAGGGGTAAAAGTTACTATACCCACTCCAGTCAGTGCAACAGTAGGGAAAGTGTTGAATAGAGGAGAAATAAAATGTACTATTCCCACTCTCTAGTCAGTGCAACAGTAGGGAACGTGTTGGATAGCGGAGGGGTAAAATGTACTATTCTAATTTCAGTCCGTTCAAAATTAAAAGCAAACACAATATCATTAACAGAATATACATATATATTTTAAATGTAAGTAAAAAATATATAAATATTTTAAAAATAAAAATATATTTAATAATAAAAACTAAAACGTAAAAGATATTATAATGTTAAATATATATCACCAATGCCTACAAATATTATATTAAATAAAATAAAAAATAATTTTGAAACAAATACATATTTTTATTTAGAAATTTAGTATTAACAAAAACATAAATTATTACATACATTTAGTATATGTACTTCTTAGCCTATAACACCATACAACTCACAACTCACATCGAAAATAGAAAAATCTATTTGCATGATTAACATTATTAATGATCAATTAGACAAATATTACTATTTAAAAAACAAATGAAAACAGATAAAATGTAATTAACTTCACACCTATAATCTCCACAACCCACACCCAAAATTAAACTGTAAAAAAAGTTATTATAACATTAAATAATGTTTTCAATTAGATACCTAATAGTATTTAACAACTAATTATAAAGTAAGTAACATAAATTTACTCCCCACTCTTCACCTCTTCACCCCTGAAAACAGAAACACAAAAGAAGATAAACAATTACCCAACTTAATTATTAATCAATTAATATTAATTCTCAACTAATTATGAATTGATTTAAAATAAATCACTTCAATCAATCAATCAATCAATCATAGCATTTGTATAGCGCAATACTCACCCGGGAGGGTCTCAAGGCGCTTGGGGGAAGGGGTCAGCTACTGCTCGAACAGCCAGGTCTTGAGTTGTCTCCTGAAGGCGAGATGGTCCTGGGCCAGCCGAAGGTGGATGGGGAGGGAGTTCCATGTCTTGGCCGCCAGGTAGAAGGATCTTCCTCCGGCGGTGGCTCTTCCGATGCGTGGTACGGCGGCGAGGGCGAGGCTAGTGGATCGTAGCTGGCGGGTGGGCGTGTAGACGGTCAGGCGGTCGTTGAGGTACTTGGGGCCCAGGTTGTGGAGAGACTTCTGTGCGTGGGTGAGGAGCCTGAACGTGATCCTCTTGTTGACGGGGAGCCAGTGCAGGTCCCTCAGGTGGCCGGAGATGTGGCTGCGTCGGGGGATGTCCAGGATGAGTCGGGCAGAGGCGTTCTGGATGCGTTGGAGTCTTTTCTGTAGCTTGGCTGTGGTGCCGGCGTAGAGGGTGTTTCCGTAGTCCAGTCGGCTGGTGACGAGTGCCTGGGTGACCGTCTTCCTGGTTTCGGTCGGGATCCATCGGAAGATCTTGCGGAGCATGCATAGGGTGTGAAAGCATGATGAGGAGACGGCGTTGGCTTGTCTGGTCATCGAGAGGGAGGAGTCCAGGATGAAGCCCAGGTTGCGTGCGTGGTCTGTTGGCTTGGGAGTGGTGCCCAGGGTGGGGGGCCACCAGGAGTCGTCCCAGGCGGAGGGTGATGATCCCAGGATTAGGACTTCCGTCTTGTCTGAGTTCAGTTTCAGGCGGCTGTTATTCATCCACTCGGCGACGTCTTTCATCCCTTCGTGTAGGCTGGTTCTGGCGGTGTCGGGGTCTCTGGTGAGGGAGAGGATCAGCTGGGTGTCGTCGGCGTAGGAGATGATGTTGAGGTTGTGTTGTCGTGCGATGGCTGCAAGAGGTCTCATGTAGATGTTGAAGAGGGTGGGGCTGAGTGATGATCCTTGCGGTATGCCGCAGATGACTTTGGTGGCCTCGGATTAAAACGGGGGGAGGCGGACTCTCTGTGTTCTTCCGGCGAGGAACGAGATGATCCACTCCAGTGCCTTCTCTTGGATGCCGATGTTTCTGAGGCGTTGAACTAGGGTGCGGTGGCAGACAGTGTCGAACACTGCAGAGAGGTCCAGGAGGATGAGTGCCGCTGTTTCCCAGTTGTCGAGCAGGGCTCGGATGTCTTCGGTGGCTACGATGAGGGCGGTCTCGGTGCTGCGGTTGGCTCTGAAACCGGACTGCGAGGGGTCGAGGGATCCATTCATCTCGAGGAAGGCGGCAAGCTGTCTCTTGACGATCTTCTCGATGACTTTAGCAGGAAAAGGAAGGAGAAAGATGGGGCGGAAGTTCTTGAGGTCGGTGGGGTCCGCTGTTGGTTTCTTCAGGAGGGTGCTGAGCTCGGCGTGCTTCCAGCTCTCCGGGAAGGTGGCGGGGGGAACACCGTGAAGCTTACCTGATTTCTGCCAACGGGCAGTGCCGTGAGGGAAACGGCCGAGGAAACAACATTCCGGGAGGCTGCAGGAGGCGGTCGCACTACCGGACCACACTCCCCAGCAACCTCTTGGGCGGCGGCACGCCAGTGACGCGTGTGGAGCGCCCGGAGGCGCCAGTAAAAGCCTGACCCCCTGGGAGCCCAGTGGGGGAACACCATGAAGCTTACCTGATTTCTGCCAACGGGCAGTGCCGTGAGGGAAACGGCCGAGGAAACAACACTCCGGGAGGCTGCAGGAGGCGGTCGCACTACCGGACCACACTCCCCAGCAACCTCTTGGGCGGCGGCGCGCCAGTGACGCGTGTGGAGCGCCCGGAGGCGCCAGTAAAAGCCTGACACCCCCTCTCGCCCCGCGAGTCGCGCGCGGGAGCGCCCGGGGCTAAGCCCGGGCAAAGGGCGGGCCCTCTGTGGCCCTCTGGGGACTGAAGGAGACTGGACTGGGCCTGGACCCTTATATTTCCCCTTTGGACCAATCTCGCGCCCGGAGCGTGTAAGAAATTTGATTAACTTTTAATGTTATGTTTTATAGGTTGTTTTAGTATTGAGTGCCTACATTGACGGGTAACGGTCTGCAAGTATTAGTTCCATTTATATTCACGATGTCAAAACCCAAAAATGATAAGGTGCCGGTGGGCCCTGCTACTCTTGATAATTTTCTGGTTAGGAAAGTAAGCCAGATAAATAACAACAGACGTGCATCATTGGGGAAAAGCACTGTGGTAGGGGAAATGTCATTGGAAAATTCCCCTATCAGTTTGTTACAAGGATGTGCAATTAACTCGACTGATGTCATTTCCATTGACCCTCCAGTGTCCATCTTAGTTAACGTGGAGGCTCAATCTGACCCTCAGGTGCTGTCATGTCCTGATACTAGCCCTGATACTATTGTGTTACATGAGCCCCAACCAGAAACTAGGGCCATGAGAACTTGTAGAACACTGTCTCAAAAGGTAATTGGGAAGCAAGATAAGTCAAAAAAGAAAAAGGATGGTAAGGCTATTTTTAGTCCTGTAATACCTACCCCTTTTGTTTTTACGGGCACTAACAATGATGGTAATGATAATGGTGTAAGCATAACCCCTGATTTTTTAGCTTCTTTGACAACTAAAATGGAGGAGCTTATCAAACCATTAACGAGTAAGATAGATAACCTAGCAAAGGAAGTGACAAGGCTGGGTGGTCTGTTATCAGCAAAGAATGGTGTTACATCTAGTGGAAGTGTACACTCTGGGAGGAATGGTAGAGAACCTGCCGATATTAATGATATATGTAATAAGGCAAGGGGGAATGCTGCTGTTGCAGTGGTTACTGGTTCTGAAACCCCTATTCGCCCAGACATCCCTGTGGCAGTGGCTCCTTTGATACCATCTACAAAGCAAACAAATAGTAGAGCGCCCAGACCCCCGAGGTACAATCGATATCTTAATTTACCTCCAGATTGTGCTCCGTTTGTGGCTGTATTAACTAATGTGCCCCCTTGCGGGACACATCCAGCATCTCCTTTTGATGAATCCCAATCCTCCTTGAAAAATAAGACAGTATCTTGGCTCAACAAAAATTGTGGGTTCCCTGTGTCATACTCGGAACAAATTATGACAGTAAGACGTGTAAATTGGGTGGGGCCATCTAAAAAGACTGGGGTAGGGGACTGTATAGTCGTAAATTTTAAACATCCACAGCACGTGGCACTATCCTTTTGAGAGCTTCTGCATTGGTATATAACACGAATAGTATTTGTGTACGTCCCCTGGGTTATTTTTATGCGCATCTGTGTAAACCTACAGCACAACAGAACTTAACCAGGCGGGGGCTTGAACCTTATACTCCTGTGCAGGAGTCTCAGTTCTTTTATAATGTTACTAATCCTTGTGGGTCTGGTGGGCCCATTAGAACTCATAATAGGAGTTCTAGTAACGGCCATTATCATCATGGGTCGAATGTAAATACACAGAATAGATTCGAAATGTTATCCGGTCTTGAGCAGTGTGACTGACTGGGGGCACCTGCGGCTCAGATTTCTAGGGCTTCAGGTGAAACTACAAATTCTTTGAATCCGGTGGGTAGAACTTCAGGAATCCTTGCTGTCTCCTGGAATATTGCTGGTCTTGCGGCCAAAATGTCTGATGTAAACTGGGTTACTTACATCAAGCAGTTTTCTATCATTTGTCTCCAAGAGACCTGGGAGCTGGGCTGTAATCTGTTTTTAGAAGGGTATAGGGCCTTCTTTGTGCCGGCCTTGCCTTCAGTGCGGGGAAGGCCCAAGGGGGGTCTTGTAATCTTTGTCTCCATACTGATACCGTGTGTAGTACGGAGATTGGAAGCTCAGCATACAGGGGTCATGGGACTAATTCTATCTGGTGGTAATGTCCTTGTGGGACTGGTGAATTTTTACAATGCTGCTCTTGATAGTGCAGGCCCGAAACATATCCATGTTCTTAATTCCTTTGTCTCTAATCTTATGGAAAAAGTGGGCCATAACCTCATGATTTTGGGGGATTTTAATCTGCATCCATGTGTCGATCCATTGCACAAATGTTTACCAGAAATGATCTGTGCGCGCGCAGATTGTCTGCATATGGAGCACACCTTAGAGGGGGAAATGTGTAATGACCTAATGAATGACCTTGACCTCTCTTTGGCTATGTCTTTAAAGGATCCTTCATATTGTTTTGATATCCCTACTTTTAAGGGACATGGTAGGGGCACCTTCATTGACCATATTCTTGTCTCGAGGACTATGCAAACTTTTGTAGATTCTTTTTGTATCCTCCCTAGTGAATTTAGTGACCATAATCCTGTCACAATCTGTCTGAACTGTCCATGGGGGAAAAGTGGTCCCAAAAATACTGTTCAAGGAAGTCTGGGCACAACAGATGGGAGGAGGCGGTTAAAATGGTCAATTGACTCAGCGGATGCACTCTATAAAAACATCTCTGAAGGGTGTGCAGAGGACATTGACGTTTGTATTAACGGGGGAGGTGAACCTAAAACGGTTCTAGAGGCTTATCAAAATATAGCGGAGAAGGTGTCAGCGTTCCTATCTGTTCCTAATAAAATTCACACAAAAGTAGGGCCGAGATGGTTTAGCCATGATTGCACTGTAGCTGCTCGCAAGCTGAGGCTTGCTTTGTCAGCTTCCCCGAGGGATCGGGAGGTTGTAAAACTCTGTAGAAAGGAATATAAGGCTATTACTATCTCCCGTAAGGAGCTATTGAAGAAAGAGGCGTGGGAGGAATTGCTTGACCCCTCTACTTTGAATAGCAGCACCAAATTCTGGGCTTTGGTTAGGAAACCTTTCTTGACCGAGGACCCCGGTGACGGAATTGCTTGCTGTATAACCAAAGAGGAATGGGAAGGCCATTTTAAAAGTTTATATTACTCTGAAAATGCTAGATCTATGACTGATGCCCCCTGTGACAGGGTTAGCCCTATTATTTTTTACGAAAGTGAGGTTTTGGCAGCCATAATGGGCCTCACTGCTAATAAAGCGCCAGGGCCTGACGGAATACCCCCTGATCTTTACAGGTCTGATCCAGCTTTCTGGGCTCCCATTCTGGTCGCCGTATTTAATGCTGCGGCCACTGTGGGATGTCCAGAATCTTGGGGACTATCAACTATAGTTCCTGTATTCAAGAAAGGAGATAGGGGAAGTGCACTTTGCTATCGACCCATATCCCTAATTGATTCACTGGTAAAGATCATGGGGAGAGTTATACTTCAACGCCTAATAAGTTGGTCGAATGAGAATCACATTCTGACAATCTCTCAATATGGCTTTTGTGAGGGGCGCTCAACCATAACGCAGTGTCTCAATCTGTTCCTTATTCTGAATAAATATACTGTCGTTCAGAAGGGAGCAATTCATCTTGCCTTCATGGATCTCTCCTCAGCCTTTGACTGTGTCAACAGGGGGAGGCTGTGGAGGACCATGAAGGAGAAGGGAATAGATGGGGGAATTGTGGAGTTCCTTGCGGATCTGCACAATGAAACAAGAGCCAACGTGAGGTATTCTTCGACTGGGGAAACCACGGGTTGTTTTCCAATTAATAAAGGTGTACGTCAGGGGTGCATTATGGCCCCTTATCTTTTTAATTTTTATATAAATGACCTGGAGGCTGAATTACAGGAGATAAAATCTGATTGTCCAAGGGCGGGTGCGAGGGGTATTCCTCTGCTTTTATATGCCGATGATGCGGTCTTAATTTCACGAACAGAATTAGGTCTTCAGGCACTTTTGAATGGTTTTAATAAATTTATGTCTGATAGGGACCTTACGGTCAACAATACAAAATCTTTCATAATGCATGTTGGCCGTCAACCAAAGAAGAAGTTCAATTTTAAACTGAATGATGTTCCGATACCCATCACCCAGTCGTTTTCCTACCTGGGGGTCTTATTTGATACGAAGATGTGTTGGGCCCCACATTTGGCCAAGAAAAAAGGGGAAATGTCCAGGGTAAATGCTTCTATCTTCAATTTTGCTTCTAAATTGGGCAAAAAGCCAAATGTGGCCATGATGAAATTATATAACGCTAAATCCATAGCCACTGCAGTATATGGAAGTGAGATATGGGGCTACACAAACTATGACCAACTTCAAATAGTTGAAAATAAATTTTTAAAGCGTTTGCTGTGTGACCCTGGGAGCACACCGAATTTAGCTGCTCATGAAGAACTTGGCTGCTTGTATTTATCGGACATAGTTGGACTAAAACCGTTGTTGTGCTGGGTAAAACTATGGTTAAGTGATGCAATCCCTCTGACCCACTTGATAGTGGAGGATCTCTTATCACTTGACCACGCAATGCGAGTGCCCTGGCTTAAATATTTGAAGTCTCAATTCTTGAAGCTTGGCCGAGTGAACTTGTTTGATAACCCCGGGGACATAGTTAAGGGTGATGTTGCTGCAATTAAGAGTGCTTTTTACCTGAACCGTAATGCTGTAAGAGATGAAGTTGAGCTCTTGAAACCTAATGTTAGAATGTACATCATGTTGAGTACCTGTAATTCAATGGAATTGTATCTAACATGCTCCTTCACCACCCATGAAAAATTTTTGCTGACCCGTTTCAGGTTTAACATCTTTCATCAGCTTTTAATTAGACCCAAGTCGGACATTTTTAAGAAACCAGCAGCTCCCAGTGGCTGCGACGGGAAGTCTCCACAGGATATGCTGCATTTTATATTTTTATGTACATTTTATGAATATCCCCGAAAGCGGTTTCTGGTTACCCTTTTAAAGAAATTAAATTTTAACCAAATTAGACCCGCACTTATGTACTTACAGTTGCTGCATCCTGATAGTGTTCTTCAGGTGTTAGAATTTTTAAAAATTACCATGAGACTAAGAAATTGTTTGGATGAGTAAATGTGCATTAACTGCAGTTTATGGCACTATCGCACTTTATTTCGTATATTCTGTATTTGGACATTACTTGCACTTTTTATTCTGATTCTGTCAATGCACTCGTTTTTATGATATATTTGAGTTGTATGTAATTTAAGATTGACTTTGTGATCACTGTGATGTTTTATTATGTTTTGTCTATTGTGTGTACTTTTATGGATTGCAATATATCCGAAATAAAGTCAATTTGAATTTGAATTTGTTACGGGGTTGGGGTGCGATGGTGGAGTCGGCCTTGTTGAAGACGTGGTGGGGGCAGGGGTCGTCGGTTGGTGATCCGGAGTGGATGGTGTTCATCGTGCGGGCTATGTCTTCGGTAGTCACCGTGGTCCAGGTGCGGAGGGTGGCGGTGGGGGGCATTGGTTCGACGGTTGGGTGCGTGTATGGCGCGCCGAAGTTGTTGTGGATGTCGGCGATCTTGCGGTGGAAGAACGAGGCGAGGGAGTCGCAGAGATCTTGTGAAGGAGTGATGTTGTTGTTGCCGGTGCTGGGGTTGGAGAACTCCTTGACGATGCTGAAGAGTTCCTTGCTGTCGTAGGCGTTGTTGTCCAGTCGTTCCTTCAGTGATTTCATTTTGGTGGTGCGGATAAGCTGGTGGTGCTTGCGGGTGGCGTTTTTGAGGGCGGTCATGTCGTCTGTGGTCTGGTCCCGGAGCCAGGCTTTCTCGAGGGTGCGGCAGTTCTTCTTGGAGTCATTGAGTTCTTCGGTGAACCAGGAGGCCTTCTTGCTTCTGGGTCTGCTGGGAGGGTTCTTCAGTGGTGCGAGGTCCTCGGCGCAGATGGTCAGCCACTGCGTGAAGTTGCGGGCTGCTTCGTTGGGGTTCGTTGTGCTGGCGGGTGGGTTCTGGCTGAGGGAGGTGGTGAGCTGGTCGGCGGTGATCTTGCTCCAGCTTCTGTGAGGGACCTGTTGTGGGTGGTGGTGGGTCGTGGTTCTTCTGAAGCTGAAGTGGACGCAGCTGTGGTCAGTCCAGTGGAGTCCGGTGGAGTGGCTGAAGGTGATGTGCTTGCTGGATGAGAAGACGGGATCAAGCGTGTGGCCGGCGTAGTGAGTGGGGGTGTTGACCAGTTGCTTGAGTCCGAGGTTGGCGAGGTTGTCCAGCAGGGTGGCGGTGTTGCGGTCCTTGTTGTTCTCCAGGTGGAAGTTGAGGTCCCCTAGGAGGATGTAGTCATCGGAGGGGAGGGCGTGCGGGCTGATGAAGTCCGTGATGTCTTCGCTAAATTGTGTGCGTGGTCCCGGGGGTCTGTAGACGATGGTGCCTCTGAGGGTCATCTTTGGGTCGGTGTGTATCTGGAAGTGGAGGTGCTCGGCGGCGGCGAAGGTGTCGTTGGAGTCGGTCGTGATGCGGACGGTGTTCTTGTGGACGATGGCGATGCCTCCTCCGGTCTGGTTGACACGGTCCCTCCTGATCATCTTGTACCCGGCGATGGCGATGTCGGGGGCTGAGGAGGCGTTCATCCAGGTTTCCGTGAGGAAGGCGATGTCTGGTGATGTTGTGTCGAGGAAGTTCCAGAGTTCCACGGCGTGTCTGTGGACGGAGCGGGTGTTGAGTAGGATGCACTTCAGGTGGTTGCTGCTTGTGCTCGGCTTGGCGGGTGCGGTGCAGGTCTGGGTGCAGGAGAACTTGCAGGATTGGTAGGTGAAGGGTCCGTGGGTGCGTTTCGGGGTGGCCCGGCAGCAAGCGGGGTTCCGGCCGGCATTGAGTGCGTTGAGGGTGGCGGCGTCGTAGGTCCGTTGGGTCGTCTTGCATCGGCGGGGGCCAGGGATCCTGGCACTGGGCGCGGTCCAGGCACGGACGGGCGCAGCCGGCTTGCCTTCGGCGCACAATCGGCGCGCCCGCTGCGCGTGACCGCTGCGCGTCCGTGCGGTCGTCATTTATGGCTAAGTGGGAGGGAGGAGCAGCTGGGAGGCGGGAGCGGGGAGGACACGTAAAAGGGGGCGTGGCCGCGAGGACGGCGGCGGGAACGGAGAGCGGGGCAGGCGGCACAACGGGCACAAGCACACACTACAACAATAGTTTTACAGAAAAAAAAGCACAAAATACTGCAAGTTAACAGAGAGTTAAATAGACACAGCTGGGGGGCAGTACAGTGAGGCGGCAGCTAGGGAGGCAGGCAGAGCAGCAAAACGAGGCTGCGAGCAGCAGCTGGGGCACACACACAGCTGGGGGCCGTGCAGCGCGGGGGTGTCCTGAGAACACTTCCCACCCTATACACCTAAAAACCCCACAACCCACAACTAATTAATTTATACAATTTCGATATTTAATTGTCAATAAATTAGTTAATATTAATTAACAACTAATTATTAATTAATTAAAAATAAATTTCTTCCCATCCTTTACTCCTATAAACCCCACAACCTGCACCTAAAATTATTTACACAATTACCATAATTATTTGTCAATTAATTAATAATAATGAACTACCAATTAATAACTAATAACAAATACATTACTTACCACACTTTACCCCTATAAACCCCACCACCCACACCTAAAGTGTACCCAAAAACGTAAAAACATAATTGACATTATAAAATCTCATTAAATAAATATTAATAAATAAAAAATATGAATTCATTTATTATAATTAAATTACTTCCCACCCTATTCCCCTATAAAATCACTATCCGCTACAGAAATAAAAAACAAAAAATTATATTAAAATAATATTATTAACTACAAAAAATGTAATATTAAAATACATAAACAATACTTATAGATATAAATACATCACATACATTTAAAATGTATACTAAAATACATACCACTAATTTAAAAATTGATATTTTAAACAACAACATTTTTTCAAACGAAATTAATGACTTTTATATTTTCAAATCGATATTTCATACCTTAAGGGTGATATTCTTGACCGCAATATTCTTGCTGGTGATATTTCTGTGTCACGATATTTAAAACTCGATATTAGTGTAAGTCGACATTTCCAACTGGATATTTTGACTGAATACCATCAGTCCAAGATTCTGTGAGAAACATAATATATGGGGTATTAGACTCTAAATATTCATTTAGCTCATACTTATGTTTTTCCATTTTTCGAGCATTCAGTAATATACATTCTTCGGTGTGTAAGAGTACGAAACAGGCAGCTATATGAGCCCTTCCAGAAAAGTTACAAGAGAATTGACACTTATCGCAGATATTAGATTTTTGCATAATCTAAAATTTGAAGTGGTTACAGTCATCTATATATTGTTTTAGAAAATCCCTAGAATACTTACCATAACTACCAGGGTTCCTGGCGCATGTCACAGTCCGGCCGCAGATGGGCTTTCCTTTGACACTCCTTCAGCTGTCATGTTGAGGTTTTAGTCCTCTTAGCGAGGGGGGCTTGGTCAAGGTCAGCTGCAGGATTACAATCCAGGCCAGGAGACTGGGACACAGGTGGGGCAAATCAAGGCAACATGGGAATCTGTAAACTCCCTTTCTGAGCAGGCGGAGTGTTTGGAAATGGAAGGACAATACAGCGTTGATTAGGCAGTTCATAGAGAGCGAGGAGTCAAGGATGATGCTGAGGTTGCATGCATGGTCGGTGGGTGTGAGGGGTTCCGTGTGCTGCTGGCCACCAGAAGTCATCCCAAGTGGAGGGAGAGGAGCGCAGGATGAGGATGTAGGTTTTGTTGGAGTTGAGTTTGAGGCGGCGTTCCTTCAACCAAGTAGCTAGTGCCTTCATCCCATCATGGAGGTTGCTCTTAGCGACTGTAGGATAATCAGTGAGGGAGAGAATCAGATGTGTGTCATTGAAATAGGAGATGATGCTGCGTTAGTGGTTTCTGAAAATTGCTGCAAGCGGGCCACGTAGATGTTGAAGAGGGTGGGGCTAGGGAGGAGCCCTGGGGGATGTAGCTGATCTCTTTATGATTTGAGGAGAAGAGTGGGAGTCTGACTCTCTGGGTTCAGTCGGTGAGTAAGGAGAGGAACCACTCTAGTGCTTTGCAGCTGATGCAGTACAAAAGGGGGTGGTGATGGACAGAGCATCTGAATCATTCAAACACTCACACCCAGTCAAAAGATCTGGGTTTAATCCATCACCGTTCTTTAGCCCACTCTGCCACCCCATTTCAGACATGGCTATATGTAAATCAGTCTGACCCTGTGCCTCATGGGAACAGTCCAGCCCGAACTGCCAAGCCATGTCTTCCCTGGACCGGAAACAAGCTTCCGAGGACCGGTTTCTGGCATTCCAGCCGTCTTCAGCCTGGCCTGCTTGAATCCAGTGGCAAAGTGAGCAAGGGACTCACGTCTGAGCATACCCTGCCACACTTATGGTGACCAAAAGCGGTACAAAAGGGGGTGGTGATGGACAGAACATCTGAATCAATCAAACACTCACACCCAGTCAAAAGATCTGGGTTTAATCCATCACCGTTCTTTAGCCCACTCTGCCACCCCAGTTCAGACATGGCTATATGCAAATCAGTCTGACCCTGTGCCTCATGGGAACAGTACAGCCCGAACTGCCAAGCCATGTCTTCTCTGGACCGGAAACAAGCTTTCGAGGACCGGTTTCTGGTGGCAGCTGATGCAGGCATCATGTAGTCTTGTGCAGAGGGTGTGGTGGGAGACGGTGTCAAAAGTGTCGGAGAAGTCAAGGATGATGAGGGCTGAGATTTCAACTCGCTTGAGGAGAGCGTGGATGTCAGAAGTTGTGGCGAAGAATGCATTTTGGTGCTGTGGTTGCTCCTGAAGCCAGATTGGGAGGGGTCCAGGGTGTGGTTTATTTCAATACATTCTGTGAGTTGGGCTTTGAAGGGCTTCTCGATTTTTACAATCATTAGGGAAAAGTTTGCTACTTTGGCAAAATCATATTGAGGTCCATTAGCAGCAGAATTTTACTGCCAGAGAAAACCAGGCGAAAAAATTACACATGTCCACTGGTTTAAAAGCAGAACATACCGGAATCACTCTGGCAAGAACAATGGCACCGTGGTCCTAATCCTGCTGCAGCTCAGAGCACCAAAAGACCATCAGCATCCACACATTCAGCGCAGGAGAAGGGAGTGACATATCACCAAAGGATTACCCTGATTGACCTCAGGGAGGAGGAGGTAATTACCCATTCCAGGTTTAGGAGAGAGTCCATTGCTTGCCTCCTGCACCAGACTGAACCTAGGCTGCAGCAGCATCACAGCAGTGCACCATCATCCCTCCGCCAGGCAAGCTACTGGCTGTCCTACACATGCTAACGTCTGGAACTTTCCAACCAACCACAGCCAAAGTGGCCGGAGTATCCCATGCATTCTTCTCTAGGTTCCTCCCCTCCATCCTGGATGCCATCATAAGCCTCACACTTCAGTACCTCTTCTTCCCCAACAGAATGTCGAACCAACAGGAAAACAAGCAAGGCTTATATGCCATTGCAGGATTTCCATATGTGCTGGGGCAATGGAATGCACCCATCTTTTTTTTGTTTTAATCTTTTTATTGGCAAATAACAAATATGCTTAACAAGTATACAGTGATGGTACAAGTTTGGTCATACATCTTAAATGCAGTTTCCAATGATCACAGTTCCACATAAGCATTACCTTTTCATGTGGTGTACATTTGTTCACCTTCTAGTATACATATATCGCTTGACTGCCTTAGTATAATATTTACTTTTTTTGTTTGTAAATTTTCCTCCTTTTATGAGCAAGAAAGTAACAAGAGAGGGGAGTTCCTGTATGGATATCCCCTGGCAAACGCATAGTATAATAGGGGACGGAAATTTCAAAAGAAAGAAGAAAACATCAATAGAGAAGGTTAGCAGACATGGTAGAGTTGGCTCAGCACTATGTACCACATTTTTAGATTCTATCTGCGCAGCTTTCATCTCTTCTTGCTATTGAGTATATATACATCATCTAGCTCCTACGTTATTAAATATGACTTTAATGGTTCCCATTGCGCGTGATAATGGTGGAAGCTATCAAGGACTGTTCTTGCCGGAATAAAAGGTCTCGGATCCAATCTTTACGTTTAGGGGCCCTTCCCCTCCCCCATCTACATGCAACTCTTCATTTAGCTAGTAATTGCCCCAATGCCACATATTTCCTAAATCCAGCATCTACCTGTTCCATAAGTCCTAAGAGAACCACCAATTGGGATACCAATAGTAGTATTATTGTCATTTGTGTGTGTGCTGTGAACACCTGCTGCCAGTATTGATTAATGGTACTGCATTCCCATGCAAGATGCATGAAATCCGCCTCCTTAATACCACATCTGTTGCATCTATTACTGTCCCTTAATTTAAACATATACATTTTAGCTGGGGTATAATATATACGTTGCAAATATTTATAGTGGATACTGTGTAAATGTCTACTTGCAGTGATGTTCCCAATTTGTGGGAAGCAGTCCTTCCATTGTTTATCTATTAGCTCATAACCCAGCATCTTTTCCCATGCCACCAGTGCAGTGGCCAGACTTAAGGTATGGTATAGTAAGGAGACTACATGCTTAGATGTAGTTAACTGTAATAGTACATGTAATGGAACCAGTATCGTTGGCTCCGCAGGGTAATCTGGAATGTGCGATTTTATACATTGCCTTAGTCGCACATAAAAGAAAATTTCCACGGATGTGGGAGGCGAAACATCCTTTACAACAAAACTTTTACAAGGCAGTGCTTTTACAACACAGGTTTTACAACGAAAACCATTAGAACACATTGTGCTGGGGGCGCTATAGGATAGGGAATAGATTTAATTTACTATCCAACTCCTTCCCTAGTGTCCACGGGGACTGGAGTTGGAATAGTAAAATAAACTATTCACTATCCAGCACCCCAAAGCGCTATGCGTTGTAAAGGTTTGCGTTGTAAAAACTGCGTTGTAACAGCATGCGTGGTAAAAGTATGCGTTGTAACATCATACATCCATGTGGGAGTTATTCCACTAAAGAATTGTCTACATATAAGTCACCCCAGTTTTGTATCTTAAGTTTGCGTAGCATTTGTTTAAAGCCATTTTCTTGCAGTATCTGCATTTGCGGGTGGTAAAGGAGCAGCAGTAAGGGAGGGTATATCTTTGGGACTTCCATCATTTCGCTAATGCGTTTCCATACGACAGCAGTGCATGCCATTGATGTAGGGTCTTTTTCCTGAGGTTTGTGAACCATGGCAATGGTTCCTACTAGGGAGATTGGATCAGTGTAGCCTTGTTCAAAAACTTTCTGAATCTCCAACAGTCAGTGCTATTTAAATACATCTTTCAAATTCCGAAGTTCGCTTCACAAGCGCAAGTACGCCTCGAATTTGGGCTATTAAATCAGCACCAAGCCAGACAAGCGGCAATACAAAAAATGTGCTGGAAATTAAGAGCAGCTCAAGAGGACACGCTGATGGGTCTCTGCTGGATTGAAATAAACAAACAAACAAAAGGAAAAGACGCATGGAAAGCAAAACTTGAAGAAGGTCTGTCAAATCTCAATATGCAAGAGGCCTGGAACACCGGTCACACCTTTGCGACCTTCAAAAAAGCGGCCAATGGTGCGGCAAAACTAGAATCTTGGATTGCTGACAAAGCCGCATTAGCAAAGAAAAAACACGGCTGGATGGTACTTGCAACATACGAGAGGTGTGTCCCGCAGCCTTACTTAATTAACCACATAACACCATCTACACAACAGATGCTCCTACGAGTACGGCTGGGAACTTACATCTCAAAAGACCAGACCCCTGCATGGAAGCAAACGTGGCCAACATCACTCTGCAGGCTCTGCGGTCATGCAGAAGAAACTTTGATTCATCTCCTGTGCATTTGCCCATCCCTCACAAACCTGAGACGTTACTATCTCTTGCACATATTTCGCTCATTCCAAGTCAAAACATGTCGGCCGGCAGTTATGCTGGCATTGAACAGCCAGCAGCTGCAGACAGCCTGTAGGGCCACCAGATTCCTTCAGAAGGCGAGCCTCCAACTAATGAAAACTGAAAAAATGGCGAATAATGGTACCAAACTAAAGGATTGAGGATAACAAAAGACTTTGATTTCAGCAAATGTCAAATTGTTTTTATTTTTCTTTATTTTAATGGTTTTATGTAAAATTCTCTTTGCAAATCTTTGTAAAGGTTTTAATTAACCACATACAATACATTTACTTACTTACTTACTTGTTCAACCGCCAGATGTGGCAATATTGGAGGTGGGTTGAAACACTAAGCCGCGTAGGGCGTTTGAGCGCATAAAAATGAAAGCTCCAAGTTTGGAACCTCGAACCCCCCTTGTGTATATATTTTGGTGAGCATATCCCATTTCAACCTTGGCTGCTTGCCTCCCAGGTTAGTTGAATTAATTCCTTCTTTAGGGCAGCAAAGAAATGTTTACCGGGGAAATATGGAATATTCACAAATAAGTATAATAATTTATGGAGAATGGCCATTTTATTGAGAGACATCCGTCCTGTCAGCGATAGGGGAACAGTTATCCAGGGTGTTACCCAATTAGTGATTGAGTCCAGCATTGTACCGTAATTAAGTCTCATTAGTTCAGCTCAATCAGCAGTTATGTGTATTCCCAGATATTTTATAGCGTTCTTGCACCAAGTTCTTTTGTATTTTGTATTTTTTTATTTTACAGAGTTTTATATAGCACGAACTTGACCCTAATCGAGTATCAGAGTGCTTTACATGGCACCAGTTACATTACATGAGGACATATTCATTTTTTTGTTTTGTTAGGCACGGGGAGATTAAGTAATTTGCCCAGATTTTCCCAGAATCACAGGTTGTTTAGCGTCCCAGCGAACCCAGTTCTCCAGATTCGAGGTTGTCCGTCCTAGCCGTTAGGCCAACTCCTCTCCCCTAGTGATCGGGTATTCTAAGGAGCACATTTTGATGGCAGGTGTCAAAGGTTATAAATGTGATTTTCCCCAGTATATATGTACGCTGGACATTTCCCCAAATACAATGAACTCTCTCATTATAGGGTTCAAATTATGCTCTGGGTCTCTGATATATAAGGTGACATCATCTGCATACAAAGATATTCATACCTGATGCATGGGATACTGTAGAGCTCTATCTTGAAGGTGTTGCCTGAGTTTGGAAGCTAAGGGTGTCCAGCCGAGCACTTTGCCGGCGCCGGGGGTTGGTTCCCAGTCCGGCCCTGGTCACAGGCAATCTAAGAATGAGCCTTTGCCTTCCCTGCCGAGCGCCACTCTAATAGTACGTCTTAAACAACACGGGGGCTGGAAACGGTCTCAGTCTGCAGTGAGGAGTATCCTCTCCACACATCTGAGTCTCTTACTGCTGGTTGTATATGTTTTGGGCAGGATAATTGTGGCTATTTCCACCAAGCACCTGAAGCCGGAGCTTCACGAAAGTGCAGCCATTCCGTTTATGCACCACCTTGCGCCCCCGGAATGCACCCATCTTTAACTTGTGCCTGCAGAGGCTATATCATCAATGTACCACATCATCAATGTACCACATTAAAAAAAGGACACACTTTCCATAAATGTGCAGGCAAACATGGACCATCTAGACCTCTGCATCATTGTCCTCGCAAAGTACCTGGGCAGTGCTAATGATTCCTTCATTTTCCGGCATTCCACCATCAATGAGCACTTTCAGAATGGGGCATATGGGAATAGCCTACTGGTTGGTAATTACTTCTCAAGCACATTGCAGACCACATGACAATTATGTTGGAATACGTTGTCATATTAGTGTCAAGCTGAATAAGACAGTACAGATGTAGTAGGTGAGGGCATACATACTTGTGCCATGCTACATGGCAAATGTGCAACACAATCTGACAAGTCACACATGTTGAGACCACCTATGCCACTGTTGGTCACATGTACAATTGAACTGCACTGCTGGAGCATCACTGTTCATAATAATCTGGTGGAGTAGGACCCCAACTCATATCAATGTGGAAATGCAAATCCAGGCTGCTTGCCCTTGCATAGCCTCATAGATATGCATTAAGGCAAGTCAGAGAAAAGTGCAGCATTGATTCACATTATATTAGTAATGTGTTTTCTTAGGCCTTGCAGTGGGTTTTCCCATGCAACACCAATGAAGATCTCACGCATTTCCAAACTTCCAAGGTTCAGGGACCCTGGGACTGTTTGTAAATAGTGTGTCTCGCAAGGGGAGGTGAAATGAAGATACATAACTACATGTCCCTTTTTCATGAGCAATTACTATGTGTCCTGCATTCCACAGGACACATAGTAGGAGGAAACAGCATAGATATTTTGTTTTTGGGGCAGGAAGTTAGTTGAGGACACACGTGCACCATGATGCAGTGCGGGGGGGGGGTTGGAGCTAGTCAATAATATGTGATGGTATATATGCGGACGAAGCATGGATGTGCTGTATGTTAGGAATGGGGCACATTCCACATCTTCACTTTGGATAACAGTAAGAACAGCCAGATGATATCAAGAGCTGCCCAGTGGCACCACATTTTCAAATGAGGCCCTGTGTGTGCATTCAATAGTGCGAAAGAGCCTAAATATTGCAACACAATGTGAAATGCTGCGTCCAAACACAGTGTTGAAGTAAGGGATTCCCTGTCTCTAGTCTGTGTGTCTACAGGTAAATCACTGGGTCATGAGGCTTGCAATGTATCCCAGACCTGTGAAACTGAGAAATATAATCATATTTTAACCTCGCAAGATCATGTCTGCGATGCTACATTACATCATTTATCATATGCACACTTCACACCCTATGTGCGCACGGTTTTGCAGCGCACAAACCACTCTATCAGTCCTCCAGGGCTCCATACTGTGCTGCAAGGAGCTTCTTCAAACACAAACTACATCTCCCATGACAGCTGACAACACAGTCATCATGGTAATAATGTGCCTGTCTTGGAGCAATTCTGTATATTTTCTGCCAGCGCAGGCACTAAACCCTGAACACAGAATTATGATGAAAATATGTCCTGCACTTCCCCGGAGCAGTGTAGTGTACTTAGTCTACCAGTTGCACTCTACAGCGCAAGAGTCTCACAAATCTCAAACCCCCTGTGTACTGTCAACATAGTGGACACTGTGCACTGCTATGTGTACACTACGTGTCCCACAGTAATATCCACTCACTATGCTTCCCAGTACACTTTGAACAACATTGACTGCATCTCACAATGTCAAATGTGTGTGACTGAAGTACCGCATATCACATGCTCCAGCTACAGGTTGCAAAATCAGATATGTATTGGTTCAGGAATGGCAATAGTAGCCAATAAAAGACACAATGGATGATTGTGAGAAATCTATCTACTCAATGACTAATTGACTCTCCTTACTAGTGACAAATCATCACCTTCATGACCTTGGCACTCACAAATTGGCAAATAGTAAGTGAATCACAGAGCACTGCACACCACAGTGCCAGTCATACCTAATTCCTATTTGTGTGTATGCCACACAATGTCATAACATGTCTTCTACAATAGGAAAGGTGTATGAGACATTCAGGACACATAACAGAATAGACATGAATGTGGGGCCGTCCTCGGTTATGACTTAACTAATTTTACCCTTCCTGTCTTTGAAGCTGACCAGGATATGCTCTGCAGCTGTGGATGATAACTCATCTTAAAAAAATCTCAGATGGAACCCCAGCGGAGGTAAATCATGCCCTAAGCAGCACCCGGTTGATACTCGATGGACATCGATGGACATTTGGCATACTACACTCCTGCTTCAGGAGCCTTGATATGTCTCGGGGACTATTACTGTACTCGCCACCAATGGTGTGCAAAATTATTCTTGTTTGCGGCATATTGCTAAATATTTGTGTAAAGACAAATCTACCAGGGGCTGATTAACAGGAAGCACGATGGACATTTGGCATACTACAATCCTGCTTCAGGAGCCTTGATATGTCTCGGGGACTATTACTGTACTCACCACCAATGGTGTGCAATGCAAAATTATTCTTGTTTGCGGCATATTTCTAAATATTTGTGTAAGGGCAAATCTACCAGGGGCTGATTAGCAGGAATCACTGGACAATGAGGATGAGATAGATGAGGAGCCACATTAAATAGTTCCATCAGTAGCTGTAGGAAACTGGCTCTATATATACTACACAAAAAAGGGTATAGTGTGTATAGAGTCCAGGCGACCCCATAGGTAGGAAGAGGTTAAAGTTAGATAGAACTTTACTCTCTATTCGTGGTAGAGTGGTCGAGCAGTAAGGCAGTATTAGAGGACAGTGTTATGCATTTGATGTACACATTCAGTCAGAAACTGAATTCACCTTCTCAAGAACTGAACTCAAAGGCCAATTGTTTTTGTACAAAAATATACTGCTGTTTTATTTTTAGAACCAAGCAAGCCTGGCACAGGTAAGCATTAAATACTTTACAACAATACGGTGCTGAATGTAGAACAGTTTGAAAATGCAATAGAAATTGTACTTTGTTTGATTTGCAGGGCATACAGTAGGTTGCAATACTTTGCAAATACAGTACATTGAAATGAATAGTCATTTTCAGTAATTTACAGGTAAGTTACTTTTTACATTACTTTTCTAACTCAGTGCTGGATACCTAGATTCAGGCCTGGGACATTTCCTGCCACCAGGTAAGTAAATACGTTGTGGTTATTCGTGTGATTTTAAAGAATATTATTAGATTTCAAAACACCACACTTAGAAACTTTTAGGGAGAAAATTGTCAATGTTACCCAATGGAGGAAAAACAGGTTATCGGTTCAAAGGTAAGTTATCGACTGTGGGAGTTAAGGTTCTAGCGTTAGACTCAAGGGTCCCTCAGGGTCAGTGATGCACTATTGTTACACCCTCAGCTGCACTAGGGTACACCCTCAGCTGCACTAGGGTGGCCGGGAGCAGAGTGTTGAGACCCAATGTTATCCTAAGGAGGATAGGGGTCTCCGGTTGGTGGCTGCTAACAAACAGGCCACTTGGCTGTGGGAGCAAAGCTCCTACGGTTTAGGTAGGGCAAATGTGGAAACAATGTAGCACAAAAGGTGCACCCTCAGTGGCACTGAGGCTGCCGGATGCAGAGTGCTGTTTCGACTTCAGGCGCCCTGTTGTTTCCTCTGGTTTGCGAAAGCACTGCAGACAGGGAGACGAAAGACTTCTGGGTACGACCACCGCTTTGAGAGGTAAGGTGGGAAGTTAGGGGTTGGATAGGCCCCATTGGTTTGGGCAAACAAGGCCGGGGGACATCAGGTTCAGGGGTGCCTTTTGGGGTCAGATCGTCTTACCAGCTGCTGCTCACGGTTAGGGGGGCCTTCTGGATTTAGACTGCAGGCATCAGCTGGAGGCTTGAGGCAGGTCAGGGGTCACTGGATCTCATTTCAGGATCACAGGGGTTACCTCCTCGTGGTGTTTTTCCACTCGAGCTCGGGCCGGGTTTGGCAGGTGCCGAGTGACTGGATTCTCGGTTTCTGGCTGCTGCCAGAAGTTGCCGTTGAACAAATCCGTTGTTCACGGGAGAAGCAGTCTTTGGAAGTGAGGGCAGGCAGGTCCTCAGGGGTTTTTGAGGTTGCTGGCTGAAGGACACACCGGGATTTCGCAGGAGCAGGTTTGAGGGGAGATAGGCCTGTAGGGCTGGGGCCAAGTCAGTGGGAGTCATCCTCTTGTTAGGTCTGCATGGCTCTTCGGTCCTTCCTATTATCTTCTTTCTTGTTGTTTCTGGATCTGAGGAAGCAAGGATCAGGGTGCCCCCTAAATATTAGCTTTAGGGGTGTTACAGGTAGGTAGAGGGCAGGGACCAATGGGTCCACTCCCTGGAGTGGGTGCACCCCCTATTGTGCCACCCTCCAGTGGGAGGGGGCACAAGCCTGTCCCTGGTTGGTTGGGTCTCCCCATCCTCAAGATGGTGGGGACTTGGAGTTGTGCTTCACCTTGCCTCCCCCTTCCTGAGGGGTGGGGTTGACAGAGGTGGGCACACCTCCCTTCCTCACTTATTTTTCCTGCCGGTTCTCAAGCCCAAAGTGGGGGGCAGAACCAGTGGGGAACAGTTTCTGAAAGCAGGAAGTGGTCTGGGGAAGCTCACAAAGGCAGCATACCTTTCAAACTTCCCCTTCGTGAACCCTGCCTATCCTGGGGGAGGAGACTTGGCACCTCGTCCCAAGATTTGCATTGTGTCAGGCCCCGACAGCAGCAGGCTTTTGACCAAGGGGTCCAGAAACATAGCTGTTGATGGCAGCCTAAGCAGCCACTCAGTCGGTACACTAGAGGTGGTTTCGTTTTCAGGGGGCATCTCTGAGATGTTCTGTGTGTGCATTTTTCATTAAATCCCACACTGGCATTAGTGTGGGTTTAATGTGCTGAGAAGTTTGATACCAACAAACTACTCAGTTTTCAGTGTAGCCATTATGGTGCTGTGGAGTTCGTAATGACAAACTCCCAGCACCATATACTCTTAATGGCAGTACTGCACTTACAATGTCTAAGAATGGACTTAGACACTCTAGGGATAAAGGGCTCATGCACCTGTACCTTAACCACTGAAATGAAGTTCCCCAGCGATTTTCTAACCATACTCAGACACCATATCTTAGGATGGATTGATGCAAGGCCCCATGGATGTATTGACCTTGTTGTATGTGATTTCTGATGCTCAATTGTTAGAATGGACTTAGGCACTGTGGAAGCACAGGGCTCATGTACCTGTATCCTCACCACTGGTATATTGCACCCAGCTGGAGGGGTTACTGATCTATGCCAGGGCAGTGGGCTGTAGGCATGGCACACAGAGATGTGCAACATTTTCACAAGGATCCTATTTTCCGATTCCATCAGGCTGCACTGCCACATTATATGAGTTTGATTCAAATGAATCAATATATTTTATTCTGCTTTTCTCTTGCTTTTCTTCATTATTTAACCCGTTTTAATCCTTTACTCTTGTTTTATAGTCAATTCATTTTACTCAATCTTTTGGTAGGCGTAGATGATTCACAAAAGCTCAGGAGTCCAAATTGGGTTCCACATACCATGACGTTTATAACATCAGCCCAATGCATTTCGGGAAGTAAATTCCCTTCTTCAGGGGCATCTACAAATACAGAAACAAATTTTCAGCTGACATATTCAACTTTGATAACCACTTCATTACGTTTAAAAAGATTCATCATTTATGCAACCAAAATCAGATTCACAAACCATTTACAGAGTGATTTAACCCGTGTTCAGAAAAATTCCCTTCTGGTCTCGTCATTTATATTCAGCACTTCATATCCCAATAAGTCTACCCCACTGTGTGCTACGCAACGCTAAACTCTGTATCACTGGCGTGTACTAATGAGCGCTTACCATGCCTGGTAGATCCCCATGTTGTTTAAAAGACGAAGCGCTAAGCAGGTTATTGCACACCGTTAAAACCAAAACGGTTAAGAAAGGATTAAACAAGGATGTCTAGGTGTGCATCTCTTTCCTTGAACTCATTAACACAGAGATGTGTGCCATTGTCGACTCGTCACTACGTTCTGCACCAAAACACGCAGCTCGCAGAGACAGTGTGTGAGTGTAGGGGTACATGACCTTTAAGGGTGGCACAATAAGTGCTGAAGCCCTTAGAGGCCTTATTATTTATTTATTTAGGCATTTTATATAGTGCTGGCCAGACCTGAAGATATCGGAGCACTTTATAACAGTCATCATGCGAGATTCATACAATCTAGCAGAATGTATACATATTGGCTCAAGGTACTTTGAAAATCTCAGCGCAATGTACAACATTAATGCACCAAGGTCAAGTAGTATTCAGGTTTTGTGCCTGTTAACTTGCATCAAGCCTCCATTGGGGAGGTGTGATAATGGCCGTGGTCATGGAGGTGGAGGAGGTAGAAGACTTAATATCCCAATAGCAGAATGCAGCAGTGTGTTGGCTTGTGAGCTTCGACAGCAGCTATCATTCGGGAGAGAACAATTGAGAAAGAGGTATTTGAGCTGTCTCTTGAATTTTCCAAAGGAGGTGATAGTCCTGATATGGACTGGAATGGAGTTCCAGATTTTTGGCGCCTTTGTAGCAAAGGACCGGGTTGATGTTTTTTGTTTGCGTGTTTTCTAAGGTATGAGGAGTATGGTGTTGGTGCTCCTGAGGTTCCTTGCCTGGCAAGCTTTCTTGAGTTTGGAGGCCAGGTATTCAGGTTTCCATGTGTGCAGGACTTTGTGCATAAGGCAGGCAGTTCTGAAGTTAGCACGCATTTCAACGGGGAGCAATTTTAGTTTTCTGAGTGCAGGTGAGAGGTGATCGAATTTCTTAACTCCAGTGACCATTCCAGCGGCTGCATTGAGAGTTGTTGAGAGGGGAGCTAAGTGGGATATCACTGTCCCTGAGAGGTTGCGTTCACATAATTGAGTCTAGACAGCAATAGCGATTGAGTCGCTTATTTGAGGTCTCTGTGCTGAAAGACGGGTTTATTTTGTTGAGCAGTTTCATGTTGAGGAAGGCACTTTTTGCGGAGTTCTTGAAGTGTTTTCCCACGTTGGGTTTTGGGCCTAGGGTGATTCCCAGTGATTTTAAAGAGTCAGTCAGGGTGAGATTACCATTGAGAGCATCAAAATCTTCTTGCCATTCTAAGATTTGGGGGTTCTCTTCTTTGTTGGAAATAAGGAGGATTTCCGTTTTGTCTTGGTTGAGTTTTAGATGATTTATTGTTAGCCAGTATTGTACTTCTCTTAGAGTGTTGTTGAGTCTCTGAATGTCAGCAATGGAGGAGGTTTTGAGATAGATCTGGGTGTCGTCTGCATATAGGTGGAAGGTGATGTTGGCTTTTTTGAGTATGTTGTTGAGGGGTTCGATGGATGAAAAGTTGCTCTTAAAGAATGGATCCTTGGGGGACACCCCTGCTGACGGGTAAGTCAGACGTGAAGTTTTGGATTTTTAGGAGAAAGGAGGATAACCACCGTAGAACCACCCTTCCTTGATGGACCTTAATGTGTCGATTATGGTCAACCGTGTCAAAGGCTGCCGATAAGTCAAGGAGAATTAGTAAGCAGCATTGGTCCGTATCGAGTGACTTCTGAATATCGTCTATGACATTGAGGTTTGCGGTTTCAGTGCTGCAGCCTTTTCTGAAACCTGATTTGGTGGGGGTCTAGAAGGTTGATGCTGTCCATGTGTTGAGTCAATTGTAGTAGGACACACCTTTCTAGGATTTTGGATATGAGAGGGAGGTTGGAGACGGGTCTGAAGCTGTTCAGATCATTGGTGTCCAGGCCTGTTTTTTTCAGTATTGGTGTATCTTGGCCGACTTTCAGGCAGTCTGGTATGTCTCCGGTTCTTAGAGAGCTATTTATGATCTTGCTTCAGAGGGGGGCAAGCGAGAGTTTAAGTTTTTGGGCCATTTGGGTGGGTGTAGGATCGAGGATGTGAGAAGAAGGTTTGGCGGAAGAAATTAGTTCAGCTATCTCCTCTTACAGGATGGCGTTGAAGGATTTCCAGCATTAGGGGGGTGTTTGGGTATGGGTTCTTCTGTCCCTGGTGGAAGAATCTTGTGAGCAGAGTTGTTATACACGGAAAACTTGTTCTTGGTGATTTTGGCACTGAAGAAGTTGGCGAAGTGGTCACTTCGCTCTTTGGAGGCCTGTCCTGAGGATGCAGGGGGTTTGGAAATTTGCTGCCTAATGAGGTTGAAGAGTTCTTTGGGCCTGTTATTTGTGTTGTTCAGAGCATTGCAGAAGAATGCAGATTTTCCGTTCTTGTTCTGGTATAGTATATACAGAGTCATCTTCCTACACTGCAGCAGCATGCATCTGTGCCAACCCATAAGACAGCACAGCAGCAAAGAGAATCTGCTGGCTTTGCAACATGGCAGAAATGCTACGGTAGAAGGTAGCCATTGCAACAAAGTGAGACTCCTCTGTCTACTCCATTGTTCATGCCTTTGTCTTTTGAGACCAGCAATGTTAGCCAGGGATTGCTGGATGCCACAAAGTGGAGAATAGGTGCCTCTTATAGCTGCAATGTTGTCCATATTAGGACTGAGGCACTCACAGACTTACGCTAAGGTGGCCACCATTGTGGCCATTGCCGCCTGCTCCACCATCTCCAGCTGGACTCCTACCGCAGGATGTTGGAAAGTAATTTGTGGGTCCGGGGAGTAAAGAGCTCTGAGTGCGGTGGCAGGTAGTGACTCTTGGTTGGTAAGTAGGGGATGTGGGGAACCTATGGTACTATTGACCCTCCCCTTGTCCTGGGATGATTTCCCAATGGAGTCCAGGAGTTTTTGGATGGTGTACTGGTCAATGGATTGCAGGTTGTCATTCCCATAATCTCAGAATTCTGAGACAGCGTGCTGGCCAGGAAGCGAGGGTTCATCCTCTGCAATGAGATGGAGAAATGCTATTGCCGATCTCTCTACCACTGTGTGCCTACGTTGAGTGTATGAGCCCTGTCATACTAGTAAGATTACAATCACTGACAATCAATCCATTTCATCATGACCACAGTTGGTTATATGCAGGGTGACACACATTGTTTTAATCAGACACATGCACTTGTATGTGTTCATGCTTCTTCTGGATGTTCCCGATTTAGTCCTGGCAACCTACTTACTGCCACACAATGGTAAGACCTAGATCAAACATTGACTCTCATGTGCCTTTGACACCTACATTATACATGACCATATCCAATGGAAGGACATGGCTGGCTGTTATAGGGTGATATGGGCAGCATCCCACATGGTAGTAGTGCTGGAAATGGTTACATGTACCTACCCATTTTCCAAGACAACTGTGCCCATCCACCTCAGCCTCTGACCTTCCCAGACTCGTGTCCTTTGTGGTGATTCGGTACTTCTCCCTTGTAGTGTGGCCTAAGGCCTGCTATGCATGCATGTTATGTTAGCATGGCTTATTAGACGTTTAAACGACATTGTACCTTTTGCCGCTTTTGCACACGACACTGCATATAGCTGTTTTTGTAAGTTAGGCTTCGTGAATGTCTGCACATGGGAAAAGGCTTGTTTTCGACATCTCTAGACTTACATCACACCCCTATTCTGCACAGTGAGTGCTGAACCCGTCAAGGTTATCATAACATGGTAGATGTAGTTCGAAATGATCGGCTAACGTTTTTAGACACAACAAGTGGCGGCTGTGGTCCATCTGAGATTCTGGTGCCCTTATTATTGCACAGTTGCCATGATTTCACACACTTGGAAGATTTTCCGTTTCCAGGGATGCAGAGAGCTTTTGCTGATCCTGATCTGATTTACTCTTGCTGAGTGGAGAGGTAACGGGGTCCCCCACACAAGCCTAAGAGACCTTCTATAGTTTATAAACCTAGTTCCTATATATGGGGGGTGTTATAACTTGGCGCTATAAGACCTGTTTTCACCATCATTGTAATATGATTTCTCCTTTTGTATTGTATGGAATGGTAACAATGCTGACCATATTATTTTTAATCATATGTCTGCTTATGTTGGCCAAGGTACTGCACCTGAGAGCACGTCAATAAAATAAATATTTTAACCTTACCCGTGTCTCTTATTTACTCCTGTTGTGGACTGGTATGAGAGTATAACGAAAGAGTGTTCTCACTTCCCACCATTCCTGAGTTGGTCCTAAGTTGCATGTTCTAGGTTGTCTAATCATTGGTTACTTTGCTATAGGACGAAAAGCTAATGTGACACTGATGCTGGCTGGTTGGGGTTTTTCTAGGTACTGAGGTGAGTTTCTGGTACACAACAATTCACTGATGTCCTGGGTCTCTGTGCACAGTTCTGTGTATGAACAGAATCCTTGCAACACCCTATACATTGCCAGTTTCCTGTACGACATCACCCGACTTGCACATGTGGTTCAGTGAGGCAATTTTGGACCAGATTTCCTTCTGGTACAGGCTACATTTTCACCAAGGTACACATGTTCCTAGAAATGGTGGGCTGCATAAGTCAGGCACAAAAAGTATTTTCCACTAGCTATATCCTTTTTTTGTGACAAAGCAGTTTGTTGATAAATAATTTAAAAGTTCTATGGTGGTCTACTCAGTCAAACAAGTAAAGTTCATCCTCAAACTCAGGTGGTTCGCCCATAAGTTTGTCTGCTAGCACACTTGAGTCTGACCAATCTCCTTCATCCTCCTGCTGTGCTATTTTTCAAATGGTGTAATTGTGTGTTATGAAGCGTTGGTTGATTTTGACCAAAGTCCTTCTCGCTACATTTTGAGATGAGAGACTGGTCCTACTCATTGCAACAACTGCACCAGCTCATTGAACACATGCTCAGCAGACACAATAGCTACAGAATAAGCCAGATGCTACGATAGTAGGTCTTCTGGCCAGTGGCACATCTTCCCATACCAATACACTAATGTGTTTAAATCAACATAGACCTCTCTTGGGTCATCAATATAGTCCTGGAACATCCTCTGAAAGGTCATTGGTCCTGCTGACCTCTTTTGTCTTTGCCACAACATTGGACCTGCCACTTAAAACCAAGCCCAGGTAGAGGTTGGGATGGCTTCTTCTGTTCCTGCTGTTGTTCTTGTTGCTGGTGTCAGCTGCTGTGAGAGAACAGGACTGCCCTCTCTGGAAGTTGAAGGCAGCACCCCATAACTTCTGCACGGATTTGGGGCTCTAATTTCCAGCCGTTCTTCTTCCAGATCTCTGGCTCACTCAACAATCCACATCTTGTATTGTGAAACAGTCTCTTCTGAAAAAGGAAGGAAAGTGGTCAGTATTTTTTTTCTTCTGTTGATCATGTATTATGGCACAGATGTACTCTTTGGATGGTGCAAGGTCTCTTTGCAGCCTTGGAATATCAGCCAAGTGAAGGATTACGTTCTGAACCAAGTAATGTGTTTCCATTCACACCTGCAAAACTTTCAAACAACTTTTTTAACTGGTCTTGTAGCAGATGTAACAATGGGCTAGCTTAGCTCATTGTACTGCTGATTTCCTGTGTGAAAACGTCAAAGGAAGTAGCACTTCTGTCAGGCAGTTGACTAGGCCCCATTTGTCCATCCCAATAGTCATGCTTTTCCCAGTTGATTCCCCTTTGCTTTGCAAGACTTATTCATTGATCACTTTGTACTGCTCAAACAGACATCCCAATGTGCAAGAGGTTGAGTTCCAAAGTGCTGGCACCCCCTGTATGATCGCTTCAACTGGTACTCTATTGGCACACTGAATGATCCTCAGCTGCTTCCGGGCTTTAAAAAGAGGGCTGAAATGAGTGCAGATTCTTGTTAGGGTGGTCAATAAGTTGCTGACTATGTCTTCTTTTTTGAAAAAGTCATGCACAGTAATGTTGATATAATGCACCAAACACAGAGCCCTGAAATAGCCACTATCTTCCATGGCCTCAACTATATTATTGAATGAATGGAGTTCAACACAAATTCCAAGAAACAAAAATGTACACTCATTTGCGTGCCAACCAGCGTAAGGGTGCAACCTTGCTTTACATGAAATATGCAAGTGAATATTCACTTGAATGCTCGTTGCACATATTTTTTTACACTGATTCACTTAATCGAAATTGGTAAACAAGAATTGAACATTAATTTGTGACAAAAAAGATTAACGTATTTGAGTTTGCAGACATGAAAAAAACATAAAGTTATGAGTGATTATATCAGCCTTTAATATTGTGCAACCAGCATACAAGTGAACATTCACTTGCATATTTCACTCAACTATATTATTGCCATTGTCTGTGACAACAATTCCAATTCTGAGACCTCTGGGTCACAGCTATTCCTACATCTTGATGTAAAGTCTTCCAAGATGTTTACAACTGTATGGGATTTCTCCATAGTGAACATGGCTACAGTTCACACGCTGCTGAACACACTTAAAAGTTTCTTCAGGGCCGAGACCTGTAGATAGCCGTTGCCTAACCCCTACAATAGAGACCCAGTGTACAGTGATACACATTTATTCAGTGGTTCAGCAACTAGTCCACATGTCTGTCATCAGGTAGATAGTGTGAACAGAACTATGCTGTAAAGCTTGTTCATCGTGATGGAGAGCTGGAACAGCAACTCTGACAAAATAGTTCTGGCTGAGAACCTTCCATTTCAGGCAGACTGCCACCACAAATTCTAAAAACCCATTCCTTCCACAAAAGAAAAAGGGAGGAGGTCCAAAGATAACATTTTAGCTGGCTTCCCATTGTACAATGTGTCATTGGTTGGCAAATGCCCCTACTGTCTAACCATGCCAGTATTAGTAGCCTGGATTTTGTTATTTTCAGCTGCCACTTAGTAGGCAACTTCTGGAGTTAAGAACAAGCAGGTAGACTCAATGTGCATCTCAGAGCAGTCACTGTATGCTGTTGTTGTAGTGTCTCCATCTGACTCTTGTGGCATTTTGAGGTTGCTGACGTGGCTGATACTGTTGCACCTCTGGGGACAGTGCTGCTTTGCCTAAAGATGTCACCCTCTTCTTCCGCATCCCTATTACCTCCCACCATGATAGGAGCAGATTCCCTGTTCTCATCACCTTCACCACCACCTGCAGTTATTTTTTTAAGGTGCGCCTTCCAGCGGATTGCGAGATATTTTTTCATATGGGTCGTTTGGCTCTCAGTACAATGGTGGGAACCAGGCTTACCTCAATGAATACTCATGCAGCAAATAGAGCATATTGCAATGTTATACTCTTGCTTACTAATCATAAAATGTTCCAAACTGGGGAGGTGAGGTGACATTTTTCAGATCTGGAAGCCAATGTTTCTAAAGGAAGAGATTCCTGCTCTCAACCTCCTGTTCTGCGCCTATTTCAGGAAGGTCTACTATTGCCAGCTGCGACTGTTATCCATTTTGCTCAGTTTCCTGCAACAATTGGGTACTACTGTGTGAACAAGAAAAATCCAATTCAGGTATTTAGACAAAATATTTAGTTGGAAATGTCGACCTACACAAATATCGTGTTGTAAATACCATGACACAGAAATATCAACAGCAATCATATCTTGTCTTCTTGTCTTCTTGCAGAGTTTTATATAGCGCGAACTAGACCCGAACCGAATCAGGTATCAGAGCGCTTTACATAGCACCAGTTACGTTACATGAGGACACACTTTCATTTTAGGCACAGGGAGATTAAGTGATTTGCCCAGAATCACAGGAGGTTTTTGGCGTCGTTACCGAGACTCGAACCCAGATCCCCAGGTCCGAGGTCGAGCGCCTTAGCCGTTAGGCCAACCCCTCTCCCCATCGTGCTCAAGAATATTGAATTTAAGGTAAGACATAGGGGCCCATTAGGATGTCGGGCGGATTGCCCCCGCCAGGCTGGCGGTAGCCACCGCCATCCTGGTGGGGGCAATCCACCCGACATCCTCACCAGAATTCTAATTTGGCGGGGGACCGTGGCGGACGGAAAGATCGTCCGCGGCTTTTTTGTCCCGGTCGCAAGCCGACCGGAGGGGAAAAGGGTTTCTATTGTGGCGGTGTCTGTCAGACACCACCTGCCATATTAGAATGCCTCATTACTAATGCCTTTCCTTGGCGGCAATGCCGCCACTGAAAGGAATGCGGTCTTCACTCTGGGGGGCCCCTGCGGGCCTCCAGAGTGAAGGAGGTGTGGGGGTTGCACACGGGGGGTACCTGTGGTACCCAACTTCATTTGCATAAACAAAGCGGCAGGCACCGCGCGGTGCCTGCCGCTTTGTTTATGCAAATGCATTTATGCATTAATAGCATTGTGGTGGGCGGTGCAGAGAGCACCGCCCGCCACAATGCTATTAATGCAGGATGTGCCCGCCACTATGGCGGGCACATCCTAATACCCCCACGGGACCCCCACCCTAATGGCGGGCAGTCCCGAATTCCGACAGGATGGCAGACGGTCAAAGTCCGCCCATCATCCTAATGAGCCTCATAGTGTTTTAAAAAATATAGAGGTCATTAATATTGTTTGTGAAATATAATTGTTTAAATATCATTTTTTTAATTAGTTATATATTCGATGTGTGTGATGTATTTTTTGTATAAGTATTGTTTATGTTTTTTTAATATATATGTTACATTTCTAGAAGTTATCAACTCTATTTTAATTATATTTTGTGGTTTTTAGTTCCGTAACAGGTTTTGGGTTTATGAGGTAATAGGGTGGGAAGTAATTTAATTATAATAAATGAAAGATTATATTAATCATTTATTTAATTGACATTTTAAGTGATAATTGTGTTTTTGTAAATTTGATGTGTGGGTTGTGAGGTTTATAGGGGTATAAGTTGAGAAGTAATTTACTTTCAAACAAGTATTAATTGGTTGTTAATGTTAATTAATTAATTGGTCATTAAATATGGTAATTGTGTAAAGAAATTAGGTCTGGGTTCTGGGGTTTATAGGGGTAAAAGATGGGAAGTAATAGATGTTTAATTAAGTAATAATTAGTTGATAATTAATAATACATAATTGATCAATAATTGTGTTAATTGTTTAATTATATTTTTGGGGTGTGAGTTTTGGGATTATAAAGGTTATTTTTAATTAATTAATCATTAGTTGTTAATTAAAAAATTCAAGTGTAAATTGTGTAATTATTTTTAGATGCCGGTTGTGTGGTTTAAAGGGGTGAAAGTAATTTATTTGTGATTAATTAATAATGAGTTAATAATTAATATTAATTAATTCAACAATACTTAATCAGAGTAATTGTTCATTTTAGTGTGTGTGGGTTTTGGTTTTATAGGGGTAAAGGGCGAAGTAAATTCATTTGACTTACTTTATAATTTGTTGTTAAACACTATTATTTTTTTAATTGAAAAACAATTTCAATTGTGTAATCATTTGTTTACAGTTTAACTTTAGGTGTGAGTTGTGGGGATTAATGGGGTAAAGGTTGGGGGTTTGTTTTTGTTTTGAACTGATTGAGTGGAAAGAAAAAATGTAACCCCTTCACAATTCAACTCTTTTCCTTCTGTTGCACTGACTGGAGTGAGAATAGTATATTTGATCCCTCCGCTATCCAACTCTTTCCCTACTGTTGCACTCACTGGAGTGGGAATAGTCATTTTTACTGTTCCGCTTTCCAACACCTTCCCTTCTGTTGCACTCAATCAAGTGGGAATAGTAATTTTTACCCCTCTGCAATCCAACACTTCCCCTACTGTTGCACTATTGGATTGAGAATGGTCATTTTTACCTCTCTGCTACACTTTCCCTACTGTTGCACTCATTTGAGTCGGAATAATAATTTTTACCTTTCCGCTATCCAACACTTTCCCGAATGCTGAACTGACTGGATTCAGAATAGTAAATTGTCTCCCTCCGCTAATCAACACTTTCCCTACTTTAGCGCTCACTGGAGTGGGAATGGTAAATTGTATCCCTCCGCTTATCGATATTTTCCCTACTGTTGCACTCACTGGAGTGGAAATAGCAATTGTTACCGCTAGGCTATCCAACTCTTTCCCTACTGTTGCACTCATGGGAGTGGGAATAGTCATGTACCCATCCGCTATTCAACACTTTCCCTACTGTTGCACTGACTGGAGTGGGAACAATACATTTTATCCCTCGGCTATCCAACACTTTCCCTACTGTTGCAATCACTGGAGTGGGAATAGTAATTTTGACCCCTCTACTATCCAACACTTTCCCTACGTTGCACTCATTGGAGTGGGAATAGTAATTTTTACCCCTCCACTTACCAACACTTTCCCTACTGTTGCACTCATTGGAGTGGGAATAGTAATTGTTACCCCTCCACTATCCAACACTTTCCCTACTGTTGCACTCATTGGAGTGGGAATAGTAAGTTTTTTACCCTGACTCTATCCATACTTTCCCTACTGTTGCACAGACTGGAGTGGGAATAGAAAATGTTATCCCTCCACTATCCAACACTTTCCCTACTGTTGCACTAACTGGAGTGGGAAAAGTGATTTTCACCCCTCCGCTATTCAGCAGTTTTCCTTCTGTTACACTGACTGGAGAGTAAAATGTAAGTTTAAAGAAAATAAAATAGTTTAATGTTTTCATTTATAATATAATTTCTTTTTAATAGATTTTATATTATTAGTATATATACATATATATTTATTTGTTACATTTGTATATAATTTTAAAATGATAAAACAAATTCAAAATAATTAATTGCTTCAAAGTAAATATATATATTAATTATTATATAAGTGTGTTTAACTTTTTAAATCAAGTGTATTTGTCATATTTGTTAGTGCATATTAAATCTAATTTATTTTTTGAATTAATTTCAATTTTTGTATATTTTTCATTATTTTATTTTATATATATATATATATATATATATATATATCTCCCAAACGCTACTCATCAGGTCGCCTGGCCCCGAGGGAGGTGGCGTGTATATGTAAATAAAGTTATCCCCCAGGCGAGGCTGCACTGCATTGGGCCCGTGAGCAAGGAGCAGGCAGCTCAGAAACGCGTAGGGCTTTTGGATTGGATTGAGCACAGCAATGTCCGGTTTTTATGAAATAAAGGAGGCTGCTGAGGAGCGCAGAGTTCGCCTGTTTTTTCAAGTACAGCCTCGCCTGGGGGATAACTTTGTTTACACATTTAATCCGACCTGTGCTCAAACGTCCGGAAGTAAAAATGGAGCGAACAGGGGGGAAGGAAAGGAAAAAATAAGAAAAAATAAGAAGAAGGACAATGGAGAAAAAAAAAAACATTCATAAAAACTAATGTCCAAACTATGACGTAATATATGGATATCCACTAATACATTGAGGAACTTTATTTCGGCACTCTTAAATTTAAATTGTATTTTATGTCTTGCACACCAGGGTTCGGGAGATGAGGCGGGCTGGGGCACTCTGACAAGACTGACACCCACACCTGGATCCCCTTGGATGCAGGAAGCCTCAAGGGATGGCATGGGGGAGGGGGGAAGGAGGGGAGATGGCGGGCGGGAAGAGTACACAAGCGAATAAAACACGGGTAAACACAGTTATACCATGTTCAAAAATAAGAAAAAGAAGAAGAAAAATGAAACATTCACGCTATAAAACTGCAAACAGAAATGAAGAAAACAAGACAAAGATTAATGCAAGGCTGAACCAGAAACCTCAAAAAATATGGCCAAATTAAGGAACTTAACTATTAATATTTGCGGTCTCAATGGCATGAAAAAAAGAGAAAGGGTGGCAATCGGACTGAAGACAATAGGTTCTAATATCATATGCATGCAGGAGACACATGAAGAAGGGTCACAGCAACAACTACTGAAAAACATGGGTTACAGACTGATTATTTCAACATCGCAGGTAACAAAGACAAGGGGGGTAGCCATCCTTGCAATCGGTGGGGGGCTACAGTTTAACCGGTCTACAGGCGATAAACTAGGGCGCTGGGCAATAACAGAATTCCTATTTGGTCAAGGGAAGAAAGATACGATTTGCTCCATATATGGGACACTAACAGATGACCCAGAATTATGGATATTCATCTTAAACGAACTAGCCCACTGGTCACCCCCCATCATCATATGTGGTGATTTTAACTTGAATCTACCCCCGGACTGGCAATCAAGGCCTGACTTTACATATAAAGGAAGGAAGCCAAGGGTATTTAGCACACTACAAGAAATATGTGCCACAAAGGGTTTAGGGGATTGTTGGCAAGCAAAACACCCCACAGATCCGGGTCATACATTTTTTTCCCACCCACATAATAAATTAGCAAGGTTAGACTACATGCTGATCTCAAATACAATCTTATCAAAATGCTAAATTGAGAAACTTCCCCGAGTATTATCTTACCACAATCCACGTTTGCTCAGTATGGATATAGAAGGGCTGGGCCATAGTCAGAATCGATGGACTTTTGAGAGGGCCTTACTTCTGAACGAAGAGTATTGTCAATGTTTATACAAGTGGATCCCAGAGTTCCTAGAGTACAATATGGGAACCGCTTCAATCGAAATTGTCTGGGACACTTTAAAGGCAGGAATAAGGGGAGAAATTCTAAGATTCTCCCTCAACCTCAACCGGGTAGCAACAAAAGAAATGAAAACGCTGCAGGACAGACTAGTCAAGACAGAGGAAGATCTTAGGAGGGCAGTACAGGTGGGGCACAAAATAGAAGAAACACTGGTTAAGGTAGCAATCGCCAAAAATAATGTGGCAGATATTCTTACCAAAAAAGGCAATAGAAAAAGCTATGGCGAATAAAGAACACATATATGAACTTAGCGAAAAAGTAGGGCACCACTTGGCGCTACGAATAGGAGAAGAAATTATGGCAAACACAATTAAAGAAATTATTGATCCCAAAAAAGGCCTCACACAAAATCAATTAGAGATAAGAAGTGCATTTCAAGATTATTACCAGGATCTGTACACTGAAAAATCAAAGTAAAATTGAACGGTATCTAGAACAGCCTAATAGCCCACAACTATCTACGGAAGACCAAGAAAGCTTGGCGAGAATTGCAGAAGGGGTCGAAATTCTACTATCAATCAATAGCCTATCCCCTGGGAAAGCAGCCGGGCTGGACGGGGATCCTGTCGAACTGAAGGGAATTATAACAAATTTATTGATGCATATTTTCACGGGGGGGGGCAACCACCAGGCTCATGGGCTAGGGCAAAAATTGTAGTTTTCCCCAAAAAAAACAAAGACCCTGCACAACTGGGATCCTATCACCCTATCACATTAATTAAATTGCTGGCAACCAGACTGGCTTAACATATACACAAAATTACTTCTCCACTCCAACACGGCTTCATTCCGGGCCGATCAACCACTGATCATGTTCAGAGGGTCATCACACTCTTCGACATTACAGAAGTGGCAGGAGACCCTATGGCCCTAATACTATTAGATGCCGAGAAGACCTTCGATAGGGTCTCCTGGCAGTGTCTATGGACAGCAATGTCGAAGTGTGGTATCGGTAACCGATTCTTTAAAGCCACCCGTATGTTATACACAAACCCTGAAGCGGTTGTCGCAATAAACGGAGAGATGACCGGGAGCATCAGAGTTACCAGAGGGACAAGACAGGGGTGTCCGTGTTCTCCGTTATTGTTCGCTATTTTCATTAATTCTTTCATTCTCAGACTAGAATCCAACTTGGCGATTCCACCAATCAAAACCATCAATGGCAATACTAAAACGCTAGCCTATGCGGACGTCATAGCAATAGTTACCGGAGAGCCCAACGTAGCAGTGAAAGCAATGGAAGAAGATGCCAAACAATTCGGGGAGGTTTCAGGATACAAACTTAGGGGCCTATTAGGATGGCGGACGGAAATGTGTTCCGTCCACCATGGTCGCAGCAAAATCACTCCCGACCGCACCGCGGAGAATCCGCGGTTGAGATTAGGATATTTATTTCAAGAAACTCTGACCGCGGCGGACGGATCATAACAAACACCGTCCGTGGCAGACGGAGCACAGCAAAGACCGCCGTAAGGAGACGGTTCCAAAGAAACACCCTCCGCCGCGTACGAACATGACCGCGGGAACAGGCCCAACCGCCGCCATACCTGCGGAGGGTCTGGCCGCACGATTAGGATAACGCCGCCATTCCAACGGAACTCACCACCGTCCTTGACCGCCGCGGAAACAATGCATCGCCAAACAGACCATGACTGCTGAAGGACCACACAAACACCATCCCTGCCGTCAAACCGATTACAAAATGGCAGACGGAAGTAAATAGAAAACACACTAAACAGGACACCCAACCACCTGAAACACCCACCCCCAGCAACTACACGCCCCAATGACACCCCACCAACCACCGAAAAATGCACCAAAAACACCACACCCACAGAACACCTGATTGCCAGCAACCATTGGGTCAACACCACCACACAGAGTATAAAATGAATCCCTCCCACTACCACAGTCCTTTGCATCACAGCATAGCTGCAAGCAAGAGCCACAAAACCACTAACAGCAGACACACATAAACACACATACAACCTGCACACAAACACATCCACCACACAAACACCCACAACACCATCCCTACACACCACATACCTGCACACCCCACCCCACCCCACCCCACCCCACCAACACCTTGCACATCACACACCATGGCACCTAAGAAAAATCCCAAGTTCACAGACAGTGAGTGGATGAAATCATCCGTGTCGAACCACATCTTTTCGGCACCCTAGTCCAGCAGACCACCTTGGCAACCAAAAACAACATGTGGGACAGGATAGTGACCAGAGTGAATGCGTCAGGGACCGTGCCACGCACCAAACACGAGATCCAGAGGCGGTGGCACGACATCAAGGCAAGGGTGAAATGCATCAGGGCGAAGAACCACCTGCGGGCACTCCACACTGGCGGCGGCACTCCCCCGGAGCCCATACCATTTGCAGAATGGGAGGAGAAGGTGCTGGGCATACTGCACCCTGAGAGCCTGGAAGGAATCGAGGAGGGACTAGAGGCTGGTAAGTACAAACCAATGACCACTATCACACTGCCATGGTCTGCCTTGCACAACTGATAACACACATCTCCCTGGCCCCAATCCATGCATGTGTGCCACATAGTCACCCAAATGTGATGTCTCTGGGGCATTGACTCCAACTTGCACGCCGTGAGGGGGACGGCCAGACATTTGCAAGCGCCGTGAGGGCAACGGCCGTAGGTCCATCGGGAACTACATTTCCCAGCTACCCCGGGGCCGACGCACACCTGCCACGAGAGCAGCGCGCCTAGAGGCGCTAGAAAAAGCAGAGGCTACTCTCGCCCCGCGAGTCGCGCATGGGAGAAGCCCAGGACAAGGGCGGGACAGTCTACGGCAGTCCAAGGCAGGAATAGGCAGGGCAGGGCCGCCCCCATTACATCTACCAACAAGATGGGTAAGCGTAAAAATGTTGCCACTGTGGATGACGGGGGAAAAAAGCCAAAGTTGCGAAACAGTCTGATTCAATCATGTCCTAGCTAACAAGCGCGGTCGGGGCTTTATCTAAAGAAATTGCAACAGCACAACAAGAACTGGGACTACTAGCCACCTTGCCCACTACAACACAACCGATCCCAGAGCAAGGCGTTCCCCTAGAGCCTGATGTTATTATTGTGAAACCTACTCCTGCCCCTGGCTTGAAACAAGCATGTGCCCCTACAGTTTTGCTACCCATTTTGCCTCAGACCCCGGTCGTAAAAACAAAATTCATACCGAAAAAAAGGAACAAGGGAGAGGGGGACATCGACACTAGAAAAGTGGTTGCGGTCACTTTGGAGGATCATCTTGACACCCTTTTCGAGGAACGGATTGAACCTTTGTTAGTGGGCATTGCCAAGGACATCATTGACACTATGAACACATGCCTTGAAGGATTGTTAAAAAAATGTGTTTTGATCGATGAATTAGTTAAAAAACTTGATACTACCCTCTCTTCCCAGAAAGGGCCCATATTGGGAACTGAAGGACTCTCCCAATCCCGGGCGAAGCCGTTGTTACCATCACCGATAAATAATACAACGGTTGTAAACAGTGTAGGGGCAGGTATGAATGGGAAGCCACAGCGCAACATAGGGAACATCCAGAACCACCCAGAGATATCCAATATCCCCCAGGGGGGCCCAACCACAGCTGAGGAGCATACGCACTTAGAATGCAAGATTCATCTACAACTACCCCCAGCAGCAGTACCTTTTGGGGCAGTTTTCATAGGGGTCCCCGTGTTAAGAGAAGGAGAAGTTGAATCCACTGCCACACTTATGAGGAAGGTTAAAAAATGGTGTGACGATACTAGCAGTGGAGAAACAAAAACCTCCACCAGGATTATTTTTGCTAGAAGGGTGGGTTGGGTGGGGCACCGAGCCAAAAGTGTGAAAGGTGACTGTGTGGTGGTAAACTTTGACAACGCATATTGTCCAAATAGCTTGTTCTGGGATGGGTCGGAGATTCGAGAAAATGATACCCTTAGAGCGGTCCCCTTAGGGTTTTTTTATTCTCTATTAAGGGGGAAGTCTCAACCCAAAATATACACGAACACACTTCCTAAGACAGTGATAGCGGGAAATGAGTGGCAAATAGCATCTAGTAAAGTAAAGCAGAGTAGACCTGCTCCCAATAGTGAAGGCCCAAATCTGGATTTAGCAAACAGATTCGCCCCATTAGCTGATTTAAACACCAATGACTGACAACCAACCCCAACATTGACTCCAACGCTAGTACCCCTTGAGGTGGCGGCTCCATCCCTATGTACATTTTTGACTTGGAATGTTGCAGGGACGAGAGCCAAAAGGTCAGATCCCATTTGGGTTAACTATATCTCCAGACACCAGGTGATAGCTATCCAAGAAACCTGGGACACTTCACCAAGCTTTCTGCTAGATGGCTTCTCAAGTTTCACAATATCAGCATCCCCAAGTAGTGCAGGGAGAGCGAAAGGGGGTCTTACCTTACTCTTCTCTCTAGAGTTAGCAGGGTCATTTAAGCAGTTGGCTCACCCAATATTTTAATAATAGAATAGTCTGTTTCCCCAGGGTGTACACTACTTGTAATTAATTTTTATAATTGATGGGTACGGAAAACAGAAACGGAACATGTGGACCTCCTGGAGAACTTCCTGAATAATTATAGTCAAAATACAAATATTCCTTTTGAGTTCCTTTTTATGGGAGATTTTAATACCCATCAGTGTAAACTATTGTGCCACGCAGGTGCTTTAGAGGGCCTGAATGGAGCTGATACCCCGCATTTTGAACACACTAAAACGGGGGAAGCGCTCGAACTACTGCTAGCTAGTTTCAATATGTACGAACCAATCAATACAGGGGGAAATGAGACGGTACCCACTTACAAAGGCTCGACCAATGGGTCGGTTATTGATTATATATTTACCTCCCCAGGCCTTATTCCCAAGGTGAAAGAATATAAGGCAACGGCCTCACCCTATAGCGACCATAACCCTCTGTTGGTGGAGCTACACTGGAGTGACTTATGGCGAAACAACTGGGACAATCCCGGGTTTGCAACATGGCGGTGCCCAGGGCAGACGGCTTAAATGGGGCAGGGTGGTGCAGGAAACGTTTATGGATACCTTATTGCCTAAAATTGAGGGGTCACTTGAAATTTGTATGGACCTAACCACTCCTAACCCCCAAATTATAGTAGCTTTTGACTTTATTTTTGTACAAACTGCCAGGGATCTCATGACCCCCCATCACGATTCCCTCCGAACCCTCATAAATGGTTTGATACCAATTGTTCGCGGTCACATAGATCCTTGAAACGAGCCTTAAAGGCTAATGTAAGGGACAAGTTCTTAATTTCTAACTTGAGGCGGGAATATAAAGCAAATATTAAGGTGAGGAAAAAGGCGATCCAAAATAATGCATGGAACGATCTCCTAACTATAGATGTCCTCAGAGATAGTAAGCGATTTTGGGACATTATAAATCATTCTTTCTTTTCGCGGGACGATACCACTGTCTTAGACTGTGTGATCCCTGATGAGAAGTGGGTCCAGCATTTTAGTAATGTATATGGCGGTAAGTGCAGTGTAACAGCTAGAACTACAGAGGGGGACCACCCGCAGTGGAGTTTACTGAGGAGGAGGTCCACAAAGCAATAATGGAGTCTACTAAAAATAAGGCGCCTGGCCCCGATGGTGTGCCGGCGGACTTTTTTAAATACTCCCGACACTTTGGTCTAAAGTATTAACTAGAGTCTTTAGGGCAATAAATGAAGGGACCTTCCCTGATACATGGGCAACATCTATCATAGTACCCATTTTTAAAAAGGGAAACCGGGAGGACCCTGGGTGTTACCGCCCTATTTCCCTCATCGATTCTGCCTTTAAGATCTTGGGCAGAGTCTTATTAGCCAAACTGAGGGAAAATCTAGAGAAGTGCGGGGGGCTCTCGAATATCCAAAATGGGTTTCGAGAGAAGCGTGGCACCCTGGAACTATGTTCAAACCTGCATCTGTTGGTCTCTAAATATACGGTGGCCGGGCAGGGGTCAGTATATTTGGCCTTTATGGACCTCTCCTCGGCCTTCGACCTGGTGAACAGGTCTAAGCTATGGTCCCTTTTACTTGAGATTGGGATAGAGGCACATTTAGTAGCTCTCATTGCTAGTTTGCATCAGGACCTTTCAGCTAAAATAAGGGTCTCTAGGGACGGCAGGTGCATGGACAGTTTTAGGTATGAGAAAGCGGTGCGCCAGGGCTGCATCCTGGCCCCCCTTCTCTTTACCATCTATATAAATGGGCTGGGGAAATACCTGGAAGCAGGGATGGCCGACGTGCCGCATATAGGAGGAGAGCAGGTTCCGGCACTCCTATACGCGGACGATGCTGTGTTAATTGCCCGTACGGGCATTGGTCTACAGGCCCTTTTGGACCGATTTGGCTCCTTTATGGAGAATCTTGACTTAAAAGTTAACGTAATGAAGTCACACACTATGATTGTAGGCCACAAAGGAAAAAAGTTGCATGCAAAATCTTTTATTTGTAAGGGTGAGGTTCTTTCCAGGGTCCCCGTTTTCCCATACCTGGGGGTTCTTTTTGACCAGAGAGGTTCCTGGGTCCCCCAGATCAAGGCAAAGAGCATAAACTTAGCCCGATCAACATCAGCCCTGTTGGCTTTTACAAAAAGACTAGGGGCCAAACCAATGGAGGCAGTGATAAATGTATACAATAGCAAGTGTACCCCAATTGCCATGTATGGGTCTGCCCTGTGGGGATATGTAAATCTGGATAAAATCCAGAGGGTGGAAAATGGGCTTATTAGACAATTTGTATCTGTCCCCAAATCCACCCCTACTTTCACGATTCATGAGTAAATAGGTTTGACCTATATTACTGATAAACTGAAATTAGCCCCACTTCTTTTTTGGGCTAAAACATGGTTGAACCCCGAGTTAACACTCAACCATGCTATCCTCAAAGATGTAACCTCCAGGGACCAGGCCATGAGAATACCGTGGCTGAAATACATCAGATCTGCATTTGCTATGCTTCGGAGACCGGAGCTTTTTACTGTACCAACTAACATCAGAAGGGAAGACAATAGGTGGACTAAGCAGGAATTCCTGGAGAGGGCTTGTCTGGAGAGAGAGGAGTTGGAATTAAGGAAACCCTCTGTAAGAGCTTACATGGTTTTAACCACTACCCCATCTCTGGAACCATATTTAAAAAATTTTACCAACCCACTCCACAGATTCTTGTTAAGAAAATTTAGGATGAACTTGATTCATTATTCACTTGGTAGTTTCCCCGTGTGGACAAAACCAGAAGATGGTCCGCCCTGTGATTGTGATCAGTTTTCGAACCAGGATACCCTCCATTTTAAATTTTTCTGTGGTTTGTATACCACTGAGAGGGTAAAATATTTATTACCTGTCCTGAAGGCTGCAGGCTTTACTCAAGTAAGGCCAGGGCTAATTTTCCTCCAATCACTAGCGGACATCCATACCATTTTTAGTGTTGCATGCTTCCTAACAGCTGCCTTCAGATTAAGGAACAAAAGAATTCCCCGGAGTGCTTTATTTTAAATCTTGTTTTAAATATGGCTTCATCAGTAACCAATTTTAATTATTTGTAAACATTAGGAAAGAATGAGATTATTAATTTATTGCCATAATTTGTAATCAAATTCACTGATGTTTTTAAAAAATTGTTTTGTATTGTATTTTGCCTTTTATGATTTTAACAAAAATCGAATAAAGTGTATTTTGACTGACTGACAATGACCACTATCACACTGCCATGGTCTGCCTTGCACAACTAATAACACACATCTCCCTGGCTCCAATCCATGCATGTGTGCCACATAGTCACCCAAATGGGAAGTCCTGGGCACAAAAGCACCCACCATGACCAAACACAAATGTGGCCTCCTATGTTCCCAGCCTTGCATGTTGTCAAAGCAGCCAGCACCACAACTCCCAAGAGGCCCCCATGTCTACAGGGAGGGTGGTGGTGGGTGAGGTGTGTGAGAGACCAGCACTACCACTCCCAACAGGCCTCCATGTCTACAGGGAGGGTGGTGGGGGGTGTGGGGTGTGAGAGAGGTGGGTGGGGTGTGTGAGAGAGGTGAGTGGGGTGTGTGAGAGACCAGCACTACAACTCCCAACAGGCCCCTATGTCAAAAGAGAGGGTGGTGGGGGTGGAGTGTGTGAGAGAGGTGGGTGGGGGGTGTGAGAGAGGTGGGTGGGGTGTGTGAGAGAGGTGGGTGGGGTGTGTGAGAGAGGTGGGTGGGATATGTGAGAGAAGTGGGTGGGGGGTGTGAGAGAGGTGGGTGGGGGTGTGAGAGAGGTGGGTGGGGTGTGTTAGAGACCAGCACTACAACTCCCAACAGGCCCCCATGTCTACAGGGAGGGTGGTGGTGGGTGGGGTGTGTGAGAGATCAGCACTACAACTCCCAACAGGCCCCCATGTCTACAGGGAGGGTTGTGGTGGGTGGGGTGTATGAGAGACCAGCACTACAACTCCCAACAGGCCCCCATGTCTACAGGGAGGGTGGTGGTGGGTGGGGTGTATGAGAGACCAGCACTACAACTCCCAACAGGCCCCCATGTCTACAGGGAGGGTGGTGGTGGGTGGGGTGTGTGAGAGACCAGCACTACAACTCCCAACAGGCCCCCATGTCTACAGAGAGGGTGGTGGTGGGTGGGGTGTGTGAGAGACCAGCACTGCAACTCCCAACAGGCCCCCATGTCAAAAGGGAGGGTGGTGGGGGTTGGGGGTGTTAGAGACCAGCACTACAACTCCCAACAGGCCCCCATGTCTACAGGGAGGGGGGTGGTGGGTGGGGGGTATGAGAGAGGTGGGTGGAGGTGTGAGAGAGGTGGGTGGGGTGTGTTAGAGACCAGCACTACAACTCCCAACAGGCCCCCATGTCTACAGGGAGGGTGGTGGTGGGTGGGGGGTGTGAGAGAGGTGGGTGGGGGTGTGAGAGAGGTGGGTGGGGTGTGTTAGAGACCAGCACCCATGTCTCACCCCAGAGCAAGATTGAGTCCGCACACAATTTGGTGACTGACAGGTAGATAGACATCTTCTCAGGGAGAACATCCAATAGCAGGACAAGACCACACATATCCAAGTATTGTCGTCCCAACTCCACACCACCATATTGCCCTGTACTGTCAACCACAACAACATGATGACAACAACAACCATGTCCTGATTCCATAGTGATTTGTAATGTTGCTACAAAAAACATGTCATGTCCACAGCATTAATTTTGAAACTCTTGTCCCTCAGGTGATCGCAACTTAACCGGCGAAAAAGCAGCAACCGCCAGAACCAGTCGCCCCCCTCACAGCCAGGACTCTCCAGGGACAATCCCATTGACAGCTCGGGTGCAGAGGACGAAGCTGGCCCAAGCAGACTCCTAGGGCCATCAGGCTCCCAGGACATCCCGGCCTCCACCACCATTGGCCTGTGACACTACACCAACACCTGCCATCGTGAGCTGTGCAGCTACCACCACCACCACCACCACCTCCACCACCACTCCTGCCTGTGCCACCCTGCCTGACCCATCGCCCGATGATGGGCCATCGACATCCCAGGCTAGCAGGGAGAGTGGGTGGGAGAGGATACATGGGAGGCCACAGCTCACAACCAGGAGTGTAGTTGAACGGCGAGGTCGGGAAGGAGACCCACCCCATCCTGGGGCCGAGACCCTGGAAGTCATCGCCAGAGTCAATGCCTCCTATGAGCGGTCGCAGGCCCAGTCCGATCGGGCCCACCAAGACTCGCAAGAGAACAGCCAGCTTTTGCGGTCCATTGACACACGGATTGGCCAAATTGTGGACCTCATGGGCCAGCAAACTGCTCTGTGGAGAGATTGGTTATCCCGTGCCACACCACCACCCCCTCACCCAACTGCTCAGTGGGACAGGTCACCAACACCACCGCCACCCTCACCTGAGGCCACGGACAGGGAGGTGGACCCTGACCAACCTGCCCCCACAGCTGTCTCCGCTCCGGTTCCAAGACGGAGGGGCCGTCCGAGGCTGGATGCAGTTGAGAGCAATGGAAGTGCACCATCTACCCGCTTGAAGAGGGGCCGTCAGTGACTTCACCCTTCCTTGAGCCTGCCATTCACCCTGTCAACTATCCTGCCCCACAATGCCAAGCATTGGCACACGTCTGTTGGACTAGGTGGACATCACACAATGTGGTGTCCCCACGGTGTTTTCATCTGCCATGACCTTCAACTCTCACTTCCCCCCAACACCTACTTGTAAATATGCACCAACATCAATCCACAACCTGTAAATAAACACCACGTTAACACTCCATGCTGTGTGACCTACATGTTTTAATCACGTTTGTCTAATAAATTGTCATTAGCAGGTGCAGGGATCAATGTTCTGGAGAATCATGCCACTTTGGGAGTGACCTAGAGAAATGACAGAACAACAAGCACAGGTCAGGAAAGGGATTTACACCCATCACAACACAATGTACTGCAACATCCCACAAACCACACTCATCACCAATTAAGTGGATCACAGGACACACATCAGGGAGCATTGCATGTACATGCATGTACAACATCTCACATACACATCTGCTAACAGAACGTACCAGAACAGGCAGCTTAGACACACCACACCCACACATCACCAGCAAACACCCATCACGCATTGTCTAGCTGCACAAGAGGTAGCTACTTACATTCAAGGAAAATATCAATCAATGAGCTGACGCCTCTGGTCCACACCTTCTTCCTCCCCACTATCCTCAGTGGACATGGGTGGGATGGGAGGTGGAGCAACCTGTTGGTCTTCAGGGTCCACGATCAGTTCAATGTTATTGTGCAAGGCCAGGTTGTGGAGCATGCAGCAGGCAATCACGATTTTGCAGACTTTGTCTGGTGAGTATGGCAGGGCCCCTTTGGTTTTATCAAGGCAGCGAAACCTAGACTTCAGCAGTCCAAAAGTCAGTTCTATCACTCGACGTGTCCGCCTATGGCCACATTATAACGCATTTCACCAGGGGTAGTAGGATTCCGTATGGGGCTCAGCAGCCACGGCCGGTTTGGGTACGCAGAGTCGCCTAGGTGGGGGGATGACAGACACAAATATCATTACCAGGATTGGTGGCAACACCATGCCACACATACAACACAATTGTCCTCACAACACACTGAAAACACAATTGTCCTCTCAGCACACTCACCTACAAGCCACGCACGTTCTGGATGCAGATTAGCCATCAGTTGGGGGACAATGCTGCTCCGCAGGATGTGTGAGTCATGGGCGGAGCCGGGAAATCTGGCACACACATGTGAGACGATGTTGTCAGCCAGGCACACCACTTGCACGTTGATCGAATGGTAGTGCTTTCGATTCCTATATACAGGTTCACGTGCCTGGGGTGGAATGAGACCAATATGTGTGTCATCAATGGAACCCACTACGTGTGGTATCTGTGCCAGGGCATTGAAGTCCCCTTTGACTGCTGCCAACTCTACCGGACGTGGGAAATGGATGTAATCATCCCTGTAATGCATCATGGCATTCAGAACATCCCGTAGTACCATGCTGAACATGGATTGGGACACCCCCCCGGCATGACCAATTGTGTACTGGAAAGTGCCAGTTGCAAAGAAGTGAAGTGCCGCCACCACCTTTGCTGTGGGTGTAATAGCTCCTGGATATGTTCTGCGTGGCTGCAGATGAGGTGACAATTGGGCTACAAGCTCCAGCAATCTACGTCGATCAAGCCGGAATTTGCGGATCACCTGCTCGTTAACCATGTTCTCCAGCACAGTGTATGGTCGATGCAAATTTGGAGCCCTCCTGTGTGGGAGTAGATGATAGCCGATAAAATCGATGCAATTTATCGAAACATTGCCCAATCAAGCTCACTTGTTGATAATAAGGACCCCTCTCCCAGCCTTCAGCCCGGAACAGTCGGAGCTGGCCCCACTGCTCTGTCCTCTATCCCTGAGATTAGCCTGGATCAGGTTAACTCTCTGATTGGGACCATTAAATCAGGCAGCCCAGTGGACCCTGTACCCGCCCGTGTCATGCACCTCATTGGGAGTGTCCTCAGTCCCTCCATTCAGACGGTGATCAATCGCTCCCTTTCCGAGAGACTGGTCCCCCTGGAGTGGAAAGAGGCCATGGTCAAGCCCATCAGGAAAAACACCTCTATCCCCTGGTCGGACATGACCAACTTGAGGCCAATCTCCCTTTTGCCGTTTGTCGGCAAACTGATGGAGAAGCATGTCAACCACCACCTTTCCAGCTTCATTGAGCAGACCGGCAGTCTGGACCATTCTCAGTCGGGGTTCAGGCCTAGGTATAGCACCGAGACGGCTCTTCTCTCCGTCACGGATGCTATACGCATGTCCCTGGACAGAGGTTTGTCTGTGGTGTTGGTGCTGCTGGACTTGTCCGCAGCATTCGACACCATATCCCACGCCATTCTCCTAACTAGACTAAAGGAGATTGGCATTGACAAATCTGCCCTGGCGTGGTTCACCAGCTTTCTCGCTGAGCGCACCCAGAAGGTAAACATGGGTTCCTTTAGTTCCACCTCTACCAGCATCATCAGAGGAGTCCCGCAGGGCTCCTGTCTCAGCCCTACGTTGTTTAACGTATATGTCTCCTCCCTGGCCAACATTATGAGGTCTTTCGGGTTTATGCCCATCTCTTACGCTGACGACACGCAGCTGCTGTTCACTTTTAAAACCTTTACCCCGGAGATAAGACAAGCTTTCTCTAACGGCATGACTGCGATCGCAAGCTGGATGGCCAAGAACTTTCTCCAGTGCAATGTGGGAAAGTCGGAGGTCATGATATTTGGAGAGGCAAAAATCCTGTGGACCCCTGACTGGTGGCCCACTAGTCTGGGTCAGGCCCCTTCCCCTAAACAGGTGGTGAAAAACCTGGGGGTCCGTCTTGACCACGATCTCACCCTTGCTCATCATGCCAGCACCACGGCGGGATCTTGCTTTCACATTATTAGCCTCCTTCGGAAAGTGTTCCCCTTTCTCCCTGACAACACAAGAAAGACCTTGGTCCAGGCCCTCGTTCTGAGCCGCCTGGACTATTGCAATGGCCTATTTCTAGCAGCCAATGAAGGAGTGCTTAACAAACTTCAGGTTGTTCAGAATACCGCGGCTCGTTTGGTGACCAATGCCCCCCCAGAACGCCATCCCTGCCCCTTCTCAAAGCCCTCCACTGGCTTCCCATGCGGAAACGGGTGGAATTTAAGATCTGCTGTGTGGTGCACAAGAGTCTCCACAACCTAGGGCCGCACTATCTGGCCGAAAAATTTGTCTACCACCGTCCTTCCCGTAATCTGAGGTCCAGCAATCAGCTGTTACTACAGATTCCTAGACATAATAAGACCAGACAGGGAGGTCGTGCCCTCTCCATCATGGGCCCTCGTCTGTGGAACAATCTTCCCCTTTCCCTTAGAGAGTGCCCGAGCCATCTAGCTTTCAGGAAATGCCTAAAGACAACTCTGTTCTAGGATGAGCGCATGCCCCGATCTGTTCACTTCATAGCACCGCGCGGAGATACACCTTCGGGTGTGATGCCGGCGCGTTACAAACCCATAAAGAAATAAATAAATAAATAGCAAATGTCAATTGACCAACACCGCATAGCTGTGCTACACTATCACATCTTGACCAACACAATGCAAATAATACATGTTGCAGACAGTGATTATATGTGTGACGTGACCAATATATAAGGAAATACAGCTAACTACACACAGAATGTTCACTCACAAACAACATTCTGTGTGCAAACACATTCCAATGTAACGTGCACACATGTTGAAATATCTGGCAACAACACATGACTGAGGGCTCAAATGTGGACAAGTGTCCACACAGACACACATGTACGTGCACACACAACACGAACATGGAACACACCCTCCTTGTCTTCATGCACCCATGACCCGACCTGCAACAACAGACACGCATACACAGAATGCATGTACACCACCATCATTGTTACTTGCGCACACAAACCACACACTCACAACAGCTTCTAAATGTGGGTACACACCCTTGATGTACTGTGTAGATGTGTACCAATGGAAATGTGTGTCCGTCAACACGTCGACATGCACATCTGACACAACTTGGGTGCACATCACTAGCCTTTGTTAACCACTGGCAAGGTCAACAGTATGAGCACACATGCAACAAATGGACATGAATGTCACACGTGGACATGGACGATTGACTTGACATCATTATTCTTGCAGCATTCCGGACATGTCCTGACACACATGTACAACTATGAACATTACATGTGTGCGGAGACATGCAGTGTGTGTACATACGGCATCTGGGGACGCCTTCCACCAACACAGAAAATGATCGTTGACACAGCAATTAAGCATGACATATGCTGTATGGTCAAGGACCATCCCGGTCACACCCCGCAAAACGCATGTGCGCACTACTAATCACTCACTGGCGTCGCTATGACGGTGCACGCATTCCGCGGGGATGGTGCAGGCGAACACATACATTTGAAAATGCAATTCAAAATGACAGTTTATACCCCCCTTACAGTCACATTGCAGCACCCACCGCAGCCCGCTGGTCCTGGCCGGTCACCCACCGCCGGTCCTGGCCGGTCACCCACCGCCAGCACCCGGCAGTGGTTGACCGGCCAGGACTGGCAGTGGGTGACCGGCCAGGACTGGTGGTGGGTGACCGGCCAGGACTGGCAGTGGGTGACCCACCAGGACTGGCGGTGGGTGACCGGCCAGGGCCACCCATGCCATGGTGACCTTAATGCACAGGCCGCTCACCCGCCGCCAGCACCCGGCGGTGGTTGACCGGCCCGGACTGGCGGTGGTTGACCGGCCAGGACTGGCTGTGGGCGACCGGCCAGGACTGGCGGTGGGTGACCGGCCACAACCAGCGGTGGTTGACCGGCCAGGACCGGCGGTGGTTGACCGGCCAGTACTGGCGGTGGTTGATCGGCCAGGACTGGCAGTGGGTGACTGGCCAGGACTGGCGGTGGGTGACCAGCCAGGACTGGCCGTGGGTGACCGGCCAGGACTAGCAGTGGGTGACCGGCCAGGGCCACCCATGCCATGGTGTCCTCAATGCACAGGCCGCTCACCCACCGCCAGCACCCGGCATGGTTGACCGGCCCGGACCGGCAGTGGTTGACCGGCCAGGACTGGGGGTGGGTGACCGGCCACGACCGGTGGTGGTTGACCGGCCAGGACTGGCGGTGGGTTACCGGCCAGGACCGGCGGTGGGTGAAGCAATGTGACTGTAAGGGGGGGTGTCAACTGCCATTTCAAATTGCATATTCAAATGTATGTGTTAGCCTGCACCGCCCCCGCGGAATGCGTGCACCGCCATAGCGACGCCAGTGACTGATTATTTTCAAATGATGCACTGTCGCGGTAGCGCGCACATGCGGTTTCCGGTGTGTGACTGTGACGGTCCGTGCACATGTAGCCAATGGAAACAGGTTACGCGGGGCGCGTAAGCGCATTCAAAAATAGCGGAAGCCGTGCACCGCCACACAGGGCGAGTCATTGGCTCATTTTGAAAGATGCATCCAGGGAAAACCAATTGCTGTAGACGTGTGCCACAGATATGAGCACAGGGCCCCAATATATGTGTGAATTTCTTCTGCACACATTCACTGCTTCCAGCCACTGCTGCCTGCGACCGTCACCTCGACCTGCTGCTCCTGAGCCATCAAACAACTGCTGCCTGCAACCGTCACCTCGACATGCTGCTCCTGAGCCATCCAACAACTGCTGCCTGCGACTGTCACCTCGACCTGCTGCTCCTGAGCCATCCAACAACTGCTGCTGTTGTGCCACAGTCCTGGATCTTGCCATGCAGAGAGTGCGAGAGATCCGGTTCTCAGCCACTATGAACGGCTCTACGGTGCCCCTGGTCAGGTTGTAAGTGTAGTGGGTAACATGTTGGTGGGCATGAGGTGGTCACTGACTCCTGGATTCTGCAAGCTTTGGCGGTGTGCTGTGGGACCTTAACATGTGTTGTACTGAGCATGGCTTCATGAAGATACGTGTTTCTACGATGTTTATGAATGTCAAACTGTCCACTGAAGTTCCCCTCTTGTCTCCCATCATGGTAGGTCAAGCTGCACCTTCAAAAGGCCATGTGGAGGACCATAGCACATGATGTACGGTCAATGGGGGTGTGCAATAGACAACACACACACTGCCACAAGCGCTGGGACGACATATCCAGGCGCAGCAAGAATGTTGCGGAGATGACACTGGGGATTATTCCAAGATCAAACCGCCTTGCCCGACGCACGATGACCCCTCTAATGCATCGTATAATTGCTGTGACGCATCCTGACCTGTCCGCCCGGCTGAGAGGGGATCAACAGCAAACTAGCGGTAAGCAGACTGTATGTGTCTGTAACTTGTGAGTGCATGCATGCATTGGTGCTCAGACACAGTTGTGACATCCGTGGTGCGTATGTTTTGCGGCAATTGCATGTTGGTGCCATTAGCGGAGTGAGCGTTAGCACCCATGTCCGCCAGGTGCACATACCAGTTGATTTGTAGTTGAGGGTTCCAGGACATGCCGTTGAGGTCTGTGGTCCCATGGCATGACATGTGTGGTGGTCTGCATGCACTTGCCCTGTTTGTATGATGTACATGTTTCACAGGCACCCCCGGTTCTTTGATATGAGGATGTCTGGTAGGGGTGGTTCGTGTGCTGGATGGGTGCTACATGTCAATCGACTGTAAGGAAAGGTGTGAATTTGTAACCTTCAGTACGTGAGTCTGGCACTTAGGTTAACATCTCTTCCCTCTCTCCCAGCTTTGGCCGAGGGCACTGACACACAGACGACGGAGATGAGTGGTGGCACACATGCAGACTGACACAGAAGGGGGCAGCCCCGGAGAGGGGGACAGAACCGTCCCTGAGGACTCACATGTGGAGACACCATCGTCCTCATCCTCAGACAGTGGTGGTGAGTCAGCACTGTTGTCACAGACAGGGAGTGGGCAATCAACACCTTCGGTCGGTACACAGCACACAGGGCCCACACTGCCACCAACTGCAACAAGTACTGCTCGTGCTCGCCGGAGTAGGGGGAGCAGAGTTGCTTTCGGCGCAGGCACCGCTGCCCCTGCCCCTGTGCCACAAAGTACACTTTGTGCTGAGGCTGTTGATCTGCTGCGACAGTTGTGTGTAGGGCAGACCAACATGATCAATGCATTCCAAGACCACGATATGAAGTTGGGGCAGGTGGTGGCATTCATGGAGGGGATGCATGACGATGTTGCTGGTCTCCACAGAACAGTTCAGTCATTAGCAAACACTGTGTCCTCAGCCATTCTTCAGTCGCATGGACAGGGTGCTGCTTCTGTCCCCCCATCCACACCACTAGATGTCTCAGGGGAGAGTGAAATTTCAGACCAGGTGTCATTTTCGGGGTATTGCACTAGAAGCAGCCACAGGCAGCAAGGCAGGGCACGGAGGGCACAAACACCATCCCCTAGGACAGGGAAATCTTTCACCCATCACAACATGAGCTTCACTGGAGTTGACACACAGGATCCTGAAGGGATGTTGGGGGAAAGTGATTCGCATGTAACAGACACATCCCCCTCAAAAGGTACTCCCAAGGCAAGGGCACCTCCCAAGTCCAGGGACACTCCCAAGGACAAGGACACTACAAAGGAAAGGGCACCTCCCAAGGCCAGGGACACTCCGAAGGACAAGGACTCTACACAGGAAAGGGAACCTCCCAAGAGCAGGGACACTCCCAAGGACAAGGACACTACACAGGAAAGGGCACATCCCAGGAGCAGGGACACTCCCAAGGACAAGGACGCTTCAAAGGAAAGGGCAACTCCCAAGAGCAGGGACACTCCCATGGACAAGGACACTACAAAGGAAAGGGCACCTCCCAAGAGCAGGGACACTCCCAAGGACAAGGAACTACACAGGAAAGGGCACCTCCCAGGAGCAGGGACACTCCCAAGGACAAGGACGCTTCAAAGGAAAGGCCAACTACCAAGAGCAGGGACACTCCCAAGGACAAGGACACTACAAAGGAAAGGGCACCTCCCAAGAGCAGGGACACTCCCAAGGACAAGGCCGCTTCAAAGGAAAGGGCACCTCCCAACAGCAGGGACACTCCCAAGGACAAGGACACTTCAAAGGACAGGTACACTACAATGGACAAGTCTGCTCCCAGGGACAGGGCACCGCCCAGGGATCAGGGACATTCCAGAGACAGAACACCTCCTATGTCCAAGGCACATCCCAGGGCCAAGGGTTCTCCCATGGACACGAGCTCCATCACTGCCCTGTTGCTGTTCTGATACTGCATTGTGCCCTCTCATGTGCTGCCTCTGATGTACCTGTGCCTTGCCATGGACTGTTGATGCACTTGGCCCCTCTCACGTGCTCCCAGTGATGTACCCGCTCTGAGCTATGGACTGTTGATGCACACAGGATCCTCAAGGGATGTTGGGGGAAAGTGATTCACATGTAATAGACACATCCCCCTCAAAAGGTACTCCCAAGGCAAGGGCACCTCCCAAGTCCAGGGACACTCCCAAGGACAAGGACACTACAAAGGAAAGGGCACCTCCCAAGGCCAGGGACACTCCGAAGGACAAGGACTCTACACAGGAAAGGGCACCGCCCAAGAGCAGGGACACTCCCAAGGACAAAGACACTACACAGGAAAGGGCACATCCCAGGAGCAGGGACACTCCCAAGGACAAGGACGCTTCAAAGGAAAGGGCAACTCCCAAGAGCAGGGACACTCCCAAGGACAAGGACACTACACAGGAAAGGGCACCTCCTAAGAGCAGGGACACTCCCAAGGACAAGGAACTACACAGGAAAGGGCACCTCCCAGGAGCAGGGACACTCCCAAGGACAAGGACGCTTCAAAGGAAAGGCCAACTCCCAAGAGCAGGGACACTCCCAAGGACAAGGACACTACAAAGGAAAGGGCACCTCCCAAGAGCAGGGACACTCCCAAGGACAAGGCCGCTTCAAAGGAAAGGGCACCTCCCAAGAGCAGGGACACTCCCAAGGACAAGGACACTTCAAAGGACAGGTACACTACAATGGACAAGTCTGCTCCCAGGGACAGGGCACCGCCCAGGGATCAGGGACATTCCAGAGACAGAACACCTCCTATGTCCAAGGCACATCCCAGGGCCAAGGGTTCTCCCATGGACACGAGCTCCATCACTGCCCTGTTGCTGTTCTGATACTGCATTGTGCCCTCTCATGTGCTGCCTCTGATGTACCTGTGCCTTGCCATGGACTGTTGATGCACTTGGCCCCTCTCACGTGCTGCCAGTGATGTACCTGCTCTGAGCTATGGACTGTTGATGCACACAGGATCCTCAAGGGATGTTGGGGGAAAGTGATTCACATGTAACAGACACATCCCCCTCAAAAGGTACTCCCAAGGCAAGGGCACCTCCCAAGTCCAGGGACACTCCCAAGGACAAGGACACTACAAAGGAAAGGGCACCTCCCAAGGCCAGGGACACTCCGAAGGACAAGGACTCTACACAGGAAAGGGCACCTCCCAAGAGCAGGGACACTCCCAAGGACAAGGACACTACACAGGAAAGGGCACATCCCAGGAGCAGGGACACTCCCAAGGACAAGGACGCTTCAAAGGAAAGGGCAACTCCCAAGAGCAGGGACACTCCCAAGGACAAGGACACTACAAAGGAAAGGGCACCTCCCAAGAGCAGGGACACTCCCAAGGACAAGGAACTACACAGGAAAGGGCACCTCCCAGGAGCAGGGACACTCCCAAGGACAAGGACGCTTCAAAGGAAAGGCCAACTCCCAAGAGCAGGGACACTCCCAAGGACAAGGACACTACAAAGGAAAGGGCACCTCCCAAGAGCAGGGACACTCCCAAGGACAAGGCCGCTTCAAAGGAAAGGGCACCTCCCAAGAGCAGGGACACTCCCAAGGACAAGGACACTTCAAAGGACAGGTACACTACAATGGACAAGTCTGCTCCCAGGGACAGGGCACCGCCCAGGGATCAGGGACATTCCAGAGACAGAACACCTCCTATGTCCAAGGCACATCCCAGGGCCAAGGGTTCTCCCATCGACGCGAGCTCCGTCACTGCCCTGTTGCTGTTCTGATACTGCATTGTGCCCTCTCATGTGCTGCCTCTGATGTACCTGTGCCTGGCCATGGACTGTTGATGCACTTGGCCCCTCTCACGTGCTGCCAGTGATGTACCTGCTCTGAGCTATGGACTGTTGATGCACTTTGCCCCTCTCATGTGCTGCCTCTGATGTACCTGCTATGTTGTCTGCCATGGACTGTTGATGCACTTAGCCCCTCTCACGTGCTGCCACTGATGTACCTGTGCCTTGCCATGGACTGTTGATGCACTTAGCCCCTCTCACGTGCTGCCTCTAATGTACCTGTGCCTTGCCATGGACTGTTGATGGACTTAGCCCCTCTCACGTGCTGCCTCTGATGTACCTGCTTTGTTCTCTGCCATGGAATGTTGATGCACTTAGCCCCTCTCATGTGCTGCCTCTGATGTACCTGCTATGTTGTAAACACTGCCCTGTTGCTGTTCTGATACTGCATTGTGCCCTCTCATGTGCTGCCTCTGATGTACCTGCTCTGTTATGAACGCTGCCCTGTTGCTGTTCTGATACTGCATTGTGCCCTCTCATTTGCTGCCTCTGATGTACCTGCTCTGTTGTAAACACTGCCCTGTTGCTGTTCTGATACTGCATTGTGCCCTCTCACGTGCTGCCTCTGATGTACCAGTGCCTTGCCATGGACTGTTGATGCACTTAGCCCCTCTCATGTGCTGCCAGTGATGTACCTGCTCTGTGCTATGGACTGTTGATGCACTTAGCCCCTCTCATGTGCTGCCTCTGATGTACCTGCTATATTCTCTGCCATGGACTGTTGATGCACTTAGCCCCTCTCATGTGCTGCCTCTGATGTACCTGCTATGTTCTCTGCCATGGACTGTTGATGCACTTAGCCCCTCTCACGTGCTGCCTCTGATGTACCAGTGCCTTGCCATGGACTGTTGATGCACTTGGCCCCTCTCACGTGCTGCCAATGATGTACCTGCTCTGTGCTATGGACTGTTGATGCACTTAGCCCCTCTCACATGCTGCCTCTGATGTACCTGGGCCTTGCCATGGACTGTTGATGCACTTAGCCCCTCTCATGTGCTGCCTCTGATGTACCTGCTATGTTCTCTGCCATGGACTGTTGATGCACTTAGCCCCTCTCACGTGCAGCCTCTGATGTACCTATGCCTTGCCATGGACTGTTGATGCACTTAGCCCCTCTCACGTGCTGCCTCTAATGTACCTGTGCCTTGCCATGGACTGTTGATGGACTTAGCCCCTCTCACGTGCTGCTTCTGATGTACCTGCTTTGTTCTCTGCCATGGAATGTTGATGCACTTAGCCCCTCTCACGAGCTGCCTCTGATGTACCTGCTCTGTTGTACACACTGCCCTGTTGCTGTTCTGATACTGCATTTTGCCCTCTCACGTGCTGCCTCTGATGTACCTGCTCAGTTGAAAACACTGCCCTGTTGCTGTTCTGATACTGCATTGTGCCCTCTCATGTGTTGCCTCTGATGTACCTGCTCTGTTGTATACACTGCCCTGTTGCTGTTCTGATACTGCATTGTGCCCTCTCACGTGCTGCCTCTGATGTACCTGCTATGTTGTAAACACTGCCCGGTTGCTGTTACGATACTGCTTTGTGCCCTCATGTGCTGCTTCAGATGTACCTGCCTTGTTCTACCCAGTGCCCATGCTCTTGGGTAGTGTACGATTATACCCCTATTATGTTTAATAAAGCAAGTCAATCATGTGTCGTGGTTTGTCGTTGTCATTCCTGGTTGTGTACTTGAATTGTTGATATATTGGTGCGATCGTACATGCAATTACTCAAACATGACACTCCCCCTCCCTACGTCACAGCCCTGGCAGGTATTCCCCTTCCAACAGCAATTGGTGTATTGGCGTACCTGCGTCGTCGTCGGCGATGGGCCATGACTTGCAGGTGGTGGAGCACGAAGGGTATCTGAAATGCGTGTAGCGCTGGATCCATGATGGCGATCTGCTTGTGGTGGGTATCTCTGCAATGTGTTGTATCTCCGCTGTGGTGAATCCGCCGTGTTCAGGCAGGTTGTTTTTCCGCAGCGATTTGATGTGTGTTTTCCGCCATCGTAATTAAGAGGACGGCCGGAGACGTCATTAAGTACGGCGGTGTCTCTGGATTGGTTACGTCCGCCGCGGGTCGGGTGTACTTCCACGGCGGTGCGTGCATTTCCGCCGCGTACGGACTTTTGACAGTGTTTCCCATTCTAATATGGCAGACGGAGTGCCCGTGGCAGGCGGACTGAAACAAGGCATTTTCCGCCTACTCCAGGGCGGCGGTCATCCTTCCGTCCGCCATCGTAATCGACCCCCTAATCAGGGAAAAACCCAGATAGTTGTCAATAATAAGATTACATACCATGATGACCGGGTAGTTACCAACGCCATGTATCTAGGAGCAAACATAACATCAGACCTAGACAATCTGGTCAAAATTAACCTGGAACCCCTCATAAACCAAACAAGCAAAAACCTCCGGAGAATTCATAATCTCCATCTGACCTTAGTGGGAAGATGCAATGCCATCAAAATGCTATATCTCCCGAAATTTTTATATTTTTTTCGGACCATTTGTTTAGATTTTACCTCACAAATATTTCAGGACTTAGATAACTTATTCTCACAGTTTATATGGAGTTATAAAAAACCACGTAGGGCACTCAAATATATTACACTCCCCAAAGAAAGAGGCGGACTCTCACTACCGAATTTTAAAATATATTGGTGGGCAACAATCATACAGTATAGCAATATACTACTATCCTCGAATAGCCCTGCAGCATGCAAGGGAATGATCCCGACACCACAGGGTTTAATATTAGGTAGTGAAACACAAGCACATGTCTGGCGACTAACCTACAATTGCTACTATAAAAAAGTACGATTTAAAACCCTAAGGGGTGTATACTCAGCCTGGAACAATGTTCGAAAGCTTTTGGGTATTGGGAGATTTTCTTACGACACAACGTTAGTGGGAAATACCAATCTCCCAGAAACCTTTAATGACCCATGCATTATAAAGTGGCAAAGGGCAGGGATCACCCAGTGTGGAAATTTTTATTCCAATATAGGATTCAAATCATTTGAGGAACTGAAATCAGAATTTGGATTAAACCAATCAGATTTCTTCAAATTTTTACAAATTAGAGATTGATTAATGAGGAATGGGGGAGGCCCGGCCAAATTTGGGAAAATTCACTTAATCGCCACAATAATCCTTACACGCACAATAAAGATTGGTGGTATATATAATAACCTCATATCCGCTCTACCTGATGACATTAGGAAATTCATAACAAATTGGCACGAAAAATTTGACGTGGGGGAAGATACCTGTGAGAAATCACTTAAGGCATCTCAACTATGGCTAATGTCGGCCAATCTTCAAGCCCGATATTATAAATCTTTCTTCCAGTTATATTATACCCCGAACAAGATTGCCAAATGGGGGTCGGGCAGAGGTACAGAATGCCCTCGTTGTAAGCAGTACAAGGCAGATATCGTGCACATATTTGCAACATGTGTCACATTGGGTACAATACGTAGGGAAATCTCCACCTTTCTATCCAAAATCTTTAACATACAAATCAAAATCACGGCGGCAGAATTAATACTTGGTCTAGAGGGAGACATCCGGCCAAAGGAAATTCAAGGGCTTATTTTTAATGCAGCAGCTGTATTCAGATAATGTTTGGCTACAGCATTGCTAGACCATAACCCCCCTGCTTTTGAACAATGGCGGGCCAGACTCTTGGCCACATATAATTTAGAAAAGGTCATATATCGAAAGAAAGGCAGAAAAAGACAAAAGATGGGGCTGAAAATTTGGGACCCACTGACACATTGGATCCAGAATCCGGTTGGATAATTATATAATTTAATCTGTTTGCAATTGTATGTATCGAAAAAACGCATATTATGTTTACTATAATTTGGACACAAAAATGTCAAGTATCATGTACCGTATTTTTATTTTTCAATTGTTGTTTTTGCTCATGTATATACTCAAGCTTGGGGGGAGGGGGGTGGAGGTCATCTTAAATAGTTCTAATTTCTACATATGAATTCTTATGTAAAATCAAGGAGGGGATAAAATTAAAATGCCTCAATAAAGATTTTATAAAAAATAAAAAAATCCGTCCCGTCCCGGCCGGGAGGTTTGCACTACCAACAAATGAAAATGCTGGGCTGTTTCACATGGACTAACTATGATTGACATTGCAGGTTAAACCAGGTTCGAAAAAGCACACTGGAATTCTGTGCTTGACGCTCACCGGAGAGCTTGATTTATGCAAATTAGATGTTGTGATCGGCGGAATCCACTGGAGAATATCATTTAAATGAGTATTAAGACTACGAGTACCAGAATGCTGTCACCATTGAAGCAACACCAGAGGGCGTAACCTATCAAGGATTAAAAAGGTGTGACTCGCTTCATTCTAATTTTTCCGCCTATTTAAACATCGCATGGTGCCCGTGAGCAAGGAGCAGGCAGCTCCGAAACGAGAAGGGCTTTTGGATTGAATTGAGCACAGCAATGTCCGGTTTTTATGAAATAAAGGAAGCTGCCGAGGAGCGCAGGTTCCGCCTGTTTTCTCAAGTGCAGCCTCGCCTGGGGGATAACTTTGTTTATATATATATATATATATATATATATATATATATATATATATATATATATATATATATATATATATATATATATATATATATATATATATAACAAAATTTTGTACAACAATATTAATTACATTGATATTTTGTTTCTATATATTTGTACTTACCATTATAAATATAGGATGTCAATAATTTTGACTTCAATATTTATGATTCGATATTGTGGTATAGGGGTATTTTAGGTGCTGATATTCTGTCAGTGAACCTCCAATTCAATGTTACTGCTTGTCATCATCGCCATGATTGCAGTAGCTGCCTCATTGGCAGACAAGGGATGTTGGACGAATGTGGTGGTCAGACCTTAAGTGGTTTCGTCTGCACTTGCCAATCACAGGCATTATTTGTAATGTAGCTCAGGATCATGCACTTTTCATTTCTTTACTTTTCAACTTGAATAATTGGTTTTGGAGCGTAAAAATAATGTGAGAAAAACTTTCTTAGAATAATACTTGATATGGAACACGTCGAGATGATTTTTTCCTTCCCCCTTTTTTAGATGAAATGGTTTGAATATCACATGTTGGAAGAATAGAAGAAATACAATATCAGTACACACTGAATCTACAGTGCGAGTAATCATTGAATGCATAATTCTTATGTTACTAACCCACTAGCTGAATATGAACCAGAGTAAATAAGGATTTTACTAAATACTGCTTTTTTATCGCTGACAGATCTATGAAAATTAAGAACACATCATTTATCACTACATGGCATTAACTTTGTGCTGTATCATGTCCATTAAGTATGATCTAGGCTTGTTCATATTTTTTTATCATCTTGGTTTTAATGGTAACACACAGAGTGCACTGTTTCTGAAAATGTTCATCATTGATACGAAGTATCCAACATCGTAGGGATTGAGTAAATATTTAAGCACTATTGTAAATGTATTGCGACTTATAAAGCGCACTTATCACCCGAAGGCATCAAGGCGCGTGCCTTGGGAACCCGTCCTGGCTTTTCCCTGTGAGATAATCCCTACTGGGTATCCAGGGTGAAAGCCAGGCATCCCGCAGCGGGTGGGCCACCGTAGTGTAGATTAAGCAACTATTGCCCAGAGTTGCAGCGTGGGACCCCATGATTAGAATAGGCACCGAGGCGAGAATTATCGAGTCCGTGGACATTTTGGGCTCAGGACCCTGCCGCGTCGGGAATTGAACCCTGGTCCCGGGCCAGACCTCTGCATCAGGATCTGCCGCACTAATCAGTGAGCCACACTCCTCCACTATTGATTTATATTGTTTCACTCTGTGTATTTGTTAACACTGTAACATCTTGCTTCCTTTCTATCATTTAGGATTTAGCTTTAAATCTTTCTTTTTGTGTCTCCCTATTGTTTAACTTGGTTTTAGTAGCTTTTTCTTTAACTCTGACTTTAAGTAAGATTTGAAGTTATGTGAGATCCTTTTATTTTGCGTTTCTCCTCTTGTGTTCAAACAGGTTATGGTTGTTTTTGTAAGTATAGTATATACATTTTTCTAAATATTCGTTTTATACTTCTATGCTATTTCTTGTATTGTTTTCTTATGTTCACTTTCTTTAGTGAACATTTACCTTTCCTTTGCCATCATCATTGTTACATTTGTATGTAAAATACAACTGTTTGTGCTGTGTATTAATACCAGCATTTGTATAGACAATATACCTAATGACCCTGATGAAGTAAATAGTTAGTTTTTTGTATTGAACACAAGATATGGGCTTGGGCTTAGGTTTGGGTGGTGCCGTTGATGTGGGAGTGCTGGGAGTTCTGCACCCAGCTTGATCCGGAGAATGGTGTGGCAGGCCCCCATATCCTAAAAAAGGTTTTAGTTGGCACACTAGTGGTGTCAATCTGCTTCCACTTCTTCTTCTCCTCACTGACCACTTTCTCTGACCATATTTTCGGATGAAAGAACTAAGAATACAAGTCACAGCTCTTCGCTCTTTTATTCTAAACAAATGAATTGTCTTAATTTATTAATTGTTCAGAAATAATTCTTTGAAATATTTGGTAGGAAGCTGTGTTCAGTCTAGTTACATTTTATGTTACCTCATTTGGTGATATGATAAAGGTTGTCTGGAGGTTTGATTGTATTGTGTATGCTGTTTTATTGGATATTGGATTATGGAGATTGGATTGTCATAAAATCTTAATACCATGGAATTTATAGATTGATAATAAATGTATTGTATAATTTGCTACATGAATAATAGTTCTTACTTTCATATATTTATTTTTACTTAGACTTTATGTGTTCATTGTAAATTATATATTTATTATTGTTTGTGTTTTTGAGTACAATAGTGTTTTTCCTGCCCTTATAACTGTGAAATTTAGCAGGTGATCCCTTCTTCATACATTCACTTCTTTGGCAGCCCCTTTCTTAGGGCCCATCTTGAAGCTGTCAGTTGGCAGTAGCACATAGCTCCACAAGCAGAAAAGACTGAATGACTCAGTTCATGTGTTGTTGTTATGTCACTTTGTACAGGTCTTCTTTCAGGCAGTAATGTGGCTGATGTTTCTTGTGCACCTAAAAGAAAACAAGCAAGAAAAACATTTAGGGGCCTATTAGGATGGCGCACGGACCTGCGTCCGTCCGCCACCCCCGAGGTGGACGGAACGTCCGCAGGGGCTGCGGCGTTCCCTCAATGCAGATTAGGATGTGACCGCCACCCTGGCGGTCACATACCCTATGTTTAACATTGCGGCGGATGCTGCTTGAAGCAGCGCCCGCTGCAAGGTTAAACGTGCATGCTTTGCATATGCATGCACAAAGCGGCAGGCACCGCGCGGTGCCTGCCGCTTTGTGCATGCATATGCAGGGGGGTACCATAGGTACCCCCCATGTGCACCCCCCAACACCCTGGGGGCTCGCAACGAGCCCCCAAAAACAAAAGACCACATGCTTTTCCACGGCGGAAAAGCCGCCGCGGAAAAGCATGTCTTCTGCCCCATCCTAATATGGCTGGCGGTGTCTGATAGACACCGCCACCATATCAGAGCATTTCCGCCGTGGTCGGAATGCGACCGGGGCGGAAAAGTGCCGGACGGTCTTCCTGACCCACCAGCCATCCTAATCTGGCGGTGGGTCTTTGGAGCCTCTGCAGCGGTGAATCCGCAGTGGCTTCCGCCGGCCCGGAGGATGCGGATTCACCGCGATCCTAATCAGCCCCCTAGTGAAACATGGCATTGTTACAGCTTGGATTAGTACAGACATAGCAATGTAATTTAGTGTTCTTACTTAAGTTATTATCCTAAATAATTAAAAGCAATAGTATATCCATTCCAAAGTCAAACCACACAACCACCGCAACATAATATTTCATTTTCAATCAGGATAACAACAACATACAAATGTAACTGTGTAACTGTTTGCTTTATGTGTGTCTAAGGGAGACACATGTAGCAGTCAGGGTAGTGCAGAGGAAAATGGAATAATCCTTCAAAAATGAATGCTAGTGTGCACCCATGACAGAGAAGGGGATCCAGGGGGAAATGGAATAATAATACTTAAAAATGAATGCTGGTGTGCTGCTGTGTGCCTATGGCAGGCAGGGAGTCCAGGAGGAAATGGAATAATCCTTAAACATGGAATGCTGGTGGGTGCAATGTGCATCTATGACAGGAATGAGGTCTAGGGTAAAATGGAATAATAATACTTAAAAAATTAATGCTGATGTGCAGCTATGCACCTATGGCAGGCTTGACGTCCAGGGAAAAATTAGTAATGATGACAATCCTGAAAATAATTATGCTGGTGTGTAGCAGGCACCTATGGCAGTCATGTGGTGGATGTATGGAGGGAAAATATTAATATAAATTAATTAATTAATTTAAAAAAGTAAAAAGAAAATGAAAAGAAAGTAATAAATATAGTAATACATAAAAAAATGAAAACTTAAAATAAGAAGGAAATCATTTTAATTATTGGTGTACCATAGGACTATGAGAAGGCCGTTGTGGAAAGGCAAGGAGGTGCAGGGGAAAATAAAAAAAAAACAGTTAATATAAAATACTGTTCATAATATACATATACTACAAGGATCCTCAAGCCCATTATTAAACTCGTATTAGGGAAAAGTAGAAATGAACAAAAATAAAAAGGCATAGCACTGCCCTATCAATCTCCCTAGAAAATGGCTTTGAAAACTGGAAAAAGGGTTGCTGCACAAAATGGCCCTCAGCCACATTTTCAACCAACAACAACAAGCAAGGAAGCATGGCCGAACAAAGAACACATGCAGGCTTCATACACGAGCACACTTCGAGCCACACAAAATGGTCACCAAGCACATGGTCAGACAACAACAGCAAGCAAGAAGGCATGGCCACAACAAAGAGCATCTTTTTTTCCCATGATCAAGAAAACGTTATGACATATTGCTTTTTTTTCATGCTCAAAACTATCCAAAATGTAGATGAATGTGAATGCATGATATAATCCATGCATCTGCATGCAATTGGGAGGTTACATCATGCAAAATACCATAATGTGACCTATAAAGTTTTATTATCTTAACTTCCTATACATTAATAATTACAGAGTGAGTATAGGTATGGATAATGTTCTTTGGCCATATTACATTCTTATACATGACTATTTTTAAAAAATATTGACATAAACATGTATCAAAAGTACATATTATCATACTCAATTTATAAACAAATATGAAGATGATACATGTTGAATTCAAGCAATGTATAAATAGTTGAAATCATTAATAGTCAGGATTTAAGGGTCTGTATCACAATGTTCGGTTGGAATACATTGCATTGGGAAAGTGGGAAATCGTTATATATTTTGTTGTCTTATTTAGAAAAGGATTCTTCAGCAGATATGGTCTGTACATTGAATGCTGCCTAAGTGTTTGATAAATCGTGGTGGATCAAAGAACAAGGACTCACTCATGTAATTTAAAGTTTAGATGTACCTTTACTTATAAGGAAAAGCAAGTTAAAGAGGCCTTAACACTGCACTATGATTCAATTCTAATTGGGCAGATTTTTGGAAAATTAAGTATGGTATGCAATAATATTGAGATTTCCTCCTGCTAACATTTGGTCCAATAGGAGATTAATAAATATGTGTTAGTCAGTGACAACATACATTACAAAACCTTCATACAGCCTCCTCATGACAATGTTGTGGCTTTACTATTTTAATATTTTATTAATACACAACAAAAATGTATGATTTACAGGATAAAAAAAACAGGTAGTCAGCACAATGATTTGGTTATCCCCCATGCCTTCTTTAATGAGTAGTGTTCACCAGTGTGTAAATGTAAGGAGTGTATGTTGTCTTTGTTGTCCATCAGAGATACTGATTCTGTGTAGCTTTTTATAAAATATAACACCAGTAGTGCAAGACACTATTTAAACAAACTTTTTGTGGCCACTAGTAAACAGGAGTTCAAGATATAATGGTTGTTTCAAACAGAAAATGGAAATATTATGCTTTCATATATTTAGCCATCACAGTAAACGCCTAAATAATCTATACAAATTGACAGCAGTTCTTACTGTTGCATTTCTGAATAGCATAGGTCTCAAAGAGGAGCCCAGTGTGACTGCACACAAAATGTTTCAATACTTCTATAGAGCACGGAACATTAATAGCGCTTACAACACATTACTTAAAGTTATGTAAGGACAATTTATCAAACTGCACACTAGTTAAGCACATTTAAACAGGAACAAACACAATAACAATCTTCAGCAAAATTAACCATTTATTTTATTGAAGGGACGATTTCGTTAATGTTGTGGTTTAAATAATTCAAATGAACCCAAGTTAAATAGGAACATGTGAAATATATATATTTTTTTACATCAAATATAATCAATGAAATGGGGTTATTAAATAAAAATGCTAAATACTTTATCCAAGAAGGCAGTTTAAGCTACACAATATATTGACAAATTAAATATAGGACCGCTGTTATGTGAAACAATGGCATGATGACAAGTACACTGTAAAAAATGTTCAATGATGTGTTTTTTAACACTTAGATGATACCACAATATATATGCATACATCGTTGTTCTCTAATGATTCCTTCTGCTCCGTGCTTGGTTTTGTAGGAGCAGACAAAGGTTTGGCAGTTTGCATTAAGGTTGCACCGGAGGAAGAATGTGTAGGCCCCAGGGCTTCCTAAGACGTTGGTGGGTTGCATTAAGGCTATGTTCTAATCACTGGTAAGGGTCAATAGAGATGTTAAAACAAAGACAATGGGCCCGATTTACAGAACTAACTTAAGACAAAATCCTAAACTTGCTACCATTTCGGTATTCACAGAAGGCACTTACTCATTTTGTTATTCACAGAAGCAACTTACTCATTTCGGTATTCACAGAGGTTAAGACTCCTAACTTTACTATTCCTAAACTGAGAAAAATCCTAACTTTAAGACTTTTGGTATTCACAGAAGGCATTTAGGAGTCCTAAAGTTAGGACCCCTAACTTGTGTGAATACCGAAATGAGTAAGTGCCTTCTGTGAATACCAAAATGGTAGTAAGTTTAGGATTTTGTCTTAAGTTAGTTCTGTGAATCAGGCCCAATGTCTTGATTCAGAAGACTCAAAACTGCAATAAAGGAGTCCACCATATTCTCCCGTCCTTATTGTAACATCGCAACATATCTCAACAATCACACACATCTACATAATAGAGAAAATGCATAAACAGAAGCAAATACAACTTGTGAACTATATATAAAATAAAACAAATCAAACCTTTCAACAGAGAATTGTGGCAGCTTTTCACTGTCCCAATGCATATTGAAATTTGGCTGACAAGTGCCAACATAGGGACATCATAGAATCAGTGCAAGTGAATGTATTTTAACAGGCATAGTTTGTTTGTGGAATGTATTCTTCCTTTTGATAATGTTGCCTTTAATATGTATTCTATTTAAAATATATATTTTAGAATGTGAGCCCTCACACAGATTTTGACCAATAAACAATGTTCCTGGTTACACATGCTTGAATAATTATTTCACTTCTAAACAAAATCATTCTGTAATGTTTATATGCTATAGGATATTGTATGAAAATGCATAATTTTATTATAATTCAAACATATGGCCTGAGATCTAACTGGCATACACACAAAAACACACCCACCCACAAACATGTTCACACACACACACACACACACACACTGTTTTATACAGGAAAAGTATGTCAGAATATCCTTAGGTATCAGAGTTTCCAATGTTTTAAATATCTTTAGGAGCAATGTTGATAAAAAGTAATGCAAGGGCTGAATACCAACTTTCATAGCGGCTCCTCTTTTAATGTGTTGTTTAGTTGAGTTAATATCCTGACCTACCTGAACAATGGAGGTTAGTAGTGTCAGACGAAGTCTTCCTCGGGATCTGATGTGATGATATAAGGGGCCCACCTCTCGACACCTCCAATTCCGATTGTAATATTTACACAGAATGTTGGAGTGATCAAGCGGGGGGAAAAGGGAGTTGGGAAGGGAACAGCTGGGAGGGAGATCTGAAAAGGAAAAGTTAGACTCACACTAATGCAAAAACTAAAAATTCGCAATATTCAAAGGAATAATATCGCAATGCAAAACTCTTGCAATTCAACCTCTATATTAACTATTCTCCTACTGCTTGAAAATCTTTTGCACATATAAAATCCTTACATTGCCTGATTAACTCTCTCAGGAAACAGAAACACGATATTCATTATACTTCTGTAAATTGTTCTCTGCTAGATAGTCTCAAAACCTTTAGCAATATCACTGTAAATCAAACTGTGTTCTTTTAATAACACTCAAACTTTTTGTGCTGATATTGTTTTAAACTCTAGTTGCATGTGGAAAAAACATAGACATGAATTGTATCCATTTTACGTTCTAAACCATAAATTTCTACTTGAATATCAGGTTAGGATTTACTTTCATGTCGCAACATTAAAGTTCTTCAATTCTTTAAACATTCTGAGGTAAAATCCAAAAACAGCTTTAAGACATTTCTTTGTTCCAAAGATTCTGTAAATACAAAGATAAAATCCTTCTTTTGTATTACACTGCCATCATACCTTAAGAGTACGACCTACTCTTAATTCTAGGATCTGCAAACTCTGGACTCCCAAAAGATGAAGTCCCTCGAAGAAATCCAGTCTAAAACAACCTTCACGAAGAAATTACCACCTCAGGAAGCTCCTCTGGAAACGTCTGCTCCAACGCGGCAAACAGGAACCTGCATAAAGGGTTAACTGCATATACAAACACAGAGCCTGCCTGGAACCGACCTACTCCTCAGAAATCTCTAGAATAGTGAGCACAGATCCTTGGGTGTGGTCACATACATCAACGTAACCACACCCACGTAATTTCCCCTGCTCGCGGCGTCGAAATGCGACAGCATGCCAATTTGCATGCATCTCGCGGTACGCGGTTGCCAAAGTGCACGCATCTCGCGTACCCTGCCAAACCTCACGCATCTCGCGGACCATAGGGAATCAAATGGAATTTTAGGGCAAAATACATTTCCAGTGTTTAGCCTGCCCTAACCCTATGACAAAGCAACCACCAATGTCCAGCAGAGGAAGACCCATGAGTCTTTCCACAGAAACGTTTGGGACTTGACCTAAGGCCAAATGGGGCGGGCCCTAGACCGCAAGCGCCCCTGGGCCTGACAGTATTCCCCCCTCCTCGGAGCGGTCTAGGGCCCGGCTTCAAGGGATAAAGGAGGTGGAAACGTCGCACCAAGCGAGAGGCATGAATGTTCTCTGCCGGTTCCCAAGAATCGTTCTCATCTCCGTAACCTTTCCAGGAGACAAGATACCACAATCTGCTTCTCCTTAGTTTAGAATCCAATATGTCCTTTACCTCGTATTCCCAGTTACCTTGAACCAAAACTGGCGCTGGCCTAGTTGCAACATTTTGTCTAGCCGGTTTCAAAAGGGAGGTATGGAAAACTGGATGGATTCTCAAAGTTTTTGGAAGTAACAATTTGTACGTTACTGGATTGACTTGACGAAGTACTGAATATGGTCCAATAAACTTAGGATGAAACATACTTTTTCTTTTGAAAGTTAAGTTCTTGGTAGACAACCAAACTTTATCTCCAGCAACATATCTTGGACCAGGTCTATGATGTTTATCATACTGCTGTTTGTACTTTTCTTTACTTTGTAGTAAACGTTGGTGAGTTTGTTGGTGAATAGTTTGCATATGTTGTATAGCATCTTGTACTGCAGGTGTATCACTTACATGTTTGGGCAATACTAAAGGAATTGTGTTTGGTAAATAGCCATAGAGAGCCTCAAATGGAGATGACCCAGTTGAAGAATGCGGTGATGTGTTATAAGCCATTTCTGCAATCCAAAGCAAATCATACCAAGATCTCTTGGAGTCTTCTACGTAACATCTCAAGTATTGCTTTAATGTCTGATCTAATCATTCAGTTTGACCATCAGTTTGGGGATGGTAACTAGTAGACATATTTGATGTGATTTGTAGACTTTGACACCATTTCTGCCAGAATTTAGATGAAAACTGAGACCCTCGATCAGACAGTAACACTGAAGGCAAACCATGTAATCGCACAATGTTTGTTAGTAGTATTTGCGCTAATTGTCCTGCTGATGGCAATTTTTTACAAGCAATGAAATGGGCATATTTTGTTAAACTGTCCACTACTACCAAAATTACTGAATGAAGATTCACTAGTGGTAAATTTGTGATGAAATCTAAAGAAACATGTTCCCATGGTTTGATTGGTTCTGGTAAGACTTGTAACAAACCTTTTGGTTTGCTATGATCAGCTTTAAATCTAGCGCATGTTTCACAGTTTTGAGCCATCAAAGAAATATCCTTTTTGAGAGTTGGCCACCAAAACAAGTTTTGAATCTTTTCTACAGTTTTTTTTGGACCTGGATGTCCTGCCATAGGATGGGAATGTAACCAATTAAAGACTGTCTCATGTAATTCCTTGGTTGGAAGGTAGACTTGTTTTCCATGAAATGGTATTCCTTCTTTGATTGTTTGATTTTTCTTCTTGTTATTCCACTTCTCCCATTGTGAAGGAGGAAAATTGTCATGTATACTGTCTAAAAACTGATCAGCATCCAACAAACTGATCACTTTGTCAGGTTCTATTATTGCTTGAGGAGTTCCTTCACACTTATGTAATGTTGAGTCTTTCCTGGATAACGCATCCGCCTTTTTGTTGTCTTGTCCAGGTCGATAGGTTACTATGAAGTCATATTCTGCAAAGAACATCATCCATCTCATTTGTCGTGGAGTTAACATTCTGGCTGAACTCATGAACTGTAAGTTTCTGGCATCTGTATACACTGTTACTGTGAATTTTGCTCCCATAATATAATGTCTCCATTCTTTGAATGCTTCAAGTATTGCAAGCAACTCTTTCTCTGCAATTATGTAATTCTGTTCAGCAGCGTTCAATTTACGAGACATATAAGCAACAGGATGCATTTGACCAGGTTTGTGATGTCTTTGAGATAAAATGGCTGCAATTGCAACATCTGAGGCATCCGCTTCAATTATAAAAGGTTAATTCACATCAGGATGCATCAAAATTGGGGCTACAGTAAAAGCCTTTTTCAAACTTTGGAATGCTTCATTTGCTTCTGCAGTCCATTCGAACTTCACCTTTTTTCATAACAGACGAGTTATGGGAGCTACGACTGCTGAAAAGTGATCGATAAATCGTCGATAGAAATTTGCGAAGCCCAAAAAACATTGCACATCTCGAACAGATTTTGGGATTGGCCATTCTGCTACTGCTTTTATTTTTCTATCAGTCATTTTCATGCCTGTTGGTGTGAGAAGTACTCCAAGAAATTCGACCTCATAGACATGAAAATCGCATTTGGATAACTTGCAATACAGATTGTGAGATTGTAATGCCTTTAAAACTTGTTTGACATGACCTTCGTGCTTTTCTTCTGAATCGGAATAAATTAAGATATCATCTATATAGACAATAACAAATAAATCTAGAAATTCCCGTAGAACATCATTGAGGAAAAACTGGAAGGCTGCTGGCGCATTACAAAGACCAAACGGCATTACCAAATATTCGAACAGTCCGTATCTAGTTTTAAATGCAGTTTTCCATTTGTCTCCTTGTCTGATTCTCACCAGATGGTATGCTCCTATTAGATCAAGCTGGGTGTAAATTACTGCTGTTTTTACTTTATTATTATTATTATTTTGCCATTTGTAAAGCGCTCTGCAACCCTACGGGCATCCTGGCGCTGGGTACCTAGGCTGAAAAGTACTGTGCGGTAGATAGGGGACAAGGACTCGAGATCTAAAGATTTGAGTTTTTCGGGAAGAGCCATGTTTTTACCTTTTTTCGAAAGGGCAATAGATCACTTGTTTTTCTGATGTCAATAGGTAGGCTATTCCATAATTGAGCTGCCGCTTTACTAAAAGCTCTACCGCCAAGGGTTGTTTTTTTAATCCTGGGTACATTAACAAGATTTAAGGAAGAGGATCGAAGAGATCGGGTGGGTTTATACCAGTTAAGTTTATTTTGGAGTGGTTGGGGGCCTAGTCCATGCACTGCTCTAAAGACAATGCAAAGGGATTTAAAAAGGATCCTCTGATGAATGGGCAGCCAATGTAGGTCAGCCAGGGCAAGGGTAGTAGATGATCTTCGTTCTCGAGACAGTGCCAGCTTTGCTGCAGCCGCCTGGACACTTTGAAGCCTGGAAATGAGATATATAGGAGATTCCAATAAGAGTGCGTTACAGTAATCCAGGCGGCTGAGGATGGTACTCCTGACTATGGTGGCTCTAACCTGTAAAGGCAGGAGGGGCAGCAGCTTGCGGAGTCCTCGCATAAGGGCAAGGCAGCTACTGACCTGTTTGTTGACATTGGTTTCAAGGCTCAGCCTGTTATTAAATGTGACTCCAAGATTCCTAACTGAGTTCACTGGTACTGGAGAGTTCCCCAGCTCAGGAGGCCAGAAGTCTATGGGTAAGCCCTTGGGTATTCCTCCTATCGTGCAGTGTAGTATTTCCGTTTTGTCACTGTTGAACTGCAGTGAATTCTGATTGAGCCAAAGCGTCATTTCCAACATACAGGCATGAAAGGTCTCAAGGGAGTCAGCCTGAGCACCATCAAGGGAGATCATCAACTGCGTGTCGTCTGCGTAATTGGTTACGCTGACGCCATGGGTTTTGATGATGCTTATCAGGGGTTGTATATATATATTAAAAAGTATAGGGCTAACGGCTGACCCCTGTGGGACCCCGTGTGGGACTTTGACAAATTTTGACTGAAATGGAGGGATGGCTACCGCTTGCCACCTGTCTCTCAGGTAGGAGCGGAGCCAATCCAGCGCGATTCCCCCAACTCCAATGTTCCTCAATCTTGTCAGCAGGATGTCATGACTTACCGTATCGAATGCGGCGGACAGGTCCAGCAAAATTAGGGTTGCTGAATTTCCCCTGTCCGTCCGCATTCGTAGGTCGTCCAGAACTGTCACCAGAGCTGTCTCTGTCCCGTGAGCAGGTCTGAATCCAAACTGCTCCTCTTCCAGGATGTTGTTGGTTTCCAGGAAGAGGGCTAATGCTCTGCTGACCCATCGCTCTAGGATTTTGATGGGGTAAGGTAAGAGCGATATAGGTCGGTAGTTTTTATAGCAGTTTGGGTCTAGGTTTGATTTTTTCAATAATGGGGTAACAATCGCCAGTTTCCAGTCTTTTGGTACGGTGCCCGTATCGAGGGATTGGTTGCACAGCTGATGCAATACTGGGAAGATTTCTTCCCTGAACTCCTTTACTATTTTGTGGGGTAGAGGGTCCAGAGGGGATCCCGATGTCGTGTTAAGGGCTTGTTTTATGAAATCTTCCTCTGTGGGGGTCTCAAAGGTATTTAAGAAGGCCTTAGGTTGTAAGCATCTTGTATTTGTCTCCCGATGATCCGAGAAGCTGTTGTTATTATCTAGCAATGGCGGACTTGGCGCATCTTTCAGTCCCTCAATGATTTTTATAATTTTCTCCTGGAAGAATAGAGCTATGCCATCACATAGTTCTTGCGAGGGCTTAATTTGGCTGTCTGCACAGGCAGGAAGGGATAACTCTTTGATGATCTTGAAAGTGTCACGGGATTGATTGTGACTATTTAAAATCAAATCTGCAAAGTGATTTGCTTTGGCTAAGGAGATTTCTTTCTTATAATGTACTATTGTAATTCTCCATAGGGTTTTCTCCTGTTCCGAATAGTTTTTTCTCCAGAGCTTCTCCGCCCTTTTACAGGCGGATTTCAATTCTCTCAGTTTATCCGTATACCAGGGTGCCGTAGGTTTTCCTCTTTTTCTGATAATTTTCAGGGGTATAACATCATCTAGTTTCTTGGTTAGTTCTTTGCACATTGAGAGATAGTTGGTATTGACATCGCTCTCCGGGTTGAACGATGTTCCTATTCGGCTAAGGTCAGATTTTCCTTCCATTTTCCTTTTCTGCAAGCTTTTCCAATTACGACCAAAGAAAGACCTGGTCTGCACTTTAGTAGATCCTGTATTGCTCGGGGTGTGAATATAAAATAGGAGAAGATGGTGGTCTGACCAGCCTACTGGCAGAGCTGTGCCCATAGTAATTGTGTCCTCTGCGGCAAATATCAAATCCAGTATGTTTCCCTGCTTATGTGTGGGGGTAGTTATCCACTGTTTCAGCCCCACGTTGCTGCAGGATTGAATAATATTTAGAAAGGCCGTATGAAGTTGATCATTGTCCCAGAGGTTAAAATCTCCCAAAACCAGTAGTCTACTGTGAGAGATAGATATATTATTAATGACCGCAATCAATTCCTGCTGTTGCGTGACATTAATATAGCCCGGAGTCCTGTAGCAAATTAGGCTCGTGAGGCAGTGACCGGAGTCATGTTTGAATAAGACTCCAAGAATTTCGGCACATGAGATTGTATCAACATCCAAAGTTGCAATGTTTAGCTCTTCCTTGAAGATGATTCCCACTCCTCCTCCCCGTCCTATATTCCTGGGTTTGTGTATAATCTTGTATCCAATGGGGCAAGCTAGCCCTAGTTCTGATTCCATTCCCGCTGCCATCCAGGTTTCGGTTAGGAATAGAATGTCTAAGTGGTTGGTCTCAATCAATAGCTGTATTTCAGTGGCATGTTTCGGGAGTGATCTGACGTTTATTAATCCACTACTTAATTTTCCCTTGCTTATTTGCTTGTATCCAGCGTGCATTGGCGGGATAGATCTATCGTCAAGGAGTACTTTGGTTTTCAAGAAAGATCTAGGCGGAAGGGGAGTAATGTTTGGCAGACGCCCATGGCAATTGGGACAGAAGTTCAAATCCTTATGTACTGAATTTGGGGCAAGGTGTGGGCAGTTGGCGACATCTGCCAGCGGATTTAGCTGCATAAGCATTTCCCTACTGTATCTGAGATGCACATTTTTCGTGGCTGATCGATCAGGGGGGTGTGCCCCTGGCCCGGTCTCGGCGCGGACGAGCGCAGACGAGCTTGCCTTAAGCGCGCCTTCGGCGCGCAATCGGCGCGCCCGCTGCGCTCGTCCGCTGCGCTTCCGGTAAGGACACATACTTTATAGGGATAGAAGTTAGGAGCAGAAGGGGCGTGGCTAAGTTGTAGGGCGTGCCTCTGGAGACCAGCCAGTAGCGTGGGCACACAAGGAGGACCCCGCCCGCGTCAGCGTTCTGTCTGCTGGACGAAGAGAAAGTGCAAAGTGCGCTGTTTTAAAATCACATGAACACACAGATAAAATTTAAAAGCAAGATTCAAATCCCTGCTCCCGGCTGTGCCTCAGGAGCTTTTCAGCTAGTAAACGCGGCGCAAGCAGTCAGCGCGCGTTATATTACAAAGGGGGCGTGGCTAAGTTGTAGGGCGTGCCTCTGGAGACCAGCCAGTAGCGTGGGCACACAAGGAGGACCCCGCCCGCGTCAGCGTTCTGTCTGCTGGACGAAGAGAAAGTGCAAAGTGCGCTGTTTTAAAATCACATGAACACACAGATAAAATTTAAAAGCAAGATTCAAATCCCTGCTCCCGGCTGTGCCTCAGGAGCTTTTCAGCTAGTAAACGCGGCGCAAGCAGTCAGCGCGCGTTATATTACAAAGGGGGCGTGGCTAAGTTGTAGGGCGTGCCTCTGGAGACCAGCCAGTAGCGTGGGCACACAAGGAGGACCCCGCCCGCGTCAGCGTTCTGTCTGCTGGACGAAGAGAAAGTGCAAAGTGCGCTGTTTTAAAATCACATGAACACACAGGTAAAATTTAAAAGCAAGATTCAAATCCCTGCTCCCGGCTGTGCCTCAGGAGCTTTTCAGCTAGTAAACGCGGCGCAAGCAGTCAGCGCGCGTTATATTACAAAGGGGGCGTGGCTAAGTTGTAGGGCGTGCCTCTGGAGACCAGCCAGTAGCGTGGGCACACAAGGAGGACCCCGCCCGCGTCAGCGTTCTGTCTGCTGGACGAAGAGAAAGTGCAAAGTGCGCTGTTTTAAAATCACATGAACACACAGATAAAATTTAAAAGCAAGATTCAAATCCCTGCTCCCGGCTGTGCCTCAGGAGCTTTTCAGCTAGTAAACGCGGCGCAAGCAGTCAGCGCGCGTTATATTACAAAGGGGGCGTGGCTAAGTTGTAGGGCGTGCCTCTGGAGACCAGCCAGTAGCGTGGGCACACAAGGAGGACCCCGCCCGCGTCAGCGTTCTGTCTGCTGGACGAAGAGAAAGTGCAAAGTGCGCTGTTTTAAAATCACATGAACACACAGGTAAAATTTAAAAGCAAGATTCAAATCCCTGCTCCCGGCTGTGCCTCAGGAGCTTTTCAGCTAGTAAACGCGGCGCAAGCAGTCAGCGCGCGTTATATTACAAAGGGGGCGTGGCTAAGTTGTAGGGCGTGCCTCTGGAGACCAGCCAGTAGCGTGGGCACACAAGGAGGACCCCGCCCGCGTCAGCGTTCTGTCTGCTGGACGAAGAGAAAGTGCAAAGTGCGCTGTTTTAAAATCACATGAACACACAGATAAAATTTAAAAGCAAGATTCAAATCCCTGCTCCCGGCTGTGCCTCAGGAGCTTTTCAGCTAGTAAACGCGGCGCAAGCAGTCAGCGCGCGTTATATTACAAAGGGGGCGTGGCTAAGTTGTAGGGCGTGCCTCTGGAGACCAGCCAGTAGCGTGGGCACACAAGGAGGACCCCGCCCGCGTCAGCGTTCTGTCTGCTGGACGAAGAGAAAGTGCAAAGTGCGCTGTTTTAAAATCACATGAACACACAGGTAAAATTTAAAAGCAAGATTCAAATCCCTGCTCCCGGCTGTGCCTCAGGAGCTTTTCAGCTAGATCTAAAAGAACTGGGATTAATGGTAAGGGGTATTTGTTTTTGATGGTGATTTTATTCAAAGCCCTATAGTCAATGCACGTTCTTAATTCACCATTTGCTTTTGGAATAAAAAACAAAGGGGAGGCGGCTGGTGACTTTGAAGGACGAATGAACCCATTTTCAAGATATTGATCCAAGTATTCTCTCAAGTGTTGATTTTCTTTTTCAGAGTGCATAAATCCTACAGTTCGGTACACATGAACCAGACATGAGATCGATTTGGCAATCATAGCTGCGATGAGGAGGAAGGACTGCTGCTTTCTCTTCACTGAATACCTCCTGAAACATTTTGTAACAATTGGGTAGAATTGTCTCTTTTTCTTCTGCAGTAGCAATTTGACTGATTGTTTTTGTGAGAGTTCCCATACAAGATGATTGACAAAAATCAGATTGGAATATAAGTTCTCTCTTATGCCAGTCAATTATTGGATTATGTAGACAGAGCCATGGCATTCCTAAAATAAAGCCGTATTGAGGTGCTTGGATTACATCGAATTGAACCTCCTCTCTATGATATCTTTTTTCGGAGTCTTCACAACACATTATTACCTTTGTGGTTTGCATGGTAACTGGACCTCCGGACAAAACTTTTCCATCTACGGCTTGAACTATTTCAGGAGTGTCTTTTTTCTCACAGATGATACTCAATCGCTGGGCGGTTTTTAAATCGACAAAGTTTCCTGTGGCCCCAGAGTCAATTAAAACTTCCATTTGCCAGATTTTGTGAATCAGTTGTATTTGAACTGCTAATCGAAAATGTGCTTTGTAATTACTTACACAAGAGCTTATTGAAGGGTAGGCTATGGTTCCCAAGATATCCCCTTCTACCAATCCTGGGCATGTTAGTTTCCCGACTCAAAGTCTTTTGTTTCCAAAACTGACACTTTACCTGTGGTTGGAGTTTTATTCTTAGGTTTCAACATACAATCTTTCACAAAGTGTCCTTTGCGTCCACAATAGAGACACTGTCCATTCTTGCGTCTATTCTCTTTCTCGTCTTTTGACAATGGTTGTCTAAGGGTTCCAATTTCCATTGGTTCTGAGCTAGATTCAGAATGTGTGAACTGAGTTCTGGGTTTAGTTTCATTTTTCCAATTAGGTTTCTCTCCTCTTTTTTTATCACCTCTTCGTTCCGATAGTCTGTGATCCAATCTCAATGTTAGGTTAATTAAATCTGAACAAGTTGTTGGTTGTGGGTCAATTTGAGCTAACACATCTTTTAGATCGTCCTTCAACCCTTGATAGAAAAGTGCTGCTCTTTTTTCTTCAGGCCAAGAGGTTTCTGCGACCAATCTATTAAAATGTGACAAGTAGGCAATAAGATCTCGATTTCCTTGTCTTAATTGTAACAGTTCCCGATCTGCAGACAAGGTTACTGTTCGTCTGTCGAATACTTTCTCAAATTCTTCTACAAAGCGCCGCCAGTTATACAATAGAGCGCTATCTTGACGTACTAGCGGAACTGCCCAATTTGCAGCATCTCCAGACAAATAAGAAATTAGGAAAGCTATTCTGGATTGGGGGGTGGGAAATGCTGCAGGTCTACAAGAGAAATGCAAGTCTATTTGTGTTAAAAATATTTGAACTTTAGAAGGATCTCCTGAAAAACTTTCTGGCGCAGCCAGAGGAATTTGTGGTGGAACAGTCACTGATATATTTGTGGAAGCTTTAGTATCCTGAGCCTCCTCAGGAAGGGGAGTATTAAAAATCTGAATATTATCTACTTTATCAGACAATAATGCTGTAGCAGCCATAGTATCATTTAAATCTGCCTGTATTTTAACAATTGCCGCTAGTAAAACATCCAAGGTGGCCATTATGTCAACACAGTCAGATCGGGAGGAAAATAATTTGTGGGCTCACTATTCTGTCAGACGAAGTCTTCCTCGGGATCTGATGTGATGATATAAGGGGCCCACCTCTCGACACCTCCAATTCCGATTGTAATAATTACACAGAATGTTGGAGTGATCAAGCGGGGGGAAAAAGGGAGTTGGGAAGGGAACAGCTGGGAGGGAGATCTGAAAAGGAAAAGTTAGACTCACACTAATGCCTATTTACTTATATAACAGTAAACTTTTCTTAATGCAAGCAGCAATCTAAAAATGGAGTTTCTTTTGTAAAAACTAAAAATTCGCAATATTCAAAGGAATAATATCGCAATGCAAAACTCTTGCAATTCAACCTCTATATTAACTATTCTCCTACTGCTTGAAAATCTTTTGCACATATAAAATCCTTACATTGCCTGATTAACTCTCTCAGGAAACAGAAACACGATATTCATTATACTTCTGTAAATTGTTCTCTGCTAGATAGTCTCAAAACCTTTAGCAATATCACTGTAAATCAAACTGTGTTCTTTTAATAACACTCAAACTTTTTGTGCTGATATTGTTTTAAACTCTAGTTGCATGTGGAAAAAACATAGACATGAATTTTATCCATTTTACGTTCTAAAACCACAAATTTCTACTTGAATATCAGGTTAGGATTTACTTTCATGTCGCAACATTAAAGTTCTTTAAATCTTTAAACATTCTGAGGTAAAATCCAAAAACAGCTTTAAGACATTTCTTTGTTCCAAAGATTCTGTAAATACAAAGATAAAATCCTTCTTTTGTATTACACTGCCATCATACCTTAAGAGTACGACCTACTCTTAATTCTAGGATCTGCAAACTCTGGACTCCCAAAAGATGAAGTCCCTCGAAGAAATCCAGTCTAAAACAACCTTCACGAAGAAATTACCACCTCAGGAAGCTCCTCTGGAAAGGTCTGCTCCAGCGCGGCAAACAGGAACCTGCATAAAGGGTTAACTGCATATACAAACACAGAGCCTGCCTGGAACCGACCTACTCCTCAGAAATCTCTAGAATAGTGAGCACAGATCCTTGGGTGTGGTCACGTACATCAACGTAACCACACCCGCGTAATTTCCCCTGCTCGCGGCGTCGAAATGCGACAGCATGCCAATTTGCACGCATCTCGCGGTACGCGGTTGCCAAAGTGCACGCATCTCGCGTACCCTGCCAAACCTCACGCATCTCGCGGATCATAGGGAATCAAATGGAATTTTAGGGCAAAATACATTTCCAGTGTTTAGCCTGCCCTAACCCTATGACAAAGCAACCACCAATGTCCAGCAGAGGAAGACCCGTGAGTCTGTCCACAGAAACGTTTGGGACATGACCTAAGGCCAAATGGGGCAGGCCCTAGACCGCAAGCGCCCCTGGGCCTGACAAGTAGGAGCATATGCAGTGTGTTCTGTCAAAAATGTGCATTCCACTCATTCTTGATGGACGATGATTGCTTGTGTAACTACATGTGTAGCTCTTTTCATTGCTAAGGTTTAACTCACAGGTACAGGTTGGAAGAGCCAACAGTAATCAGACTTGCCCCTTATTTAGCCTTGGTGAACCAGATTGTCTTCTAAAAAATCATGGTCAGATTGAAGCTGCTCTATTTCAATAATGTTGTCCATGTCAGAAAAAGGTATGTCTGTAAGCTATATCTAAACTCATCTTTTGAAATACACTATTCAGGACACAATGTGACCGTTTCTTGCAGATGGCAAAATGTTGGCACAAGACCGCATTTGTCTAATTTTGGGTCAAATTGATGCATTTGCTTCATGTGAGAAGCAAAAGACCAGCACATCATTTGGGACAAAGTGTACTTTATGTAAATGACAAGCACTTGTGAGCATTTGATGTTTTGACAACCTGACTTCACTGCAACGATGCAATGACTGCCATTAGAACAATGTAATGTATTCTTAGGTGTGATGCAGCCCTTTATTTTGTGGAGCACAAGCCACTGTTATGTAAATGTGCATTTTAAATTACTTAGGGCCTTATTAACAAATGTGGGGGATCTGCAGTCCATTTCATTACCATTGCCTATTAGCCTATGGTGCTTGTAATTCAACAAACAAGATATCCACCTTGTTTTGATAGAATACATCATCTGCCAAATTCTAAATAAATCCCTTACTTTTTAATATTTTTTATTTCAGTATACTTATTGCATTTTGTATAGAAGACTTCCATAACTTCTTTTCCTTGCATTTCCCATTAAACCAGATCATGTGATTTTGCTTCCTAATATGCAATTGATGTCAAATGTTACTTTCTGTTTTTCTCTGTGTTCCTCTAATATGGTGTGGTTGACAAAAACCTAGGCCCACTGTGTCATGCAAGGCCACCTTGGGCTTCAGTGAGATTAGTAAGCCACCTTGCGTGGCTATGCATAGCTTAGTAAATCAGGATTAACACAAGGCAGCTCAATTAGCTTCCTTGCGTTACTCTGCCCTTTAAAGGTGTTCCATGGGTGTAGCATGGGGTTCCCACTCATCCCCTATGGATTTTGGCGCATTCTCAGATTCACTTAGACTAGTAAATCCAGTAAAGTGTCAAAAAGCTATGCCTTTTCAGGTGATGCGTGACAATGAGAAATATGTTTATTTCTCCTCCTTTTTCCTCTTTCTATGTGTGCTGTATTTTGCAGCACACATACAATTTTTAAAAAGCCTGAGAGGATTGCTTTTGTGCAGGAAGATGTTCTTTCCTGCATAAAAACAATCATGGCTGTATCACAGGTACCCTTGCCCGATGGTACAAAGGTGCCTGGGCTTGTGCTAGACTACACTCAGTGCGTCAGTGCTGGGAGAGAGCGTAAATATAGTGCATTCCTGCCTTTTCCATGTCACACAACAGAGTGCAGCACGTTGTCTTGCTGCGTTGTGTGACTTGTAAGAAAATCTGCTGTCTATAACTTGTCCCCTAACTTAGCACCCTGATCTTACCATTGTCTCACTTTTGCCAGCTCTAGTGATTACATGGGTGCAGCGTTGGTCTTGTTGGCTTAACGCCCCGCTCCGCCACTTCTGAAACACAAGGCCGCATCGCATTTAAAATAATACTGTGCAGCCCTAGGTTTCCCCTGCCCTGGTGCTAATTTTAGATGCCTAGCAGCAAAGCAGTACAAAAGGGGGTGGTGATGGACTGAACCAATCAAACACTCCCACCCAGTCAACAGATCTGGGTTTAATCCATCACCGTTCTTTAGCCCACTCTGCCACCCCAGTTCAGACATGGCCATATGCAAATCAGTCTGACCCTGTGCCTCATGGGAACAGTCCAGCCTGAACTACCAAGCCATGCCTTCCCTGGACCGGAATCAAGCTTCCTAGGACCTGTTTCTGGCATTTCCGCTGTCTTCAGCCAGGCTTGCTTGAATCCAGTGGCAAAGCGAGCAAGGGACTCACGTCTGAGCATACCCTGCCAACTCATGGTGAACAAAGCGGTACAAAAGGGGGTGGTGATGGACGATGCATCCAAACCAATCAAACACTCCCACCCAGTCAAGTGATCTGGGTTTAATCCATCACCGTTCTTTAGCCTGAACTGGGGTGGCAGAGTGAGCTAAAGAATGGTGATGGATAAAACCCAGATCAGTTGACTGGGGGTGAGTGTTTGATTTGCTCAAATGCTCCATCCATCATCCCCTTTTGTATCGCTTTGTTCACCCTAAGTGTGGCAGGGAATGCTCAGACGTGAGTCCCTTGCCTACTTTGCCACTGGATTCAAGATAGCCTGGCTGATGAGGGTTATGAACCCGAAACCGGTCCCAGGATGCTTGTTTCTGGTCCAGGGAAGACATGGCTTTGTCTGAACTGGGATGGCAAAGTGAGCTAAAGAATGGTGATGGATTAAACCCAGATCAGTTGACTGGGGGTGAGTGTTTGATTTGCTCAAATGCTCCGTTCATCATCCCCTTTTTGTAGCAGCAAAGCAGGCACCCTTGCACAATCGTACAAGGGTGCCTGTGTTGTGGGCAATGATTGTTTATATGCAACAAGGGGGCCCTTCCTGCACATAAACAATCATAAATGGGGATTTGTAACTTCTATGTTTGCTACTTTGTGCAGCACACATAAAAGTTGTGACTCGTAATTTTTTAAATGATTGTTTATGTGCGGGAAGGGACACTTTCCTGTGCAAAAGAAATCATGGATTGTATTTTTCTGTTTCTATATGTGCTGCGCAATGCAGCATACATAAAAGGAGCAAAACTGAGGAGAAAGAAATTGTTTCTCCTCATTGCACCCTGTTAATACCAGGTTTTCACTGGTGATAATCGGGGTGCTGCCCTATATTTATGCCACTCTTGTAAATAAGGGGAAGCATCAAAATCAATGGGTGTTGCGGCGGAAGTATAGCATGACAGGGGGCCTTATTTATAAGTCAGCATTACACTACGTTAAGTGGCTTAACACTGCCTTGTAAATCAGGCGAAGCCAGTATCGCCACCACAACATCAAAAAACGTGATGGCCTGGTGGTGATAGTGGCTTGTATATGTGACCCTGATTGTAGCAAGCCGTGACAAATTGGTACACATGAATAAGAAAAACGGAACAGATACGTTAAGGATACTTTTGGGTAAAAGTGAGAGATAGTCAGGGAGCATTCAAGGCAGTGAATGAGTATGTGAGTGAGTGAATCGATGAATGAGAAGGTCATTGTTATGCTTCTATAGCCCAGTGTTGTGAGTGGTGTGGATAAAAGCTGTTAAAATGTTCCTACATCTCTGTTTTTTGAGTTATGTGGATAAAAACAGTTCTTCAGAAAAAACACTAACACCAAGAATAATACTTTATTTCCACATAAAATGAAGTGAAATGCCCTTGTCAATGTGCAAGAGAATAATAATTGATCGTTCATAGTGGAACATGAAAAAGACAGTATCTGTCTTTTGTTCCTGTATCCTGACCGAAGGGCATTCTGTAGCTGCAGCCTAGGACATTTAAACATTCTTCTAATATTGATTTTACCTTGCACTATTCAAAAAGCTTTCATCACTGCAATGCAGGATGCCCGTTGAGTGCAGACTAATGGAACAGTAATGAGTCAATTTCACAAAATTGCCATGATATGGTCCCATTAAAATCTGCTGGCTTCATCTATCTGTAATAACATTAAAAATGCTCCACAAAATGTGGTTTTAGGAAGCCACCCCTATCTATGTTTGATACTAAGAAGAGAAAGCAGTCTTGGGCTCAGTGCAAAAAACAAAAGTCCACCAAAGTTGCAATATTAGACCGCCAATAATTACAATATCTTTTAATATTATTCCTTGCGCCCATACTAGGCCAAAACACACTCATGTATTGCTGAAATTCTCTCTGGAAAATCTTTAGGATAACCTTTCCACCACTTTCAAACATTTTTGATGGATACTAATGAGACCTCATCTATTTATCATAAATTTGTATCATGGTGACCCTTTGGAATATTATGGCCTTTTCAGCTGCTCGCATATTATAGCTTCTTGATATTTTCTTTGTGTCCGATTTGGTACAGAGTGTTGTATATTGTTTCAACTGTATGTGGCACAGAGACAGAAGCCCCCCTATGAGAAAGTCACTACATTTTTTATGTAAAGGGCACTGCAAAGGATCAGGGGGCTGTGAGTAATCATTGGAGCAAGGTGGGATGGGTACTCAGCAACACCTCTTCACCTAACAGTTTCATTGAGTCCAAACAGGAATTTTGGGATGAGGTTGATGGTTTTGAGTCAATGGCATTGCTTTGAAGAAGTAGTATCATTAACTGGACCATAGCTAGTGTATAGGTGAGATGTCCTCGAACTAGAAAGGGAGGTATAATGTGATTGATGAGATGGCCTGAAACTAGTTAGAGCCTGGATACTCACAAATATTTTCCCTGGGGGGCCAAAAAGTATGGTCAGTGATGTGACTGATGGCTGAATTGAAGCCAGAAGTGTAGTGAGTGGGGGAGGTGGAGTTTTTTGTGTTAGGTAAGCCTACTGTCTTAGTAACAACTTTTCATAATAAACAGCCCAGACCTATGGCATCCGGCATAACATTTCCCTGCACACCAACTACGCCTACAGCAGTTAGCATTAGCTGGTTGCCATAACCAACTTGGGCATACTGTACTTAAGCATAAGCTTTCCCAGCAGGAAACCATCAGGCACACAGTCCTAAAATTGTTAATGTATACTAAATTTAAGTTGGCAAAGTAAAATACTATTGTCTCTTAACAGGGTTTAGGCAGGATTCTCACTATGCAAATCTTCTATTCCTGTGACTTGTCAGAGGGGAGTAACCAATATTAAAACCCTTTCCTACTATGGTAATATGTGAGATTCCATGTAATAAAGAGTCCATGTAAATAAATACCTATCTCTAGGCTTCAATTCAGAGTAATAACAATCCAGCCCTGAAGGCCTGGAGATTTTCAACAAATTCTTTTCACAATCCTTATTCCAGGCTTACTGCTTTTATCATGTTTTATAATAAATAATGATCATTGGTTTGTCACCATAAGCAACTCAATACTGCTGCATTGAGAATAACCTTTCCACAATGCAAGCATGCAGCATACAGTTATAAAAACACAAATGCATACAAAATTACATTTGGCAAAGCAAAATACTATCTCTCCTAGTAGAACTAAAAAGAAAAAAAGCGACCAAGTCATTGGCACTCACATGCATGGTGTGAACGACACAGCCAACAATTGTTTTAAAAAAATAAATAAATTGAGAGTTTATTACACAAAAATAAAGTGCTTTTGATATTCAGTTTTGATTGACACATATCATTCAGCAAACGTAATCAATCGATACTTGTATTTTAGATATAGCACTGAGGGTGTTGCTTAAAATACATAAAACACATAGGGCCCGATTCACAGAACTAACTTAAGACAAAATCCTAAACTTACTACCATTTTGGTAATCACAGAAGGCACTTACTCATCTTGGTATTCACAGAAGGCACTTAGGGGCTGATGTATCAAGAGTGTGGTTTGCGAATCTGTATTAGCGATTTTTTGCGAATGGGAAATACAGATTCACAAAACGCGATGTATGTAGATTTTTGCGAGTAATTTGCGATTTCTTAAAAATCGCAAATTAATCGCAGAATTTTTAGCGATTTCTTAAATTGCGAAATTCGCAAATTAAGGAATCGCAAAAACGGGAATCTGCCAATGCTGGAACAGGGTGATGACATCACAGTCAGGAAGTGGGAGTGATTACCTCCACCTGTTTGCCTGAGCCACACTGGCAGCTGGAAGACTGTTTGGGAGCTGAGCAGAACTGTTTCCTTGTCATGGAGTCTCAAAGCCCACAGGAGGGAATGTCAGGGGAGAAAAGGAAGAGGAAGCACAAGTTCTCAGAAAAAGAACAGGAAATATTGATAGAGGAGATGGCTTGCAGCCATGAGCTGCTTTTTGGAAAACAAAAATATTACAGGGGTAACCCGCTTAACCTATAGGCCTCCGGGTATAGAGAACAATCAAAAACACAAAAAATGTAGCCTATGGAATAGTTATCTGTACATCTAATTTCCTAAGAATGGATACCATAAATTATCAATTCCATGAAGAGTCACTTTTTACTGGATTTCATCCAAAAAGTTATAAATAAGGAGAATCTCCAATTTAATCAGCCATTTCAACAAATTAAATCTACATCTATATGGTTTAAATATTTCTTTTTATTAAACCATAGTTTATCTTAAAGTGCTGTTATCTCACATTTAACAGTACTATACACACTTTATACATATATACACATACAAATACATTTACATTTATAAGAACGTTATTTCGAACCCTATTTTTCAGGTTCTTTTGCCCTATTTATTTTTAACCAAGGATGTTTATCTACAGTACATTCAAAAAATTCCTTATTTACAGATAACCAAAACAAACCCAAATTCCAAAAGAGTGTCACCAGGTTAGAAACTTTTAACCTATATCTCTCTAGCACTTTTAATTAAACCATATTTCATCAACTAAGTCAAACGAATTTTTGTTTGAGTTGGTGTCTTCAAACAACAGTGTAGACGCGTTTCAGCCTCTTATCAATCCAGGCCTCATCAGGACTTAATGGGCAAATCAAATTTATACCTAAAAAACAGACATCTAAATTACATTCTATATACCAAAAACATTTTAAGGGGTAATATTCTACAGTTCTGTGTACATATATGATTACAAGCCTATTGTGCCCTAATCCCTGTGGTATTTCTTGTGTATGCAACGCAAACGATTTTTTAAAATTCCAAATGTCCGTTCAATGACACCACGGGTTGACCGGTTTGCCCTATTATACCTTCTTTGATGTACATTTGAGGGATTCAAATATGGTGTCAGAATGAAATCATGCACAGCATAGGCACTGTCACCTGCATAATGAGAAAGAAAGGATGAGTGTGTGTGTGACATAAAAGAATAATTGTTGTGAGAAAGACTGTAAAATTGTGGTACATTTACCTAGTAGATATCCCTCTCCAAACTGTCCAGCACTCAAACGTCTATGTAGTCCACTATGACGAAAGATAAAGGAATGATGATTGCTCCCTGGGTACTTAGCCACAATATCAGTGATAATGTGCTTTGCATTGCACACCATTTGAATGTTCAGAGAATGATAACTTTTCCTATTTCTGTACACATATTCTGTGGCTGCTGGTGGAGTATTGGCAATATGGGTGCCATCTATACAACCAATCACATGTGGAAAACGTGCAATTGGATAAAAATCCAGTTTAGTCTCTTGTATTGCTTGTTGGGTGTTGGAGAAGTAGATGGGATGTTGTAGCCTATTCATCATTGCATCCAGAAAGACATTAAAAAAACGTGACAGGGCACTCTGAGACACCTCTCCAACTTCTGCAATGACCCTTTGAAAAGAATCAGAAGCCAAAAGGTGCAGACAGTACAGTTCCTTCACATGAGTAGGAATTGATTGTGTCCTGCCTGTTTGATGTTCCAAAAAAGGTTTCAATTCAGCAATGAGGTCCAAAATGGTTTATGGGTCAAGTCTGTATTTTCAAAGATGTCCTCTTCTCTCTGCTGGAACAAAGTGATGCGCAGTCTGAAGATTCTCTCCTGTCTCTGTCTCCTCTGTGCAAGGGCTTGGATACGCAACCTCCTAGCTATCAGGTAAAGTCCTGCCATTTGAAGGGTCAAATTGCATTGTGGGTTCCTTTTTATACTTTCAAAATGGTTACCAACTGCATGTAGTTGGTGGTAATTGCGATTTCTTATTTTGCAAATTTCATGTTTTCGCAAATTGCGAATTTTTCATAGATCACTTTGCGATTTCTTATTTTGCGATTTCTCGATTGCGAAATTCGTAAAAGTTAAACCATGCAAAATAGGAAATCGCAAAATTATTTGCAGAATATGTACTTTCACAAAATAAGTAATCGCAAAAATAGCGATTACCTATTTTGCGATGCGAATTCTTACATACATCCCACATTCCTATTTTTTAGTCACAAACGCTGTTTTTTGCGATTCGCAACGTTTGCGACTAAAAAATAGCTTGATACATCAGCCCCTTACTCACTTTAGTATTCACAGAAGTTAGGAGTCCTAACTTTAGGACTCCTAAATTTCTTTTGTGAATACCGAAAGTCTTAAAGTTAGGATTTTTCTCAATTTAGGAGTAGTAATGTTAGAAGTCCTAACTTTACTACTCCTAAACTGAGAAACATCCTAACTTTACTACTACTAAATGCCTTCTGTGAATACCAAAAGTAGTAAGTTTAGGATTTTGTCTCAGATTAGTTGTGTGAATCAGCCCCTTTGATTCTTAGGCCTCACAGTCTCCTTATGCCTATAAGCTCATATCTGGAAAAATTAGGAGTGCTTGGAAACCGGCTAACTTAAGGGAGCTGGTGCTACAACGATTTTGCTGGACAGAAGCAAACACCCAAGCCCTGATTTATAATTATATTGATGTAGCTCAATGCAGCAAGATGTACTATGCAGTGTCAAACAGAGAGGGCAGTAATACATCATATCTATAAAGCTAAAAGTCATGACTGCTCTCTCCCTACATCGGTGGACTGTGTGCTGCCTAGCACCAACTGAGGCACACTTGCACCATGGTGCAAGCATGCTGGCAGGATTACTTTTGTGCAGTAAGGGAAATCTGCCTGAACCAAAACAATCCTTAGATGATTTTTCCTTCTTCTAAGTGTGTTGCAGAATGCAGCACACTTAGAAAGATGAAATAACGAGGAGAAAAATAGATATTTTGCCTTGTTGTGCCTTTATCAGGAAGGCATATGATTTTAGCGCATTGCCAGTTTTACCAGTCTTGGTAAATACGAGGATACACCAAAAAGCATCAGTGTATGCTGCACCTATTTAATGTTTTCCCAGGATATTGTAATGCAAGGCAGCGACGTGCGCTGCCTTGCGTTACTCCAGATTTACCAAACAATGCAGGGTTATGGAAGGTGGTCTTGAGTGGCTCGGTAAGTCTAACCTAATGATTGAGTTGCCCTTTCATTACCTTCTGTGACACAAGGGCAGCCCAATCCTTTGATAAATCTGGGTCTAATTCTCCATTGCTAAACTTTTTACAGAAGGCAATTTTGATTCATGGAACGAAGAGAACTGATATTTAATCCTGGCTTTACCATTTTGGCAAGATATGCTCATTGTGAACTTTCTATTTAAAGTCTGGGCATGTTCCATATATAGTGGAAATTTCTTAGTTTGAGTAGCTCATGAGTCTTACCCTTGGAACCATTCACACCCCAGTTCTTTAATGAGCGACACAGAAACTATAGAAGGAACAGGCATTTTTTGAAACGGGGTCTCTAGTTGGGAGAGGTATGCACCCTGTCCAAGTAGGGCCCGCCACTCTCGTCAGGGTAAGCTAGATACACACCAACATATAACCTGTATTTACCCTCTGGTAGCATGGCACAGAGCAGTCAGGCTTATCTAAAGGGGCAACGTGTAAAGTATGTGTGCAACACACATACAGTAAGACAATGAAAACACCACAAAAAGACTCCACACAAGTTCATGGAGTTTAACAAAAATTTAAGGGAACACTAGTATAAATGGTTCCTGGACAATTCACAACTAGAGCAATTAGGAACATATAGATACTTGGGAGTATTATTTGATGATAAAGGAACATTTCAGCCACATAAGATTGAAATGCATCGGAAAGCAAATATATTGTTATCGGCTTTTAGAACATTACCGAAATCTGTACGCGGGCTGAGCTATCGACCATTTCCAAAAGTAATATCAGCAAAACTCTTGCCAACCTTAACATATGGTTGAAAAGCATTGTGTGGAAAAGATTCAGTAACAATTAATAATGCTGTTATAAAAATCTTTAAAACCCTCTTTTTCTTGCCACATAATGCATCGCCTGCACAGATACAAATGGAATTTGGGTTAACAAATCAACTACTCGCGTGAAAAGGCCAATTTATAAAAGTGTGAAAAAGAATAAAAGCAGACTGCAAATCAAATGTCTAAACTACTGTGGCAGGAAATATACACAAACTGGAAAGCCCAGGTGTGGAAATATCTACATGCATAGATGCATGCTTCATTAGATGAATACTCAGCGAACTCGATCTGGGAAATGACAATACCCATACATTCATTTAAAAAAGCCAATAATAATACAACAAAACACTTATCACTTCTTTTGGACAAAGATTATTTTGCAAAAAGAAAACATGCATGGCATCTAATGAATGGTTATAACAAGGTGAAAATTCAACCGTATCTTGAAATCCCTTGATCCGTGAAGCGCAAACAAATATTTATAAACCCCTTTTTGGAGTATTTCCAAGTTCATGTCACCGAATGCCATGGCTGAGAACAGAGGAATTGACAGCCCGCTGCTTATGTAAACTCAGAGAAGAGAACATTATGCACCTCCTTTGTGTATGTCCGAAATTGAAATTTGAAAGAATATCTATCCTCAGGAGACATTTTAATGCTTGAGGAATACAGAGTTGTAGACAAGCATTGATAAGATGTCTTCATACTGATGATATAATATTAACCTCAGTGTTTGATCTGGGGGTCTGGTTTGGCAATGGTATACACCTTTGTCCAAATAGGGACCCTTTCCTCTGAGTCAGGATAAGGGGAATACACTCCTAGATACTCCCTGCCACCCCCTTGGTAGCTTGGCACGAGCAGACAGGCTTATCCCAGAGGCAGTGTGTTAAGCATTTGTGAATATACACAGTAATACAGTGAAAACACTACAGATGGACACCACACAGGTTTTATAAAAATAAGTATTCTTTATATAGACCTAACAGAAGACCACAAACAACAAAAATCCACAATACTGTACTTAAGATTGACTTAAAGATGGTAGAAGTTACTTAGTTCAAGTTGGTGATAAATGTGACACAGTTCTCACAAAAGTACCTAGATGCATAACGCAAAACAAACAAAAGGCTCACAGAGTGGGAGATGCATCGGTTCCATGCTCCGGGGGAGATGATGCCTCATGTCTCATTGCTTGCGCAGAATAGCGGATGCATCGTTACCCTTACTGGTGCGGGGGTGATGCATAGGTTCTCGGCCTGAGGCCCGGTTGCGATGCGCAGGATGGCGCCTCGATGCGATGCGACAATCCTGGTGCGATAAGATGGTGCCCTTGATGCAACGATGCGTACACGCCCTGGCAGCCTTGCGACGACTCTGTACTTTGGAGCCGCAACAGGCCCTGCGTCACGCTTCTCTGTTGGTGCAACGGTGACCCTCTTGAAGCCATCACGCTTCTCCGGTGGTGCGACAGCAGACAGCTGCGACGGCGATACGCTTCTGGGGAGATGCGGTGGCTGCACGCTTCTCTGGCGATGCGACGACTACAGCTGCGGTGGCGACACGCTTCTTCTCGTTGCGTCATGCTTCCAGATCCCAGCGACACGCATGGTGCTGCAGATAGAATTCCCAGCAAGGAAATTCAGAGGGGAGCTGGTGCTGAAGTCTTTTGTCCCTGAAACTTCAGCAGAAGGTAAGCACAAGTTCAAGCCCTTGGAGAAATATTCTGTAAGATGATGAAAGTTCTTTGAAAGTTCCTTCTGCTTTCCTTGGCAATAAAGAAACCACTGCAAGCCAACTCAGCAAACAGCACACTGGCAGAGAGGAAGTCCAAACTTCTGCAACTTCCTTGGTTCTTCTCCTTGGCAAAAGGTTTGTCTTGTTCCCAGTAGTGATCTAAAGTTCTTGGGTCTGGGTCCCAATATTTATACTACTTTTCTCTTTGTTCTCTGAAGGCAGAGGCGCCTTTGCCAAGTCCAAACCAGTCTGGAGCACTCTGTTGACATGACTCCTTATTTCCTTTCATAGAGCAGGGCAGAGACATCATACGCCCCACAGGAGGTGGGGCCAGCATTGTGGAGGGAAAGCACAGCCCTGGAGAACTTTGTTGACATGATTCCTTCTCTTCTTTCACAGTGCAGGGCAGAGACATCATCCACACCCCAGGGGGTGGAGCCAGCATTGTGGAGGGAATGCCCAGCCCTATTCAGGTCCCAGGTGCAACTCCTCCTTCCCATCTAGATGCAGATCTCCCTATTCACCACACCACTGGGCTGACTCATTCTGTCTCCTGGAATCTCCCAGCCCTGTCACTCAAAATCCAGACAAGGTATACACAAGCTAGCAGAGGCAGGGTTGGATAGTTAGACAAGAAAGTACCTACTTTCTAAAAGTGGTATTTTCAAACACAGAATGTTAAACCCAACTTTACTAAAAGATGTATTTTATCATTCTGAGTTCAGGCATACTAAACTCGAATTTCTACCATGTTCCCTGAGTCAGTTAGGATTATAACATGTAATTATCTAACTGCCCATTCTGGCCTATGGAGAACAGGTAGCCTTGCAATAGTGAAACACAAAAATGGCTGTAATTCACTATTAGGACCTGCTACATACACCATGGCATGACCTACTTACTATACTTACAATGCACCCTGCCCTTTGGTCTACCATAGGGGTGTCAGATATGAAGAAAAGGGAAGGTTTAGGGACTGGCAAGTGGGTGCATTTGCCAAATCGACATGGCAGTCAGCATTTGATTTACAAGCCCTGGGCATACATGATGCACTGTACTAGGGTCTGACAAGTAAATCAAATAACCCAATCATGGAGTCACTAATCAATACATCAATTTAACATAGGGAGCACTTGCACTGTGGCATTGAATAGCAGTGGCACAGTGCCCAAAGCATATAACCATCAAAAACATATCAAAAACAGAGGAGGCAATTCGACAAAGTGGAAGGGAGACTTACGCCAATGATGTCAGGTCTAACACTCAGCTTTTGCTTAATGCCAACAAAGAAACTCCTTTCGCGTCTGTTTTCTTTTGAAAATGGATGCAAAAGGAGTTTCTTCGTCGGCCGCTCACTGGTGCTTTACTCTGTGCCGTGCGGCTTAGCGCAACACGTAATGCGCTCTGGTTCCCGATTCTATGTAGCATGAACCGCTTACAAATTTATGTGAATTTCTTCATTCTGTGACCAGTTTGAGCTTTCTTACTCAGATATTTGATCAGGATTCCATATCTGACGACATCTTCCTTTTTGGGCGAATACCCTGTGGAATCTTTAACTTTACGGATTATACTTTTGCCCTGAAGAAGCCCGCAAGTGTGTTTGCTTAATTTCGAATAAAAAAGATTGCCTACAATATCTAAAGAAAAACTGTTGTATTTGTCATCGCTGTTCTTCTTTGCCTTTGGGATTAAACCCAATGATTGTTGTTTCTATAAATGTGCCACTCTTACCTTGTGTGTTTTTATGTCATATTTGAGACCATGAACGGTGGCTTGTCTCTAGAGGTGGGCATGCTTTTAGAGATTTTGTAATTAGCTTTTACTAGTTTGTTTTGATTACTTTCTTTGGTAAACAGCGGCAGTTGGTGCGGCACCATATACCCTGCCCACGTGACTGTAGTTATCCCCAAACCCTTCGCCTTCCACCTGTTTTTTTTACCTGTTTTTGTTGGCTTTAGGACTCTGTTCACTTTACCACTACTGATCAGTGCTAAAGTGCACTTGCTCTCTCCTTTAAACTTGGTATGATTGGTCTATTTGGCATATTTCATATATTTAATATATACCCAGGGCCTGTCAATTAAATTCTACCAGTGGGACTGCAGTGCTGCTTGCACCACCCACAAAAGCAACATGTCAAACCTGTCTCAGGCCTCTGCCACTGCAGGGCCTGCACGCACAGTTTACTGCTCCACAGGGACTTGGCAAATAAAGTTACTTGCAAAGCCTGAAACTGTGTCGCTGAATGTTGCCTCATTGGTGGTGCTCAATGCAGATGTCCTGTACAAGATGATCTTGGCAATAAGGTTTGTAGGGTGAATGCCACAGTCAGATAGTGGAGTTTGGGCATCTATTACATTGTCCCAGGGGAGCTGTTTTTCACATTATCTGTGTAGAACAAGTCAAGGCATAAACAAGACGCTAGCATTACATAAGTAAGGTCCTGTAGATTAAATAAGGTGGCCATAGAATTCCATACTTATTGAGCTTAGAATTTGGCTGTTTTAAAAATATAATTGTTTGTATTGGAGCTAGAAAGGGAACAATGTTGTGAAGTAATTCACAAATATACTATATACATACAGTTGGAAAATATTTTTAATGAAGCTGTTGCAGACCATTACCCGCCTCTGAAATATATTTTTATTTAGTGGCCATATAACTAGTGAGTTTCTCATGTATATAGCCACCTGCATCTTTAGTTCTCAGTTATTCATGTCTACTAAACAGAGGGTAATTGAATAATTCATTCTGAAATTAATCGATAACTCAACCATTAGTTCACCTAAGGATAAGTGGGCTCGGGTGCACATTTTCTGCAGGCTGATCAGGTTAAAAATAATGATTTACTGACTTATTGCCATTATAGAGTCATGTTAACCCACAAGAGATGGCCATTATGCCAGACTCCCTACATGTAAGGCTTGGTTACAAACAACTTTGACTATCTCTTTAGGGCTCGTAATAGCCTTGTAGAGAAAGGGGCTAAAGTACCCCTCTGCTCAGCTGTTGGTTGACATTTAGTGGTCAACCATTGGATTATTGTAACTGTCCCTGACTTTTGATTCTTTGCAGAGCATTTCATTCAAATTGAATTAGAAGAAGTATTAGTACGCATAAGACAAAACATTCTCTTTTTTATCCGGCATGTTGATGAGCCCTTAAAGCATGAAGAAGTCCATGTACCTATCGAAAGGCATGAACATAGTACGTCCCAATGCCATGTGGGTGCTCGCCTCAGAGCTTGTGTTGCTCCCGACTGATGGTCGCTGCTTAAAGTGATTAGCCTTCAGCTCTCTAGCAGAAGTGCAGAAGTGCAGAATGATGTAGCCTACTAGATTTGAAGTAGGCTGGTGTTTCATTTTCTGGGCAAATGGTAGCATAAGTATTAGATACTTGTCTTATCTTTTTGCTGGTCTTCATTTCACTGAGATGTTACTAGTCCATGTTTTACATGTTCTGTCGGTGTTCTTGTTCGTGGTTGCACGGTATGTGGTGTAGCATCATTGATAGACTTGTGCCTTCTGATTGTCAGAAGTAATTTGATTATATTTAGCAAAGTCTTTGATAAGGTAGGCATGTAGAATGCTTTCAGTAGTGTCAGATGGCTCTATGACACAATGGGTAGGAACGCATGGCTACCGTCAAAGAGGGATACTGGATGGCATTCCTGACATCAGTTTCTGAAAAGAAGGTCTTCTCGTTGTAGAACAGGATCATTTGATGACATGCCCAGGGATTTTGTACAGTTGTCAGTTCATAAAGTTAACTCAACTAAATCCAGCTTTAAGAGCCAGTGTTGTATTACTGTGATTTGATTTTGTTGTCAATGAGTACAGATTTTAACTTGCTGCAGTTGAGTTTGAGGAAGGAATTGAAGAGGCATGCCTGCATGATATTAAGGCCATCCTTGTATTGCTTCCAGAGGAGATTTCCATGTAGAGTTAAATGTCATATGTGTGTAAATGCACACATACACTGTTTCTGACCAGCGTGAGTCACTGTGGCTTCACATAGAATTGAAAGATGAATGCTGAGAGTTTTTCGTAATGTTCATCTTGAGTAAAAATTAACTTTGAATATTAATGATTTGTATGAGGAATTTTTGACATGATTAATGAATTATTCATATTTCACTTAACATTATGTTAATATGTAATTATTATTTTTATTATGCAAATTTTGTAAAGCATATGGCTACCTAAAAAATGCTTTCCAGCGCAGGGAGGCAGATTAAAAAGAACTCGGAGATGAAAACCACCAGGTTTTTTAAAGTTTCCAAAACACGGGGAGTGAAACCCATTCTCTCAGTGTTGAAGGCGGATCGTTCCAGTTTCTGGGTCCGAGATAGGAGAATACTTGGCCTCCCTGGTGGGATTTCTTGGGTCAACCAATTATGGCCAGTCTCAAATGACTAGAGCGTAACAGGCATGCCTGGGTATACCAAGACACCAATAATATAAGATAACGAGGTCTAGTGTTTGATAGGCATTTGTGCATATAGCATAATGCCTTAAATTGCACACTCCACTCAATGGGTAGTCAGTGAAGAACCCTTAAGAGACTAGCTGTAGAGAATATTTTGGGGGATGAATCAAAAGACGTGCAGCAGCATTTTGGGCAATTTGGAGGTGTTCAAGTAGTGATTTTGCCACACCCAGGAACACGACATTCTCATAGTCTAGTCTAGAAATAACTAGGGCCTTAACTATGGTTCTTAGGGCAAGGGTAAGGAGACAGTAAAGGAACTTTCTGAGCCATATCACTATGCCACAACAATGGCTGCTACCTTGTTAATCAGCTGATCCATAATGAGTTTGTCATCCAGCCAGACTCCTAAGTTCTTTACGACTGCCACTGGATTAGGGGGATTCACAGGCCACAAATGGGAACCTCAAGGGTTAGAGGGGTTACCTATCAGCAAGCCCTCTGT